>NW_028301554.1:18225000-18842500 GCF_042242905.1 Orbicella faveolata
CTTTGCAAAAAAACGCTTATACAAGAAAGGCTAGAAAACCTTGTGCGGCTGTGAAAGGAAGTAAACAACAAGGAACTACAGGCAAACCCCTGGGAAACAGAACAAAAGTCAGCCAGGCAAAAACAAACACTTGTGGGAAGGATCAGACTAAGGCTGGTGGGAAACAAGACAACAGCCAAGGTAAAGGCCAAGGAGATAATGCGACAAAAGACATGAAGCCTACCCCTGAAGGGTCGACAAACGTAGAAACGACAGGAGAGGAGAGTGGAGTTAATGATCAAAGAACTGAGGTCAACTTGTTAGAAGGACCTCTCTCCGTTACAACATCACTGCAATCAGAAACCAGCAGCGACAGTTATCGGGGAGAAGAGTTGAATCGTACTAATACGGACACTTTAAACCTGGAACATGAAGAAGAACGCGAGCGACGACACTCCGATAGCGAAGAACAAGAGGATGATGGGAATTCTGACATGGAGCATGATGGGTACGAAGAAGATGACGATGACGATTATATGGATGGTGACGACATCGACGGTGACGTCATCAAGAGTGACGTAGACGCTGAAGCCAGTGGCTGTGATAGCGACGCTAACGTTGTTTCCAGTTCAGCTGTTGTGCCAGCTAAAAATCTTCAACGTAGTCAAGATGGACAGGTGGTCCTTTTGTGGACGAGGTAAGCTCGCTTTATATGCTATTAAGGTGCCAGGGTCAGGGAATGCTCAAGGGAAAAAAAATTCTTCGTGTTCAGGGAATTTTATTTGTTTAACATTTTTTTTTTTTTTTTTTGAGTGAGGGAAAAATTAAATTTTGAAGAAAAGTAAGGGGAAATTGAAATTATAACACCGCTGATTTGATAGCATTGAAGGCTGGAAGAAACATTTCGGGTCAAAGATGTTTTTTTCCTTAATGAAAAAGTCGAAAACTGTTGAGAATGGATCAGTCTAGAATTAATGGGTTGAGAGGACGGTTTCTTTTTGGGGGGAAGGTGCTAGGAGCAGCTACCATATCTGACATTTTGTATTTATTTGGCCAGGATAAATGTATTTTTACATTTATTATTTTTATTTTAAGGGAAAAGTCAGGGATTATCAAAAGTGATGTTTAATCGAAGTAGTGTTAACGGAGTGGCAGGATTATTTGGTGGTGATTCTCTTCATGTCCCTTGTACATTGAAGACGAAAAGAGGATTTAATACTCTTCAAAGGATCAAGTTTTGCTCATATTTCACGTCTGACGTTTTGTTCCAATCTGTCCTGAGTTGTTTTCTGTGAGCGACAGTCACAAACCTCTATGGAAATCTAGAGCTCTTTGTCACTTGCTGGTCAGTCATCGTAAGTGTCAGTGATAGTGATCTATGCATTTTGTTTTTATTCAGGGAAGATGACCGAGTTATATTGCAAGCTTGTCAAAAGATGGGCGCTAAGCCAGAAACGTTTGAACATATAGCCAACGGCTTAAAAAATAAAACAGCAGACGAGGTGAGACTACACTGGATAGTTTCATTACTTGTTAGCACTTGTTAATTCCAACTAGAAAGAAGGCAACTGCTCTGAAAAATTAGACTCAACTGGAAGAAATGGGGGAGTGAGTTCCCTCCAGATCAGTTTTTCTTGCAACTGTATTACGCCTTCCTCCAGGATTGCTTGTACTTTTCGTTTCCTACGCGAAAATGTTTACTTCGAATTTCAGCCACCACATGGTAGTCCTTCTCTTTTTCTTTCCTTCTGCGACCCTTTTGTTTGCTAATTTTGATTCCATTCGTCATTGGTTCGTTATATTGTTTATTCATTCGTGCGAAGTCATTCCTAATCAATAGTTCACTCTAGTTTTTCATCTAGTCTTGCTCAGTTCAGTCTAGTCCTTGTCATGTTGAATTATCTGTAGACAGAGAAACAGAGAGAAGACGGAACATAGAAAAATTTTGCTAATTTGCAACGTAATGGTTGTATTTATTTTCAGGTAAAAACGCGTTTTATGGATCTTCTGAATCTTTTTAAAGCCAGCAGCGGTGAACGAACGAGAGAATCAACAAACGAGGAATCCTGCAGCGAGGAGGAAGACGAGGACGACAGTGAAACTGTTGGTGAATCAGAAGGAGAGCAGCCTCACGACTAGTACATTAACAAGTTCTCTCTTCATTTCATGGCTTCTGCCCTGCCCTTGGTAACGCAATCTCGATGGCCAAAAGGGTCACGCAATACAGCAGTGACTGGCTTGGCTACAATGTTGTTTCACCGTCTGGAGTGTTGTCCGTGACACTATAGTAGGAACCTTAACCGTTCCGAATCCTTAAATTGATCAAAATATTTAAATATTAAATTAATGTAAAAGGAACTAAATAGGATACCCGTGAAAACGTTCGGTTGCTGTGTTTTGAAATGCTGTTTTGGAAGTGATGGCTTATACAAAGCTAATCTAGAAATTTAAAAAAAGTATATATATATTTATGTTCATACTATTTGAACACGACGTGAATAAGTTTAAATTGAAACAAGAACACTGGGTGTGCGAAAAAAGTTCAAAATAAATCAGCTAGGAAGTCCGTTTCAGTTTTGTATTTGTACAGATTTTAAATTGAATGATAGAGTTGAAAATTGTGACTGCAAAGAGATAGCAAAATTAAGAATTACTTGACTTACAGTGGAAGAATGGCTCAAAATAAATACCGAATGTTTTACGTATATTTGTTCAAAATTTCTTTGTTGCGCATAACAAGGTTACCATGCGAACGACAGTCCTTATGCGATCTCACTTACGGAACACGCCCTTTGCTTTTCTCGGCCGCCCAACCTCCCCTCTTCGTCGATTTTTTGTTCTCGCCCAAATTTCGCAGAAACAGCAGGCGAGAACGTCTTTACTCGTACGTACGGGAACGCTAGCCACACAACCAATTGAAGGAAAACCCTACGAAGGTGCTACCTTGCCATAGGTTATGATAAAAATATCATTAAAAGCTAACAATTACACTCTTCTAATTTTTCACTAATATAAGAAGTTAAATTATTCTGGCTTTTTGATTGGTTCCTACCTATGATCTATTAGAGGAAAGACCTATAGATGGCGTTAACTTTTTTTGTTGTTGTTTCTTTATTATACGAAACAGATAGATTCCAGGTTGCCGCGCGTTTGTTTAGTAATAGATCACAGAAGGCGCCAAAATGTGGTAAGAACATCAGTAACACAGTCGGCTATCGGCTCTTGTGCCTCTTGTTTGTTCTTATAACACTCTGACGTCATTTGTGATATATTGCTGTACAGACGCACGGCAACATCGAACTGTTGTCAATGAAATTAAATTCAACCCTGTCAATCCCAACTGCGAATACAAGGCTACCTGAAGAACCATGGTACTAATGCCAACTGTGTCACTTGAGAATCGAAGAAAAAATGACCTGTTGCGCCAGTGGCACTTTTCCTGAAAGATGTGGAAAGGGTACTGAAAGGCCTATAGAGAGGCTGTGCAGAGGCTTTAGCGACCGTTCATTTTTCATCAGGTAGGGGGGGTGGTGGGATTTGGGGGGGGGGCATGCGAAAAAAAATGGCTTTCGAGGGGGGGCCATCCCAAAAAAATAAGGGAAAAAGGGGGGGTCACGTGGAATATTTTAGTAAAACTTTAAAATGGCATAATGTTTGAATATCAAAAAAATTGCTATAGAATAAACATAGAAGGCAGGATACAAATTTATTACAAACTTTCCTTCCGCTTTAAAAAAACGTTTGGCGACAAAAAACATTTGTAGCTACTGAAAAGAAGTATTTAACACTGTTATTTTCGAATGCAACTTTCACTGGCACTCATCTTCATCTTCGCTGTCGTCGAGTTCTTCGTCGCCGCTTGTGCTGCTATGGGAGTCTCTTTCACCGATGCTGCAAGAAGCAGCAATGCTTTCCGTCAGAGTGTACTCTTCAGGGTACATGAAGGTGTAAACATAATCTCTGACTTCCTGCTCAAGGTTGGTGGTGATTCTGCTTCTTGCAGCATTGGTGAAATAATTCCCTTCCAAGAGCTGTGCGATGTATGGCCCATCTCTTCTAAATAACGACGTGGCAACATCCTCAACTTTAATACACTCTTCCGGGACGGCCGTTCTAGGAGGGTACACAAGCCATTGTGGAAGATCATTTCCTAGCGGGTTTCCAACACAGATTCCATAAACTCGTTGGACGTTGTTTTCAGTCCGCTTCCTCTTTCTTTCATTTGAGTTTCTGCGGTTTTCTTTTTTCCTTCTCCTTTTGTTGATGTGCTGTTTGAGTGTGCCCTTGAATATGCTGTTATAATTGCTCTTCTTATTTTCTAGTGCTTCCATGTCCTGCGTGACCTTCGTCAACTTAGCTTCTATACATTTGATCTGTTTTACATTAAAACTGTGGGCATTCATCAATTCAGATGAGGGAGATGCCAATGAGAGGCCAAATGCCACACGCTCAGGCCGAGCCATAACTAGGAGATCCGAAATTGACTTCTTTTTCTTTTGATTTGTTTTTCAAACAACAGCTCTCTGTAGTATAGGGATTGTAAATATTGTCTTCACAGTGAGCACAAAACGTGAAGTAGGGGGATAATAGAGAAATATTAAAAAAGTTGAAATCTAAATATTGTTTGTTCAATTTTTTGGGGGGAGGAGGTCATCCCAAAAAATGACCGCTATAAGGGGGGGGGGCACGTGAAAAAATTGGTAAGCTGAGGGGGGGTCATGCGAGTTTTAAATGGTGCTTCCCAAATGCCACCAGCCCTCCCTCCCTCATAAAAAATGAACGGTCCCTTAGGGAGCGGCCAAAAAAGAATGTAGAGAAAAAAAAGAAAATTGGAAAACAGAACTGTTTAAACTGCTCTATGTTATTGGCCTTCAGAAATTATCTAGCAATTTGGTTTTCTGCGTTACGTTGGAAATGGGTGTCTTTTCCATGTTATGCAAAAGTGTTTACATTTTGTGGGCATTAAATTCCATACCCTAGACTTCTTCTATCGGTGCATATAGGAGCTGAATTGCTTCTCGTCGCCAGAGCCCTGGCCTCGTCTTTCATGATCTTGCAGCACTCAAATACCGTTAAATATAGCTGGTGTATTTTTTGATGCAAGCATCTGAATGACCAAAACTTTCTTTTGACGGATTTGTACTCACACGTGGAACGAGGGCTCTGGGAACGAGATTGGTGGAAAGAGAAAATTTGGGCGCACGCGCAAGACACGTGCCAAAAAGGAAGTTACATAACAAAAACGTGGTGAGTGGGGGTAAGGCATGATTTGGCAATTTTATTTGTCATGAAACTACGCACGCGCAATTGAGCAAAAAACAAAGATGGCGAGCTAAGTTGCAATTTCAATTGAAACCTTCCGGTAGTTCTGTATTTTTCGCATTCGCTTTAGCATTTTAGACACCAATACACGTTCAATCACTATATTATATTGTGATTAAGATTTTAACATTGTTTTATCTTGTACAAAGCAAGATTTTAGCTTAATTTGTGGCGATCTATTGTGTTTGCGAACGTCCAAAAAGTTTTCATCCATAGTTGTCGTCGTTTTAGTAAGCATAAATATGTTTAGAATACCCAGTTCTCTACGTTACATCCGAGGGAATAGTAAACAGATCTACAGTTCCAAAGGTAAGGTGTTGATTATCGGTATACACACTTAATTCACTAAAATGCTTACGAGTACTCGTGCAGTGCGTTCCTGGTCCTGTTTCGCTGTAAGCTTATTAGCTCTGCACGTAAGCTAATTGTTGAACATGTAAGCTAACTTACTGAGTGAAATGAATGTACAATGGTCCTCACAGCTCGATGATTATTCGAGTTCTGGTCAAATGTGAAATTTTCCGTTATTCGTCTAGTATCTAGCAAACATTTTGCCTTGGAAGACTACCATATTACGTGATCAATACATCTATTTTGTTTGCCTAAACATGCAACATCCGTTTCACGATCTGAGTTAGCTTACGTGTCTTCCGTGTACGTTCTCGAGGAAAAGTTAATTTATTACAACCGACAACTTTAATTTTCACTCTTGTATTACACTTTTTTACTTTACTTTTCAGTTCGGTCTCCGCACTTTGGACTGGGGATTCGTTATGCTAATTTTGTCATATGACATAACAAAGTTCGCTTACGTGCATTTTGTTGCTAACAACACTAAGCTGAAATTTTATTCCTGCTAAACTGTTTACGTTCACCACGTGCAGTTAGTGTTATCGTTTTTTGCCCTTTTTTCACATCATACATGTATGAATGAATACATTTTCTTTTCAAGAATTCAATGAGTTCTCCAGTGTTGTGTAAACTTGTATTGATCTCTTGATAAATTATATCATATCAAAATAATCATGAGAAAGGGGATTACTTTGGGTGAAATGAAAACAGAAGTTGTTGTAGTTTTGTCTGCCATTTTTAAGTTAAACAAACTCATTAGAGATGGAAATGAGTTGTTAGCAATTTACATTCTGGTTTGAAATTTGTGACACTTTTGGATTCCCATACAAGTACAATAATTTTTGCATTTCCATACCAGACAAAATAATATCAATAACCTTAATAAGATCTATATTGTGACCATAAATTCCTTTTAATAGTTCATGGTGTCATCTTGCTACAGGAGACAATTTAAGAGTGTGTTTAGGAAAAAGGATTTTGCTTATTCCAAAACTGGAAACCTAGTACATGAATTACCAGTGTAGTCTAGAAACAAAAGAAGTCTCCTACATATATGTTGACATTCTGTTGTCTTGGGGAGTACATGACAAGTCAAGGAAATGTCGGGACTACATGTGGGATGCAACAACAATAGCTGATAAAAAAAACATAATTGTTCAAATGCTATCTGCTCAGGCTGGTGATACACAAAATTCAGGGAAATGCTGGTTGACCTAGTAAAATTTTGCTTAGATCACTTTGCAACTGAGACATCTAAGTTTGTATTGAGCACTCACAATTATTTTTTTCTACTTTTTCAGAATCTGTAAAATCAGGTTGTAGATTCTCAAGTATCAGAAGATTACACAGCCTTGGTTCAAGAGAAAGTAGGCAGGTTTTAGCTGCAATCACAAGTTCTCATGACTCAAGTCACACAGCACTGGGAATTTCGTTTCATTACCATGAAAGAAGTTGCAGAAGAGGTTACTCTTCAAGTAATGAGGGCAAAGACAAGACTGGTAAAGGATCTGGAAATCAGTGGAGTTGCCCAAAATGTGGAAATCCATGTACTAGCGTGGAACGTAAGTTTATGATAATGTGGTTACAGGGAGCTAAGAGGCTTCACTTCAGTTTCATCAGATTTTTTAAAGTTCCCTTGATCCTTTGATATCAAGCAAAGCAAACCCCCCAAAATACTGATCTTTCAAAGTATCAATAGTGATTAACAGGTTGTTTAGCAGGTAGCATAATTTTTTTTTACCAACACAACAGTGAAATATACATACTGTAGAGCAGTTTTGTAAGACTTTTTTTTTGTAAGACCAAAACACAGTCAACACAGTCAATCAGTATAGTGGAGAAAAGAACATATAGAGGGAACAAGTCTGCTCAAATTTAATGCATCTATCAATGTTATGCCCAAGGTGGTGGGGGCACCCCAGGCAAATGTGGGGCATTCAATTTTTCAGAAGAATGTTTGGTCAAAGTTCCCACTGTAGGCCCCAAAAATGTGTAAATACGGATCAATATTGTCCCCATTTTAGGGTAGTACTGTAGTATGTTGCCCTGCAGGCATCCATTCATTTCAAGGGAGGCATAATTTCTTGGTGTCAGTTGGTGGAAAATATTAGAATTTCAACACTTGATTGCCTGACAAAAGCAACACTTTAACTTAGAAATCCATGTAATCTCCAGAAAGAGAGGTGTTCCTTCAATTCGTTTGTTGAAAACAAGTGCTTATCTCTAAAACACCTGTGTTCTTCTGCACAAGAACTACCAGTATTTCAAGATGGCCCGGCAGACAAGCACATGTGATGATGTGATTTGGTTCCATTACTCCTTGCAAAAAACTCAAATGTCCCCACCCTGGGGCCCAGAGTCTTAGTCAAATTCCAGAGAGTAGGGAAAGCAATCACAGTCAAATGCCCCACATATGTCTGGGGTCCACCCCCCTTGGGCATAACATTGATAGATGCATATAAACCAAGTGTGAAACTACTGTCAAACACTACAAATGTGCTTTTGTATCACAATGCACTCGTTAGAAGACAACATTTTTGCCTTTTGGATTACCAATATTTATTAACATTTTTGCTATGTATATCTAGACGTATATATTGGACAAATTTATAAGTTGGCTAAGGAGATACATGTAGAGTTAGCTGAGGGTGAATCCTTGACTTAACCGACCCATTAGTTGAAGCTGATCAACATCCTTTTAATTTGAAGGAGTTACTAACAAGTGCCCTTATATCTGCTCTTAATTTGGGCTCCAGTTATGCTATGAAAATGTTTTTAACATTCTTTTCTTTTTGTTTTGCAGCCTCTACTCGTTTTGTGCAATGTGAAAAGTGTAATCACTTTTTCCTGATCTTATCAGAAACAGATTCTAAGCGATATATTCATGTCAAATATGATAAGGCTTCAGGCAATGAAGCTGAAAAAAAAACCAAGGCAGTACAAGCTCCGCCACCTCCACCAAGAAAGGTATATAAACATACACCTTGAACACTAAACATTGTAACTGTAAAAATTCTAGAGGCTGCCTTTATTTTTGGTTTCATTGACCCTGAAAAGCCCCATTGGGGGAGTGGTCAATTAAGATATTTATTTATTTATTTATTTATTTATTTATTTATCTTAAACAACTACAGGGGTAGCGCAGTGCGGGATATTCGAACTCCATTTGGTAGATTCAAACTGATTTAATGACAGATCAAGTCCATAGATCCAGTTCACAATAGGTAGCGACTGAAGAAGTAGCGAAAACCAGTAGATCGCAAGTAGTAGTAGCAGATACGAATAGGAGTAGTAGTCGTACAAGTGGATGTTGTAGTAGTAGTAGTAGTAGTAGTAGCAGTAGCAGTAGCAGTAGCAGTAGCAGTAGCAGTAGCAGTAGCAGTAGCAGTAGCAGTAGCAGTAGCAGTAGCAGTAGCAGTAGCAGTAGCAGTAGCAGTAGCAGTAGCAGTAGCAGTAGCAGTAGCAGTAGTAGTAGTAGTAGTAGTAGTGGTAGTGGTAGTAGTAGTAGTAGGTTCAAACTGAAAAGCGATAGTTAAAATACGTCCTACTTAGATTAGGCATAAAATACAAATCTAACAGGATAGAACAATCATAATAAAACTAACAAGATCACAGCGTGAAACAAATAGACGTGACAATTGATACTTGAAACTAATAAGACTGAGACGATAACAACTCTTGTCGTAACAAACGAATATGTCAACAGCTATCACACAAAATAGCTAAATATAGCGTGAAAGAATCACAATTTGGTAATCACATGACAATAAGCCTTAGCAATAGTAGAGCTGTGAAAGTGATTTCAACAAAACCTAGATAAACTAAATGAAACCTTTTGTGACAAAGAAAAGACTAACAATTCACGACTTAGCAAATAACTACAACAATAAGAACTTACGTACTTTGGTTGACGACTTGCACCAAAAGGTAGCAGAGAGACAGCGAAATACACTTGAAATAGCAGTAACTTGGATCCTCTGATCGTAGCACAGTAGCGGTGTAACTTCACTAACAATCTCTGACTAAAAGAAGTTGCGCATCGTCTTATATTGCCTATGCTACGTGAAAAAACTAGGGCGTTGTGAGAAACGTGGCACCCACAATAAAGACAACTTCCTAGCGGCAAAATTTCTAGAACTATTACATATGTGAGAAAATCACAATTTTATGAAAGCTTTGATTTTGAAATCACGTACTTGGCTTGGATAATGACTGATAATAAATCAGTAGGAAGTTACAAAGGAAATTGATAAATGATCGGCGTTTCAAAACTAACAAATCTTATTCATACAGTCTAACCTCTCCACAATAACCACCTTGAAGACAGATGAAAGTACCTGTTGTAGAGAAGTGGCAGTTATGGGAATGGGGTATAATATGAAGTAGGTTTTTGTATTCACCATTTGTCAGTCATTGATTAACTGGCCATTGTCAAGAGGTTATTTTGGCAGTTGGAACATGTTGCAGTGGCTATGGTTTAGAAGTTAAAATAAGATTGAATGTATGGACCATCTGCCGGAACAAAAAAAGTGGCCATTGTAGAGAGATGGCTATTGTAGAGAGGTGGCTATTGTAGAGAGGTGGCTATTGAAGAGAGGTGGCTATTGTAGAGAGCTGGCTATTGTAGAGAGGTGGCTATTGTAGAAAGGTGGCTATTGTGGAGAGGTGGCTATTGTAGAGAGGTGGCTATTGTAGAGAGGTGGCTATTGTAGAGAGGTGGCCAATTTTTCCCAATCTAGAGTCCACAAATTAAAGTAATTTAGATACACTTAATTCTAGTAGTGATCTTTCTATTTCTGCTTTGGTTATTTTTTTTTGCTTGAACTTTGGCCCTCTGTATTTATCTTTCATGTATGTGCTGTAATGATCCAATTAGAGAGGGGCATTTACAAACTGTAACTCAAGTTAAAACGTAGTTACAACAACATTTGCTTGTTCATTTGAAGTAAATTTGTTCAATATTACATTACCTCCAGAGAAGTAAGAAGACAATCTAATTCAGTCTTATATTTCAAAGTCTTGCAGTGAGGAGCTTATTGTGTAGTTCCAGAAAATGGCCATACCTCCCCATGAAGGGGATTTTTCTAAGACCCCCCCCCCCCCCCACCCATCTGGAAATTCCAATTAAGCTTCATAGATTACTTTAAATTTGTTGGTCTTACAGAACCCCCACCCCCCCCCCCTGGAAATTTCAATCCCTTCTGTGGGGGCATTATAGATATTTTCTGGAACTGCACATTGGAATAGGGATACTTGTATCTGTTAAAGCATGAAACCTATTGAGCAGTTCTTATTAGAAAGGCAGGCATTCACATGTATTTACAGGAGGATACTAAATTGAATCATACACGGAATTTATTTTTCCACAGATTTTTGAATACTTAAACAAGTATGTAATAGGTCAAGGTTTTGCCAAGAAAGTCTTGTCAGTAGCTGTGTATAATCACTACAAGCGTCTATCAGTCAACCTACCACAGTCCCAACAAGCTTCTGCACCAGCTGAAGTCAAACCAGTTCCTGTACAGAGACAATTTGCTGGATCACCACAGGGTAACCATCTTACTTTTATCAGAGTGTGTGTGTCTGACCTGTTGTTTTATTCAAAGTTTGCTAGGGATGTAGCAAATTAAATACATAATGAGATCATCATGATGAGAAGTACAGGTACCCTTAGTAGTTTTTTGTTTCCATTTTTAACATTGCATCAGTGTGCAACAAAAGTTGTGTCCATATGCCCAGGACACAACTGTGGATTTTGCAGTCTGGCTAGTGGATTCATTCCTTCATATTTTTGAGGAAATTAAAATTATGGAAGTATGCTAATCAATGGAATTTTTTTTGAGGTTGGGGGGGGGGGGGGGGGGAGGAGGGGGGCAGTGAATGAGATTGACTTTCAGGCTAGTATATTATATTTGAGCAAGCCCAAAAATTGGTTTTCTTCACACCCTATACACTCGTAATAAACAACCTTAGACCTAAGCAAAACTGGAATTGACATTTCAAAACGAGAAGAATGCATGCATGTGGAGAAAAACTACTTGTTGACATGTTTTTGACTCTACTCTTGATTTTCCTCCTTGTACTCTTCGGATGTGAAAACTGTTACACGTAGGTGACACTTTGCTTCATTGCCTTGTAGAATTACAGATGCTTATGACACAGACATCAAATCTTAATTCTCCCTTGGGAGCAAGTGGTGTCCATTCACCAACACAATTACGAGAACAAGCAGGAAGTGACATACTGGACTCAGATGTGGAAAAGATCCAGTTAGACAAGAGTAACATCCTACTTTTAGGACCAACTGGCTCAGGTAAAAAGAACCCTTTGCTCTCTTTAGCGTGTTCGAGCAACAAAATGATAATGATGTTTAGGGGGAGGGGTGGGGCAGGGGTATGGTTAGATTTTTACAAAAGTTGGTGAAACTTAAAGGAAAAATAAAGTTCAAAGAGTAAAGGGTAAAAAAATCACATGGAAATAGATTACCACCACTTCAAGAACACAAAGTCTATTTTGGTGTCTGTCCATCAGTTATCCATCAAATATTTTTGCTTACACACAATTTGCCTAAACCTATTACGTGACTGAGAATGCCCCAGCTAAAACTGGGGTATATCCGAGAGTGATATTCCCCAATTTTCAGATCACGCGTGGAACAAAAAATATTTGAAGGGTAATAAACACGATAGCCTCCATTTGACATTTTAAATATACTCAGATAGAAATACTTTCATTTTTCATCATTCAGGTAAAACTCTGTTAGCACAAACTATAGCTCGATGTTTAGATGTTCCTTTTGCAATCTGTGATTGCACTGCTCTGACACAAGCTGGATATGTGGGTGAAGACATTGAGTCTGTTATTGCAAAGCTCTTACAGGTCAGTGCATCATAACTCATTGCTCATTCTTACTAGGCTCTGGTCATTTTAACTATTGATACTGTAGTCCCTTTCCTCTCCGACATAGGAAAATGTTTGTGATTGTTTTAGTTAACAAATTACCGACAAACTAAAGATAGATCAATAGATTGCTGGCAGTTTGCAGACTGGCTACCAACAGTCAGCTGAGACTTATGTCGAAAAAATTAGGAAAACTGTTGGCTGACTGTCAGGCATAATGTCAACTGACTGTTGGTTCACAAACAGCAACAGTCATAGGACAAATGGCCAACAGTCTACTGACAGAGGCCAACAAACAGCCAATAGTCAGCCAACGAACAACCAGCAGTATTTTCTGTTCTTCACTTTTGCCCCATCTTGTGTAAGTTGCCTTATAGATATGATTTGGATTCTACCTGTGATTATTTGAACTGTACCTTAAAGGGAAAGGAAAATGTAGAATTAACTTAAAATTAGTGTGCTCAATATTTTCTTTGTGTCTCTAGTTGTATGAAATTATTTTGTTGTTGAAGTAATCTGTAGCCTGCAGTGCAGATGTATTTTGGGCATGCAGGTGCACATTTTTGTATTAGGCCACCATCTTGGATTTGATAACTGTAGAGGATTGGGAGGAGGAAAAATTTGCAGAGGGAGAAGGCCTAAAGTGGAAAAAATGGGACTCCCCCACCCCCCAACCTGCCTCTGCACTAACGCTCTACCGGTCAAGCATCCAATTACAATCCAAGATGGCGACACCAAAAACCTGGTTTATCGAGCATTCCATTCCAAAATAACACCTGCATTGCAGGCCAAGTTATCTGATAGTAACTGATCTGCTTAGATTAGCCAAACGCTAACAGCAGATCAGTTTACAATTGTATTAATTTTCTAACTTCAATTGAAATAAAATGTGTCTGAAAGTGAAAAACAAAATGTATTTTTATTGTTCTCTCCCATCACAGGAGGCTGGTAACAGTGTTGAAAGAGCCCAACAAGGTATTACTTATATGTATAGAGCATGTAACTGCATTCTTGCATTCTTCCAACTCCCATGCAAAGCAGATACCAGATTGACTAACATAAAAAAACTGCATCTGTGTTGTCTTTCTCTTTGTTGATTGTATTTGTAATAAATTATTTAACGTATCATTCCCAGGAATTGTATTCTTGGATGAAGTGGACAAGATCAGTTGTGTTCCAGGTGTTCATAACCTTCGAGATGTTGGTGGTGAAGGAGTGCAGCAGGTATTGTGTTTCAGAGTTTATTCAAAAGAATTGGGTTACGTGAAATGTAGGCAAGATTGTTGTTGTTAAATGGCACTGTTGATTTGCAAACTGTTTTTCAAATGTGCAAATCACCCCCCCCCCCCCCCCCCCACGCTGTGATGAAGCCTAGTTCTTCGTGTTCACTTTTAAAATTTGTTTACCTCACCAGCTAGTCAGTTACGCCATTCCTTAGTGGTGCACCCCCTCCTAAGAAAAATCCTGGATCCACCCCTGCAGTGTCATGTGGCATCCCAAATGAAGCAAACAGCAACAGTCTTAATAATTTGTCACTTTGTAAATTTTTGTAGGGGAGTGTAAAGTAGAGAATGTTTACTGACTGGATTATGTTATTTCTAACTCTGAAGTGTTTTTGTGTCAGCCACAGGTTGAATTCGAAATTTGATATTTTTCAATCTATCCTTTTCATAGGGCTTGTTGAAGATCCTTGAAGGCACGGTAGTGAATGTACCAGAGAGAAACTCCAGGAAGATGCGAGGCGACAGTGTAGCCGTGGACACTACTAACATCTTGTTTGTTGCGTCTGGAGCGTTCAATGGACTGGATCGGATTATTAAGAAGAGAAACCAAGAGAAGGTACAGAGATAACTGTTTCCATAAGGACTTCACGGCAGGGTACTAATTTGTCCACCGTTCAGACTGGACAGGTCTTAAGCGAACTTGGACCTTGACGTTTTCACGTTAAGTTTTTATGTTTCGTTTACATTTGCGTGTTTTTTCAATGAAGATTTATAATATCATGGGTGACAATTTACTCCTTAAATTTAGGGCGAAATTTCAGCGTTGATTTTTAATTTTACATGTGAAATAACAAAATTGTCATGACAAGGTTTGGCGCGAAATTTCTCGATACAATAAACAAGTCAACAACCCACGATTGTAAGTGCAATTTGTCACCCATGATATTTAAAGGTTATCAAATAGTATGCTCGGGAAATTAAGAAATAATTTCACTTGCGTTAAGGCTGGGGAAATTATTAGAATTTTGACAAAACGCGCGTGAAATTATTTCCTAATTTCACTCGCCACCATTTGATCACCCATACTAATAAAACGTCGTAGGCTATAACCAATCAGAGGAAACGGGGTGTTTTTCAACCAATCAGGATAAGAACTTAAACCAATCATGATGCAACTTACCTACATAAAAAGAACACGTGTGTTCCTGTGCTTGGGCGTGGCTACCCACTGGAGCGGATCGAAGGTGTGATTGCTTCATTAGTTACTGTTAGTCGAATGTGTAGCACCCTTGAGTTCGGACAATATCGTACGAGATAATAACTGTATTTTTACGGTATGGTATCTTTGTGATGTAAATCTCCAACCATGAAGCAATGTACCTCTGTTTCAACACGTCTAATGTTAATCTTCATTATTTTCAAACAGGTGATCGGATTCGGAGCTCCTACGAGTGATCGCGGTTCCAAAGAAAAAGAGCTTGACATCTTCAAGAACTCTCAACCTGACGTCAGAGAAGATAACGCCGAACGGGATAAACTGCTAAGTAAAGTCGAAGCGCGGGATCTCGTCGAGTTCGGGATGATACCCGAATTCGTGGGTCGTCTTCCCGTAGTGGTCAGTTTACACTCATTGGATGAGGACTCCCTGGTTAAGATACTCACGGAGCCTAGAAATGCTCTTGTACCACAGTATCAAGCGCTGTTTAGTATGGACAAGGTAACTCAACCCATCTTCAGGCTTTCTTCTGCAACTTACTTAAACATGGGTTCTCTAAGTTTCTTTTTATTCGAAGTCCTTCGTATCGTTCGTCTACTCGAACCGGGCCCCTTGGAGAAAACTAACCAATCAAAAACTAAACTGAGAACAATGGACTGGTAGCTTTCTCGTGACGTGTCCTGAGAGGTTCTCAGTACCTCGCACTTTGTAGTTGTTAAGATCTATTGTTGGTATTCTTCAATGTTGTTGGTTTGTTTGAGAAAAAGATCGATATCCTTTGTTGTTTTGTTTGGTCAACTCTTTTCCAAGTGACCCGGTTTGAGTTATTCGCACTGTAAATGAGTAAAAGATTATATCATACTTTTTCTCTCACCTTTGTTCGCGTTGCTCCCAGACCAACCACCAGTCCAGCGCTGTTAAGGTGGCTGACAACAGTTGCCAGCTTTTTCCATCACTTATACTTAAATGGATCTTTTGTGTGATGGCATTAGTGTAGTATCACTCACTTAATAAAGAGTGGTAGTATTGATCGGTCAAAGTATAAGTAATAGTAATTGGACCGAGTGGAATACAATTCAGGGAGCAATCGCGCGAGTAGTTTCAAAATCGGACGAGCGCGAAGTGCGAGGCCGATTTGAAATTACGAGCACGATTACTCCCTTAATCAAAACTATGACAAAATTCTCGAACGTGATTGGCTATCAGTAGCCCGATTTGAGGACTAATTGGACAGTATACGCGTCATGCTTGTAATTGGACAGTACGCGTCATTTTGCGCGCGCTGTTGCGGTGCACTTTGTTGAGTAAACTGCTGTGTTTTTCAGCATTCATAACAACGTTTTAAAATCGTTCAGCGCTCAATCGATGGTTTGTTCGTTTCTCGAATTTTGTCATAGTTTCGATTAATTGGTAACAGGGCTTCGCGTCGTCCAATTCATTCTGTAATCATACTCGTGATCAACAAATCGGACTCCCGCTTCGCGGTCGTCCGATTTTGTTAATCACTCGTATGACTACAGACCGAACTAAACTCCACTCGGTCCTATTATCATTATGAATTGTACGACACGAGGTCCAGTAACTAATTAATCGTATCTATATCAAATTTTGGAATTAAAAATGTCTTTTAAGAACTTTTTTTGAGTGAAAACGTCTGTAGCCCTATTCATAAGTTTTGAAAACTGTAGAAAAAATTACGAAAGAAACTATTAAAGCGCGCGTAATTGACGTGCGAATCACGTGGGTATCCAAATGCAAAAAGTTCAAATTGGATACCTGTAATTGGACATTCACGTGATCGCGCGCCGATTACGTGACAAATACGCGCGGAGAGTCAATTACGATCGAGAATTTTGTTATAGACTCGATTATTCTTGGTTTTCACTCACGTGATCAACAGCCGTGTTTTCTCACCGAAACAAAGAAAAGATTTACCTAAAAATAGAGTTGAATTCCCTGAGGTTAAATTTTGGGCTCCAACATGGCCGTCGTTTCTTTGTTTCGGGGCTCCAACATGGCCGCCGTGACGTCTGGTGAAAACCAAGAATTGTTGGAAAAGGGCCGGAAACTCTTGCCCGCCATTTGTTGCCAGAGACTCGTGGTCTGGCTTGTGTTAGTAGCTGATATAACGCACGCTCTGATTGGCTAATTCAAGGGCATTTTTCTCCCATAATGCCCACGGGCCGATTACGAGCCTGCAAAAAAACAAAGTAAAAAGCCATATAATAAACAACATATTAACCTCGAACGTTCGGTCTTAACGGGAAAATCTAAAAACTCGGCTTTGCCGTATTGACCTCGCCATCCGGCAAGGTCTCGGTTTGAGATTTTGCAGTAAAGACCTCACTCTCTGTTAACAAGTAGTCAGTAACTTGTCCATAGTGGGTGGTATGAGACTTCTGACAGTTTGCGATTATCGAATTCAGTTTCATGCTAAATCTAGAGTCTGTGTCAAATCTGAGCTCTTTCTTTATGCAGGTTGAACTCAATCTCAGTCCTGATGCCTTAAAGCTAATCGCCAAAAAAGCTTTGGAAAAGAAGACAGGAGCTCGTGGATTGAGAGCCATATTGGTATGTACACAATGTAACCTGTTACAAACCAAGTCCCTTATTTCTACTGAACGAATACCACTGGATAAATGCGAATTTTTAAAGCAATGTTTGTGAGTTGTCGCCATGGCAGCCGTTATCTGGGGGATCACGTGATGCAGCTGTGTCGCTTGACGGTCCGAATAATCTGTGCAGCTCTGGACACTATCATTCTTCATTGCGTTACAGTCTGTTGTCACGCGGGCAGAGGATATAGCTGATTAGAAGAACAAACCCAGTGTTAACCAACAAATCGTTAAGGCTGGTTTTCACTAGAGCAGAAGCACAAGCATGGGCATAAGCATAAGCACAAGGGAAAACAGCCGCGACATAAACATAAGCATAAGCAGAAACATGAGAACAACGAACCTACTTATTTGTCTTGTGCAGTTTTCACTAGTAACGCGCTCGACATAAGCATAAGCATAAGCACAAGAAAAACGGAACTGTTCGTTTTTCTTTTGCTTGTGTTTATGCTTGTGCTTGTGCTTGTGCTTATGCCCCTGTGAAAACCAGCCTTTAGAAACGTTGTTTAACTAGACTTCTCCATAAATATTCCATCAACCAACTCATTTATCCGTCTCAGCCAATATGCATGTCTTGAGCCACACATGAACCAGAAAAACTTTGCTTTTAATTGTCTATTAAAGTGTTACAACGTGTGGTGTGCCCCTTGATGATATGAAAAAGAGAAAAAATTGCTGCGGTTGGTGATACTATGCGACGAGTTAAATGAGCTTGAAACTGTTTCTTGCTATTTTAAAAAGTTAGTGTCCTTTGAAAACTAGTCCTTTTAGGATAAGCACTATAAATGGGTGCAAAGGTGTCCGTATGTGAAGGTAGATGGAGATCATATGAATTCTGATTTTTCTGGCAGCAAGTGAGCTTTCTGTTATATGGAGGTGTCTCTAGCTGTCTGTTGACATTGAGCTTGTTGGTCAATTGATGGTTACAGGGATCCATATTCGCAGTCGTGCGGTCGTCCGTGACGACTAAAAATTCGCAGGGACGACCAAAACAATACGAAAACTCGTCCGCTAGACGAGTTAAGTTTGACTGTACCAGAAAAAAGGAAACAAAAATTCTTAAATTTTCTTATGAGTTCCCTGCATTGTGACCACTTGTCATCCATTTGAAACGTTAAGAACGCAGAGAGAGATTTGCAGTTTTCTTACGGGTAAATATGTCATCTGGCATACTTACCCGACTGACGACTTGGAGGAAAAACCAATATGGATCCCTGTGGTAAACTCGATCCATCAGGAAAATCACCATCCAGATATAGGATTACTAGCGTAGTTGATTTGTTGCTGGATATTGACCTTTCGATGGATAGCGTTATCCATCAAATAACGACTGACCCTGTTGTACAACTGACTTTCCTTGTTCGCTCTACAGGAGAATTTGCTCTTGGAACCCATGTTTGATGCTCCAGGCTCCAACATCCGGGCAGTTTTCGTAGACGAACACGTGGTCGAAGGGAACAAAAAGGCTGAATACGTCATGGCCCCTGAAGAAGAGGCTCCTAGTGCGGATGCAAATGAAGAGGAGGAGGAAATCTATGCTGGGGACGCTAGTTCACGAGTGTAGAGTAATAAATTAAAATTGAACGTGTATAAATACTGACTGTAACTCATGGCATCAACAGTAGACGCCCAAAATAATCACACTGTGGATTGGTTTATAATTCAATAACTAATTGTTATTACATACAAAAGTTTCTAACACCCAACAGATATTTCAGAGAAACGCCCATCGCTTGATAGCCTGTGTTTTATGTAACTCAGTAAAGCAAACCAGCTGTTAGTTCTGAACACATCAAAGCTTTTACTGAAAGAAATTTGTCCTTGCTGTGTTGTTGTACTCGTATCGTAGTTGTTACAGTGTTTTCTGAGTTTTTATCTTTTGGTACGTGATGGGAACTTCCTGAAAATATAACAAGTAACTATAGTGTTGGGCTATGTACTTTGAAGGTTTTTTTTCGTATGGAAGCATCTATTGCACATAGCTTGTGTACAAAAATGAGATTATGATTTGATAGCTGAATGTATAAAGACCTCACCTTTTACGTGAATAAATGTATTTGACTGACATCAAAGCTCTTGTACTCATTTAGAGTGACCTATTGTTTTCATAACTGGTTGCATTACGTGTTTACCCTTAAGTGGAAGTAGTAAAATATCTATTACCCCAGACTTACGTAAAATTCTAGTCGTGTAGGGCTGTTAGCCTTTTTAGGTCCCGAGTATTTGGATGCTCGGCACAAATCTGCCCTAGGTACCAGGTTGCCTAGTTCCTAGGCCTCAATATTTCGCCACGGTCAATCGTTTTCGGTTCACGTGGCCCGAGGCGCAAAGTCCGGGTCGTTCGTCTCGAAATGTCACCAATTGACCGTGAAGGCCTGAGAGAAAGCCGTACTGGAACTAGGCAAGGTACCAGGGATCTCACGATGACTGAGGTTCGTCTGATTAACTAGTTTAAATGAATACAGCATGCTGGTAAATACTGTACCGCCAGGCGGGCCGACTGACCTTGGAGGATTTAACAGTCTGAGAACACGAACGTCGACTCTTCCGTGTCTTTCATGCCGGGACTCCCGCAAACGAACAACAAAGCACATGATACTACTGCTAACGATACATTCAACCAAATACCTTTTAAGACACGACATCAAACCTGGCTCAGGCTGACATTCAAATACCTGTCTAGCCATGCTTTTATTTGCTTTAAGCCCTCTTTACTAGGCCTGGAAAACCAAGGGTCACAGTTGGACCAGCTAGACTTAAAAACAGCAAAAAACTGATGCAACGCTAATTAAAAACCTTAAGGATTTGCCCTAAATATTTCTTGAAATTGGCCCACAAATAAACGTTGTGACTTATTAAAGATTTCCTAAACGTCCGCCGAGTAAACGAATTATGTGTTGACTGATTCCTATGTGCACCAAACGTTTGAACCTTTTGGTTTAAATTACCTGCACACCGAGCTCGGTAAAGGGATATTGTTCACAAAGTGGGGTTTTATCGACCACCGCGTGCTAAGATTATTTCAACAAAAAGTTTCAAACGGTCCGTACGCAGAATCAACGCAACATTCGACTGGTCTCGTAGAAAGGACTTGTAAGAGTTACGAGCTAAAAACTCCAACTAAGTTACTATTGTTAGAAGAGCAAAAAGTGGCTATAAGTTATCGAGAACCCAGTCTGTTTCAGATCTGAAAACTTTTGTTAATCCACATTTCTAAAAGTAAAATTACTTTGTCAGTAACACGTATGTTTTTGTTTTACGACATTCTTTTTTCGTTTGCTGCTTCTTCGCGTGCTTAGCGATGTGCCACACTTCCGTTTTGGATCTCGCATTCCTAAACTATGGTTAATGGGTAAAACATATGTCAGTTTTGGCCCTCCATCAAATCTCCACACCTGTCTTTCACGCGTTGCATTCTATCGACTTGGAAAGTCTTTGTGTTGGAGATTGTCGCCAATGTCATTTTTATTTCTTCTTGCGCGCCTTAACGCCTTTACCGATGTGCCACAGTCGCGATTTTGCTCTCGGTATCCTAATCTATGCTCAATGGGTTTTTGAAAGATGCCAGTGTTGACCCTCCGTCAAATCACCATTCGTGTGTTATACCCATAGAATTCTGATGAATTGTTCAGTAAGTTGGTTGAAGATTCTCGCCAATGACATTTTTCTTTCTTTTGGCGCTTTTTCGCGCGCTTACCGATGTGCCACACACGCGTTTTTGGTCTTGGAATCCTAAACTATGCTTACTGGGTTTTTAAAGATGCCATTTTTGGCCCTCTGTCAAATTACCATGTGTTTCCCAAGTAGAATTGTAACGAATTGGTCAGTAAGCGGGTTGGAGATTCTAACCAATGACAGTTTTCTTTTTTTTCATTTGGTGCTTCTTCGCGTGCTTAGCGATGTGCCCCACTTGCGTTTTCCGTCTTGAAATCCTAAACTTTGCTTCCTGGGTTTCGAAAGATTCCATTTTTGGCCCTCGGTCAAATTACTACACATTTGTTTCCCAAGTAGAATTCTAACGAATTGGTCAGTAAGTGGGTTACAGATTCTAGCCAATTACAATTTTTTTTTCTTTTGGTGCTTCTTCGCGTGCTTAGCAATGTGCCACACTTCCGTTTTGGATCTCGCAATCCTAAACTATGGTTAATGGGTAAAACATATGTCAGTTTTGGCCCTCCATCAAATCTCCACACCTGTCTTTCACGCGTTGCATTCTATCGAGTTGGAGAGTCCTTGTGTTGGAGATTCTCACCAATGTCATTTTTATTTTTCTTGCGCTCCTTTACGCCTTTACCGATGTGCCACAGTCACAATTTCGCTCTCGGTATCCTAATCCATGCTCAATGGGTTTTTGAAAGATGCCACTTTTGACCCTCCGTCAAATCACCATTCGTGTGTTATACCCATAGAATTCTGATGAATTGTTCAGTAAGTTGGTTGAAGATTCTCGCCAATGACATTTTTCTTTCTTTTGGCGCTTTTTCGCGCGCTTACCGATGTGCCACACACGCGTTTTTGGTCTTGGAATCCTAAACTATGCTTATTGGGTTTTTAAAGATGCCATTTTTCGCCCTCGGTCAAATTACTATGTGTTTCCCAAGTAGAATTGTAACGAATTGGTCAGTAAGCGGGTTAGAGATTGTAGCCAATGACAGTTTGTTTTTTTTTTTCATTTGGTGCTTCTTCGCGTGCTTAGCGATGTGCCACACTTGCGTTTTGGATCTCGCAATCCTAAACTATGGTTAATGGGTAAAAACTAGGTTACTTTTGGCTCTCCATTAAATCTCCACACCTGTCTTTCACGTGGGGCATTCTATCGAGTTGGAGAGTCCTTGTGTTGGAGATTCTCACCAATGTCATTTTTATTTCTTCTTGCGCGCCTTTACGCCTTTACCGATGTGCCACAGTCGCGATTTTGCTCTCGGTATCCTAATCTATGCTCAATGGGCTTTTGAAAGATGCCACTTTTGACCCTCCGTCAAATCACCATTCGTGTGTTATACCCATAGAATTCAGATGAATTCGTCAGTAAGTTGGTTGAAGATTCTCGCCAATGACATTTTTCTTTCTTTTGGCGCTTTTTCGCGCGCTTACCGATGTGCCACACACGCGTTTTCGACGGCGAGTTACTATTGTTAGAAGAACGAAAATCCATGGAGTGGCTATAAGTTATTAAGAACCAATCTGTTTAGGGTCTGAAAACTTTTGTTAATCCACATTTGTAAAAGCAAAATTAGTTTGTCAGTAACACGTATGTTGTTGTTTTACGTATTTAGCTATTAAATTTTCTAACCTTGTCAAGGAGTCCCCCGGTACCCAATGAGTTACGCATCTGACGTGCTGTGCGGTCGAAAGGGCATATATACGCTCGACGAGAGTCGGGGGACCCCGCACCTTTTGTTTTTTTCTTTTTTGTGGTGTCAATTGAATCGATATATGTTTTGTATAATCTTGTTTTCTTCCGTTTAAAGTAACCCTTAAACGAAAATGCTTTTTAAGAAAGGGCATCGACTTTGAGCTTCCGTAAAATGCCTGACTAGTCATGCCTTCATTCTTTTGAACCGCTATATACCAGAGCAAATGGAACACCAAGCGTTGCAAATCTGTTTTATGTCTTAAATTTTTGTTAACGGCACATTCGTTAAAGCTGAGATCAGGTTGTCAGTAACAACTACATTGTTGTTTTACGTATTTAGCTTTTAAATTTTCACACCTTGTCAAGGAGTCCCCCGGTAGCCCAATGGGTTACGCATCTGACCTGCTGTGCGGTCGGAAGGGCGTATATACGCTCGACGCAAGTCGGGGGACTCTGCACCTTTTTTTTTCTTTCTTGTGGTGTCGATTGAATCGATATATTTTTTGTACAATCCTCTTTTCTTCCGTTTGAAGTAAGTTTGATGTTAAAATGCTTTTCAAGAAAGGGCATCAACCCTATGTTACCGTAAAGTGCCAATGTACCCATGCCTTGATTCTTCCTAGGGCCTCTTTATTAGTACAAAGTTAAAAACGAGTATGCGAAGACCCTACAAAGGATGGAGATACCAGTGCAAATGAGACACCAAGCGTTGTAAATCTGTTTTACGTTTGATATTTTTGTTAACGGCACATTCGTAAAAGCTGAGATCAGGTTGTCAGCAACAACTACATTGTTGTTTCACGTATTTAGGTGTTAAATTTTCACACCTTGTCAAGGAGTCCCCCGGTAGCCCAATGGGTTACGCATCTGACCTGCTGTGCGGTCGGAAGGGCATATATACGCTCGACGCAAGTCGGGGGACTCCAGACGTTTTTTTTTTTTTTTACTCTCTTGTGGTGTCAATTGAGTCGATATATATTTTGTATAATCTTGTTTTCTTCCGTTTAAAGTAACTTTGAAACGAAAATAACTTTTAAGAAAGGGCATCGACTTTAAGCTTCCGTAAAATGCCTGATAAGTCATTCCTTCATTCTTTTTAAGCGCTAAAAATTACCCTTTAGCAATTATGGAGACACATGGCAAATAGAACACCAAGCTTTTTTAACATGTGATTTACAACAACCGACTAGAAAAAGGCTTTATGAAAATGAAAAATTATTTAACATTTTTTATGATGGTTTTGTTCGAACACTTTTTCGGAGTTCATTTGGCACAGAACTAAACTTTAGCTTAAGCTTTGGCAGCTAGAAAAGGTTTACTAAGAGGGCGAGTTACTATTGTTAGAAGAACTAAAATCCTTAGAGTGGCTAAGAGTCATTGAGAACTTAGTCTGTTTCTGGTCTGAAAACTTTTGTTAATCCACATTTGTAAAAGCCAAATTAGTTTGTCAGTAACACATATGTTGTTGTTTTACGTATTTAGCTAGTACGTTTTCTAACCTTGTCAAGGAGTCCCCCGGTAGCCCAATGGGTTACGCATCTGACCTGCTGTGCGGTCGGAAGGGCATATATACGCTCGACGCAAGTCGGGGGACTCCGCACCTTTTTTTTTCTCTCTTGTGGTGTCAATTGAATCGACATACGTTTTGTATAATCTTGTTTTTTTCCGTTTAAAATGAAGTTGAAACAAAAATGCTTTTTAAGAAAGGGCATCCACTTTGAGCTTCCGTAAAATGCCTGACTAGACATGCCTTCATTCTTTTTAAGCGCTAAAAATAACCACCTAACCAATATGGAGACACATGAGCAAATACAACAGCAAGCGTTTTCAACATGTGATTTATAACAACCAACTTAAAAAAGGCTTTATGAAAATGAAAAATTATTTAACATTTTTCATGATGGTTTTGTTCCAACACTTTATCGGAGTTCATTTGGCACAAAACTAAACTTTAGCCTAAGCTTTCGCAGCTAGAAAAGGTTTGCTAAGACGGCGAGTTACTATTTTAGAAGAACGAAAATCCTTGGAGCGGCTATAAGTTATTGAGAACCCAATCTGTTTCAGGTCTGAAAACTTTTGTTAATCCACATTTGTAAAAGCAAAATTAGTTTGTCAGTAACACGTATGATGTTGTTTTACGTATTTAGCTATTAAATTTTCTAACCTTGTCAAGGAGTCCCCCGGTAGCCCAACGAGTTACGCATCTGACGTGCTGTGCGGTCAGAAGGGCATATATACGCTCGACGTAAGTCGGGGGACTCCGCACCTTTTTTTTTTCTTTTTTGTGGTGTCAATTGACTCGATATATGTTTTCTATAATCTTGTTTTTTTTTTTTCGTTTAAAGTAACTTTGAAACGAAAATGCTTTTAAAGAAAGGGCATCCACTTTAAGCTTCCGTAAAATGCCTGACTAGTCATGCCTTCATTCTTTTTAAGCGCTAAAAATTACCACCTAACCAATATGCAGACATATGGCAAATAGAACACCAAGCGTTTTTAACATGTGATTTATAACAACCGACTAGAAAAAGGTTTCATGAAAATGAAAAATTATTTAACTTTTTTCATGATGGTTTTGTTCCAACACTTTAGCGGAGTTCATCTGGCACAGAACTAAACTTTAGCCTAAGCTTTGGCAGCTAGAAAAAGTTTGCTAAGACGGCGAGTTACTATTTTTAGAAGAACGAAAATCCTTGGAGTGGCTATAGGTTATCCAGAACCCAATCTGTTTCAGGTCTGAAAACTTTTTTTAATCCACATTTGTAAAAGCAAAATTAGTTTGTCAGTAACACGTATATATGTTGTTCTTTTACGTATTTAGCTATTAATTTTTTTAACCTTGTCAAGGAGTCCCCCGGTAGCCCTATGGGTTACACATCTGACCTGCTGTGCGGTCAGAAGGGCATATACACGCTCGACGCAAGTCGGGGGACTCCGCACGTTTTTTTTTCTTTCTCGTTTCAACCTGAATAGATATATTTTTTTGTACAATCCTCTTTTCTTCCGTTTGAAGTAAGTTTGATGTTAAAATGCTTTTCAAGAAAGGGCATCAACCCTATGTTACCGTAAAGTGCCAATGTAACCATGCCTTGATTCTTCCTAAGGCCTCTTTATTAGTACAAAGTTAAAAACGAGTATGCGAAGACCCTACAAAGGATGGAAATACCAGAGCAAATAGAACACCAAGCGTTGTAAATCTGTTTTACGTTTGATATTTTTGTTAACGGCACATTCGTAAAAGCTGAGATCAGTTTGTCAGCAACAACTACATTGTTGTTTCACGTATTTAGCTGTTAAATTTTCACACCTTGTCAAGGAGTCCCCCGGTAGCCCAATGGGTTACGCATCTGACCTGCTGTGCGGTCGGAAGGGCATATATACGCTCGACGCAAGTCGGGGGACTCCGCACCTTTTTTTTTCTTTCTTGTGGTGTCAATTGAGTCGATGTATATTTTTTATAATCTTGTTTCCTTACGTTTGAAGTAAGTTTGGTGTTGATATGCTTTTCAAGAAAAGGCACCCACTTTAAGCTTCCATAAAATGCTTGACTAGTCATGCCTTCATTCTTTTTAACCGCTAAAACACTTACCGCCTAACCAATATGGAGACACATGGCAAATAGAACACCAAGCGTTTTTAACACTTGATTTATAAGAACCGACTTGAAAAAGGCTTTATGAAAATGAAAAATTATTTAAAATTCTTCATAATAGAGTGTTTTCACTGTCACGCAATAAAAGATAAAATTAAAAACCATGGAGTGGATAAAGTTAGGAAATTGTGATATTATAGAAGATAAATAAAGAAGACAGTTTTTGAAGTTTAAAGTGTGTGCGTTGTCCCAAAGTTGAGATATTCGTCGAAATGTTCCGGGCGAAATATTTACATATTCTAGTAAGGAGCCGTCAAGTTGGTGTTCATTTGTGGGACACCAATATGGCGGGCGGAAAATAGTGTTTACATCTGGAAATTACTTTGGCTATCTAGGACACTGATTAACTGTGCTGAACAAACAAGCATTTAAATAAGCACTTTTCCAAATACTTTAACGTCTTAACGTGGCTAAAAATCACTAGATAAATACATATTTTTCAACAAACGCGATCGAGGCTTTATGTCACTCACCGTCGTGAGTCTGAAATTCAAAATGCGCTGGTTTCCAAATAAAGGACGGTATTGAACTGGAAAGTTGTAAACAGATATAAAATTAGTACGTCTTATGCCTAATTAACAATTAGACCCGTAGCCCGCAAGGGCTACGGGTCAATAGCCCATGAGGCGAAATCGAATGGGCTATTGACCCGTGGCCCTTGAGGGCGAAGGGTCTAAATGTTTTAGTATCACCCAACTAGTCGGACAGAAAAGGTAATAATAAAGTTAGCAAATGCAAGTTGAAGAAATATTTATTTGGGAATAAAACGAAAGAAAGCGTCACGCTCGATGGCGCCAATTTCGCTACTCGATGACTATTACTAATAGATGGTTTTCACTGTCACGCAACGAAAAAATAAATCGAAAACTATTCAGTGGATAAAGTCAAGAAATTTCGATATTATAGGAGACAGGTAAAGGAGAAACTTCTCCAATTTTTGGGTCTCTGCGTTTTCCCAAACTTCAGATATTCGTCGAAATGTTTTGCGCAAATTTACAGAGCCCAGTATGGAGCCGCCATGTTGGTGGAGCTCCAGCTCGGCACTGGTTTCTAAACCAAGCACACTATTGAGCTTAAAAGTTGTAAACAGATTTAAGTTTAGATCCCCTTATGCCTTATGAGGATAAAAATTTTCGTGGCTCTTTAGTTTTGGATTTTGGAATTTGATGACGTCACGTGAAAACGATCTATAGTCCCCTAGTAGCGTAGCCAATCAAAATTTAGGATTTGCATTAGTCCACTAGTTGGGTGATACTAAAATGAGGATAAAAACTTTGGTGGCTCTTTTGGTGGTTCTGATGACGTCACGTGAAAACGCAAAACCACAAACTACCGCATTGCACCGTGGGAAGGTCTCTCAGGCATGGCTGACAAACTTGAACGATATGAGCAGTGAAACAACGCCAGAAAAGTTCTAGATTTTTACGTATTTTGTCACTAACGAAAGAATATTGTGATAGAAACAACTACTGACAGCCATGGTGAGTACACCAGTGTTATACAATCGTATTTCGGTACCGCGATTGAAAAATTATTGAAAGAACTTTTTACATGTGGATGTTTGATCTTCTTTACAGCCGCAAAACGAATACGTAGAACAGTCACGGAAGCGTCGTGGATACAGACTCGATCATTTTGAAAAGAAGTAAGTTTGAGACTAAACATATTTTATAGTTTTAATTAAAGAGTTTTTCTTGATCATTATAATATACTGCCACTACATAAATAAACGGTTTGGCATGATTGTCATGTACCGAGTTGAACTGAAATCAGTGCATATCGGTGTTAATTCAGAGGTTATTTATTTTCTTCTTTACGAGGTATTTTGGATGTTCATTATTCCTGTCACGCGACCGATTTGCCGAGAATTCAGACTTGATTCACAGCAATGCAAAATGATTTACAGTTTTGTTGACATTTAACTCCACGTGAAGAATGATGTATATTTCATCTGCATCAGATTTGTGAAGTTTATTTCTAGACACAGATGTATAAGCAAATCATTTGTTGGCAACAGTCAAGAATTATATTTTGCAAAATGGTAAATTTAACATCATTTTATATTGCGAATAATGTGTGTGGTGTTCAGGCAACATAAAACACCATTACAATTCTCTGATTTCATGGTAAAATCGACCGGTTGGAATTGAAGTCAGACTTACATACCTTAATATGCTGGATAAATACATGTTTCTTTTGATCTCTGTGAAGCTTAGAATAGGATACACTGGTGGAAAGGTTAAATTAAATTCACAAGTGGTCATATGACCAGCTTTCATCCAGGAGCTCTCTCTTTGACGACAAGGGACATAAAGGAGAGAACTTGGGATCAAGGTTGTTCATGGCCTTGCATGAAACCCTGGCTAAACAGAGTAACAAGTGTTCACTCATACCCATGACTTTGTTTGGCAATGGCAAGTGGATTATAGTGAAATTCAAAACCAATTTTCTTTCAGTTTATTCCTTATTTTATGCCCAATTCAATGCATATTTTCAATCAATTCAGTGCCAATTCAATTTGATGCCAATTCAATTCAATGACCCATTTAATTCAATGCCATTCAATGCCCAATGGTTCCTTCAGCATTCAATAGATATCAATCAATAAATTGACATCAATAATTTGATAAATTGATCAATAAATCAACCAATCAATTAGTCTGTTGATCAATCTTGTTGGTAACATCAGTAGGCAATCTTCAATCCTTGTGATGCTAAGTGCTGCTTCACTTACATGCCACTTTATACTAGAGGCCATCATCCATGGATATATGAAGTGTGGTGTACATAAAATGCATCCTGGCATGCAGTGGCAGTATTTAAATGATTATTGCTTTTTCAAATTACATGCACTTAGGAGTAAACTTGTTAGACAATTTGACCACCTAAGGTATCCAAGTCTGGACTCAAAGTACTTCAAAACTTGCGACTCTTGGTTGCTGCTTGTAACTATGCACAGTCAGGGAGTAAGTAGCCTTCAGTGACTACACTGTGCTATAGATATCTTAATACAGTTGAGCCTCGCTATTTCAAACTCCCAGGTAACTGAAAAACAGTTTGAAATAGCCAATAATAAATGACTGTAGTGCAAATCTAAGGCAAATGGTTCTGAGTTTGAAATAACAATGAATTCAAACTAGCAGGGTCCAGCCATAATGCTTTTTTATTTTGTTTCCCTCAGGCGTAAAAAGGAAAGTCGTGAACCGCATACACATGCTAAGTATGCTCACAAACTCCATGGCCTCAAGTAAGTTAAGCAGCCATGTCACATGGTACATTGTTGCACTTGTATTAATTCTTACGGTAATGTAGAATCAATAGCTTACATGTTAGTAAGGGTCATGCTCTGTTGCATTGCAGTGTAGATACCCTTCATAATGTTTATTTCTAATTCAACTCTTTTTAACCAGGTCTGACTTGGAGTTGCTGATCTACAGAGTTGTTGATTAAATTACATTTAAGCATTTAGCATCTCACTTCTGTTTTACTATTGGGAGTGTGTAAATGATTTGGTCATACATGTATCTCTACTTGGAGGAAAAACTTTAAAAAATGAAAGTTACTGGTCAATCAGTGGGTCACTATTTGGCAAAATCAGGCCAGGGGCCTGAAAACTTTTTGCACCCAGAAAGCTGTAGCAAGATCTCAAACCTTACGATTACATAGCTGTTTCATTTACATTTTCTTAATATTAACAGAAGTTCCTTTCATACAAGAAGTTTCAGGTGTATACACCTTTCTGTTTTTAGATAAAGATAAACTAAAACTGGCTTTCCGGGCCTGAAAAGTTTCCGGAGCTTTTGAGAAACAGGCCCCTGCTTCTTAGGCAGAAATCTTTTCATTGTCACATTGTTGGACAACTTTTTACAAATGTGAACTCTTCAGACTTGTAAAATTATTACAAGTTTTGCATCATGAATGTGTCCCTTTCAATTTCAAATTTAACTCCCTTTCAGGATTTTAGCTTGGTAGTATACAAACATGATGAAATTCCATTCAGTTGTGCACTTCTCATAGTCAATGTAAACATGGAGTACAAGGTTTCTCTATCTCTCTAGCCAGGTTATAAGAACAGCAGTTATCAGTTACTGAGAAGTTTTAGTGTGTACTTTACTGCTCTTTGTGTCATATTTGATGCTCGAGTAATAAACATGGGCCACAACTCCACAGTCGACTAGACATTGTCAGGTTGATGTTGTTAGATTTTGCGAAATTAAGACAATCTGTTCTCTTCTTAAATTAAAGTGCGGTTTCTTTTTCAGGGCCAAACTATACAATAAAAAGCGCCGGCTTGAAAAAATACAGATGAAAAAGACGTAAGTAAAAAGAATACAAATTTTTCCAAATCCAAGTTGTGAAACAGTGTTGTGTTACTTTCTGATCAATACTGTAATCTTGTGAATGATATATTTCAGACTAAGAATGCATGAACAACGCCAGACAAAAACAAGAGACAGCAAGGATGTCCCTGAAGGTGCTGTGCCTGCATATCTATTGGACAGAGAAGGGCAGTCACGGGCTAAAGTGCTCAGTAACATGGTCAAACAAAAGAGGAAAGAGAAAGCGGTAAGTACATCTATGGAAACGTTGAGAACAATCTTTGACATTAGACAAGTGTTGGTAATACCATATACACCGTACTTTGGATTTTACACCGTAATGTCGGAATGTGTATGATTTGTGCATTACAAGAGGTGGTGGTCTCTGAGAACTTTTTAATGGTCTATTTTGATTCTAATATTGAATACTGTCAAGAGTGGTTATTTTTCTTACTCAAAAAGTGTTATTTTGAGGAGAAAATGCACCTCCGTGTAATGTTTGCATTTTTTTTCCTCAGGGAAAATGGGACGTACCACTTCCTAAAGTGAAAGCTGTGGGGGAAGATGAAGTTTTCAAAGTTATAAAAACTGGACGATCTAGAAGTAAGTCTCTTGGTGTTCAATTTTGCCCTCACTCACTTTGTTACCGTGACTGTGATTATATGTGTGAACTGGCTTCATTAAGATGATGCAGTAGTATCAACGAACAAAATGAAACTGTGGTCAGATGGAGAACAGGTTTACTGTTTTATGCCTCTCGCAAAGACATGACTTTGTAAACCATCCTGTGAAGATGGCCTTTGGGTTTTGCAATGCCATTTCCTTCTTTTTTCCCCTAAGTTGCAAACAATATTGCAGTATCTTTCATGATATTCAAAGACCTTCTCAAGATCCTTATAGATGTTAGTGACACACTGTTTCCATACATGTGTTTAACAATGTTGTTTTTGCATGTTTAGAGAAAGCATGGAAACGCATGGTTACCAAAGTCTGTTATGTTGGTGAGGGCTTTACAAGAAAACCTCCAAAGTATGAGAGATTTATCAGACCAATGGTGAGGAAAATCAACTGTTCCAATCTTGTTCAAACTGTCCCCTGTACTCAGAAAGAAATATATACATTTATGCTACATTATGGCCTTCCCTCTCTCCCTCCTTTCCTCACTGGAGAATAGTGTGCAAGAAGCTGTTCACAGACTACATTATGCTTAAAAGACCCCTTCTGAAAATAAATAAATAAATAAATAAATTCTGTAGACATCTCCCTTGAATTCCTTTGGACTGAAGCTAAAAATAATGTACTGATATTTGTCAAGTTTAATTAAATCCTAACTGTAGCCTGTTTTGTTTCTATTTAGGGTTTACGTTTCAAAAAGGCTCATGTCACACATCCCGAGGTGAGTTACTAGATTCTGTGAAGCTCTTTCTGGTTATGGTCACAAAGGCTGACTGACAAATGAAATATTTATATTTGTAGAAATGATTTGTATGTATTTACATGCATGTGTCTTATTTCTACTATATATTTGTTTCATTTGCTATGCCAAGCAAAACAATGCACCCACCTTTGCCAAAACTGTCTGAGGTCTACATGTAGATGCTTGGATTTCCTTGTAAAAGCAGTTATCCTAGAATGTGTACACGTACATGCTGAAAAACACTGTAATTCACACAGTGTTTGGCAAAACAAACACTTGCTAATATATTGAGTAGGCACTTGCTATGTATTGAATATCTTATTTTGTTTGAATCCCATCTGTAATGTGGTGTATCTCCTGGTATTTTTCAGTTGAAAGCAACTTTCTGTCTACCCTTGATTGGTGTGAAAAAGAACCCCCAATCACCAATGTATACACAACTAGGAGTTATAACAAAAGGAACTGTTATTGAGGTAAGCAGTATTTCCTTGTTTTCCATGTTTCTATAAAGTTGTACAAGTATGAGTATGAGTATGAGTGGAAGTTTGGAAGAATGCGAAATGCTGCGGGAACACCAACCACAGAAAGTATTTCCGCAGCTTTTTTAACGTCTCTCAAACATTCAGTAGTATTGCTAAAACTTGTTGTAGTTTACCACTAAATATTCCTTGGTTGTCACTGGCAAAAACTGTTCAGTGATAAAATTTTGCGTGGCCACTATTGGGTGATATCAGAACAATATTACTTGCAGGCAAAGCAGCTAACAAAATGCAGTGTCCGCTTACCATTTTGTAGGAGGATAAAAAGAATTCACCCCTCCCTGCAACTTACTTTGTAATTTCAAGAGCATCCCAAGTGAGACCAATTATTTTCCTTTATTATTATTATTATTATCATCGTACATCACCATGATGAACCACAAACTTCTAAACAACCTGTTTGCTGCACATAGGAGGTCAAGCTGTTCACTGATAAAGAACTTCCTTAGTTTGTTACGTTCTTGAACAGCTCTTTTATGAATTGAAGAAGTGATGATCTAATTTACAAAATTGTTTTCTTGTGTAGGTTAATGTAAGTGAACTTGGCTTAGTGACACAAGGTGGCAAAGTTGTATGGGGTAAGTGTGAATTGAAAGCAATTCCTTTGTTCTTGTGAGGGTTGGAAGGAATATTAATTTAAGACCACTTTACATGTTATCCTTGGTTACAGTCACGACATTTGCTGGCAAAGTTTTTGTGATAATGAGTAGAATATGCCAGACTCCTGTGCGTCAACTAGTTAAGTCATAATTTTGAGTAACTTTATACAGAGAATACTGTCCACCATATGGTGCAAAAACACTTGTTGATAATGGGGAACATGTTTTTTTATGATTTGGACTTTTGCTTCTTGTTAAGAATTGTTGGTGTGTCTCATTTTACAGGTAAATACGCTCAAGTCACGAACAATCCAGAAAATGATGGTTGTATTAATGCTGTATTACTGGTATAACAACTGAAAAGTAGGAAATGAAGTTGTAAATAAAAGAATTTGACCTTATCCATGTTATAAGTTGTATTTATTTTTGTGTGTATGACTTCAAATGATTGTAAAGACACAAGGTACTACTCTAGAGTTGACCATTTTTGTATTTTTGGTATTAAGCTAAAGCTAATGGAGGAATTTTTTTTCTAAATGTAAATGATTAATGGCATTCCCCGCGAGCCTCCAGTGCATGCTACTTAAAGTACAATAATGGTCTATTGGATTTTATTTTGAGCCAAATTTTACTCAGATAACCTTACTTCCAGTCGCCTCCTGATTGGCAACTTTCAGAAAGCTTAGGGCCCAAGAACAACTACAGTGTAAGCTAAAGTTAATTCTGTTTCAGTGCTAAGGATTGGTAGCACCTGGTGAATCATTTTGGAATTTGCAAGTACCAACTGGTCAGAAATTGTGTTGTTCCAGAAAATATCCATACCTCTCCCACGGAAGGTTTTTTTTAGCTTGAACCTCCCCCCCCCCCCCCCCCCTCACCCCTCTGGAAATTCCATTTTAGTGCCATACTTTCCTTTTAAAAGTTGGGCTTTTGAAACCCCCCTCCCCCTTGGAATTTTCGTTAACCTTCCTTGGGGTGGGTATGGATATTTTCTGGAACTACACATTGTGCAAAACTGTAAATCATAATCATATTCTTAGACTGCAAAATACAGTTGACTGTCATTGCACACAGCCAGTTTGGCCTCAGTCACAGATGCTGCCTCTCATGAAAGGGTAATTTGGTATGGAGGGATGAGAGGCAGCTGTAGTCACAGGTTTAAAAGCCGACTTCTTTAGTCCTTTGAAGGTTAAGCCATGTTTGATGGTTGAAAGCGAACTATCATTTTGTTGGCTATTTCATCTTGTATTTCATGGCTGCTGATACACTGTTTCTCTCTTGTACCAAATCTACTGTACAGTATGTTAAACTGTTCTATGGTGGCTACCTATGAAGAAGTAGTCTTTTGCTCTGGATAAATAATAAAAGGTAAACAGTGAAAGGAAAGAAACAGTTGACTCAACATTGTTTTTACTTTATTACCTCACAGAAACAGTAGCTTGGCCACCTACAATACACACCATTAACACTTTATTAATTTAGAATAAATTGACGAGAATTCAACACAACACAACACTCATAATAAATTAACAGATGCTGTTTTCAAGTGATCATTTTGTTATCTAAGAAGAGTTGAAAACACTGGATGACTGGATGTCAAACAGAGTACTGATCAAGGCATGTCAACAGTTACCAGGTATCAGCTTTTCCACAGAATCAAAAAAAGAGTTTACACTTAGAGGAGTTAAATATACTCACTGACAATCAGATTAAGGCTTGACAACAGCAAACCAGTTATGAGCTTGTCCTGAGAATCAAAGTACTAAATAAAACCTAGCACACAACACTAGTTGATGTAACTTGGGCTGTAACATTCAAAAGTGAAGAATAGACTTATAAAACAAATAGTATTAATATTTTTCTTTAAAAGAAATAAATTAGTCTGCACTCCACCAAATTGACCCACACAACTATGACTTGTCCCAGTTTAAAATAACTTGAGTAAATAACTTATTTATCACACTGTAATCATTTTAGTAAAAATGTGTTTGAACCACTCATTGTAAGTTAAGTTGCAACAAATAGTAACTTTGGGGTAATCAAATCCTCTTCTTTATGTCTCCAATCACCAAACACTTAAAACAATTAAAACTGTACGACAAAATATAGGCGGCTGGCCCATCTCAACTAAAAAGACATCAAAATTGACCACTGTGAAATGATATACTCCTTAAGTATATTAACTACATTTCTGTCACTATTTATATTAATACACAATAACTTAATAGTGATTTCATGAAATTTGTTATCTCCTTTTTAACTCTTTTCTAAGTTGCTGGACCGCATAATCCAAACCATCTTCCCCTAGTAACATTTTCCCATATGAAGCAGCCATGTTTCGCACCTCTGGGTTTCCAACATTAACTAGGGCAGAAGCAAACACTTCAGCTCCCAGTGACCTTGGGTGGCCGACAGACTCGCCCACCCCCATCCAGGATACTTTGTCACCCCAATATGACTGGTCAAACATGAATGGGCACACTATCTGCGGAATGCCACACCTCAATGCCATACCAACTGTTCCACTACCACCGTGATGAACTACAGTCTGGCATAAGGGAAAGAGCTTGGAATGTGGGACGAACTCCATTAGACAGTGGATGTGACAGTTTTGGAAGTTTTTACATACCATTTCCCAGCTCTTGAGTAGATTAGAATGGGGGGAAAGCTGCAATAGGGCTTTCTTGCCACACTGAACAAGACCTGGAAAATACAGAGATTAAGGGAGTGTTACAATCAATTTCCCATTAAATACCTTTTTTTCAATTATTGGTAACTTTAGAATCAAATCAGAAAATTATCTTAGTGACTAAAAGCATCATGTTTCAGTGTATTGTTGTAGTCATTCTGATAATAAAAACACCTGTTACCTTCATTCAGTACAGCAAGAAGCTCAACGCAGTCAATACTAGAAAAGAATCCCAGCTCTTCCATGGAGCCAAACCCAATGTAAACTGGTCGTTCACCACTGCCTTTAAAACTAGACAAAAAGTCTGGCAGGGTACTGTATCCTGATGTGGGATGATACACCTTGATGTCGTTAATAGGCTCATCTGGGGTTTCCAAGAACCAATAACTACACAGGACAACACTACAAATAACAGGAGATCATTATCAGCTGTTTGTTTTGTCAAGGCAGGGCTTGACACTAACAGTAGCCAACTAGCCGCAGACTAGCAGAAATTTAGTTTTGGCTAGTAGGTTTTTGATTTCAACTAGCCACTTTGGCTAGTCAACAAAGTGAAATTGGCTGAACTAGTTTCTGTCTTCTTCAAGGAAGACAAACACAAAATTTACACTTTTCTTGGAAACAAGGTCAGAATTTCATTGTGGACATACCGATGTACTGGGCATGTGCTGTTCAGCATGTATGCAAATTTAAGTTTGTCTACCTTTTGCTGGGTGGTACGTAAATGGGGAACTGAACATGGTAATTTTGTTGAAAGAAATATTTGACAAGCAAGACAACATTTTCTGAAAGCACACATCAATGCTCTTTTTTGTTACGAAATTTTTTACACGTGCCGACACCTACACCAACAAATTGAAGAACACAAAGGATCAGCAATTGGAAACCACCTCAGAGAGGAGCACGATATGGAGCTAGAAGACATTGCACAGAGGTTTTGAATCTTAAGAAAGTGTCAGACTAAATTTGACTGCCTTATTTTTGAAATGTTTTTTATCAAAGAACTGAAACCAATGCTAAACAAACAGTGCGATTCAATTCCTGCCAAATTATTTGTAAAGAGGAATTCTTGCTGAAAGTTTTTTCATGCACAAAATAGTGCGGAACGGTAAAGGGATTACATTTCATTTAGCATAACAATACATGTACATGAGTGATTTGTCATTGTATGCAAACTTACAAACTCACCACTACAGAAATAATTAGAAGAGAAAGATTTATTTCCTTCGACATTTAAATCAGCCATTTTTAGCAGTCGAATTTTGCCAACGACAGTTTACAGTTATGTATTGTTCAGATAGTTGTTTTCCTTTTGAAAAGTTTTAACAGTGACGTCTTGGGGGTCATGATATTTTTCCAAGGAAGTCTCAGAGAAAAACAGAGTCCTTAAAGTCTTTTCGGGAACTGGAACTTTTTTAAAACTAGTTTAAGTACAGTATAATTACCAACATTATGTATTAAAGAGAGTCGCTTGCATTGTGCTTTCAAATCTTGCTAATAATTCTGCTGTTATTGGACCTACCTGAAATTATGCAACACGTTAATTTTGTGTTTTTTTTAATTAAAGTGACGCAAATAAGTAAGTGTCAGGAACATAACACATTATGTTACTGTTGACATATAGTCCCGCCATTGCGTTTTTGTTACTTTTGACGTTATTGTACCTTGATAAAGTCAGTTAAAGAAATTAAAAAAACATGTTTAAGTAACATTGCCAACAAAATAAATTTTGGGTTACTCAAAAATGAAAAGTTAAAGTGATTCAAAATACAAATTTTTTGCAAAATTGCCGAATTTAAGTGTAGCGAAATATGTGCACCACAAAATCGCAAAAATGTCATGTAATAAGGTAGCCAACCACAACGCTTGGCTAGCAAAATTTTTTGGGGGCTAGTAATATTTAAGTTATCACTAGCCACTAGGCTAGTAAGTTGAAAAGTTAGTGTCGAGCCCTGCAAGGACATAATTTTGTCATGGCAGCTGCAGTGCCCTTGTATTGTTTTGGAAGTATTCATCTTTGTATGAGTCCAAAGTAGTAAGCAGGGTATTTTCTTAGTTCTTCAAGGTTTTGGATGCCTGCTCTCCTTTATCACTGTACCATTTTCCCTATGGTTGAAATCACTGCTGAAGAAACAAATTTCCATAAATATTGGCCCAGAATGCATAGAAGGCACTACAACTACAATGACATTTGTATGCATTGCATGCCTATAATGATCAGTGAATACTGTTTTGACGCTATTGGAATATATGAAGTCACCTTTCTGGCCAGTACTGTGGTTTCTCAATCACTCGTGGGCTGATCCCATACAGTAAGGTAGTGGGTGGTGGAAGGGGGTCATCAGGCCTCAGCTCGGCATAAGGACACACAGGTAAGCCAATACTGTCACAGAATTCACCAAAATCATCCAAGTACAGTCGCCACATCCAGTGGTCAATGTCACCATAACTCACTTGACCTAGAAGTTGTAAAAATCATCCGCTGTCATTATTTGTAATACAATATTGAAGTGATGCACGTGGAGGGGCATAGAATGACAGAAAGGGAAAGGAGTGAAGAGCAGAGATGGAAGAGATGGGAGGAGGCCCACCAAGAAGTTGTCCACTGGAATGAGTGGTAAGGAATTGCCAAAGCCTTGTGTGCCCTCTTGGCACTGATAGGAAAGATGATGATGAGAATGATAAATGTCAGTGATTGTGTGATCAAGGAATAAGGTGTCTGCTAGCAGTGATTCAACCATAAATGAAACTGCATTCGCAATTTCCCCTCTAAATTGTTAGATCAGCATTTTATCATCAGAAAGGTATATCACTACCCACAGGTATCACTGCTGATCATATTTAATGCCATACATTGAGTGCAAGAAATTAATAAAAGAAATACCTTGAGCTGAATTTCGTAGTCTCTGGTACAAATCTGGATAAGCATCAACAAATTTGCCTTCGAATGTTACAGGTGGGGTTCTGACAAATTAATAACAAAATGTTACATTGAATTTTAAACATAAAATCCATGTCCACATACAATGTTCAGACTCTTTCAAACCACGTTTTACCTGGTGACAGCAAATGGGGATGCTGCGACACATGGTACATCAAAATACTTAGCAATGAACCAACCCTCACAAGCAAAGAGGTTAAAAACAATGCCATCTGCCCCTCGGCAAGCTCGTAAGCTTCCATGCAACTCTATAATTCGATCTTGTTGCTGACTCTTAGAGAAACCTCTTCCACTGCATACTTGAAGCTTGAAACAAAAAAAAATATATATCTCAGTACACAGGAACATGCTGCATATAATTTAATATACAACTAGGCAAGATGAATAACTGTAGTGGATAAGACAAATAGCTGTGACAAAGCTGTATGGCAATAAATTCTCCTTAACAATGGCTCAAAAAGGTCTGTAAATGGAAGTTTCTTTTTCTTTAACTGTCTCATCCTATGCGCCCAAGCTTGCTTGTTTATCTTAAACCATTTAATCATGCTTTTAGATGTACCTCCATTTTCTCAAGGTTACGAGGTCCATTATCTGTCCCTAGCTCATCCACAGCCATGAAATCAATGTCATACTTTTTAAGGATGCTATCAAATTTCAGTCTGTGGCATGCATGGGTGGCAAGCGTACAGTTATCTGTCGGGCTGTTTTGTCTGAAGGAGATGCAAGATAGTTTAAGTTAGAATTACCTTGTCGTGGTTAAAGCCTGTTCTTTTGAACTGTATTTCACGTAAAAAATGTGCATGGTGCAGAAAATTAAACAATGATGTCTTAGGGAGGTACTTTCAATAACACCTTTTTAACCCCTGACCCTGTGTAAGGATACAAACTTCAAAATGATTGACTGATACCCTTTCTGAAGCCCAAACCTTATTCAAGAGAAAAAACAGAATTTGATGTAAATAGATCATATCTTTTTCCTTTAGTTCAGCATTTACATACATTTATATTTTTAGTTAAAATGCAATTTACTGTATCAGTCAATTTGAAATTTAAACATCCCTCCTAGGGAATCCCTTGGGCATAAGCCCTTTTGTTTTGGGAGTAACCCCCCCCCCCCCCCCCTCCAAGAGTAATGTGTTCAAAATAATATAGGAAAATTCCATACGATTTTATTTTTGAAATATATGTGACAGTTTTAACTCAAGTTATCAATAATTGATCAGTAAATGATTCTCACAAATCAAATTTTACAGATCCGATTTAAACCATCTTATTTTGCAGCATATTTATTACTCTATTTCCAAAATGATTTCACCGTACCGGCGAAAAAGGTATATTAAATTGCACCCGGGGTGTCTCGATATGCCTTGCCGATGTTATTCAAGAACGTGAATTAAACAAAATTGCCTAAGTTCTAATGAAAATTTAGCTTGAACAAATAAACAATATGCACCAAACAGACACGATGCACATCACTATAAGCTTGTGTAAACAGTTCCATTGTTTCAATTGGCGGACGGTCGCGCGCTGATGAAAAAAACAATGCTCGATTCATAGAATTTCGAAAGATGCTAATCGAAAGGGAAACAGTACAAAACGTGAAAATGAATATTCACCAAGGGGCATCCCTGAAATACGGCAAAAGTGAAGCTGATCTGCACCAATATTCAATCGTAAACGATTTTCGTTCCGCTTCGATTACATTATTTTTCTTTTGCACATCAAGATAAATGGCCAATTTTCTTTCTAACTCAATATTAAGTTCAAGTACCCATTGAAAAATTCCCAGCATGACACTGGCAACAAGCCATAATACAACGAAGGAAAACAAATCCTGCAAATATCCGTGCAGCATTTATATAAACAAACGCACGGAAATCAAATTAAGATGCATGCATGGTAAATCTGATAACAGCCACTCGAGAACTTACTTAAAGCTCACCGCTAGGGCCAGGATAGGAGCCACATCACCTCTAGTTCCTTTGCAAAGGAAAACCACTTTCATTTTTCCTGATGGTCAAAGAAACCACATCAGTTCATTGGATGGGTGAATACAGACGAACACGACGCGGCGTTAAATTTTCATGCAACGAAGCACTCAGTAAGCTAATTTGTATTAATTGATTCCACGCGCTCAGTAACCGAGCTTGAAAAAGAACACGCGCAGACGTCCTGTCACCCACGTTCCACGCAAATAAATAGCCTCTAGGGGCGTAGCAGCCATCTATGTACACACCCGCGTACTTCGAGAAATTAAAAAAAAAATCGAAAAGCGTCTTTTAATTAAAGCGGTTAATTTGACAAAGTTCGTATTACGTTGCTAATATTTCACAATGAAAATTTGGCGAATAACATTTTTTTAATTCAATATTCGAGTACTGAAAGAAGTTTAAAACCCAACGCTAGACTGTTTTACGAGGTGGACGTCCATGAATAAAGGTAAGTAAATCCACCGATCCATGCCATGTGCGCTAGCCTGCGAACAGGCTCCCGGCGAGGACGAAAAAATTTCGGCGAGCGCAAAACAGAAGAATTCGGAGAGCAAAGTGATGGTTCGGGCTCACTGGGAGCCTGTTCGCAGGCTACATGAGCACTTGACTGTGAGCAGGATTTTCCTCCGCAAGCAGGCTAGTTTTACGCTACCATCAGCCGTCCTAAGATCTGATAGCAAAAGGAAAAAAAAACGAAAAAGATCGAAATCCACCTATCACAACACACCGACTTTGCCTTTTTGTGTCCCCTAAAGTTTTCGTGTGTGTGTTTTATTTTTTTTTCTGAGTGATTCACAAAATAAATCGACGACATGCTCGATTATACCATACCAGGCCCAGTTTTATCTGGAATGTATAAATGCGGCTTACGTAGTCTGTGTCGACATGTGTTGCTGAAAGTAGTCATTTTAGCGATTCGAAGAGTTTGGAAACCCATCTTTGCAGTACTATGAGTGAGAAGATGTTGTCCTCCCAGGCAATTCTTTCCATGCATAAGCATAATGTTGTGGACATGGACCTTATGTTTTCAGAATTTGCCTGTCTGAAAAGGCGATGTCTAGCTCTTTGTTTGTTACCACTGATTCACTGGAAACACTATAAACGAGTCTCACCTATTATAAAACATACTATCAATTATCCCAAAGGTTGTCATATAAATAGCATAAGGTACCACAATACTCAGGCTACCTCACCTCATCTGGGTAATCAGCTCAGTCAAGTTGAAACTAAGGTGGATGATCCAAGAGCACGTATTTCCTAGAAGTACTGGCTTCCTTACTGATCAGAATCACTTCTGGAAGCTTTCCATACAGAGGATCTTGAAATCACCCTAAGGAGAGATAAAATGTCTAAGCGGAATGAAAGATTATCGGTAGGATTTTAGCGTCCGAGACTGATTTGGGAGCTTATTTCCAGGAAGAGCTAATTATTGAAATTTTATTTCCATTTATTTTTCCTTGAAAATATAATTTTATGCTTAACCTGCAATCAGAATAATGTTTCCAGACTCTCATATTCTCCCGACAGTAAATTTGAGGGCGGAAAAATTCACCAGAACGCGGTTTCCCTAGTTCTCTCATTCCTTCGCGAACTCGCGCGGGTAACTCGCGAGATCCGTAAACCTTCCCAGCGTTCTTTGTAAGGACGGTTCCGCCATAGTGTCAAAAAGCCGCCAAAGTAGAAGCTCCGGTAAGATACTTCTTCTCTTATTCTTCTTAAGTAAGAATCAGTTATCATTGTGTATATTTTTATACTCAGGTAAAGCATGTTGCTCATTGTTTTATAAAGAGCTGGGAAGAAGTCTGTATTGGCGCGAAGTTCAACTCAGTTGGAGGGAGGTGAGTGCTGAAACAGTCTGCAAACTGAAGCAGGGTGCGGCGGTAGCTCGTAACAGGCAAACCGAGGCACTTGCCTCAGTCAGTTTTTCCTTTTTGTTTTTTTATATTCATCATAAACACCTTAAATACCTAGAATTTAACCATGCACATCGCCTCAGTCGTATTTTTTTCGTGGACATTGCCTCAGTCATAATTTTGGCCACGGCCTTGAAAAGGAGTAGTTACGTTAGATAACAAAAATATGATTATTTAGGGAGTTGATGAAGTAAAATGTGTTTCATCCCCCTGTTGAGTGGGATCCAATATAATTAAGCATTTTAGCATCAGTTTGTCATGTATACAGACCCGGAGTGCCCAAGCGATGAAAATCGATCATCGGAAGGCAATCGATATAATCGATAATAATTAATCGATTATTATCGATTGCCTCAATTAATCGATGAAAATCGATACTCACAATCCTAGTCCTTGTAATTGCTGTGGATTATATTGATTGTCATCGCTTGTCATCGATCTTAATCGGTAACTCTTGAAAGAGGATACCTTCAATTTTCAGACTTGCTCCCGGGACTTGCTGCATATACAGTGTGTGTGTCTGGTCGAATGTGGATGTGATATTGATAGAGTGTGTTGTGAAAGGGTACTATGAGTTGTTAAGACGTTAAATAGTTCATTAACCTTGTGATGCTACTGTTTTACAGAGTTAAAAAATATAAATGACACGGTCAAGAAAGCATTTTAATTAAAGGAAAATGGGCTCCAACAATTAAACGCTCCCTCTGAACAAGTCAAAATTCGCCAAAAAACAACACCCGGCAAGAGTAATCACACTAATGGCCGCTGCACAAAAACACTCAACCTTTTGCCAGTGGAACCCAGTCTACATGTACACGCATTAAGAAACCACGTGACAAATGCTCTGCTCTCATGGACAAGTAAATAAATTTAACAAATTGACGTCAGTTTTTCATGCATTTGCCCTGTTGTTCATCATGAATTTTGTCATAACATAACATATCCACAGCTACTTTGACAATGTTATGATGAAATTCATTGTCAATAACAGGACAGACCCATGAAAAACTGACGTCAATTTGTTTTTTTACGATTAACAACTTGTCAAATTGTCTGCTCCCACTCGTTGATGCATCGCATAAATTGTAAATATTATGTGTCTGTCCGCTTATTGACAATGAAAATTAGCCAATGAGCATGCGAGAATTTTCGAAGTTATTGTAAAAAAATAAATATCGCTGACGTTGGCAAAGTGTGGGAAATCCCACACAAAAACGAGGATTGCCAAACAAGGATGTGCAGTGTTGTTTCTACGACCACATCACTCACAAATTGGAGCTAGTTTACATAGTCACATAATTTGGAGTTACAACCCTGGGGCAGCAAATTTCATAGAAGTGCTAATTATTTACCACTGATGACTGCAAAAAAAAAGTGTCTGGTATTGTTTTTTCAAAACCTCAGAAAAATCACTCTCATTGAAATCGTGACCTTATCATTCTCCAGTTGGAGCTAGTTTACATGGATTGAGGAATTTCGAGATTGAACTCATGAGAGGGCAAAATTTAGCATTGAAAGTTTTGTTTTTCAACTGTCACAAACTACAAGATGATTACCAGTGCCCACCTTGCAGTTAGTTATTTAGCAAATTATCTCTGTTGTCACCAGCTCAGGGCTATCGGACACAACTTTCTTTGCACAGAACTAATTGATTAACTTTAAGTCTGCCATGCTAGCAAGAAATCATATTTTGTAATCTTTCTTTCCTTCTTTTTAACAGGTGGAGACACATTAGGACAAGACAAGAACAGGATTTACATTAGTTAGCCTATTCTAGATTTATGATTTTATTGCAATCGAAGACCCAGGTAAACACTTGTGTTCTTGTGCATTGATCAAATCCAAACTAAACCTGGCTGATTCCCATTCTGGACGTTGGACCACCCCTGGGATTACTCCTGATGGTTAACCTCCTCCTCCCCCTAGATATTGGGATTAAAATCACTAAATTCTAGGACAAGAAATAATTAAAATTGACCATTATTCAAGTTGAATGGGAAAAGAAAAATTGAATGTGGAAAAGATTCCCTTTCTTGACTGCGTATTAAGCCTCAGGAGCAATGTATTGCAATGACGGTTCATATAAGACCAACTCATGTGCTGACTGGCCATAGGACTAACCACCCTACACCCATGGCTTACATTCAGAGGGGCTTATTGTTAAAAGGTTTTTTTTTACCTAAAAAAGTTGAGAGGATGGGCTTATTAATTTTTACAGTACCCTACAACATGGGCTCTTTTAAGGCATTTTTATTGCACAAATCTAGGTACAGCCCTACAATTTATTATACATACCCAACAAATCTATTACTGCATTATGACATTGACTGACAAATAGGACAGGGATACAGAAATGTAAGTCTTGCATCATACTGCACAAGATCATTACAAATGTTTCAGCTGCTGGGCAAGAGAGACTGGCAGAATTATGAAGATCACACTGCCAAAATGCAAATGAATGTGATGTTAACTATGATATTACTGAACACCATCATGTACATTCACAAATTTGACTGGGTTATATTCACAAACTACTTTCAATGACCGACTGTAGAAAGCTGGTACACTAACTTAGACCACAACTGACAATAACTGATCAAGAATATAGACTATATACATGCATGTCTTTGAAACAGCTAACAACATCACAGTGTTACTGTAAACATTTCAGTCAGCTACAACTTTCCTGTTCAGGACAACCCTTGATCAGCAGATCACACTGATACTTCTACCATTTACCTTATGTTACATGTTACAGTACATCAGTTTCAAGTCTCATGAAAAATATTTTCTAGTCAGTGTAAGGGAAAAGTCAGAGAGATTAATTTTCTCTATGCCTAGCATACTCTCAGAGTTTTCTTTCTGGCACCTCTTTGGACAACTTGCAACAGGACAGAGTTACGGGTTTAACTAACAGTGAATTTTCTGGGTTTAGCCAGGTTAAGAAAGTTTTGAATTGATCTTTGTATTGTATAATGTAAACCAAGTTCTGCTTTAGGTTTTGCAAGACCACAGACATCCTTGCTTACAGTCACAATATAATTGGTCCGTCAAGCAAATTGCTTTTTAACACATTTTGGCAGTGGATAACTCCCTTATTTTTGATAGCAATTTTGTTGCACTTGATGTTATTACTGTATTTCTTCTGTTTAACCTTAAAAAGGGGAGCTTTTTAAATGGAAGTCTAATAAGAGGGGGTAAGGGGTCTTTATAGGCCCCTGATTGTTCTCAACTATCAAAAATAGGAACTTATTTAGATGAGAAAGAAAAGTTTTTTTAGGGGGATGGGGTTGTTAAAACGAGATTTCATATAAATTTGGTTGTACCTAAAAGAAAGGGGTTCAATTGAAGATTTGACTGATATTCACTGTTAACACACAAGGGAAATTAAGAAAATTGGATTTTTTAGGATGGACCGGGCTCATGCAAGTTTTATTTGTGAACAGGGTTCAGAGTAACAAGGGCAAATGAATGGGTAGGGCAGTGGGGACTCATATCAATAGAGGTCAAATTGAGGAAATACAGTAATTCTGAATTTTCAAAACACTTTTGAAAGAAAATGATATATCATTTCTAATCATTTTTATGGTTCTTGGAACAAATTTCTCTTCAATTCTCTATGAAACATTTTTAATAGAAGGGACATCAAAAGTAAATTGTATCATTTTATTAACAATTTTAAAACAGCAAACAGTTTACTATATTTTGTGGTCTCCAGAATTATTATTGAGTGACATGATGAATGAAACCTCTGCAGCTCTGAAAAAAATTGTCTAACGTAATTTATTTTCTTTCGTTCTTTCATTCTTTCGTTCTAGCATTCTCATGCCTCTTCAAGGTGTTATCCACTTCCAAGAGATTGATTAAAACTGCTTTAATTTTATTGATTGTGCTGTGCATTGCATTTGACTTGCTTGACTTTGCATGTCTGTGGTACTTGTAGTCGATATACAGTGGGCAATTTGTGCAAATATAACTTCATCATAAAATGCTATTACTTAACACTTATCCCTTCAGCATGAGTAACAAAGAGTTTTCTAATATTTGGCAAACATTGTATCTAGAAAATTCAAAATTGTGCATTTTGCTTCTGCTCATAGGGTTGAGTTTTGATGTAGTGCCCAATTTGGAAGTATTGGTATTAATGCAAAATGTTGGGACAGGTGCATGAAAGAGAGATTTAGTTTTCCTTTCTAAATTCTCATCACTTTAGCAAATTGCAAGTTTATTAACCCCTTCACTGGCAGCCCCCATGTTACCCCCTGTGCCAGACACATCTTCAGACTCCCCACTTCCATCTTCACTTGCCAAATCATACGATTCAACATTGTTTTTATCGCTATCAAAATCTTCTTAGTCACCAGAATGATTACAAATCCTTTCTAGAGCTTCCTGGGCATTATACCTTTGCTCCCTCACCAACAGATTTTCCAATATTCCCAAACTCATCTCACATCTCCTCAGCACATGACAGAAACAAGATGGCAGAAAGTTACAGGGAAAACCAAGAACATTCTTCTGCACTCAGTATGTCATACATTATGTCATACAGGCAGTGAAGGGGTTGGTGAAAATTGAATTATTGACAAATGCAGAAATTAAGAGTGGTTTCAATTTGCTATTCAACAGTTCTCTAGGTGGAGCCCATTTATTGAATTCTCAGTACTTTCACGATGCATTATTAAATTGAATTACCAGTATTGACGAATGTAGCAAATAATGTTAACGATTCCACCTACCATTTCCTATTCTGCTGTGATAAGTCAAATGTCCACTACTTGTAAGTTTGATTCTTTGAAATTCTCACTATTTTTTCTCACTTTTTGCTGAAGGGATAAGTGTACAGTGAATGTGATTAGTAAAAAATTGGTCACTTTATTAAATTCTCTTTGGAAGGTTATGGGCCACTGTACAGTTAGTAATACAAACTACAAAATAACCACTGAGGAGCAATGCCTGTTATGAAACACTCTCACAAAATTAAGATACATTATTTAAAGGTGTAGCTGTCGCTAAACTTGAATTCAATTTGATTCACATTTGAAGACTTTCTGGAAGTGCAATTAAATTCTTTAAATTTACAGCCAATTTTACCAGCAAATTTTTGAAGTTATTCTTGAATTGGTCCTCATAATGCCTTGTTTAGTTGGTCAGTTTGAGAGTTGTCTTGGGTTACAAAAGTAGCTACAAAGCACGGAAGCATGGAAATCCTTGAAGGAGGGTTTACAAGTGCATAGAGTTTTTGCCATCAATCTCAAAATTTCATCAGTTTTAGCAACAAAACTGCACATTTTATGAAATTCTCCATTTGATGCCCCTCATTTGGGGCATGCAACAGCAATGACAAAGTTATTTTAAAACTCAACTTCTTGAGTAACAAAAACACAGGTTGTAACTTGCGAATGCCACAGAGGAATAGTGAGAGTTTTGAAGCAGACATTGATTATTTTAGTGGTGGTTTTCTTAAAAAGCAGAACTTGGTTTGAGTCCTGTTATGCACTGTAATCTATTATGCAACTGGTCTCACAATATTCTCAAAGGCAGTGTGACAAGAACGTTGTATGAGACATTGCGTTGTGTAACATAACATGCGACAGACAACATTCTTATGAAACAGTTTGCGTCAACAGTTGCAGAGGGTCAAAAAAAAAGGGTCAGAGAACTCATTTCTACCTTGTGCTGCAGTTGAAGCAACTTGTTTTGTAACGATTTTGACCAATATGTGCTGTGGTACATGGCTTAATGTTTCATATAACTTGTCACGCCTTTTTTGAGAAGATTGCGTGACTAGCTGCGTGACAGATTACACTGTATATCAGGACTTAGTCATGGACACAAGTGTTTACCTGGTTTATTATGGTGGATTGGTGGTAAAAACGACAACACACAAAAATGTCTCTGTCTCCTTTATTTGCCTTTTATTGTGTTAAAAAAAAATAAAAAAAATCTAGCTGATCTTGTTCCCGCTTGTTGGGTTGTTTCCACTCTGCTCTGAATTGAAGTGTTTCTTCTGTTCCTCATTAATATTCCAACTTTAAAATCCTGGTTTGTTTGTCTGCTCGCCATCTTTAATGACGACATTTGACCACTTTAATGGTATGGCCGTTTGCTCCCAAGTGGAGATGGCATAATGAGGGAGGTGAGAGTTTGCTCCCCATGCCTCCACGGTTTCACTAAACTTACGTCATAATACCACACCATTTGAATTGGAATTTTATTAGCTTTGAGAGCTGTAAGTAATGCGCGAAAAGATTAATGCCAAAATAATAAAATTTAAGATGGATGTTTCAATAAATGTATCAAGAAATTTCCGTCGAAGAACAGGAAAACGGAAGTGCTAAATTACAAGTTATGTTCAGTACATTTCCATGGATGCCAAGAAAAGAATTGAACACAAAGCCACTAATCGGACTTGCCGACCAAACCTCCTGCGGACTGTCGTCCCACAAACTTCACCAAAAGAACACAAGTAATCTGAAATTCTTCCGTCAAAGCTGATGCAAGTTTAGGAATTTTCTATCGCTTAAGTTTAAGTAAGAATTGCGTGAAGCTAGTTTTTGAATCAGTGAAGTTTTATATTTATTGGATTATTTTAAGTGTTCAAGAATCGAAATATCTTTGAAAAGAAATCAAGGTGTAAATGTTTTTCGCACAATTTTCTGTGGATTATTGAGTGTAACTTATTAAATATTCAAGATTTTGACTCGTCTTAAAATCCAAACACGACGGAATTCAGTAAGTTATTTGTATACTTATTGTTCTTGTTAATTCTTGTTTTGCATAAAATAGAACAACGACGCATCTTCGGGAACTCGGGGGTAATTTATCGGAGCGCGACGAAGTAAACCGAGCGGTAAAGTCGGAGCCCCAAAGTTGACGAAAGTTAACGCTCTGTTTACTTCGTCTCGTTCCAATTAAGTGTTCAGCAGTGGGTTCCCGAGGATGACAACGAAGTCGAGAAAGTATTATAAAAAATAAATGAAAAATAAAATTCCTAGGTTTAGTTTTGTTTTGGAAGTTAAGATGAACACCCAAATGGTCAATATAATCGACAATTGGCGTACTAATTATGGTTACCAAATAAAGTTTTCCAGGTTAAGTTTAGGTTTTGGAAGTCAAATGAACAATTGGCCTGAGAAATAAAAAATATTTATATGTATATTTATTTAAAGAATAAACTCACTCGAGTTTAATTTAACGTTTTCGAAAAAAAGACGAACGATTAACTTTTAAAATCAAAATCAAATGATATATTTAGTTACCAAATAAAGTTTCTCGAGATTCGGTCTAAAGTTATAGAAATTAAGATAAACAACTGACCCACTTTTCAAAATTGATTATGCCAAAATCCTTACCAAAGTAGTCTCTTTCGCAGGAGAGATGGGGGAGATGCGTTACGTGACAACTCAAGTAACTGCTGCGCAAGCGGCCACCTCCTTCAGATCAACTAACTGCTAAGTTAATGAAAAAGAAATAAATTTGTAAATTAAAATAGGATTATTTTAAGCTCTTAATGTCATAAATTTCGATCAAAATCTTAGAAAAACTGTTTTAAAATCAATTTAATTTTATTTAATACTTAATTTTGTTATAGAAAACTAAAAGGAAAATTATCTTTTATTTTAAGAAAAAAACCCCTAAACAGATATCAGCTCCTTTAGAAGAATCCCAGATGACTATCAGCTCAATCTAGTGTCGCTTGTGAAATTCCAGTCAAGCCAGATCAGTGACCTTCACTGTTCTAGCCTAACCCCAACATCCTGGAAATGTACTACCCATGACCTGCACTAAAGCACTACTGTTTTACGTCCTCAACAACGGAAAATATCCAGATACATTGATTGGAGACAAACATCTTTGAAAGCCAAGTGGAATAAAGGTGCGGTATTCTGATGTAGTCAAGTAAAGCCGAAGAGACATGAAAAGCAAACTCTCACCTTCCCTCGTGATGCCTTCTCCACTTGAGAGCAAACGGCCAGATCATCAAAGTGTCCAAGTGCCTCCATCAAAAATGAACGGATCAGATAAAATCATCAGGATTTCTCAGTTGGAATATTGCAGAGGAAAGTCAGAAACACCGTCCTCAGAGCAATAGTTTCCACAACCCTGCAGGGACATCAATCGGCTAGGTTTAAATCTGACAATTTGTTATGTGTGCGGGTGTGTGGGCCATCTCAGTTCCTGAAAATAATCTAAAATACACTAAGTTCAGTGGAAAATATAAACTACACAACTAGAAATTCAACAAGCTCATTAGCACAGTAAGAACAGGAAAATACCTACCAAACTTACATAGAACAAAACTTATGCCCTAGAATAACTTATTCAACCATAGTTCATAAATGCTAACTATTCAAGTTGTAATAATTCATAAACCTACATAACTTTGTCATAAAACAGTATTGAAGAAGTGTAGGATTGCAAAACAATAATTCTTCTGCAATTTTGAATTGTAGTTCAAAACAGCAATACCTATGATTTCCTAACTGAATGCTACCTGTAAAAAAAAATCCTCAATTTTTTCCCTAAGATGCAAAAGGTTTACATAATGGTAAGCTGGCTAACTTGGCAAGGTTAATTAGATCCAAAGGGACTATTCTGCAGCCCTGGAGTGTTTTTCTATACCCAGCTCCACCCTTTTAAGTACCTTCATATGAACATGTAATATTTTGTCCATTTTGTAACTGAATAATTAGTAATTGCTTACTTCTGTGCTAATGAGCTTGTTGTGGCACCTTTAAACAAAGGAGGCGAAAAAATAAAATAAAATAAAACCCTTAAGTTTTGAATATGTCATTTGAAGTCAACTGTGCTAGAAATAATAATTTTGTACACTAATAAATAAATCGAACTTGTGAAAATTGTCTCTGGTTCGAATAAAATGTCATTCCTTCCCTGACTAATTAAATTTACCTTCTTAAATTGCAGATTAAGAAAGCCTTCAATGTTTAAAGGTGAAACAAATTGTATAATATAGATAAATGAACTGAATTTTCATGAGTAAATAAGTGGCTTTAGTAAAATTACAATTCTTGTATTCTTCAAATATAGCGTGAAATTTCAAATAAATATAACTTACAATAATTGTGCCTTTGATATAATACTATAGTATCAAAATTTGAGAGTTTTAAACATGCACTCTAAAGTGGATGTAAAGCTTTTAGTAAAATTAATTGTATTCATGAAAAAATATATCAAATTAAGTGCAAAAATAATTTTCAAGATTTTTTTCTATAATAACTGAAACAGGTTTTTGCAATCAATCTTTTAGTCTTTGGTGTGTAGGATACTATTGAAATTTCACTCTCTTTAGTGCAAATTTGTGCACTTCTTTTTGAACGAATTTTCATTAATTGTTTTGAAAAAAATTGAGTCTCTAATGTGTACATTAAAATGTCTGTACACAAGAAAAAATCAAACACATAGTTTTTACCTTAAAATAAATTTTACTGAATTTGAGGTTGGTGATGATTGCTAGTGGCAAAATGACATTTCTAGACTGATAGAATCAAATTAAAGAAAAAGATGCTTTGCTTTCAAAATAGACAGTTGATGGAAAATATGTGACCAAATAGTTTACAGATACCCATAATAAGGAATTTGTAAGCAAGCCACTTATTTGCAAATGAATGGCACACACAATACATATTGGCCAGATGAATACTCTGTTTAAATATTAGTAGCTACATGTGCATCAAAGTGAATGTTTTGAAATAAATTGCACTTCTGTCAGTTAAAAATCTCAGTGGCTACTAATTATTAGTTTAGTTGCATAAAATGTATGAGCAATTTTAGGAACATTTTTGCATGTGCCTTAGTGGTTTACAATTGATAAAATAGTATTCAATGACTGATAGACTGATTGATTAATAGACTGATTGATTGACTGATGTAAAATTAATTCTAGATACTGCTTCCCATTTGCCATGATAAAAATAAAAAGTTTTTGAAAACAGACAGATTCTGTGGTGTCACTCGTAGTAGTTATTTTAGACATCATAAAAATTTCTCCCCAATTTGCCTAATCACCCAAATAACAACAACCAAGGAGACTATGTGAAATGAAATCTGTAGCACTTAGTGCACATGCAACTAGAAAAATAAACAGAGCATTAATGTTAAATTGTAAAACAAATGTTTACTATGAGTAATCAAGGAAGAGGAATTTTTGGTCTAAAGTGACGCAAAACATTATTAACCGCAATTTTGTTGAATTTGGCTGATAATCCAAATATAGGAATCAGTGTCAAATGATCTACTAAGTGAAATCATGGTAACCACTTGCCAATGATGAAAAAAGAGGAAGCCAAATCAGAAGCTGAAATTCATGCAGGTCTTCTATCCTGGTCAAATTGGAATTTGGAAATGTTGGTTTTTCATGAGGGAGGAAAGCCGAGTTACCCGGAGAAAAACCCTCGGAGCAAGGCAAGAACCAACACCAAACTCAACCCACATATGGCACTGGGTCAGAATTAAACCCAGGCCACATTGGTGGGAGGCAAGCATTCTTGACACTGTGCCATCCGAGCTCCCCAAGTAAGTCAGAATAAGGTAAAATATATTACCTTAACATGCAAATAATAGTTGTAGTTCAGGTCAAGTCCAATTTGTGATCATTCAGGGCTTCCTGCCCACCCTCTGTCCTTGGTTTTAAGTCCTCTCTCGCTGGTCCCCCATCCTTATTCCATAGTCCTGGTTCCATGCTCCTTAGTCCATGGTTCCATGCTCCTCAGTTCACAGTCCATGGTCCACGGTTCACAGTCCATGGTCCAACATCTCTGGTCCTGGGCCCAAAATCCACATTCCAATGCTCTCTGCCTCTGCCAATAACACTGCCTAAAAAAACACAATTCACTATTACATGTAAGTAAATATTTTTCACCCATGTGCTTTCCAGAAAGAATTGAAAAATTCTGTGAATATTTCTGTCTTAAGATATTCTTTTATAACGGCTAGGTAGCTCTTCTATTCTTATACATTATTATTAAGTAACACTCCCGCTACGAGCGATAACACCAACAACCATGGAATGCACAGAATTTTTTTTTGGCTTTAGTCATTTAACTACGGAATTCTGATTGGTCTAACTCATTTTTTACCCAAGAAAGTCACAAGTTTTGCAGATTGCAGCTCCGAAAACATATGGAGCTCATATGTCACAGCATGGTAGCCATCTTGTGAACAGCAGTTCTTTGCATTTTTTATGAATTGTTTCTAAAGCAGTAGAACAAAAACAGCCTAGAATTAGTCACGACTTCAGAAAAATTGTAAAGACTGCAAATAAGCATCAATAATAGTGATCTTGAAGGTGATTCTTCAAGGGATCTCTCATCATGCTGTTCCCACTGGGTATGCATGTGGATTTGTCTGTTTGATATCATGATAATCAAAGAATCCTGACCTACAATCACTACTAGAATTGAGCAAGGCAACAGAGGATTTATATCCGTTGCTGGATGAGGCTTGAAGTGAGATTTCTGTTCTTTATAAACACATTCACATCACATTTCCACTAAATTATTATTTTGTTTTCACTGTGCCAGGCATAAAATTTCACAAGTAAGTATTTATTCAGTAGAAAAGGAAAGGTTTTTTCCTTTCCGTCCACTTCAATTAAAGAAATTCCGTCTGCCTTATGTCCAAGGAGTTTCGGAGTCTCTCTGCTGCTGCCTAGAACAACAAGGCATTCACACCGTCTTTAAGTCCAACATGACACTTCGGTCACACTTAGTGTGACCAAAGAAGACCGACAACCCAGCTAAACAAGATGGTGTTGTCTACAGGATTCCCTGTGAGCGCGGCAAAGTCTACATCGGGGAAACAGGGAGACCTATGCAGGAGAGGATCAAAGAACACGACAGGGATATACGACTCACCCGTACCCAGATCTCTGCCAGAACACACCCACAAGACCGGCCACTATCCTATCTGGAATGAGGTCAAGTTTATTGATCAAGATCCTCGCTGGCACATGTAGTGTCAAGGAAGCTATTCTCATAAGACTTCACCCCAATAACATCAACAGGGATAGTTGAATTGAAATTCCTGAAGCGTGGATGCCCACGATCAAAAAAACACAACAACAGGAGAACAGTACAACAGCGGACCACTGAGGGAACAGCTTCTTGCCGGAACAATGGAACAATAGGAGGAGCAAAATGCACCAATCACAGCCGACCTTTGTGATATAAATGATACCATGCAATCAGTCGACCTTATCGCCTGAAGAAGACTACCAGTAAGCAGTCGAAACGTCGCAATCTACATCTCAAGTGACTACATCGTGAGACAAACAATAATAAACTTTATTATCGCATCTACCACGATGAATAACAACAACCTTTTCCTCGACATTTTTCTTGTAATGTTGACCGAATTACAACTGTGAATACGAGTGATTGTCAAAGGGTTCCACCTTTGCCGGTTTGAAATAAATGTTAATTGGCAAGCATTTCACTGCATACAAGGAAAAGGGAGAACGCGGAAACACGTTAAAAGTTACAGAACTAATGAATGTGGGCAAATAAGAACCTTTTTAATATTGTTAATGATTTATTTTAAGTGCCCATTCCCAACATCTTGTACATTTTTAAACGTGATGAAATTTGTAACCAATAAATACCAAATAGGCCATCAATTGCCATTGGTAATTGATCAACAATCAACAAAAGGTCAAACAAATCCTGTTCATCGATTGGTATTGATTATTGATTATCAATTTCATAGATTGGACACCCTGAGATGTTCAGTAACTAAAACTTTCTCCTCTTCAGTCATTATTTTACCACTAGTTTTTGACCAAACTAGTGAAGAAATAAAAATTTCAATTGTTTTGTGTGCTAATTACCATAGAAATAAGAACATATGTGGGCATATGGCAGGTAATCTTTCTTCGCAAACAATCTGACTAGAAATTCATCAACTCTAACCATTAAGGCCTCTGAAAACCAATTTACAACCCAGATTTTATCACTTTTCTTCTGTAAATGAACCCGAACACCTGCATGATCGATCAATGCTCATCTTGTATCTTGCTTTCCCCAGTTATCAGTAGTGTCGTCAGTTTGTTCATGTATCACACTCTTGTCTGCCCCTTAGCTTAGCTCCTTAGCTCCTCCATCAAAATATCTTTCTGTTGATTTACCTAGAACTTCTAAGACCAGCAACACCAAACGTATCAACTGGCAATTGCCCTACTTCCAAGATCTCTGCAAATCTCTACTTCGTTGTGGCTCCTCTGGTCAAGCAACTCCCTACAAAAGTCAAAGATGCCTAACATGCCCTTGTTTCAGGCCTGGACTCATAATTCCCTTTATAGAGCTGAGTATAATGGATATCACAAGAAAGTAAGCAAACAAAATTTGTCCATTAAAAAAAAAATGTATGTGTGCCATGTGTAACACATGTGCAGAATATGTGATCACACACGGGCCAGTTCGGGCTTACTTTGAGTCTCGCCTCGTGGCTCGACTGAAAATAAGCAGCCCGAACTGGCCCGTCCCTAGAACTATCACTAGACATGTGTTATATTGCCAGGATCGGCTTTGTCTGCCCCAAAATCGACATTGCCCAATACCGCCAAGAGTGGCCCCAGAAAAAAATCCCAATTGAACAAGCCGCCTGCCTTTGTTTAAAGCAATCATGGCTGCGTCAAGGTTTTCATCTGATGTGATAGAGATGTTTTACAGTCCTATCTTGCGCGAAGAGAACGTGAGACTTCAGTCTCCAATCAGGACCAGCACGGATTTGATTTTCAGTTGGTAAGAACCAACTTCAACGAATGGCTTCGTGTGTGGAAAATGGCGGTCTCTGAAGCCTATAAATCTAAAGCCGACCTCTTGAAATTTGCACAAAAAACAAAATCAAGATTTGCCGAAGTTGTAGAAAATGAAATTCAAACCCTGAAAAGTGCCAAAACACAGTTCTGGCTTACCATTAAGTTTTCGATAACTAGAGATCACAACAGTAGATAGCGTACTTCGCTGATTCATTGATGAAGTCAAAGGCGAAATAGAAGCCTGGTCTCAAAGAGGCTCAGGCTGGGTGGTAGAAGCCGTCGTTGAAGCATTTGTCAATGTCGCCCAATACCAACCATTTCATGGAGGCAGCTACATGCCGCTGCCCAAAAAGCTACAAAACAAAAAAGCAATCATCACTGTCCAAAAACAGAGAAAACGAGTGCTTGAGATGGGCTCTACATACAGCATTATTTCCACCAACAGATGGGAAAAAGGTGACAAGAACGTCAAGCTACCCCACAGAAGACAGGCTAAATTTTACAGGAATAGACTTTCCAATGCCCATAACACAGATTAATAAGCTAGAAAAACAAAACCCTAACCTAGGGATAAATGTGTTTGGCTGGGAAAAAGACCGTGTGATCGTGCATAGGCTCAGCAAAAGAGAGGGAAGCCTCCCGAGAATCAACTTGATGTTAATACAGAAAAACGAAAAATCTCACCACACATATGTGAGATGGCTGAGTGCGGCCAAAGCAAGCACATTGGCGTAAAACATTTTTGTGAAAGAAGTCTGCATAGTTACACGACGGCAGAGCTGCTCGAAAGACACAAACCCGAATGCATGGGGCAGCTGAAAAGGCTCACAAGGACTGAGCTGCCCAAAGAGGGCGAAAACAAGGTGAAGTTCAAGAACCACCAAAAGCAGATGAAAGCGCCGTTTGTGGTATATGCTGACTTTGAGTCTTTGATAAGGAAGATACGTGGCTGCACGAAAAAAGGCCAGGCAACAATCAAAACAGAGGTCCACGAGCCCTGCGGTTTTTCGTACCTGATCGTGAGGAGCAACAGCTTATATTGAGTTGAGCCCTGAGGCAAGACTCAAAATAAGCACGAACTGGCCCAGCCCCAGAACTATCACTATACACGTGTGTTGATCATTTATCTGCTAGAATAGCTGATCCACTTACCAACCTACATTATTTGGTGAAAATCAAAAGCAACACTCAAACATACAATCAAACCAGTCAGTCCATCCACACTTTGAACTGTGATTGGCTAAGTTACCGTAACAAAATCAAGCATAGTAAGCTTAACAAACTACATCCATGTACCCAGGAACAAACAATGAAGCTCCAAGATGGTGCCGTTGTTCACAATATTATGAAAACAGAAAAGAGTGTGAAAATTATCCTTGACAATCTTGAGTTAACGGAAGCAGGAAAATCAGTTCTTCACAAGGGGCTTACTTTTGTCTCAGTAAAACCTAGAGTGGACAAGTTTATTACATCAGGAGTGTGAAAAATATCTCAGATGGCTTCAGCTGAGACAGAAGCATATCACCTGGTTCGAGGTGATATGCTTCTGCTGAGAACAATGGCAATTAAATGGCAACAAAAGACCACCCACAGACCTAACTGGCAATGAAACACAAACCTCAGACCTTTGCAACAAATTCTTCACTCATCTCAAACCAAAAAATCCAAGTGGTCACCTCCAGCAAGTATATTTCCAGCACTAGAACACTACACCGAGCAGTGTTGTGTCAAGATAGATCAACTTGATTTTAATAGGAGAGTAGAAAAACAAAACCTTTTACACAATGAACAACTGGCCCTACTCTCTCTGAAATCAGACAGACATTGTTATGAAACCAACAATATGGGGGACCCAGTAGTTGTATAGCAACAAGACCTCTATGACCAATTTTACACGCCCATAGACTTCTATGTAACGGAAATTTCTAAAAGAAAATTCTAAGCCATGTTCATTAGGCATCAGCAAGGTGAAATCTGTGTTGGGTCAATTAGTCCAAGCTGTCAGAGCATTAAATTCACCAGTGCCCATTTTATACACCTAGATAGAGAGAGGTACTGTGAGAGTAAGGCGTCTTGCCCAAATGTACAACACAGTGACCCCCAGCAAGGCTGAAAGGCCTGACTGCTCAATCAGGAGTCCAGTGCACTAACAGTTAGGCCACTGTGTCTCACACATCAGGCCATCAGTACTCATGAGTTATCTCCTTCAGTATCCCCTCCCACCTGTTTTTTTTTGTTGTTTTTTTTTCCTTCCCCTATAATACAGTCGGGAGCCTGTTCACAGGCTAAGTTGGCAGAGATCTTGTATACGAGTTGAGAAGATGTCTACGCCACCTTTGTCAAGCTTTGATATACAGGCAATATTTGTGTCAAAGCTTTACCCCTGCAAATCCTCTTGTGTTCAGCAATGTTTGTATGTCTGTCAATGACATAACATGGTTTTTGAATTCAGTTAGGTCTTTATGACAACCTTCATTAAGTGGTACACAAACTCTTCCTTGTGTAGTCTCTCATTGCTTACACAACTGTCTTCTCCAACGGAATAAAATGACACCAAACTCTAACGTCTCTTATAGTTTCACCCTTTGGAGACGACATTCTTTCAGATCTTTCATACAATAGCCGGATTCGGATATGGTCTGATGCACTGCAGCCAAAAATGATCAGTCGACAAAGTGGACAAAAATAACATTGACGCTCATACCCTTGTGAGATAACTTTAAGAATTCCTAGGAATTCCTAGGAATTTCCTAAGAATTCCTAGGAAAAAATTCCTAGGAATTCCTAAGAATTCCTAGGAATTCCTAGGAATCTAAGGCGTGAATTTTCACGGTAATTCGGACTCGGAATTCCTAGGAATTCCTAGGAATTCCAAGTTTACATAGAGCTGATTTGGAATTCCTAGGAATTCCTAGGAATTCCAACTGAAATATACTCACCTTGAAAATTCCTTAAAATTCCCAAAAATTCCTAGGAATTTCTGGGAATAACTTGGAATTTGTAGGATTTTTTGAGAATAGGTTGGAATTTTTTGGAAAATCTGAGAAAAACTGGGAATTTTGTATCATTTGTAGGTCAGACAAAATTTTGATGATTAATGCCCAGCATTAAAATAACAAATAAAGTCACTGATATCACATCAAACAGGTTTTAAATCAATGGTTTATTACATTTGCTTTCATGAATTTATACATAAGATTAACTATCCTGTTTCTTTTTCATTACATCAAGAATCAAAAGCAAAACTGAAAACAGATATGATGGTCAAACTTTTACATGTTTGATAAAAAGAGAACTCTTTCAGATAATTTACTTACTTTTTTGGTTTAGAAATCCAACAATTTTCCATTCACAAGATTGTAGCTTAAATTATTGTTATTATGTGGAACAAATCTGGATTTTCATGATTGTAAGGAATCAATGGTAAGAACAAAACTGAAACACTCCTTAAAATTAAAAAAGGCTGAGTTTGGGCAAACTTAGCTGCTGTTCAGTTATTTCTGTTGATTCTGCAGCTTCTTTTGTTGCCCTCTAATTAGGGTGTCAACAGCTAGCCTCTTAATCGTCATCTTTGTTGTATGACACCTAAAACAAATTTTAAAAAAATACATTACATTGCAATATATATGAGGTACTGTAAGACTGAGATCCAAATGTTTATGTGCTCACAGTTTAATACATGGAGCTAATTAAGACCTGACTGTAAGCTGGTTGAAATGTTAAAAGAGAAGACTTGATAATTGTGAAGGTGCTTGTATACTATTGATAAATATGTTACATAAATCTTGAGCTTACAGTTGATTAAATCAAGGTTTTCCTTCTTCTGTCAGTGTATCAACAACTCTCGAATTGAAGGATATATATATCACGGTTTTTAGTCAAATTTAGACATTAGAAATATTAAAAAAGACACTTACAACATTAAAGGAACATTTAAATAATAGAGTAAACACAAAGGAATATACGGATGGACAAAAATTGAAGATCAACACGGATTGCCATACAGTCAGGCTGAAACACACAGGAGACACGTATCAAACTCATGCACACTGTGGCTGCCTCGTCGGAGTTTTTGTGAAGAACTTTGACTGGGATCAGAGAGAACTGCTATATTTGTTTCGTTTGAACAAGTGTGGCGAGAGAAACTACTTGTTATTCGCAAATCAAATTGTTTAGGCACGCACTGACTGGGCAACCTAAATTGTTTCAACTTTGCTTTAGCCAGAATTAATTTCATACCATGACTGAGTGACCCACTCGTGTATGATTCGTGATGATAAAGTTCATTGAAAAGCTTCTGTCTAAATACAAGAATTTACTTTGTATAATATAAGGTTACTTGAATTCGATTACTCACCAAATAATTTTGTATACGGCTAATCTGCCCTTTGAATTTTTCCCCGTTGAAACATCCACAGTAAGACTTTCCTTTAGCTCCAAATCTTCGCCAAGAATAACTTGTTTCTCGTTAATGACACTCACCCTGTTTTCTTCTGGTCACAGGACCGCAGCAAAAACCATTTTGATATAATTTTGGAAGTGAAATCTACTAAAACGCACGAGCGATCAACCGTTAACGCTGAATTCAAAGATGGGCGCCAAAAGAGAATGAATAACGCGATCTTTGTCACGTTCAGTCACGAGGATAGTCAGGTGAAAATTGGCGTGCTGTGATTGGTTCCGTTGATCAGTTGAGGAGAGAATGGAACTGGAGAAGAAGGAGAGAGAGACTGGCAACGAGGCTGCCGGACCAGTCGCTTTCGATGGCAAGTCTGTTTCCCTTTCCACGCGATTTTGGTGGTCTTTTGAAAGTTGGGTCTTGCTTCAAAAGGAAAAAAACTACACAGACTTTTTAGGAAGAAATCAAGGAGGAAAATGGAACGTACTTTAACTGGTTGATCTGTTCTCGACGGTTGTCAAGATAACAAAGGATCGTGAGGCACTTAAATCAAGTTCACTGCAAAGGTAAGGAATCCAATTTTATAGGGATTTTCTGTTATGATAAGCTATAATTGTAAATAAATCAAACTAAGCGATGCATTGTGTGCTCTTTAAAAACCCCAAACGCCGAAATTCACCTGAAAAGTTTCAAATCGACTTAAGGAAACGAGATAAATTCTGCGAAATAAGCTTAAGCTTGTTGTATTAGTCCACCAAATCTATTTTGAGAGCCCACATGTTTCAACACCCAGTCAGCACAATGCAGCAAGTATAAATTTGCAATGCTTGTCATTTTTTCCTTTGAATTATTTATAAGGATTAACATGATATGAGATCTATAGTCTTTTCAATACATCAAGATGTAGGTTTTTTTATTTGCATTGTCATTTATTTGTGTCAGTTATTTATTTGTTTCCCACTGACTCAATCTTTTTGATTCGTTTGATTTTGTTGTGTTATGAATTAAAGTGACCGCAAGGACAAGGAAATACAAGAAACATATTGATGATCCCACTATGCCCATACCAAAATCTACAAGATTCGACCACAAAAATCGCTTAAAGCAGTCTTCACAGGCCTGTTGATGTCATCTCCCTCTCTTGCATCACTTTTTGCTGGAGATCATTTCCAGCACCATGAACAGAACACCTCAGAGTCTTCGGCTCACCTGAGTGAGATGGCTGTTGGCAAAAATGTTGTGGATGACTTTGATGGATTGTGGAGTCAACCTTTATACAAGAATTGAAGCTTCACAGCAGCATTTGATGAAATGGAGTTGCATATACCTGAAAAGACTACAGAAATACCAACTGATGTAATACACAACAACTCAGATTTGTCCACAGACAGTGATTCAGATAATGATGTTGAAGTTTCTAGTTCTGACTCCTCTGAAGAATTTGAGAACTCTGACACTGACGGCCATCCACTTGACTCCCCTGATGAAAGTGAAACTAATGGTTCCTAAGAAAAAGACATTTTCTGCCAAAGAATATGTCTGTACGGCTATTCTGGCCTTAATTTCAAGACATTGTATGACAATGAGAGGCTGCTAAAGATATCATTGTTTTAATGAAACTACCGGTAATTTGTCCAGAGAATGTCACAGTACAGTTTTACAAATGTACAGCAGGTGTGTGGAAACTGTGAGCTTTTCATTTATGACATCTGAGAGAGATGTCTTCCTCTTTTTCCTAAATTCAAAAAGGATCAAGTCAAAAATTGTTCAACAGTGGGCTGTGATGGGTATGTGTGTGAATCTACAATTATATTAAATATATACATGCATATATATACTTTTGGTTTTATTGGAATTGTAAATAATATATATTCATTTATGCTGACAGGAATTTTTTGCTTAATCTATTTATCAAATCTAAGAGCATCCATTTTTCTATCAGTTAAACTCTGGGTGTTTGATTTAAGGGTCCATATGGGCACATATACACTAACAAATCATGTTGGATCTAAAAAGCAATGTTATCAGTGCTATAGTTTTATGTTGTGTTGTCAGACTTAAACTGGAATTAATGTACATTTCTTTGGAAATAATTACCTTGGAGCTTGACAACAATAAAAAAGGATGGAACTACAGAGAAATGATCCTGTTGATTTTTACTAATGTACGGAAATTGATTCATGCACTGAGTTCATCTTTAATTTTGACACTTTGGAAATTTATAGAAATTTCCAACAATATTTCATGTGTTTTAGCTACTCCCCAAAACTCCTAGATATTCCAAACACATTTTTTAAAGCACTCTGGGAAATAATAGGAGTTCCAAGGATTATTCCCAATAATTCCCAGTCATACTTTTCACTATTCCCAAATATTCCCAGAAATTCCAAGGTCTTGGATTAAGCATAATTTGCATGGCTTGGAATAACTTGGAATTCCTAGGAATTCCCAATAATTCCCAGTCATACTTCCACTATTCCCAAATATTCCCAGAAATTCCAAGGTCTTGGATAAAGCACAATTTGCATGTCTTGGAATAACTTGGAATTCCTAGGAATTCCTAGGAATTCCTAGGAATTCCCAGACTACTGGGAATTTATTTCGCAGGGGTACTCCTTGTGCAAAGTTTAACTTTTTTTAATTCACTTATTCCTATTGTGTCACAAGTTTTTGGGCCTATAGTACCATGAAAATCCATGAAGATCAAAGACCTCAGAGGTCAAGAAAATGACAAAAAAGACCAGAAAATGGTGTTACCTCTGCCATGATGTAAAATAAGAAAAATTTTAAAAAGACTATTATTTACTTTGAATGAATGGTATCCCTCTAGTTCAAGGAACGTTCACCTATCATAGAAATCTAATTGGTAAATCACACATCGTGTTGTTAAAGCAAATCACGCATCACGTTATGATGTCCTGTTCCGCGTCATGTGGCTAATTTAGTGTGAATCACGCATCACGCAGCTAATTTTGGGGCGATCACCCATCACGCAAAAACCCTTTGTCACCCTCTTACTTTAGTCAGGTAATTTGCTATTCCTTGTTAAATTCTATTTATTAAATATTTGTTGTTTTTTGGATAATTTAGCAGGTCCACATAAGCTTTATAAGCTACCCTAATTAGTTAACCTGCAATATCAATTAAAGTGTGTATGCATGTATGAATGTATGTATATCCCAACCATATAAGAGCTACATGTTGTATTGGCTACTGAAACAAAAAGTGTTTTGTTTCCTGAAATTTGAAGAATTAACAATTTGAAGAACTAAATCAGCATAAACAAAATTTAATATCTTCCCTATTCAACATTCCTAAAAACTGATTATCAAATATTATAATATAGATAGGACCCTGCGTGTGCTCTGAAGGTCAAAAACCCATGTTTTATTTAAGAAATAGAAAACATGTACCATGTTTCTATCGAATTAAGGAAACACAAGTGGAAGTTTGGAAGAACGAGAAATGCTATGGGAACCCGAGCTGTAGGCGAGTGTTTCCACAGCTTTTTCGAGTTCTCCCAAACTTTCGCGAGTGTTTCTATAACTCGATAGAAACATGGAGAACATGTTTTCTATTTCCTTTAGAAAACACCACAATGGAAAAAAAATAGAAACATGATTTTTAACCAATCAGCGTGCATATTTTCTTAGGGCTGTTTTCTAACAGAATATAAAACATAGAAAAATCATGTTTTACTGTTTTTCACCACATAACCTCTATATCATAAAGCAAATGAAGAAGCCTATGCCATGTATTACATTGTGATAAAATACTCCGGGCATTCGAGAACACTTCGGAAATGTAGAAAACACTCATCTGTGGCTTGTGTTTTCTACATTTCCCTTGTGTTCTCAAATGCTGTCCTGTTTTATCACAGTATAATACACGGCTTAGGCTTCTTTATTTGTTAAATAAATTTAATGTTAACTCTTTTGGTGTTACCCTCTTTAATTATTATTATTAGTAGTAGACCTATTATTACTCAATTATTACACAATTAAATAAGCTCAGTTATTATTAACATACCTGTACAGAAGTGCACAAAAGCAAAGGTTGAATTCATCTAATGTTATCTTGTTTTAATCTGGCGAGGTTTGCATCTTCTCTGCCTTCCGTCTCAAGTTAATTCTGCACTTAGCTTAACGCATTTTTTCTCCCGCTCTGTTTAGATTACTCTTTTTCATCCCGGGAGTTTTATCTGAATGTCTTTTCAATCTAAAACTGCACCCTTTAAGAGTTCGGCTATTTCTTGACGATTAAGTTAACTTTCTTTAATGTAATGGCCCCAGGCAAAGGCCCTATTACTGGTTCATGATACTAAACGTTTGTTTCCGTCTGACCATCAACATGTGTACAGTTTTGCGCCACCTTTGTTTCTCTCTTGACCCCAACCTCACTCGTTCACAATGTTCCCGGACAAATGCGCGTGATCCCGCGTGTAGTCCCTCGAACTCGTCACTCGCACTATGAAATATATACTATATTTGATCTGCAATTGAATTCTACACATTGAGCGGTTTCTGTAGATTGTCTGTCAGGTAAATTGCAATTCTTGTCTTAATCCTAAGATCACAATTCTTTCTCTTAATTAAACGAGGATGTTAATTACTTTACTATAAAGCTTTTCCTCAGCTGATTCTTAAAATGTCTTCTAACTCTGTAAAGCATTATAAGTTTTTCTATGCTCATAATTTGTATTAAATGCAAATATGAAACCTTAGGCAGTAATTTCATTCATTTGTTTTCTTAATATATTGCTTCTCTCGGTTTTCTCTGCAATAACTCAACTCCTTGCCTGTTATATGGGATGAACTGTAAAGAAGATGTGAACAACCATAGCAGTTTCAAAGCGTTGCTCAATTTAATGTTGAAAGTAGTAAGGCAGTTACTTTGGTTTAGGTTTTGGTTTTACTGCAATTAGAGATTGACTGAGTAGTCTAATTGGCAAGTATTTGGTTTGGTTATAGTTTTACGACACTCAATTGAAAACCACATTAACAGCAGTTTTATAATTTAATGGCTAATACAATGGAAAGAAAAATTAGATAATAAAAAAGAAGTAAATTTTGTATTTTTATTTCAGATTTTTTAGGTCATATACATCAGTGAAAACGAGTTTGTTCCCATCAACTGAATTACAGGAGTAAATTATGAAGTACATGACCGCGGAGGGGAAGGGGCTGGTGGGGTGTAGCCTTACCACGTTTTTGCTTACTTATTGGCGGGGTTGTAACTACGATGGCGTGCAAATACACGGCAGCCAATGGCGGAACAGTGACTCCTAATGCTTATTTGTCTTGGTCAGATTTTTTGTTCTCCACGGTCTCTGGTACAGTGTGTGTTTTAACTCGCACGTTTAAATCTACTCCTTTAGGGCTTTCACTTCAGAGCTCGAAACCTGCGAAAAAAACTTTGAAGGAATCAGTATTAGAGAAACTACCACAGCGAGCAACAGAAAGATTTATTTCTGGCGGCTTTTTTCGTCCAAGCTAAGACGTTTCATTGTCTCCATAGGCTAATTGTATGAAAGTTGATAAAAAAGGGGTCGGAAGATTGCTCCGGAAAATTCAAAAATGTTTTAAAAGATAACACATTACACCTGTAAAACGAGAAACCATAATGTTAAATGTCGAGATGGTTAGATATCTTCACACTCAGCGTAAAGTATGCTTGGACATTTTTATCGAGATAATCTCACTTAGGCAGAAATAACAAGTTACCATCTGAAGTTAATAACACGTTAGTCAGAACTTCTGTTATGATTTTTAAGAAGCGATGACGTATTTGGTGTCGTCATCGCTTTATGCTGGTGTGCTTGCATTCCTTTGGATAGTGATTTCGCATAGTTTCGTCGCGCTTATGTCCGCCGCGCTTATGTCGCGCACGATTCACTCCTCTGTGGAAGGGAAATACGCCCTGGGAGGTAGTAAATAAGCACTGTGTGAGCATTTTATGAGCATCAAGATATCTGAACTAAACTTATGTGTGTGGGACACGCGGTAGGTCAAGGGTCTACATTAAATTTACGTATTGGTGAGCGTTGTTTAGGGCTGAACTAAACATTTCTGTGGGCTGAAATTGTGGTGAAATTGAACTAGAATTGAAGAACATTGAAGAAGTTCGCTGTGAAAACAGTTGAGATAAAAGAAAGCAATGGAGAATAGTGTTACGAAAAGGTGAGCTAGCTGAAGGTTTTGTCTTTATCAGAACTGGTTAATGTAGCTTAGATTATGGTCTCTTTAATGCAATACAGAGTGGCGGTTGGGTTGCACAACATTTACATGAAAGCCAAAGAATACTCAAGTCGTGTAAGAGGGAAGTTCTGGTTTATGCCATTGTTTGCATTTTACCTGGAGGCAATGCAATGTATCTTTCAACTTTAAAAAAAGTAATTCGAATCCTTTTGCTGCAATGAAAACAGCTTATAACTGTCCCGCATTATAAGAGCACAAATTAGGTTTGGTTTGTGAAAAACAACTAGAAGAGTCTAGAAGACGTGATTTAACCACAGGATTTTCAGCTGATAAACATTCATAATGGAAAACAGGTTATTTTTTGTAATAAAACAGAAGGTTTACAGTAGTGATAATGAATTCAAGTTACAATTCATTTGCCTTTGTTTGTTTTTTGTAAAGTTTTACAAGTGTGGTATTTTAAATTTTCTCTCAAAGGAAGAGTGGTTGTGATTAAACATAGGTAATGGTCTTTTCAGTGATAAATCAATAGGAAGGTTTATTAAAAACAGGTATAAGGCAGTGGCGGATCCCCCCCCCCCCCCCCCTTATTTTGGGTGAGAAAGGAAGAAATGACTCAAGGAAGAAAAGCCGGCAGGGCAGTGCGCCGTTTTCGCAGAGACTACATGTCATCGTTACTCGGGTCTTAAAAGCACCACTTCCGTACAGTTCCTATTTGAATGTGGTTATTCAGTTTACATTTTCAAAACTGCACTGAATTCAAGGCTCTACTCTATACAGCATTTATGCCATTTACTGTCCATTAACGGCTCTATAAAAACAGTACTGATTCGAACTGATGCTGTGTGACAGAACTGGGTGAGTGCCGTCAAAAACATGTTGATAAATGGCTATATTAGGTAAAATGTCTCAATAGTGAAGTAAGAAAACAACCTGAGATAATACTTACGTATATCATACCAATGGACCTTCCTTTTATTAATTTACCACAAGGGAGTTTCTATATTTACTTAAAGCTTACTTTGTACGTAAATAATAAAACGTAATTTCGTTCTAAAACGTGAATGCATATAAAGAATATATTACCCCTGGAAAATGTTCAACTATAGTCTCAATATTTAAATAAATATGATAATAATATTTTCCACCCGAAACTAATAGTCATCCTATCTCGATCTTGACGGAATACAAACAATCACGACAGTACCATGTCACCATACATAGTTTGCACAACTAGAACTGCCTTCTACGCTAAATACTTCGTACGAGCAACACATTAAGGAGTTTAATTAAGCAACCACCAGCAGCGAGAACGTTCTTTGCCGTTCTCTGCGAAACAGCATTAGAGAGCTTAAGCAATGACGACTGGGAAAAACGGATTTATATTTACCCTTGAATTTCAAAGTTATCTAGAAATGTTCAGTAAGCCGAGCGATCTAGCACCCTGCTCTAACTAAGTATAAAACGCCAGCGATCAATTCTAGAAGAAATACGAAAAGTTAGCCGTCGTGGCTCGCGTTCTTCAAAATACGCGAAACGTGATCATTTCACGCTGCTGTTTTGGAAAGGACGGTTACGAAATGTACAAAGATTAATAACGCACGGGCATAACCATTGTTCTGGTCGTTGAACCTTTTGTTTGGTGACGTTCCCGTCGCCATTGCCGCTAAATAATTGGAGAATTCTTAAGAAATATACATAAGTTAATTTTTTTTACTACGCGTTGTCCAGGGCATTGCCATGGTCATTGCTTGAGATCCCTATTGTGGCTCTCCAGCCATCTGATTGACTTCATCAGTTCAACACGACAGTCGCAACTTTCAGGTAACCCTTACACACTGGTTGTTCTGGAGAATTCTTTGCATAAAAATAACCAATTTATTGTTCAACTGTGCCAAGAGTAAATTATTTCTCTTTAGGCAATAGGCCATTTCCGCGTTAGCTTTTGCCTCTGTCAAAACGAGTCTTAGTGCGAAACTATTCATATGAAAATCTGTTTCGCCTGCAGATTCATTTTCATGCAAATCAACCCTTGTCATATGAAAGGTTTTGCACGAGGCCTCGTTTTGAAACCGAGGCACAAGGTAACTCTGACTTTCCACATACTGCTCGGAACTGAACTGGTATTGTGTTTGTGCAAAGAACTCTGCAAACGCATAAATATACTGTGTATATCATAAAATAATCGATGTACTTACGTATGTCTCAAAGCAGACGTTGCAGATTATAAGATTCATCATTAAACTCTTCCTAATCAGTAGACATTTCAACGTTTTTCAAAAAATAAACTCTTAATTTAAAACATTATATCACGTGTTTTCATAATAAACATGAAATTGAGTCTTGATACGTTCTACTTTGTGATTATCTCTTTCAAATGCGAGTACAACTTTAGTTGATTTTCTTAAAATATAAAACTCTTAAGTCCATCATTTCAATGATTCGTCGATATCTTCTAATATCGATATTGATATCTTCTACCATATCTTCTAATGGTAGATATGGTAGAATAATTTCCTCTGCACTAACATTTTGTACTAGAATAACATTATCCTTTAAAACCAACACAAAGAATTCAAACAAGTTTTCATGCATTATTATACACTGAACTCACTACTTCTTTTCTGATTGGCCGAAAGCGTACAATGAACCACCCAGTTTCTCTTATAGAGCGGTTTTCAATTGAGTGTCGAAAAGTAATCAGTTTTGCACTTTCTACGCCACACGATTGGCTTAAAAACTCGGGCCACTTTTTCATTCAATCAGAAGTAAAACCAAAACAAACTGTGACGCGTTCGCAAACATTTTCCCGCGCTTCGCGTCAGCCACATGTAATTACTTCGAATTTCCATTGGTTCACTGTATTGTCCGTGTCCTTTGTTATTGGCTAGAGTGATTACTTTGGTTTTGGTTTTACGACACTCAGTTGAAAACCACTCTAACTATCATAAGTACCTTTTAAGGAACACTTTGTCTAATAAGACGCCAGGGTATTTGTGCTTCAATTCTGGCCAAAATCAACACCCTGGCCACTTTCTCACACTTTCCACACTAGCAGACTTAAGTAGCTTTACTTAAGTATTAGGAAATATGCGCTGGTCAGGAATTCCACTTGATCTGAAATCCAACACTGCCTCGTGCGGAAGCGCTGTTCTGCGCGGGTAGAAGGTGTAGTTGCTGGGATAGTTCAGCAGGTTCTCAACGGACGACATGTAGAGATCAGCAAAGCGCACCAAACGCCGTGTGAAATAAGTGGAATTGTTATACGTCCTAAAGACGCTGCCAAATCTTGGGTTGAACATCGCTTTCAACGTATACCTGCCATAAGCAGAACAAATGGTACGGTAAATCCTCTATTTTTCCAAGGACTACTAGAGGAAAATTCAGCAACATTCAAGGACTCGTCTCCTCCAGAATCACAGGTAAAATGTGTTTAGGTGGGCAGGGACACAAACTACAGAATACTCAAGACCCCGTTGAAGGTAGAATTACTTACACTTTTATGTACTTCACATTATATCGCTTAACACCTGTACCATCAACATCACCTCAATATTGCTTTTTTCACCTTCAGTCTCTCGACCATTCAAGAACTTGTTAACAAAATTCAAGGACTTTCCAAGATGAAAACTTGCATTTTTCAAATTTCAATGACTCTCCAAGGCCTGTGTCCCCTTAGTCTCCTCCACAGACGTTTTTGGGAGCGTTGCGTGACATCCCCAAAACCGGCTGCGGAGGAGGCTAGTGTTCCCTCCACTCTTCCCTTTTTTTAATAATCAAAACAATAAATGTCCGACTGTATTACCACTGTATTTTACAATATCAGTCCGGAAACAAAATACATACGGTATTTGAGAGCCTTAGGGAGAAATAACACAGATACTTGATGAAGTCGAACCTCTTAATACGGAAATCGAAGAGGCATAGCTGAGTGTCTGCACAGTCGTATCTCTCCTTACGGACACCTACATCACATGGACACCTCTAAGTTACAGACAGTTCACTTGGCCCCAGGGAAACCAGATTTCATCTAATCTCATAATCTCTACCTCTATAATACAGACACTCAAATGTGCCCTTTTGGTGTTTGTACTGAAGGTGTTTGTATTGAAGGGGTTTGACTGGCCTGCATAGCATGCGTTCCATTACGAAGAGCTTTACCGCATTCTGGTTGCGTTTAAATTGGAGAGAGAGAGCAAAAAAAAATCAGCGAAGCAGAGGGTGGTGGGGCGCTTGCCCCCACCATCCCCTGCTTCATCGATGTTTTTTTCCTCGCTCCAATTTGCGCGCAGCCAGAATGTGGAAAAGCTCTTCGCAAGGGAACGATTGCTATACTGGCTAGAGTTCGAAAATTGCAGAAATTAGTCATTTCCACAGTATAGAAGCGAACAAATCAACAGTATGAAAATAACCAATAAGCGCATTGTATAAATGATGAAATCGAGAGAAGGCATCGCAGCTTCATCATTCCAGGCTCAGTGATTGTTTAACCTCACCTTAGTTCTCTTCTTTCTTGTTTCCACCCTTCTAGAAGGTGTGCCCTTCTTGCGCTTGGGGGAAAGGCCTGACAAAAAATACAAAGAAATACAACCTTTATGATAATTTATAAATTTACTTGCAGACAATAATTTGAGAGGCACTGCTTCTTACTGAGAAACCGTTCAATTTAAAATGGTAAACAAGCACACAGTAGGTGACTCTAAACCTCTACAGAGAGCAACATTTAATTTTGTTGATTTTAGTTTTCAAGCCGTCAGTTAACTTGTTTGTGTACAAAACATTGGAAAGTCCTTTCTTCTTCTTTAGAAATGTAAAGAAGGCACCAGGCAACAAATAAGCAGCCCTACACGTCAAGAAACGGGATAACAAAGTTCTAGTATAACCTTGATGGGTAAATTGTCCAAGCTAGCTCCATAAAGTACACTAGTACTGAGAGAGAGTCATAGACTTGCCACAAGTCCACCTTTTCTTAACCCTTGACTATCTCCCTCGAGCGAAGCGATATAATCTTCGAGCGACGTAAGTCGCGAGAAGTCGACCTTTCCAACGCCGAAACTAACAGGCCAGGGAAGAATAATTGGAAAGGACTTTTAGAAAGTCTAGAGAGTCAAAGCTATCTGCGCGTACAACTTAAAATGTCTAAAATAAAATAAAAAATGTGCTCATCAAATAAGTTCAATTATGGACCATTTTGATACAAAGCAGTGATTAACAAACACGCTTGATATGAATTGAGTACCTTCAGCTGGATGATCAGATCTTGAATATTACTTAACCACACAACAGAACGCTTGAAATCCAGCGAGTTACTTTGCTTGATTTCCCACTAAGAAACAAGGAATAACAAAATGAAACTCCTGAGAACGTGGGCTGGACAAGCCTACCATTCAGGGGATTAGTAAAAGATTAGTTGCAATACAGATCGCAGAACAGGAAAAGGCAAGGATGGATGGCATGAAAAATGTTTAATTGTGCTAAGATCAACCAGAACATCCTATGTTCATGCGAAGAAGTCTATTGACAGTCGTCTTTTATGAACGAATAACCCCAAAACGTAATTTTTTAGTCCTAAACATTTCAGAATAGTAACTAGGTATGGAATGTTTACACCTTAACAAATGGTATTACTACCTCACGCTACGCAATGAGACACGGCAACAGTTTAAAACATTTAATGAGAAAATAAGTCATAATAACTAGACAAACTTAGCCTGCGAGCAGGCTCACGTTGGAGCGCTAACTCACCAGTCTTCTTCCCGCCGACAGATCGCTTTGCTCTCCGCCGCTCGCGCGCGTGATTCAGAGGTGAGCCTGCTCGCAGACCAGACAAACTAGCATTCTCAAAGTCATTAAAAATTCATCAAGTTTAAGCAAATGAAATCGTGACTCTGATGATGTTTGGATTTCTGATCTTAATTAGCACAGATTTTCACGATTTTATTTCTCCGTTTTCTCCTTAGTTTTAGTTTCGATTGAGAAGACATATCAATCACTCAAGACAATGTTTGACCTCATTTCCAAACATCTCGACGTTCGTCAAAAATACTCCGTTGCGCGTCGTATTTTCAACTCTCTTCTCGGTGTTTGGAAATGCGGTCAAACACGGTCTTTCATGTTTGATATATTACATAAACAGTGAGCTCAATGTCACTTGTTACAGTAAGTACCTCTAGTTCAGGAATTATAGCTCCAGTTCTCCAGCCATGATGCAAAACAGGATCCTAAAATAAACCAATAGCTTCTAACTAACCGGCAATTTTGTAAGAGCAAGGAAAAGCGCTATTTTAATAGTTTGTTCCCGTTTCTTTATTACAGAAGGAGCAAGTCAACTAAGACCACGTCCACACCACGCTGAAGAAATTTGAAAACGGCGTTGTCATTCTGAAAACACCTCAAATGTTTTCCATCCACCCTATGCCGGACAAAATTGCGTTTCCAAATTCCTCATGTTTGACGAAAGTTTTCGAAAAGCTCCGTTTTCGTGGCAAATTAGTGTGGACGGTAGGCCTAGCCAAAAAAATAAAGCTGCGTTTTCAAATTTCTCCAGCCTAGTGAGGACAGGGCCTAACAAAAGCCCCCCATGACAGGAATTAATTTTTATGAAGGTAATAATAACTAATACTGAGTTATTTATGATTTCTATAACAATCAAAAGTAGATATCAACAAGAGGGAAATAATCTATCTTACTCGCAAGTCACTGTAAACATGATCTCCAAAGTACAGCACATTTGGACCATACCAGCCAGTAAATTTTATGAACTGCTCAATATTTCCCTGACAGAAAAAAAAACAAACATACATATATCTTATTGAATTTGGCTTGGGTTGTATTTTAACATGCCAACCACAATTCAAGATTAAAATATGGGAGTCACCGACTAGTTTTTGAGTTATAAACACTTAAAGCTAAAATTACGGGTGTTTTAATGGTTATGCTGTTGGTATGATAACCTTTTGCATCACGAAAATAGCCACAACTAGCTTACAAATGATCACACAATTTTATTGATACCATTATTAGGGCATTAAATGAAAAAGAGTGGTAGCATTGAATCATCAAAGAAGTGCTGCAAAATGCTAGAAACCGTTGTGAGCCACATTAAAATGTCTGTTTAAAGTAGGACTTCAAAACTGTAAACAACAAACAATTCAAGGCAACAGCATTTCGGAGCGACATCACTTATGTTAAATTCTGTTGCACTGGGACCAGAGTGGAACTGATTGATGCGTTAACTGTTTGCTAACGGACAACATATTCAATCAGCCTAAAAATACAGATTGATAGATACCTCACATTACTTGAATTATTAAGATCAATGTGCCCAAAAGAACGAGAACAGTAACTACAGGTGTAAGTAATCTAAATAGCAAATGCAATGTCAAGTGTAAACTCATTGCACCCTTACCTCCAAGTAAACTTGTCCTTTACACAAAGCTGAAACCTTTTGCCACTGTGGACGATACAGTCTGGTGTCAAGGCATCTAAATGGTCTAAAAAAATCAACTTTTTTTAGTTTGTTTGAACAAACTATGGCCAAACCAGCAACAATTGGTTCATAAAACACAATGAGTAACAAACGATCACCGTGCAAAAATGAAAATATATCATGATTCGAATAACCGTCAAACAACTTAACTTAAACTAGCATTGTTAATGTTCGAGGTCTGCTAGATTACATACTAGACTGCTCTATTTTTCAACACGCGCGAAAGAAAAAGCGAGCAAAGCGAGCGCAAAGCACAAGCGGCTGGGGAGAGGGAGGCCAGCGAAGCCAGCCAAAAGAGCCGTTTTGCGCTGATGCCCAGTTCTCTCACGATTCTATCCACGCATTCAACGATGGCCGAATAAAAATACGAGAAAATAGAGGGCTGTGAACAGTCTCAGTACATGCTAACAAACAAACCTTGAAGCTTGCTGATGATAGAAAGAAGGCTTGCGAGCCTGTGTTATGATGACATCAAAAAGATCACGCCATCCCTTGCCAACCATGTGGTCCATGCCTTTCTTCCTAAAGACACGTTGGATTTCATTCATAAAATGTTACCTAAGACCCCGTCCACACAACAATGGAGGAATCTGAAAACACAGCTTTATTTCTACGGTTACGCCTACCGTCCACACTAATCCGTCACGAAAACGAAGCTTTTCGAAAATGCTCTTCAAACCTGAGGAATTTGAAAACGCCAGCTTTGCATTTTAGTGTGGACGGAAAACATCTTAGAAGAACTTTTCGAATGATTTCCCTGCCCGAGTTCTCCTAAAACACAAATCCAGAATGACCGGTAATTAGTACATTTTTAAATTTCTAATTGTTTTCTGTCCACACTATGGACATTTGGTGAATGATACTTTTTCAGAGTGAAGACGCCGTTTTCAAATTTCTCCGGCGTAGTGTGAACGGGGCCTCAGTGACAGATTTGAAGCAATTTTTTTAAAAATTTTTGTTTAGCATCAGAAATAGACATTTATTGTTACTTCATTCACTTTCATTCACTTTTTAGAAACACGGCGTCCTCAAAATTGCTACACACTGCAAATGAGCCCAGTGAGCTGTAGTGAATATGATTTGTTGATGCTGACATACTTACACAAACTCAAAGCCACTGTTGGTTATTAAGAACAGCACTTTCCCTGAAGAAACAAGTCTATTAAGCAGTTCTCCCAGACGAGGGCTCCTCTTGAGGTATTTGTCTATCGAAAACAATTTATCACAATTTATCACCCAATGTGGTGGTGGTACAAAAGCTAGTGGTGCAACTAAGAGCTGGATTGAGAACTCTGGCTTCAGAGAAAAAAGGAACTACATCTTTTGCCAGGGACAGAAGTAATGCATCAAACACAACAAAAAGTGAGTTGAAAATAGAGCGTGCAGTGGGGTATTTTTGACGAGCTTCGAGGTGTTTGGAAATGTTGTTAAACACTGTCTTGAGTGTTTGATATATCTTCTCAATGGAACCTAAAACTAAGAAGGAAGCGGAGAAATAAAATCTTAAAAATCTACGCTAATTAAGATCAGACATCCAAACACCGTCACGGTAATTGATGAAACAAATTCCAAAGCATCAAGTAACTCTCATGACAATTATTTTCAAAGCACACAGTCGAGTGTTTGTACCAAATGCCATGATGTATTTTTACTTGGGAAGATAAGATGGAAAGTTCTCAAGTAATCTCAACTCCTTATGTTGCTAATGAGTATGTTATGCATTTTTATGATATTGGTTTATTTTAATTTGTAACTCAATTTATTCATTCTGTTAATTTGCTCTTTTATACCTATATCACTGATGACCGCCTGATACATCTTCCCAGATTTGTGTACATTTTGCACAGCTTGCTAAAAAAAATGTAAGGTAACAATTGTTTCAATGTTAAATAGCACAATATTAACAAATGTAATGCAGGCAGAAGGCATGATTAACGTCCTCAGCCTTTCACACTTATTACACGCCCATGATCAAGTCTATCAGGATTATATATATTATCAATATGATGCTGTCAAATAACTGGAAACTGTTAGCAAATAATCACAAAAAGCAAAGTCCATCTCACATTGTTAAGCAAGGGTCTTGCATTTTCACAGTGCCACAACTAGTATCTGAATATATAAATTTCCCCTTTTTTCATTCAATCTCCAAAAAGTTATGCTGATTGCACAAAATCTGATGGCATATAAATGTACATATGGATGTTTACATAGTTGACATACTTTGTGTGGCATAGATTCGAAAATATGCTCAGATATTTGTCTGCAGACATAATCTGTTCTGAGAAGTGAACAGTTTTCTTGAGAGCTTAGCTCAAGGAAAACTGTGAGCTTTGAGGAACAGATAATGGCCAAGGACAAATATGCAAGAATACTTTCATGCCAAATGGAGGCTATTGTGTTTATTATCCTTCAAATATTTTTAACAACACACAAAGTTTTGAAAATTTGGGAATATCCTCGGATATTCCTCAGTTTTAGCTAGGGAATATTTGGTCACATGACACGCATGAGCAAAAATATTTGATGGATAATAAACTTAGATATTACAAATCCCTACTTATATTTATTAAATTATAAATTAACAAACCATGGGACTTGTGAGGTCTGCATAAAGAGCGAGTCAACGAGTCACGCAAGCCATTCCAGTTAGCTTAAACTACAGTCTGGTTAGCCTAAATATCACTCTAAATTAGTCTAAATAGTAATGTTAGTTAGCTTGAATAGCTTGCAGTCAGCCTTCATATTAGAGCCAGTAATGATGTCTTGTATCATTTAGCTGAAAACATACCTGACAGTCACCAAACAAATACTCCGGGTCATAAGGAATACTTCTTTGCTGGAAAAACTGCTCAAAATAATCGGAGAAATTCTTACTTATTAAAAGTGATGCACAGCAAATCCAGCTAAACAAAACTATCAAAATCCAGTAGTATTGTTCGGGTAGTAATATTAAAGGAATCTAACTAATAGACCACTGACACCACTACATCATAGCTAGCTAACTACATCTGCCAACAAAATTAAGAGGAAATTTGTAATGTATGCAGAAAGCAGCATGAACTAGCTAGAGTGTCTGTGTCATTAATGGCAGCTTAGGGGTGAAGCAGTAATGGCATCTATTTTAAGTCTTGAGTCTTAAAATTTTAAAATATAAGTGTTTGAAAGTTTCAAATTAGTATTTTTTATGCACTAAATTAATTGGTCTTAATATCAAAATAAGTCCAAGGGCTTCTCTTGGAAGACTCAGAAAATCAATTAGACTGAGCTAGGGTGTACTTTTTGGAAATAAGCAACAAGGTGTGGCCAAGTTAACCATAGTAAAGCTTAGTAGAGTAGACAATGATGGTTCTGGAACATGGAAATCTCACAAAACATTTTCATCCCAAGGGGACCTCCCAGCTGTATGATCAAAGGCTCTGTGAGCAAACTTGTCAATTTCCCAATGGGTGATGATTGACAAGTGTGGCTTATGGGTTATTCTAGTTATATGAGTTACCATATTGACTTCTGGGGATACTTGTTAAAACAGCAGTCTTTTTATTATTTTTTTTAAAAAGGACCTTTTGTGCATACTTCATGAGGTATAAGAACTTGCAAACCTCCACTACATGAACTGCATTGCTCCAATGGATTTCTTTATTCTCAATTGAGCCACTCTACCTTGTAAACTTCTTGTCGCCTGGCCCAACACATTTTTCTTCTCACCTGAAGACAAAAGTGCAGTCTCCTTTATGCGACTCAGCGCTGTTAGATCGAGTGCGAATAGGTTGCAAATAAAATCAAGGCAACATCTGCTTGCAGGGTAGCTCTGAAAGATCTTCAGAGAAATCAAGTCTTTCACTATGAATAACAAACACACAACACTTAAACCATTGGATGCAGATTGAGGTCGATTATGCGAAACAGCAAGGTAGTGTAACATCAAAAACTGTGTTCTTATTGGTTCCAAACTTGAAATAAGTACATGTAGCTACTTGTGGAGGTTCTTCTGAAAGGGTCGTTAAGGCCAGGCTTACAGGCTATATTCTTCAACGTTTACCTTGCCAAAATGGAGTCAAGGCCAAATGCGGAGTATGAGGATCCAGGTACTGTTAAGGCTTGATTTCTGCTGCTTTCTCAAGTCCGGTCTATGTTCCTCCTCGAGAAGAGATGGCTGGACGCATGAGTGGCAAAGCATGTCTGTGACACAAATTCATAATTTACTTTTTGCGGCGCTTCAGGTGGCCAGAAATATCATCTAATGACAACCATAGGCAGGCCCACATGACGCCTACGGCTCGTAAAATTTGTGACGTTTTCGCCACTTCTTCTTTTCATTTTGGCCCTCCAACCTGTAGTTTGTTTCACATTATTGTTGTGGAAGGGAAATACATGCTGTGTTCTATAGAAGAGTTTTTTTTTTTCAAGTAGAGCAGAGCTGTTCGACTATGGTGTAGCAACTGTCATGTAAAAGGTCAGATATATGTTGTATGATTTGCATGGTGTTGACACCATGTTATGTTTTGCCAGTTCAGTTTGCTTTGGCTCACTTAAAAATTTAATTTTGTCTGGCTTCACCAGAGACTGGTGTCACTTCCCTTCAAGAAGACTACCATACACATCAATTTGACTGAGTGTTTTGTTTCTTGAGATCGACGTTTGCATTTATCCCTCTTTTTGTTGACTTTCTTCATTATCTGACATTCTGGCACCACGTGATTCAAATATAGATTCTAACACATAGGTCTATTGACTATTTTGCGTGTTGTATATGCCACTATGGTTTAGATCAGGCAAGATTTCTTAAGTTGACGATATTTGGTTAAATGTCCCACTAGTTCGATCGCACTTCATATCACACAACTTCTTTGCTACTGTGAGAAAGCTAATTTATGCAGCCTGCTCAATTCAGGCAGGCAGATTTCTTATTGGTTGAAATTAACAATGCCAAGTCCACAAGTCCAGCCATGAGTTTGGGGGAGGAGCACGGGCTCCTTTCCTGAACAGCGGCTGGTTATTGAGCCTAAGTATTGTTTTGGAAAAGCCATATATTGTTTAAGGTGGCTCAAAACAGTAATATTTCCATGTTAAGCATGGGCTCTAATGCGCACTTCAGCGTGAGGAATCATGCGATCACCTGAGGGGTCGTGAGATGGTGCTCGAGATGCAAAAATCACAACAAACATGGTGGCATGAGGCCTACTTCATAAAACTCTGTTTCTGCCAAGTTTAGTGAGCTGTTTACGATATCACTTATTTTTACCTTCGAAAACATCCATCCTTCAGGCAATTTCAAATGAAAATAAAGAACATTCTTTTAAACCACTGTACTGGAACGTAAACGAAAATTGTGATTTTGATGTAATGATCGATCATGCCAGCTATCAATCTTAAAAACAGCAGGAAAAAAAACTACTCTTCAAGTTTTCTTCATTCTTTTTACTAGGCCAGCCTCACCTTCAGGTATTTATGGTTAGTACTCTGCTTCTAATGCTTATGCTGCTAACAACAACAGCATTAAAGGACGCACTATTCTCGGGTATTCACATTTCTTCGCATGGAATTGCGGGCTTTACTAAGCAGCAGACCGCCTTCACGCGTGTGCAAAGTGAGATCTTACAAAGTCAAGATTTTAATTTGCGCGTACAACACACATTAAAAATTCCTTATCCAGGAAGCTAATAACTCAAAAACTAATCTGGTGACCCTATTTTTTTTCAGTGCAAAAAATTATTCAACAGAAAAAGCAGAATGTGTGTGCAAAATTATGAAAAAATTTCTTTTTTTTTAATTTAAGCAAAATCTACCCCACAGAATTTTTCTTATTTTCCCTGTTTCTTCTTCTGTGTGAAATGAAAAAGATTTTTGTAAAAAGATATGGGGTCACCGGCTTAGTTTTTAAGATAGATGCAACTGATGGTAAAAAGTGGGTTAGGTTTCTTGCTATGCAACAGAAAAGTGCAACCTTAATTTATGACTTAAGGTTACTTCCCACCTTCGCAGGTGCCCTTCGGGAAAAAAATCGTACGCGCGCCAGTTTCAATAAAACCCCCACAAACTATATATCATAAGAAACCTTAATAAATGTACTTTACGAAAAAAATACAATTTCAGCAATGTTTTCTTTTAGGAAATGTTAGGAGGCAGTAAGGCGTGAAACGACCGAGGCTTTTTCTATTGAATTTATCGGGTATCGGATTCCGCAGTACGAGCAAAATGGCTGCAGAGTCTTATTCACAAGGCATCAATCAACGAAAGTGTGTCAGGCTTTTTCGATATTCTGATTGGTTGTCTAGATATCCACTTCTAAAGTTGGAGTAGCTAAAAATATGCGAGACATCTTGCGTAAATGGATGCCACGGGAAAAATGTGTTAAATATCAAAATTTCCCGACACACTTTGGTTTGTCATTATCTCTGGAATGTTCTGGCAAAATTTCAAGAAAATCCGTCAAATCTGCATACCCTATAAATTCGCTCAAAGTGGATGTATTCCTCCAAAAATCGAATGCGAGATTTTAGCTTGTAAAGGTTCGTAAACAACTCGCGCCACGCCCGGAGATTATCACGCCTAATAAAACTGCAAACCAATGGAACAACAGGACCTCCTAGTGCCTATGACAATAGATCAAGATTTCCCGGGAAAAGCATCGCATTGCAACATGTTTTTTTTATCTCGCTCAGTGGAGTTCAATTTAGGACGGCGACGTAATATAATGGGCAAAGACGCCAAAGGCAAAGGCAAAGGCAAAACCCGCGCTAAAATGTTAAAGGCGGAAAATGTGCCACTGAAAAACAAGACGTTGAGGAATCAACGGACAGCTTAAGAAATACCCTTATTGCTGAAATGAGTTCCCTTGGGTAGGTTTCATTTTCTTTATCACTTCCGCCAGATTCCGACGAAGAATCTTGTTCGCAGCCTGCACTGACGTTAACTTTCATTTTTAAGCTACTTGCTCCAAGGATATTCGAACGCTCCGGATCTTCTGCAGATGCGGAGATTGTCAAAGGCGTTTGGCCAAACCAAGGGCCTTTGTCGCTTTCAGCAAGGTTTTTTTTCTTTCCTTGATAATATGGGGGTTTTTCTCTCTTCTTTGAGCCGGGTTTTTTCGTTTTCTTTACCCAAGGCCTTTTTTCTGCTTTTGATTTTTCCATAGGAGTTAGCGTAAAGAGCTTCCACGTGGGAATTTTTGTCAAGTGCGTGATGTAAATAAAAATATGCATATGACATGAAATACGAGCGATGAGCGTTTGCCGCGAAAATTTCCCCAGGGTTCTCGCCCGTTGACAAGATTGTGACACCTTCCTAGTTTATAAACTTTATTTGAAAATACGTTTTTTCTAAATAACTCGGCCGCTTTTTGAGATTCTTAATGTTTTTCTTTTGGAAACACTAGATAAAATGACGAACTTAAATTTTGTCAAATAAAAGAAAAAACGATTTTCTTGGCCTCTGAAGTTGGGAAGTAACCTTAAACACAATGAAGGGTACAGTGGAGAGTTACCTTAAAAGATAGCACAGCCATTCAAAACAGTACAGTTCCAAGCCTGAAAAATCACACCTAGTTCTGAAAGCCTCAAAAAACCAGAAAACTGTTTTGAGCCACCTTAAATATGTATTGTGGAAATCCACGAGATGGATATTATTTCCATCAACAAAACAATGACAAAAGAATCAAACCAAACAAAGACTTTTGTTTTTGTCGTGGCTCCACAAAGAGCCGTTTTAAAATTTTCTTGAATTTTTTGTACGAGCAAGTACTAACTTCTTTTATAAGTTTCTGATTTAACTAGGCTGTTGATCGAGGTCATAGAGTATGTGAGGTTTAAGAATAACTATTTCTGGAATGATAGCACTATCATTAGAGGTGAAAATTGTGAACATTTCTCTTTCTACTGCGGTTTGAGCACATTTTACCAACACTCACACTTTCAGGTATTATGTAACTTTTTTTGGGCAATAAGGTCACCCCCCCCCCCCCCCCCCAAGTCCGAAGGTGCCCATACACCTATGTCTAAATTCCCTTGTAATGCTGCACTAACCATCATGCAACATCTTTGTCTTCACAGTATGGCACATACACCACCACATATTGCAACCTGGGTTTTGACAACCTTTCCACAGTTAGCCTTGTGGAGACAACCATGCTGCTGATGCACCTTACAGTAATCCCATAGACAGCTCTTTCCACAGAACTCAGTTGAGTGGAGAACAAGCCATTGCATTTGAGGTATATGAAACGATTTCCAAATTAGTACTTAAAAGACATAAATTTTTACGTACAGCAAACAGTGCAGCTGGCCAAAAAGACTAGTTCATTGAGCTATGGACTACCTACATGAAGGGAACAAGTAGCAGAGAGAACATTAGCCTTCACAATTAGTTCAGCTGGGAGTAGCATGAAAATTTATTTCGTGAACTTTTCATGTTGCAAAGAGAGCTTTGGCTAGCATGAACTTTTATGCAAGTGAATATATGAAAGACCATATATTTGAACTGGGGAGAAAGATATGAAGACGTGATTGATCATTGCAATTATATACACAACTTAAGCAGTTGAGAAATTAAAGCCTGAAAATAAATTTCAGGCATGAACGGGATTCGAACCCATGACCTCTGCGATACTGGTACACTACTCTACCAACTGAGCAATCAAGCCAACTGGGAGCTGATAATATTGTGAGTTCGTTATATACCAGTTGGCTTGATAGCTCAGTTGGTAGAGCAGTGCACTGCTATCGCAGAGGTTGTGGTTTCGAATCTTGCTCGGGCCTGAATTTTTTTCAGGCTTTAATTTCACAACTGCTTAAGTTGTGTATATAACTGCGATGATCAATCATGTCTTCATATCTTTCTCCGCAGTTCAAATATATGGTCTTTCATGTATTCACTTGCATTCTTCATCATCTACGAGTATATATCGAACTCACAACATGATCAGCTCCCAGTTGGCTTGATAGCTCAGTTGGTAGAGCAGTGCACTGGTATCGCAGACTCAACATGGGTTCAAATCCCGTTCAGGACTGAATTCTTTTCAGGCTTTAATTTCACAAATGCTTAAGTTGTGCATGTAACTGCGATGATCAAGCATGTCTTCATGAACTTTTATGTGAAAAAAAATTATGTGTCCTAGTACGATAACCTACATGTTCATGTACATGTAACCCCTTACTAGAAGGTTCCCCTGGGAATAAAATTGGCTTTAGGGTATTTCTGCGCCAGAACTATCATTGTGTACACTTCTAACCTCGCAACGTCTACTACACGAATAAGGTTAATATTGCCCTTATTTTATGTGAGCAATACTCAAGTTGCCTACAGATTGTTGCCTATTTGCAAATACCCACTCAGTCCAATTTAAGGCAAAATGTCCAGTTTCAAGGGTGGTGTACTCATATCCTCTGTAGGTACAAGCAATAAACAGTGAGAGAGCCAATCAAATTTGTGGATTTTCAGCAGAGAAACAAACTAATCAGAACTTAGTTTAACAAAGCTAGGGGTCTACAATAGTCAATTTACAATACAATTTTACAACTACAATTCTTGATTTTTACCTCAGTAACATTAGATAGGAGAACCATCTCAGGATATGAAAACAGGTCAATCATATGATGCATGGTTCTTCTTGGGCCCTGGATAACAAAGAAACAAGTTCATGTTATTTCATTTGTTTCTACGATCATCAAGGTTGACTTTGAGCAAATTACTGCAGCAACCATATTATTCAGCAAAAGGAAGAACTTAACAATATTAGGATTTTTCATATGGAAAAAAGATTAATTGATGTGTAAGAAAATTCTTTGGGAAGTGGGAGATGCAGATTGTCACACTTCTTTTGAAAGCACACTTATATTGGTTATGACAAATTTGAAAAAGGTTATTTTTTGCTTTCCCTATATATAATTACATGAGTGAATTTAACAAGTAGATTCCATTTTGCTGTGCGTCTGTTGAGTAAATGACCACAGATGACGTCAAAATGTGGAAAGAGCAAAAAAGTGGCGCACAAGGTGATGGCCAAGTATGTCACTGATGTGATCAGTTACTAAACTATCTGTTTTATATAATAAAGAAAAGGAATAGTTAATGCATCATTCATATGTCTGTCCTCCAGCTGATCATAAGTAAAAACCAATTAAAAATATGCAAGAATAAAATAACTTATTATATAAACAACCAATTGCACTATAAAACATTAGGCAAACTGAACTTACACCTACATTGAGAAAATTGGAAGGGTTGATCTTTGTAATGGCGAGATGTGTTCCTTCATAAATTTTAAACACTTCCTCATTGGGTACAGGCTGTAAACCCCTGAAAAATGAAGTAGTTTTCTGTCAGCATATCATTTTCACATGATCTCTGGAATTCTTATTTTCAAAACTTTAATTACATTTTCCCTAATTCTCACAAGGTAGACATAGTAAGCCAAATAGAAGTCAAAATGAAAGCATGAGCTGAAGCTGTGACAAACAGTGGAAAATTCCAATTCAATTAGTGCCTGGTTAAACACATTCACTATATCTCTCAGTTAGTACATGCGCTGTGATTGGTCAATTTAGCAGGCTGTATTCTACTGTACGGCCCGCTAAAATTAAAAGCTGTTTTTGTTGCCAAAATGTTTTGTGATTTATTGCAAGTGTTCTTAACTTTTTTGGCAGGTAAAAGTTTAAAACTTTCTTTTACAGCTGAAAATGTGTATTACAACCTGCTAACAACTTAAGAGTCACTAAACAATGATTTCAGATTGACTTGTTTTGCTTTCAAGGTGTGTCAGAAATTTGAAGCCGTTCCACGTGAATAGGAATCATTCCTGAACTCAACAGACACACAGTAGAGATAAAGTAAATATCTTACTAACCTTGTTTTCTCAGTCCGTACTGTAAGTTATGGATCCTTGTTTTTCTACTTCAATTTATGACCCACACACTTCACACTTGGGCCATAAATCAATGGGGAAAAAAAACTCAGTCCATAACTTACAGCATGGCCCTCAAACTTGGTTAGCAAGAGGTATTTACACTGATTGGCTAGAGGAGACATATATAAGTACAAGGGCAGGAAAAAAAATTGAAATCCAGTTGCTCAGTGGGCCAGTGCATTTCAGTTTTCAGTTGCCCCAACTAAAAGTTTATGTACTTGCCCAATAGACGTGCAACAAATGTAAGCAAAGTATGCTTGGATTTTAAACCAATCCATGCTTGCAAATCATTATTTTGCTCATCTTGCGGTCATAAGTTTTGAAACTGTTTTTGATTGGAAATTATCACTAACAAGACTACCGAGGCTAATTTCACTCGCCCACTGGACCACAAAATTTCCATTCTTACTTGCCCTGGGCAATCGGACCTGGGTTTTTTTTCCTGCCCTGACAAAGCATGCCAATAGTCAATTTTTGCTTTGTTTTTATGGGACTTTTCTGAACAATCAGTGCAATATACACAATAAACTAACCTATAAACAGAACCCAACATAATGTTGTGAAAAGCATCAACTTTAAGCAAGAGACCCTAAGAAACAAACCAAGCATTTTTACATGATTTCAAGTTTAAACATGAAGGTGCTTCATACAATTAACAAAGGGCTTGGTTCTTTCTGCACTGCACATTTCACATCATTTATTTTACATTTTTAGTTTTACACATGAAAAGCTTGCTTTTTTAAACGTACTTCTTCACTCTCTTTCACATAAGGAACTCACTTTTACACAGAACGGGTTCAAATAAATCTAAAATATATAAAAAAATATAAGTATAACTGGCAACAACAATTATTTTGGGTCACTGGCACACTAATCATTACAACACCATCATGCATGTTTGACAATAACCAACTGAAAAAATGGACTAACATCATGCATGATTCAAAACCAATTTCCCAAAGGACACACTGAAAAAACAACAGAAAGTTGTTGACAGAAGCATTTTGTAGTAGATAGACACACTTTCTTTTAACTATTATCTCATAAGTCTTGTGCAAAATGACAACTAAACAAAATAGAGCTTGGATAATGCCAGGAAGCTCTGTTTTGTCTCTAATATCTACAACATTATTTGAGTTAATGATTGCTGTTATGACGACATAATATAATATGATGATAATAATATAATAATGATGACATAATATAATATGATATCATAATATGATGACATACTAAAAGACTGTAACAGAATATGTTAAACTTTTCATTGTTATACTCTACTAACTTTGTGTAGGGGTAGCTGGGGGCATATATGAACTCCTTTGCAGGCCTAGGGTAGGCAAGGTAAGTGGCCCTTTGAAAATACTAAGAAATTACCTCCTGCCCACTCCCCAGAGATTTCTTTGGTACCTATACTGTGTTTCAGTCCTTTGCATATTCCAGGGGGTATGGGAAAGTTTTGGTTTGTGATCACAACATCGAAAATAAAGATGGTGTCGTTTGTCATGGTTTTCTTCTAGATAGCAAAATTCTGTACTTAGAACAAAACACACCTTTAAAGAGATTGAAATGGTAAGGAATAAGCACCAAGAAGACTCAAGCAATGGTTAAAAGGGTAATAATGACTTAGGAGCGATGATATCGTCCTTCGTTTGCAAGATGGTCTGAATCAAAGGTCATCCCGAATACATATAAATCAAAACTGCACTATGGAACACTGTGGACAAGTTTAAAATGGACATTCTTGTCTACAGTATGGAAATATCGCTAGTTCACCCAAATGTATTGCTTATTAAAATTAGCATTCTCCTCTAGGGGAACTGTTTTGGTGTTATTTAGATAAACATTTCAGCTGACTTTTGCATTCTCAACAGATGGACAACAACAATTGTTTGGATAGCACAAGTATAATTTTGGAGAATGCTTATATCCAAGTCACTATTTTTTGAGAACATGATCTTTATGTTGTTCACCTATTTATTATTATGCAGCATCATAGATATCCTTATTGCTGCTATTAAGTGAAGCTTGCTGACTTCGCACTTTCCGTTCAGAGAACCGCTCAGCTATATCTAAGGGGTGCTTTTAATAAAACAATTATTCCATGAGCACTTGTTGGATATGAGAAGATGGTAGCCAATTCATATCCAATACACACTTGTGGAATAATTTAAATATATACTCACACTACTTGTATCAAAATGAAGTCCTCTTATGGCAAAATCTGGATCATATTTCATTTCTTCAATCCCTCTTGGATACTAAATACATATCAAATAAAACAAACCAACAAATAAATACAGTTGTAAATAGAGTAAAAACAGCTATCCACAATGAATATTATCCTGTCTACAGGAGTGAAGGGGGTCAAAGGCTGGTAAAAGGTCCTGGTGAGAGCTACTGTTGCCACTGGGTAGCTCTCGTAAGTGCCAAGAAATGCCTACAATCTCAAAAAGGCTCTGCCAGCAAGTCATATGTCACACCTCCACGTTTGGTGACCCTGGTAATACAATGTAGCTGAGTGACAATGGCAAAAGGCAAGCTTCCAGCGCCTTTAAATATCTGGTACCCATGGCTAGGGGAAGGACACCCCGACAGAAAATCCCTGGTCCTCCAGGTTGGGGGTTGGGCATGGGGCCGATCACCCCATCCCGTAAAAGCAAGGTGATTACGGAAACCGGAAATTGATGTCAAGGCCACTCTTTTGAGTGTACCGATAACTACCAAGGAGCGAGATCAGCGGCCTGCTGTCTTACAGGAGACGACTCCATCATCCTGATGGACAGCAGTAGGAGGAATGCAGGTGAAAGCCATAAAGAAACTTGCATGCGGATAAGGGCGTTGACTCACCCTAAGAAGACAGTAAAGAAGTAGAGGACGGCCAAGGGAAACATGGCAGAGAACCGTGGAGAAGGAACGTGCTGAGCTGGGACTTACATCGTGGGCCGCAGCAGCAGCTGTGGCCAAGAATAGGGACAGATGGCGAGCATTGATTTCCGGCCCTATCCCCCACTTGGGGGCAAGGAACTAAGCTACAGGAGTGAACACTGGACTCTAAAGACCCAAGGAACTAAGTCTAACTTATAAATGACCTATTATTAAACCCCCCTCTTCAACTGAACATAACTTGACATGTTGATAAGTAGAATCGATAGTTCTTACCCCATAAGTAGAAATCAGCTCTTTCACTGCAAGATCATAAATAAGGTAATGCAGTGTGTTGGAGTATGAGGCCAGCGTATAATCATAATCAAAGCCATAAACGTCGATGTGCCGCATTCCAAGCTCATTGTTAGCAAAGATTGCTTGTTCATCTACAAAGGTGTAATTTGTTGACTCTGCAAAAAAGCACAAAATATGTTATACTTTCTATTACACCTGCTGTCAATGTTATAAGCATAGGTGACATCTTTCGACCATCTTTCTACATCCCATCTTTCAACGTGCTATTTAAATGGCTGAAAGACAGTTTAACTGTCAAACTGGCAATTTTTCCGGTAATTAGTGGAAAAAATGACGAATAAATGATAATTACTGACCTTAAATGGCTGAAGATTTTGGACTTTGCATGTTTCCTGACTTAAATCAAACAATTTGAGCGTAGTCAGTCGGCTCTGAATAGTGACTTCTGGTAAAACTGGGCTGCTATTACTTTTAAAAACACTCAAAACAGTCAATTTATCTCTCGCAGAATGACTTCTAGATACTCTTAACCTTAGTTTGATGTCAAATAAATCAATCTTTCATAACTAAAAGTTGAATTCAACCATAGAGAAGTCCCTTGTGTTTACAGTTTTGACGTAGGCCATGTCGAGAGATAGCATGTTGAAAGATGTCGCCTATGCACATAATGCTGAAAGCAGGTGCACTGTAATAAAATAATATCAATCCCCTTTAACTAGACCCCACAGTTCACAATCTATTCACATAGTTCACAATACCCTTCAAGAAGCATCCTAGGAATAGTAAGAAGAAACTAGGAATAGTAACCACTTCAAAACCAAAGACATGCACCAACCTTTTGAACCACTTGGCTCCAAACAGACGTTGAAGACTTTTTAATTTTTATTTTTTTTAATACCCTGTTACTCGTCTTGCTAGATGAGGTGGTCATTTTTCTCAATTGACATTTTGATTGGTTGTTTTCTTCCAAGTGGCTGGGTTAAAGTAATACTAGTGTCAAACGCATACCCCCCCCCCCCCAGACTAGTAAAGGTGTGAAGGAGTGCTGCAGGCAGTTAATTCCTAACAAAAATGCTAAGTTAAATCAGCAGATTGAAAGGCCTGGGAAAAAGTCATGCAATCACTAGATTCCCATATTGCCCATTCTGTGCTCTCCTAAGAGTATATAATTTACATTGTGCGGTTCAAGAAAATGTCTATACTCTCCCCACAAAAGGGATTGGAATTTCCAGGGGGTGGGGTGTTCTGTAAGACCAAAAAATTTAATGAAATGTATGAAGTTTGATTGGAATTTCCAGAGGTGGGGAACCTTAGAAAAAATCCCCTCTGTGGGGGAGGTATGGATTTTTTCTGGAACCACACATTTACCACCCTCATGAGCACAGAACTATATGGTTATAGGTAAAATTATGTTTTAGTCAATTCCTCTGTTTTTTTAGACTGCTGGCGGTCTGTTTTTCTCTCAAAACAAGGCAGAGATTACGAGGCAAGCTTTCTCATGCAAGGGGAGTGGGACAAGACATGGGTGCAACACCATCTGGCACCAACCTCTTTTCATCCATACTACCCTTATGCCCCAGCAGAAGGGGGATATTCCCAGTAAAATTGGGTGGGGGTGTGTGGCCCGCTTCCCAAAACCCTTACCCTACTTATGACCAAAATCTGCGATTTTCCCCAACCCTATTTATGACCTGATCAAAAATTAAGCATCCTATTTATGACCATTGTGGCTGGCACAGTTGCCCTAAACATAATTTATGAAGGGCTTTTGATGATGGTCTTGTCGAGGATGATGAAAAAGTAGCTTCCTCTAAAAGATATACCCAATTCAAGACTAGAGCAAAAAAAACATACCCTATTTGAGACCAAAATGACCAAACTCAATACCCTATTTATAACCAAATGGCTGAAACCCATACCCTTTGGGGCTGCACATAACTATACAGCCCATATAAGGTAGTACCACCCCCTGGGGTAGCCTTATGTACTCATGTTCAAAGATAAATACTCGTCTGACGCTAAGCAAGAGAAAAGACTGGCTGCCAGCAGTCTACTTTTTTGTGTGAGACTGAGAGAAGAAACAACATACCGGTATTATCTTCAATACGAAACATTATTTTCTTCAGCATTTCCCTGAGTTTCCAGTTTTTTGTTATTGTTCTTTTCAACACAAAGCTATTTGAAAATGTATTTGCTCACACAAGCAATTATATAATTGTTCAGCTGCAGGTGCAGTGCAACTATCAAATTTATTTTATTATTTTACTATTTCCTTTGTTTTCAAAGCACCACTCTTTATCTGCTCTATGCGCAGGACATTGGTCATAAATAACACCTCCTTGAAAGATGAGAGACTAATTTTAGACGTCTTTTTCCCAAGTTTCCAACCCAACTATTTTCTTCGTCATATAAACTGCGCTGCAGAAATCTCCCGCACGTGAGCACACGTAGCTTACCGTTTATGAAGCACTTTCGTTCATTGTATACGTTTTCCAATTCGTCAATAGTTTCTGCAGCCTTCGTGTGAACATTACAACGTAACGTGTAAAAACAAGCTCGAAGTTTAGGGCAACTACGAGAACACCTCCTCAGCAAACGATAGACCGCCATATTGAACCATGTTTTGTAAAAAGCTCTGGGAACTAGTCGTCAACATCCTGAGAAGCGGGGGCCCGGGGAGGGGAGCGTATGGTGCCGCCGCGTGATTGCTGCGTGGGCTTCGTGCTCGTGGTCGTCACGCTCCACGCTCGTGCATCGCGTTTGTTGTTTGTCTGCAGGCCAGAATGTTCCGGAATATGAATGCTCCGGGTTGTTCAGGAGGTTTATGGAATGATCTGTAAAGTTCTGGATCGTTGATTAACCTACCGTTGCTTGGCTTTATCAAATATGTACAAATATGGACGTACGTCTTTCATAATAGAATAGAGACTTTTCTTAGTGCATCAGGGCATTTGATGCTTTCCTCTGTTACGTCTTTAAGTGATTCGCTCAAATAAAGAAGTCGAAAGTTCTTGAAAATAATTTGCTGGTTACAAAAGGTCGCAATATTGCACCATCACTCTTTTACGTCACTTTTTTACTCCCAAAAATAGCGATGACATCTTTTTTCGAGAAGGTTCCAGAAAGTTCCAGAACGAGGCGAAACCGTTATAAAAGAGGAGCACGTGTGCGACTTACATAATTTTCACATCGACAAGTCAGGGAGTGTTACGTACGTTTTTTGTGCCATATTTTTCAACTGAATACTTAAATATGCCTGCCGTAGGAATCGATCTCGGGACTACGTATTCCTGTGTTGGTGTTTTCCAACACGGTAAAGTAGAAATAATCGCTAACGATCAAGGTAATCGAACAACTCCGAGTTATGTTGCCTTCACGGAAACCGAAAGACTCATCGGGGACGCTGCCAAGAATCAAGTCGCCCTCAATCCTGCAAATACAGTTTTCGGTGAGTTTTCTAATAAGCGTCGTCAACTTTAAAAGAAACTGTAACATAGTACATGAGTGTAGTTGTATATTGAAAAAAATATCGTGGCAGAAATTTGTTTCTTGTAATTCAAGCGGAAACGCCGAAATGTCCGCCATGTTTGTCATAAAATGCTTACGAAATCACCTTTGTTCTTGCAGATGCAAAGCGTCTTATCGGACGAAAATTTGACGAACCTACTGTACAATCGGACATGAAACACTGGCCTTTTAAGGTGAGTATTCATCAACGTCGAGCAAACCTAAAGGGACACGAATTTTTGCCTGGATCAAGCTTTAAAAAAAAACGTGTTGAAGTTTCTGATTTGGTTTGTCCCACTTTCACTTTCAGGTGAAAAACGATGGCGGAAAACCGAAGATTGAAGTGGAGCACAAAGGAGAAACAAAGTCGTTCTTCGCAGAGGAGGTAAGCACTTGGCACTTTTACTCGTGGCTTACTTTTTGGCTACACAATGCTGAAGGGTAACTGCCGGGTGTAACCGGCCTTTCGCCATGTGCTTTGTCGATTTTGGCTTTGTGCTTAAGTTATATTCACGGTCGAATTGTATTTTGGCTATCTACAGATATCTTCAATGGTTCTGACTAAAATGAAGGAAACTGCGGAAGCTTATCTTGGCGAGAAAGTGACTGACGCAGTTGTCACTGTTCCAGCATATTTCAATGATTCACAGAGGCAGGCCACCAAAGATGCCGGTAAGTCTCTTTCGCCACTCAGTTTTGAAGTTCACTAAATCAAATCTTGCGACAACACGGCTGTTTATATTTGATTGTTGCCATGAGTGGAGTCCATCTGCTCGGCTAGGAGTGAAAATTCTAACATTTTTAGACCTTAGCCCCTATATTGCGCAATAGAATATGGTATGCACGTGTCTGCTAATTTCAACATATCCAGGAACTCTAGCTGTATTGTGTAGCCGACACACTTGGCAGATCAGGGGGCAGAAATTCTGTAGAAATTCTTCTTAGCAAGCAAAGGGCACTTTCCAGTTCTAATAAAATATTGCGTGTACATTTTTTCTGGAAATTTCCAGTAGTGATTTGTACAGATTTTCTGGAATAATTTTCCATGAAAGAGGAAAACTTTGCGAGGTATACTTCCATTCTATCTGGGTTGAAACGTCTTTCCAAAATTCAACAATTTTAGGTTTTTCCGGATACTTTCCAAATATGCCTCCACTTCAAAAGTGCATGAATTTATAGTTGAATGGGAAGTGTCCTAGAAAAGTATGTGTGTATATTCCTCGTTCAAAACACATATCAGGTTGTTCCAGAAAGATTTTTACCTTAATTGCTACTGTTCTCACAATCTGATTGGCTGATTTGCCATTGTCGATAAGAGTCCAGACAACGCTAATTCACCTAATCTTGCCATTTATTATACGACTTAGAAAATTACTTAACTGTAATTGGCAGAGAGCAGGCCAATTGATTGTTAATTTGCATAGTTTTCTTAGCATTATGTTGAATGACTTGTTTTTTCTAATTAGAGTTTTAATCTATTCTGTCATTTTGTAGGAATTATTGCTGGGCTTAATGTCCTCCGCATAATCAATGAACCAACTGCTGCAGCCATTGCTTATGGTCTAGACAAGAAGAGTGGTGCTGAGCGTAATGTTCTTATCTTTGACTTGGGTGGTGGTACCTTTGATGTCTCGGTTCTCACCATTGATGATGGCATCTTTGAAGTGAAGTCAACTCATGGAGATACCCATTTGGGAGGTGAAGACTTTGACAACCGCATGGTTGATTATTTCAGGAAAGAATTCTTAAAGAAATACAAGAAAGATATTTCCAGCAACAATCGGGCCATGCGTCGCTTGAGAACTGCATGTGAAAGAGCCAAGAGGACCTTGTCTTCTAGTACCCAAGCCAACATTGAAATAGACTCTCTCTTCGAGGGCATTGACTACTATGTAACAGTCAGTCGCGCAAAGTTTGAACAGGTAAATGACGACCTGTTCCGTGATACCATGGAACCAGTAACCAAAGCCTTGAAGGACTCCAAGTTGGAAAAAGGAGAAATCCATGAGGTTGTCTTGGTTGGTGGCTCAACTCGAATCCCAAAAATTCAAGACCTGCTAAAAAACTACTTTGGCAAAGAACCAAACAAGAGCATCAACCCCGACGAGGCTGTTGCTTATGGTGCTGCAGTCCAGGCAGCCATCTTGCACGGTGACAAGAGCGAAGCTGTCTCTGACCTCCTGCTTCTGGATGTGGCTCCCTTGTCTCTTGGTATCGAGACAGCTGGTGGTGTTATGACATCTCTGATCACACGAAACACTACAATCCCAACAAAGAAGAGTCAAACCTTCACCACATATGCAGACAACCAACCTGCTGTGTTGATCCAGGTATACGAAGGTGAACGTAGCATGACCAAAGACAATCATCAACTGGGAAAATTTGAGCTGACTGGCATCCCTCCTGCTCCACGTGGTGTGCCACAGATTGAGGTCACATTCGACGTTGATGCTAATGGAATCATGAACGTTTCTGCTGTGGACAAAAGCACTGGAAAAGAGAACAAGATTGTCATCACAAATGACAAGGGACGTTTGTCCAAGGAAGACATAGAACGCATGGTGAAAGATGCTGAGAAATACAAAGCAGATGACGACAAGCAGCGTGACAGAATTCAGGCCAAGAATACCCTGGAAAGTTATGCTTACAACATGAAGAGCACGGTCGAAGATGAGAAGGTGAAGGATAAGATCAGTGATGAGGACAAGACACTCATCACCGAAAAATGCAAAGAAGTCATTGACTGGCTAGAGAAGAACGAATCTGCTGAAAAGGAAGAGTTGGAGGCAAAGCAGAAAGAGGTTGAAAAGGTATGCAGTCCCATCATTACGAAGCTGTACCAGGCAGCTGGAGGAGCTGGTGGAATGCCTGGTGGCGGAATGCCTGGTGGGGGTATGCCCGGAGGTTTCCCTGGAGGACAAAGTGCACCTCAGTCTGGAGGAGAATCTACAGGACCTACCATCGAGGAAGTGGATTAAATTGTCCAAATAAGTGTCGTGAACTACTTTGATGCAATAACGTGCTGTTGTTGAACATACCTAGAGTAAAACTTTTGCATGTATTACTGTTTAGATGTTGACCCAGATGTTTTGCATTCTTCACTTAAGTTGAATTTTTGGTTACTGTTGTAAGTTCAGTTCCTTATTACAAAGAAATAATAATAAACTGCTTTTGTGAACCAACATGTGAATGTAATAATCTTTACCAAACTGGTGGGTATGTTTAAATCTAAACATGAGGTTTGGGAGAATTTGACAGTTCATGCAAACCCAAGCCCACAACAAGGGTTTTATAGCACTGGCAATAAATTTTCTTGAATAATTTTTTGTTCTGTTCCATGTAAGCAAGCCATTTATAAAATATCTAATAGAGAACATAGGTCTTTACGCTGTGGGTGTGTTTGACAGTCATTTTAGCAACATCTGAGCAAGACTTATTCGCCAGTTTTTCTAGCTAGAACATCTTAACATATTTATTACCAATGATATGAACTTTATTTTGATTGGATGACATCCCTAGTGTATAAATAGTTCAACCCTTATGACAAAACAATACCATTTTTTAATAGAAACTCAACAAAAACATGTTCAGGTATTTTTTTCATGTATTTCTGTCAGTGAACAGATTGTCTGCAGACAAATATCCACATATTTTTGCCCGATTTTGAAGTTACTTATATAAATTACCCCGAGAGCAAAATAGGAACTTGCCTAATACTTCTCAAGACGAAGTGAATTTGGAAAACGCTGGGCTTGTGTATTCATTGCTGTTCAATTTATCATCTCTGTGATCGAACCAAGATATCCTGGTGGGTTCCAATCCTGATCCATTGGCTGAAAGGCAAGCACGTTTAAAATGGGGAAAGAGAGGAGGGTGTTTCTATTCCCTTATTGAGAAATAACTATCAGAGGGCTAATCTGGGGACAGTTTGAAGGGCAGACGCTATCCAGTTAAATCACTATCCAGTACATAGCCTGGCTTGTTTTGTCAACCCTTAACCACTCTATCTGGATTTATCCAGTGTATAGTGTTATACACCCCTCAAAGCACTGGACCCAAAGTGTTGCTAAGGCTAGCTGGAGTGTACTTTAGGCTCACCCCAACACCTTCCCAGTGTCCTCTCTAGTTTTTTTACCCACCAAAACGCTTTGCTGTATGCCAATATTTGAAGTCTGAAGAATTTTCAGGCAAAACCACCAGAACTAACACTGAGGAGTCATTTACACCATACTGAGAGAAAATGAAGGGAAATAACTTGCACTGCTTATGTAGTGTACAAAACCCACAAGTAAACAGTTCAATTTTATAGTGAAAGCATGTTTACTGAACATACAATCAAACCTCGAAAGATTACACCAGTGCAAAAAAAAGATAACACCAGTTGCAGTCAGTATTTACCAACAAAAGAGTTTGATATGAGGAAGGGGGGATTTTACCATGTTTTGCCAAATAATTTCTTTAAAATTCAAATAAAAATGCTCTTCTGGAAAAACAATTATCCAGTTATTACATATCCACTAAAGAAGAGCAACACCTAACATAAGGGATGTCTGCTTAATATGTTTGATTACTCCAAACACTGTTTTACAAAAAAGTACACGATAAGGCTTCCAAGCATAAAGCACTATGAGTTCATTGACGTCTTGCTGTTTCAATGCCCATGTTACTTTCTACTGGCTGTCTGTTCTGCTTTCTTCAATCTCTTCTTAAGCTCGAGAGGCATCTTCTCATAACACTTCTTGCACAGTGGCTGCATATCAAATTCATGAAACTTGCTCCTGAGAAGTAAGGAGATTATCTCAACAGATGGCAAACTTGTAACATTAAAATTAATTTACCCTGGAGAATTTCTGATACCATACTGTTTTTCAAATCACATCAATGCTGAGTGGTACTAAATTTTTTAGGTTGGCATCTCTGGAATGGCAAAATTAACAAACAAAAGCAAAAATGCAATTTTGTTTTAAAAAAAGCTGCAGCGCTTGCATGTATACACCAATTATTGAATTTTTTTTATTTTGTTAAAATAATTTACAACATAAATAATATTCTTCCTCAGTCATGACCTGATCACTTTGCTGAATGCTTGATACCAACTATTTGATTGATATTAGTGTCTCAAGGAAAATCTCAGTGCAGAGAAGGGAATGCCCCCTGGGCCCCTCCCCTAAATTTAACAAGTCACTCCAACCCCCTTCCCCAAGCCCCCAACCTCCAGGATTGACCATAGCAACTTTTATTCTGGGCTCCTTAAAAATTTCCTTAGGCAACAGCCTTGTCTTAAGGTAATTCCCCTGAAATAAAACTGTCAATAGATTTTTGTTCAAACTTTGTCCACTGAATATTTATCATATGAGAACTTAAATTATAAAATAAAAAACGGGGGTGCCCATGCTCGTTAAGGAGCAGTGAGGCATTGAAAATGTCCCATTTTAGCATTATTAAATGCTTATTACAAGAACACATTCCAAGTTATTGTAAACTCTTTGTGAGCCCAGACTCATGAAAACACTCCTCAAACTACAGTCAACACTGATGTTGACAGAACTCAATATCAAGGCAAATCCGCCATGTTTTCAATGTGTGCATGCACGAGCTCGCACAAATGACGCCATAAATTATGCACAGTAAGGATACGCAATGCAAATGTGAGGAATCACCTTAAGGCTCATGCAACTTGGAGAAAATTTCCAAATATCACTCAAAGTGCAAAATTATCCTTAACTATGCTCACATTCAAATATTAATTACCCATATTATCTCTATTGTGGCCATTACCTGAGATTCAAAGAAATGTTGCATCCAATGCAAGTGAAATGCTGAACACACCAGCACTTGTGAAGAGCATTTACCACTGCAAGAAATTCATAATGGTCAGCACCATCCATGAGATATAGTAAATCATAATAAAATTATTCAATTGTGCACATAAAATATTCATCATGTCACTTCAAGTCCATGTTATAACTCGAAAAAGCATTCACCTATCCTGTAGACCACTGGTAGTCAGTCTTTCCTATTTGGATCACTTAGGCAAGTGTTTAGCGATTGCAAAATTAATGCAAAAGGGTGTTTTGGATGAGTAGGGAATGCCTCATAATGCCTGCTGAATTGCAAGAGAAAAACAAACTGTCAGCAGTCTACTTATCCTGGGAGTACCAGGATTTTTGAAGGTCGCCCAAAAATATCTAAAGATGTCCAAAGATTTCTGAGGACATTTCAAAGATTTCTGAGGATGTTCCAAAGATGTTGTGAATGCATTTCCTGGTCAAAGTCCCTTGAAAATGGAAAAATTAAAAGAGTTGTTCTATCAGTTGGTTGAACTTTTCTTTTCGTTGGTCATTTTCAAGTTTACTTATGTTACAATGTATCAGTTAAAGCTGTTCAGTAGTAGCTCAATGTTTCAGTTAGGCATTCATGAGAAGTTGGTAGTTAGCATGATAGTCAGCCTGTAAGTTGTAGTGTTTAACACTGCAAATTACTTACCATCTCCCACAATAGCTTTATTGCATTCAAAGCATATATCACCAAACAACTATGGACAGAGGAAAAGGAAGTTAACACCCATGCTTACATAACATTTACGTATTGTTAAAATACTGCACAAAATGTCTTTTACTTAATATTATTTTCTGACCTGATAATTATACTATTATTGTCAACCTTGGATATTGTTTTGGGAGATACCATGGCTCCATGCTTAGTGCACTCATCTCCAGATCAAGTAGTCCGAGTTTGAGCCCTGGCCAGAGACACTTCACTCTCAAAGTGCCTCTCTCCATCCAGGTGTATAAATGAGTATGGGCAAACTTAATGCTGTGGGTAACCCTGCAATGGACTAGTATCCCATCCATGGGGGAGTAGAAATATTCCTAGTCGTGTCATGCTACAGAAACTGTGATAAGCTCCAGCCTGATGGGCCACTTTGCTCATATGCAAACTATGCCTTTACCTTGGATACTAATGTTTGAAAACTTCTCAGTGAGCTAAACTGAGCTATGTATTTGACTTTTACAATGGATAGCCTAGGACATCACTATATTGGTACTACCGTCACTTGCATCTAAGCGTGAACACGTGACACCAAAACATGCTCTAATTGGGAGTCAAACGTGGCTTGATTGGTCATCAAACATTTGAAGTTTAGCATAATGTAACGCAAACTTTCACGCTCAGAAATTAATGTTCACCATCAACAAATACAGGTGAGCATTCTCCCTAGGATTACCAGTAAAGGTAGCTGAGATGTCTCTTTTGGAATGGAAACTCATCTTTCTTGGAGTTTCATTGATTTTCTTTGACACTAAAGAGCGATGCTCTGCAGTTTTGCCTTTGCATGTATGGAGTTTTGTGACCATGTTAAAAATCAGTCTTTGATGTCCTTTGGGGATATATACTGAAAGACTGAAAAGTCTTGCTCCTGCCAACATTTCATGGTTATACTAGACGTAAAACCACTTTCACAAAAGGTGTATGCATATTGACGCAGGTCAGGTTCAATTTCTCTGAAGAAGTCTTCAATGTCCAATCTTTCTGCCATTTTGTGTGCTGACCACACTTTCTGTGGTCTTATAGTTCCTAAATTCCAGAGATTGTCTTAAACGTTGCAGTGAAACTGTAAAATCCACATCCCGAAAAATAAATTGTGGTCAATTTTTCAGGTTTTGATTGGACCCTGAAGGAGTCATTGTGTTCAAACATCTTCCAAAAATTAGAGCCTCTTTAAGCCCAACTGACTCATAACTGTTGGTGCTTAACTCCAGTTTCTGAAGCATGAAGCAGCTTAGAGTATTGCTATTCCCCCTGGATGGGATACTATAATCGTGACAAAAGTCCTTGGGACACTTATGTAATGTAACAAATTATCTGTGCTTTAGAACTGAAGTTTGAAAAAAATGCTGCTATATGCTTTAAAGACGTGTTGCTGACCCCCCTCCCCACCCAACACAATGTGAAAATCAGGTGAAATTACAGGTACTAGTTTTCAACATTGTATGGGACATGGGGGGCGACGTTAGGCTGGTGAAGTTGATTCGCGTCTGGCGTATGCGCAAACGTGCCAAAAGTGCAAATTTGTCCCAAGACTTTTGTCCATGATTGTCTGAATTTCAGTTGAGAAATGAAATGTCACTTTTCAGCAGTTTTCCACAATCTAAATGTGTTTTTTCTTGACTCTGTGAATAGATTGTAATACAAAGACTATTTTTGAGCTATTTTGTGGTTTATTTAAGCATATTTTTTTTCTCTTTTCAATTTTTCCCAGCGCAAACGCATGGTGTAAATCGGAATTTGTTCTATCTGATACTCGCGCGTGGTATTTGAAAGGACACACATGGTTAACGCTTGAGGCAGAAACAGGCATAAGGCATTATAGATTATTGTGCATATGGCAAGAATGTCTGTTGAATAGCGAGTAAAAGTCTTTTTTTTATAAGGAAAACAGAAGATTTTCACCACAAGAAGTCGTGCAGAAATGTCAAATCTCCAAGTCATCTGTATCATGAATATGATACATGTAGTGAGCAGGCATCGTAAACTAAAATTTCATCCGAAGGGTACCGAACCAAATATTAGCAAGTTGTTTCCCACCAGTGGAAGTCGTTTCTTTTCTTTATTTACGAAAAAATATTGTGACATTTTTTAGTGTTGTGGACAATGAGTTGGTCACTCCTTATTTGCATAACTCAACAGTTCTCAGCAACAGTACTCACTTTAAAACCTTAAAATCTGCCTACTTATTTCTGAAAGCTCACATTTAAGACATGTCAAAGTGAAATGTGTTTGGCAATCGATCTTTCTACATCTTTATAGCTGGGAAAAACTTAATTTTGAGCTCTGCAAGCACAGTACTCACTTTCCATCGTTAAGAATTGTTTCAAGTCAATTCTCCCATATTGAATCAAGTGAGTACTGTTGTATTTACTGCCAGCGTGCTGTGATGTGACTTTTGTGAAATAATTTCAAAACAGTACCATAAATCTCGTGTTGAAAAATAGTTTTGCTGGTTTTCTTAGTTGATACTTTGAAAACATTGATGGAACAATGTTTTTCTTTGCCTCTGAGTAATGTGCGATGACCAGTGGACAGTGACGTCACTACCAAGAGCATAGCACCTCAGTATACTTAAACGCGCTGTAATAACTGTTAAGGTGATCACTAAGATTGACTTAAATACCAAATTTGTCGTTTAAGTACTTGAAGTATCTGCAAAACTGCACATTATACTGTAAACAATTTGTTACGTATCCAACTCAAGCAACGCCGTTATCATTGCCATCATATACAAAAGTTTATAGATTATCTGAGATTCCAATCAGTCCAAAACCATTGAGAAATATGGAAAAGCTGAGTAAAAGTTCCTAGAAATGCCTTTCTAAACTCAGATGTTCACATTCTCGGGTTCTAAACGCATTTAGGGCTAAAAACCATCCTGATTGTGCATTTTCCACAAGACGTGAAAATCAGACAATTGTGGATGAAAGTCCTTGGGACACTCATGTAATGTAACGAATTGTCTGTGTTTTAGAACTGAAGTTTGAAAAAAACCCTGCAATATCCTTTAAAAATGTGGTGCTGACCCCCCTCCCCACCCAACACAATGTTAAAAATCAGGTGAAATTGCAGGTACTAGTTTTCAACATTGTATGGGGGGTGGGGGGCGAGGTTAGGCAGGTGAAGTTGTATTCGCGTCTGGCACGTGCGCAAAAGCCCCAAAAGTGCAAATTTGTCCCAAGACTTTCATCCATGATTTTAGTCCATCCCAAGTTACTTCTCAGCATTCAGTCAGGTTGCCCCATCAGCTGCCAGTACCCAGTTATACTGCTGGGTGGAGAGAGGCACTGTAAGACTGTGTCTTGCCCAAGAACACAACACAATGACCTGCCCAGGGTTTGATCCTGGACCACTTGATCCACTTCTGGAGTCCAGAACGACCACTAGACCACAATGACCCCAAAAACATCTTCCAAAGGCCAAACTAAAGGTATCTGCAAATCTCTGATGAGAGACTGTTAAATGACCCTCATAAATCTCTCAAGGCCTAAAAATATCACGAATCAAATGACACAAGAATGAACAAATGAAATTCTATGCCACAGGAGTGACAAAATTTTTGTCTTAAAAATTTACTTCTCCTCCACTGAGACATTTGTACATACCTCATTATAATGAGTCTCACAGTAAGCCAGTCCCTTCCTTTCGTAATAACGATGACCATAAAATGGCTTTTCACACTTGGCACACACAAAGTGCTGTTAAAAACAATCATAAAAACTTGGTGTCAAGCTCGCTTGCACTTACAGGAACCATTTACAAATAATGTATGAAAACATTTGCTAAAACGTTCAAGTTAGGAAAATAGTTTAATGAACTTATTCACTTGGTAGTATCACTCAATACATGTTGCCTCAATTTGAAATGAATGGTCATGCTTATATTTCTCTGACAGACTTCAAAGTCTAAGAGCCATGTCACATCAGTCAAAGCTTGACTTTGGAGGGAAAGGTTAAAGCTGACTTCAATAACCTCATTTCTGGTAAGGAGCGGGGTGAATAGGTTTTCGGATTGACTGATGTGGCCTTAAAAAGCGCATGGATTGTGGATTTTTGTGGTAAATTGAGCAGATTCGCGGATTTTGAAAACACAATGAATCATGGATCAGCTGTGAATTTTGGCAAGGATTCTGGATTCAGCCTGTCTTGACATTCGGATCTTGGGTACTAAACGAAATTTGATTATATATCTTTCTTCAGCCTTGGTCAGTATGTTTATGAGTTCATCCAAATTACTTCTTTTTTCAAACAAAGCTCATGTAAACTCAGAGGTGAGACTGTTATTGGAATTGTACTGTATTATAGTCATCGAGCATGTTGCCTTCTTTACTATTTGTGCGAAATTAACAATGGCATTCACATTTACCAGGTCACCTTTGAACTTTTACACTTCTGTTCCCAGATGTGGTTGTGGTTTCGTATTTGAACAAAAATGTTGGCGGATCGACAGTTTTGGCAAAAAAAGGCACCGATCAGTAGATTTCCATACCCCTATACACCCCCCTCAGTAAGAGATACAAAATTACTGTAAAGTTTCCAGAAACAATGGCCCCCTGAAAGTTGCAACCCTCCAAAAGTACAATCATGTTAGCTACAAAATGTAACATTTGAAATACACGACTCAATATGGGTAAAAATGTTGCTTCCTGATTCTTTTGATTTCATGCTAAAATAAAATTGCCAATGCAGAATCAAAAATTATGTTTAACTATCATTAGAACTTAAGAGTATGTGCCTTGTGATGAAATTGTGAAACCCAGCACCAGGCCAGGGGAGAGAGTTAAATACATTGTTCATTATTGAAAATCCAAAATTTCAGAGACCCCAAGAATACCTACAGTACAACTTCAACTAATGGTAGCCTATAAAGGTAGTAAACCAATACACATATGTTGCAGAGGCATCCATGATAAGCCATTAGGGATATAATTTGTCAAAAATTATCATTGATCTGGCAAAAGAATATAAATCTGAAATTCTGTTTGATTTTATTTGTTGAATTTTCTTCACTTGAAAAGCTTTCCAAATAAAGTTTTTCTGTCAGCTTTTCTGGCAAGAACATTCAGTTTGTGCTTGCACACTAATATAGCTAACATGGCATTTTTTTTCCTAAGTCAATAAAGATTTATTCATTAGTGATTGATTTACCGGTAATTGAATGAAAAGACTTGAGGCCTCTGATAAAACAAGCTTCAGCTGTGGTTGTGTCTTTGCTATAATCAGTTCAATTTTAGTGAATATTGGATTAATTACCTCAACATGCCACGCCTTTCCAAGGGCATGTACAACACGATCTTCAACAGGCCGCCTAATATAGAGGAAGCAATCAATGTATTACATCACTTTGATTAAATAGTTCATCTCAACATGATTTAAAGCTCTACTACAAGTACTGCCTTTAAAAGAAATTATCAGAAAATACATGCCAATAAAGTATTCATTTTAAGATTCTATTAAAGGTAGGTGCAGTATATAATGTCCTCCTTTTAGCTTGTATTGAGAACATGCAGGCAATTGTGCATATCACAGCTAAACATCTTTCGGAAAAGAGGACAGCCACGTCTTGTCTAAATTCAATTGATTCCTTTACCTTTTTAAGTTTAATACTAACCTGCAAGCACCACAAATTGGTGTACCCATTTTATCATGGCATCTCAAGCAATACAACTCTGTGTCTCGCTTACGACACAGATGGTCCAACTCTTTACTGACATGGGAAAGAAAAACACAATCATGTAACTAAATAAATTGTAACCCCTCATTAAGTATGGCATACCTATCAAAGCTGTTTTTCTTTCATGCTCTAATTATTTGAGTAAGAGTACAAAATTAAGTGTCTTGGAGACTTTTTTGGAACTACATGTACAAGGAGATTACCTACGACACAAATGGCAAAGTCAAAGCTGAATGAGTACAAAATTTATGGATGACTATTGTTGCCATGATAAATAATACGAGAAATGGTATTCTGAACTCTGCTGAGTACATGTAGTATGTTGAACTCTTAATCAAGCAGTCCAGGTTGGGACATGGTTGGAGTCTTAGACACTACCTCTCCCAGCTAAGTAAATGTTGGGAGAACCCTCATATGGACTAGCATTTAATCCAGAGAGAAGATGAAATACTCCTGGTTGCTTAATACAATCCAAACCAGAGTTTGTACGCATTGACCTGATGGGAATTAGGCTCAAACCTTGATAAATGTAAAAGTCAGGAAACCTGTCTTATTCCACAAAAAATTCTCCTAACTGGCTAACCAAATATTTATGAAAAGTGTTGTGAAGGAAAATAAAATAAACTGCAAATGGCTACTTACTTGCATGAAAAACAATTGTAATGCCAGGGGTGGACAGGTTCACCCATGTACATCAGATGCTCTCCTTCAGGAATGTAGGTGCTGTAAACAAACACACAAAATGAGTTGCACATTACTTCTTTACACGACTGGCATATCATTAATGCAATTATTGATAAATAGCATATCTCCTACATGTACAAACATCTCCTATAGTTCAGTGGTTCAACTCCCAATGAGTGCTTTTGTTGAGTATGTTTGTGTCAGGAACATTTCACATTCATACTTTGAAAACAGTCCTAAGAAAATACGTGCGTTGATTGGTTAAAAATCATGTTTCTATGAATTAACAATTAGATTATGAGCTCGAGATTTCTATGAGGTGATAGTTGAGGCCAAATCAATTATCACCTCATAGAAATCGAGAGCGAATAATCTAGTAATTGTTTTAGTAGAATTCTTACTAAAATTTACTTCAAATAACGGTTTCCAATTATTTCTCCACGTATTATTAAACTTTGTGATGTGTACGTGCACACATCATTTTTTTCAATAATTTCAACTTTTCTTTAAGTCAAGAAACCATAAATGTCCTTCGTTTAGTCTTCTCAGGAATTTAATTACCCATTTGCATCAAAATTTTCCTCCAAAACTCTGGAAAAACAAAAATAACGTTGCCATTTTATAGACGACCTCCAGCCACTGCCCCAGGGCCACTGCACACTAATGGCTGATAGTGTGCCATGGCTCAGCCAATCAGATTACAGCATTTGCATTAGTATACTAGTAGAATTCTACTAATTGACAATTAGATTATGAACTCAACATTTCTATGAGGTGATGGTGGATGAGGCGGATGAGGCCGAATCAACTATCCATTACAACATCACGTCGATGTCAGTGTGTCATGCAGAAATGGGTGAGACTGCTAGCATTTTTACCCTGAAGGCTCAGTGTATTCCTTGCGGAAACATCTTCAGTGGATGCCAAAGACTATTGGACTTATTCATTTTATTTGATCTGGAAAAATGTGGGAGAAGGAGGACAATAGCTTAATTAAGCTACCTCGAGCTGGACAGTTGAATGCGTATCCTTTTGTTTAGTATCTTGTTTGTAAGTGCCTAAATGAACGTGTGAAAGTAGGCTGAAAGTTTTGAGAACTTAAACTTTTCACCTCAAAATAATAAATATAGATTTGCATCTAGTTAACCAGAGCATTTTGAAAGCTTTAAAATGAGAGGTCGAACTACTTCTGAGCGAAATCCGACGAGAACACAGAGGAATCGGAACAAGCCTAAGCAATAGCATGAATATATGAATACTTAATGACCTACTAAATGTGGATACACACTTAAATCGACGTGAAATTGTCGTGCACCTCAAAGAAATCGAGAGCAAATAATCTCAAAATTGTTTTAGTAGAATTCTAACTGAAATTTGCTTCAAATAACAATTCCAATTATTTCTGGTCTTCACATGAAACTTCACGCTTTAGAAAATTTGTGCGGACTGAATTGTCAATTTGACATTTGTGTGTTGTGTTTGTGCGCTTATCTGTTTCTTTCAAAAAATTTGAGTTTCTTTATTTCAAGAAACCATGAATGTCTTTATTTCAGTCTTTTCATCAATTTGATTGTCCATTTGTTTCCAAATGTTCTTTCAAAACTTCAGAGAAATGAGATGTTTGTCAACCACACAAAGCCACTGCACAATAATGGCTGATAGTGTGCAATGACTCAGTCACCCAGATTACAGCATTTACATTAATAGACTAGTACAATTCTACTGAAGCTCAATAGAAACACACAACTAGCATGAGCTGTTCATGCAATGATGGCACTAGCAAAGAGACTTTACATTTTGATGATCAAAGTAAACAAGTTGTTTTCCTTTTTTCATTGTACTGTTTTCTAAAAGAAATAGAAAACATGTCCTCTGTGTTTCCATCAAGTTATAGAAACACTCATGGAAGTTTGGAAGAACTCAAAAAAGCAGTGGAAACACTCGCCTGTCAGCTCATGTTCCCACAGCATTTCTCATTCTCCCAAAATTCCACTCGTGTTTCAATCTATAACTCGATAGAAACACGGTACCTGTTTTCTATTTCTTAAAGATTTCATAATAACCCTTTATTGTTATTGGTGTGATACTTACTGGCACTTTCGGCACACATATCGTCCAGTTTCTAAACGAATTGAAAGATGTTAAAAATAATAAACAAGAATAATAAGAATCTATTGATCAACAAATGGATATTATGTAAATAGTCCACAGTTTTCAATGAACTTTAGTTAAACTAGATTAGATTGTTGAACTAGATTGATTATGTCTTCCTCTGTTATTAATTTGTCCCCAATCTATACTACAAAAATAGAAAAATACAAATTAAACTAGCCTGAAATCACTTTGAGCTGAAACTTATTTTAAACTTGGCCGTATATAAACATTGTGTGAGATAAACCCTTCTGAACCCTTCAATTCATGTTTTCTAGGGAACTAAAAACAAGAAAAAACTCATGGCCTGTCCAGTGTTCCAGTCTATAAATAAACAACAACAACAACAACAACAACAACCATTTTATTTTGCATAATACAGAGAATATCATACAGCAAAAGAATAAATACTGTAATCAGTAAATCATGACATAATTATCTTACTTTTAGTCTTTTCATCTGCATTACATTTCTTGCATAGTGCCCTAACACAAGAAAACAGTGCAAGATTATTTTCACTACTAACTAATATATAATATTAAAAATTCAAATATGAAGATAGTTAACATTACAACATCACTTGTTAGAAAACTAATACAAACAGTCATGAAGACAGATCAGTAGAAAGAAGCTTGACAAGGTGGACTGCATTGGTATTTGACACTACCTTATGAACTCTTGCAATGACCTACCATGGGGTGGGTATGGAAAGTTGAGGAAGAGAACAATATAAACCTTCAAAAAACAGCCCTTAGAATACATGCACACTGATTGGTTAAAAATTGTGTTTCTATAACTTGATAGAAACAAAGAACTAGCACGAGCTGTTGATGTAATGATGGCGTAAGCAAAGAGAATTTACATTTTGATTATCAAAGTAAACAAGTTGTTCTCTTTTTTCATTGCAGTGTTTTCTAAAAGAAACAGAAGACATGTTCTCTGCATTTCTATCGAGTTATAAAACACTTATCGGCTCACGTTCCCATAGCATTTCTTGTTCTCCCAAACTTCCATGTGCACATTTTCTATTTCTTAAATTTCACACAGGAAATTGTGTTTAATTTACAGTCTGTTACTAACCTGCCAGCATTCTTGACAAACCCAGAGTCTGCCAATCCATCATTACAGATCTCACAACGGAAGCAATCAGGGTGCCAGTTAGCTTGCATGGCCTTGATGACACGGCCAATCACAAACTTACCTACAAAATAAATCAATGTGTCAGGCCTGAAAATGTTTAGCTGCTGCACAACCCTCGAAAAGATTACTAAAACAATTTTCAAAACTCTTAAACAACACTCTTTTAAAACTCAGAAAGCTGGTTGTTGCATAAATTAAGTTTTCCACAGTTGAGGAGATTCAGAATGTCCTTACCACATTGTTTACAACAAGGAGCAAACAAAGTCTGGAAATCTTCTTCACAATATCTTCGTTCATCATACTGTCAACATAAACAATGATAGTGATTACTATATGTATGTATTTTCAAGATGGCTGCCCAGTTGTGGCTATTTTGGTCTTCACAGAGTCACTTTTCCTAAAGTACACAGGCATGTCTCATATCAAAAATGATATGACCATTGCAGCCAGGTGCCACAAGTGAATTGAGTTGTTGTCATCAGTTCTTGCTTTGTTGTTGGTTCTCACATTATTTTGTAATTTGCAAACAATACAGCAGTTAATATGAAAGAACATGATTCATATTCTGAGACAGAGTATGATCAAATAATATTTTTTCATGCTATTACTGCTGCATTTTGTTAGCTAGTCTAGTCTACTAGTTCACTGCCTACTAATAGGTACTATTATAATAATAATTAAGAAAACCCATTTTTCCTGAGTAGTACAAGTACTAAAGATAACACTGACAAGTATCAACCTGTAATTCAAATTATGTCACTCTGTAGTTTGCACGCTATTAATTGAGAGATAAAGCTACAAGAAATTCAACTATTCCTCAAGGCTTCTTTTTCAGGTGAATTTAATGTACTCAAGATAACAAAAGAAAACAAGCTTGCCTCATAGAACAAGCCATCAGGAAATGGCTGGAAGCACTGCACACAACTACCAAAGTAAAACAATACAATAAGATTAGAGATTAATGACATTTGTCACAAGTGGAGGTCACTATAGGTGCCCAAGGAAAACAAACCCAACACTCACCCTGCAGCCCAAGCCCCACAATGTGAGACTGCCCACATGGCAGATACTGCCCTGTGGTGACAGTTTTCACATGAAAGGAAAAGAATAGGAACTTTAAATTAATTTCTAACAGTGTTCATTTCAATAGATTTGGCTCCAAGTATTCAACAGCTGCTTTTGTTTCTCTCTTTTTAGTTAAGCCTCAGAGAAGCATTTTTTGTGCAAGCATTCCTAGGAGTGTGAATTTTTAGGCAAGCACAGGTTATTTTAGAAATTTTTATTTTCGAGTTTGATTTCTAAGTAACACTTGAGAAGTAACTATCTTTGTTTCATTTGTCAGAAATTATTTCATCATTCTGTTTAGCATGAAGTTAATATAAAGTTATTTTGGGTAACCAACGATGTGCATTAATTTACACTACACACTTGATAAATTTAATTTATGCAAAAGCACGCAAAAATTTAACAGCCAAAAACTGCTAGTAAATGAATGAATCAAACTAACAGATTGACAAAATTAAAACTTCGCCTCACACAGCTTTTGTATTGGTGCAGCCACAACAGCGGGAGCAGTTGGACTTCCTGACTGGCTAATCAGAGTCCTCAAAGGTGGAAATCTAATGCTTATCCACCTTATATCAAGACCCCCAAAAAGGCTATTCTTCAAGTACCCAAGAACTTGGCATCTTGCCTAAACTGATAACTACATTAGATACATTGAGCACACTGTGATGTCTCTTTGTAACTATATTTATTGTTTTGTTCATAGTTTGTCAATTAATCTCAGGTTCATTCCTATTATTACACAGGTCCCCAGGCCACCCCTCCACAGGCGGCCAGCCTTGCTATTACTCGCCCCTTTGGGGCCAAGGTCTCTCCGTACCTAATCCCTTGCACCTCCTGTGGAGATCTGGCCTGGGCTACCCAGTTTCTACTTAGTTTATGGGCCCCACACAGGGGACTTTCTCGTCATACTCGACGTTTGTGGGTGGAGAATTGCTGCCTGCGGCACCCCTTCAGCCCTGTGCTGGAGTTCCATCAGGGAGTTTTATCTGGCCGGTGGGCTTTTATCTGAGCCTTGCCTGTACATTCTCTACCCACTATCGCCCACTACATGGTCTTGTGTCTTTATTATGTGCCATAACATTAATTGTTATTTTAACATAAAATAAAGGTTAATGTTGGCAAGTAACCTTAGTTTAGATGAGCCCACACTCATCTCTGCAGTCTTTGATGGCACATTTCTTTCCATATTTGGTAAGCGCTATTTAAGGGTAGTACGCCATGTAAGTAATCAGTTTCTCCCCTCTCTGAGTCCTGCAAGTTGTTACTTGGCTTCAACTGTAACCCCTCCCACCCACCCTCTTATCTTGTCCCAGTTAGCATTTGTCAGGACTTCGAACGTTAAGGGAGTTTCTCTCCTGTTGTTACGGCTTCCTAAGCCCTCAGTTCATTCTTGTTAACTTTTGTTATTAACGCACAACTCTAAATAACTTTTAATAAATTCTAAGGGTGGGGAATTGCTGCCTGCGGCACCCCTTCAGCCCTGTGCTGGAGCCCTGTCAGGGAGGGGACATTTGTTCTCTTGCTGGGTTAACTTGGCCCCGTGTAATTATTCCAGCAATAATGTCCTCCTTGTAGTACAGGCATGGGGCACCCCCTCGGCATGGCACCATGTGCCAAGGCCCCCCATCCGGTGGGTTTTATCTGGTCGGTGGGCTTTTATCTGAGCCTTGCCAGTACATTTCCCTGCCCACTATTGCCCACTACATGGTCTTGTGTCTTTATTGCATGCCATAACATTAACTACACACTTGATAAATTTAATTTATGCAAAAACACACAAAAATTTAACAGCGAAAAACTGCTAGTAAATGAATGAATCAAACTAACAGATAGCCAAAATTAAAACATATTTCTTAGCATCGAAATGAAAGACACCATTTCAATAAGGTGAACAGTATAACATATTTTCTCTCTTTTTTTTAAAAATTCAACTTCAACATGGTAAAATATGGCCAGTCATTCACAACAGAATACCCGCGGGAGTGTGTGACAGGTCATATTGAAAGCACTAAAAATAAAATAAACCTAAACCTTGACAACTCTTTTTGCACCATCATGGTTATTCACTATCCTGTAAACAAACACATGTCCTCTTGGAGGGCTTTGTTTTTTCAGGCCTTCTAAACCACATTTAGTTAATATACAGCCCCTTCCAGGTGTTCAGTTAGTTGGCACACCTTTTTTTATTTTTTCACATGCTGTTTTTCGTGCTGCGCTCCAACTAACTGAACGCCTGGAAGAGGCTAGTTAAAATACAGCAGCCTATTACTTGCTTTTCCCTTTTTATTTAAATTAAGACTTCCAATGAGTGAACAAAGAAGTTCAGGGTTGGATATTCCGTGGCATAAGCTCACTATGATTAGAACCCTTCAAAATGACATCATGTCTGTGCCCCAACACTTAAAACAATGAAATAGCACCAATGTTTTTAGAGATGTTCACATGTACTAACAAACAGTAAAATACCAAGGGTTTTGCATAAATACTGGAGTTATTTCACAGTTAGCGAAGGAAAACAGTCACACAATTTTGTAATGTAAAGAGGATTTTGTACCCATCCCATTCGGACGGATGTAGTGAAAAAGGTGGAGTACATTCTTCTAATTTTTTAAGGCGGTCTAATTTTTAGCACCTAAAAACCCCACTGAAAGTACAAACTGATTACAATACGCTTGCACTTCAAAAACAGGAATGGTCACCGCCAATGAACTTATGCCGACAATGCTTAATACTGACTCCTTCACCCCACCAGTGTACTACAGATAGATCGGACAAGTGATCAATGATCACATTCTAAGAATCGTAAACAACTGATACAGGTTCCAAAACACTAACAATCAGTTTTCTAAAGACAAAAGATATATTCAACTGCTGATCGGCCTTGTTACATCAACAATGAAGTGCCATACTCACACAAAACAGCGTTCATGAAGAATTTGACCATTGGAATTCACCATTCGCTCGTCAACGCCGAAATTTTCTTGACAGACTGCACAGATGGCATTGCCTAGTCCATAACCCGCGGGCGGTGCTATCTCATTTTGAACTGGCATGATTATTTGATGATGTTAAACGAAACTGATATGATTTTGATAAAGCTTTCACCCGACCAAACTGAACAAGTGCTCACTGAATTCTAGCGGATACCCCCACGGCAAAACAACAACAGAACATCCAACAGACAGATGATGGCAAGCCGCTCCTTCGAACCGAGGGGACTGGGTATAAGACTTCACAGGAACTACTGTTTGGGTGTGTATGCTGTTCTGCAGGCTAATACAGGCAAGTCAAATCAATCAAGCGGATCCTATTAGACATTTACCGGTATTTCAATTACTGTAATAGAAAACAACATATCTGTTTGACAAGTATTACAAAATTTTTAATTAGACGATCAGTTTGATCTTTTTTTACGCCCTCATTGAGTTTACACATAAACGAGAGAGATTAAGCTTTTACTAATTCTAAGCAACATTGTATCGATTGTCAGGTCGACAAAACGGTTAATCGGTTAATCGTAACAACTTCCTCACTTGCGAGGATAATCTTTTTCAATCAAATCTAATTTTTAATATAAAAAACCCTTAAAAGTACTAAAAAATACTGTATTTGTAAAGAATCTACTATCAACATCGTCATGATCGCTATCATTATCATCATGATTAGTATCAGTGACTTTTTCAACGAGTCAGCATCGGAACCTGGAACTGTTCCTTTTTTTATTTTTTGTCAATTTTTCCCATGCTTTTCCTTCTTTGTACATGTTTTTTTCAAACAGTGTGAAGAGGAGACACTTTGCGTTAGTTTTTTTTGCTAACTTGTTCACCGCTTCAGCCGTTTGACGTAAACTAGCCAGACTCCAAAACAAAACTACCGTATTATTCTAAAAAAAAGTTGCAAATACAACCTAGCCCTCACCCCTGAAAAGGATCTTAGCTACTTCTTTTACTCAGAAAAACCTATTTAGGTTATTAGGTTTCAACAGATATTAAATCCCATTCTCCTTAAACACCCTAGATTATCATATCGTGTATATCTGTAAACGAAGATCACAGATAACTTGAGTGTGATTAGCCCAACTGGAATAGTAACAGAAGCATACTCGACAATAAAACTAGGCTCCAGTAGGGCCGATTATCAGCTTCGGGTAACTGATAATATTTGATTTTTCAATACTCAAATGGAGTATCAGGTTCGTTGATCAACTTCTTCCAGAACATAAGCGCTGCCAATCTTCCACTCTGTGGGATGCATGTGGGAAACACGGTCAGCATGGTACCGAGGTAGTTGTACCCAGGCCCAATCTTGTGATACTCGCTGAGGTAACCACAGGCATCATGTGTTGCAGTGTGATACAGGATGGCCTCTATTTCTTCTTTCTCTTTACCCGTGATTCGAAACTGTTTGTTGTTGGGATTTGCAAGTTCTGTCCTTCCCCCTGGAAAACACAAGAGATCATTATTTTGAAGAATTCAAATTGAAAGCACTCTTGAAACTCAGTGATATATGTGGATTAAAGTGAAGCCAGCCGCCTTAGAAGAGTAATGAGCTCCTCTGGAGCCCTTCAAAACAAATTTTTCTCAGTCTTTACCTCGTTAACACAACATTCATCTCCAGAACTTTCAGTAATTTTGTAAGAAGATTCCCTGTTCATAACTCGTGGCCTATTCATGAAATGAGTTCTCGTTTATGATCTCTCTTGGGTCTTATTGCAGCCTTCTCCTTATTAAACAACTGAAGAAATCCATTTTATGGCTTATCGGTGAAAAAAATAAAGGTACCTGCTTACAAGTTTGCTTAACAAGTACACAGGCTGAATTTTAAGTTGGATGTTTGTTGGAACAATAGAAATGTGATTAATTTAATATGATGCGCTCTGTTCCACTGAAGTACGTCATGAAAATGTACCTAAAATTTCGTGTTTTTTTCGCGCTTGAAATGTGTGAAAATTACACGTGATTGTTAAAACTTTTATGCACGCGCTTACCTTCCTAGATCGAGGAGGAAATAACCTTAACGGGAAAGGGGGCGTGGCAGAATCAATAAGTAAATGAAGGACAATGAAGAGAAAGGTTTTATTACAATACAGACCTGCAGGATGCAAAAGGACACCAAACGCAGGATCGAGTCCTCCGAGTGTGTCTGCAATGATTTCTCCACATCTGAGCTGTTGCTTTGTTCCCCAATACCAGTCGTCTTCTCGCAGGACAGCTAAGGGTTTCTTCTTCTTATGAATACACTGAAAGCACTGCTGCTCTTGAATGCTTCTTTCCATTTCTTCTCTTTGCCCGCGAAAAAACAAAAGTTTCTTGTAGTCTGCCATCATTTTGGCTTCGTAGAAACCCGGTCTGCCTTTCGTACAGAACTTAATGATCTCTTTTAGAGCGCTCTCTGCGTCCGGAGAAAGTCCTTTTCCAATCTCTACTAGGCTGTAAAGTTTCCTCAGATGTTTAGCAAGGCTTCGAACTTCTTCATTTCTTACAGCTACGCTCGCTCGCCTGTCGCTGAACGAAGAATAAAACAACTCTCTAAGATAACTTTCCCTTTGTTCCTTCGATAGATAAGAATGCATTTAGACACACTTTGACTTCAAAACAGCACTTTAAATGCAAAACGCTGTGCGACTCGCTCGTTAAACGGAGGAGAGCTACAAAGCATTGTTAATAACCTTCCAAATAAACAAAGGCAAATTATTCGATTGATTGGAGTGTTTTTCTCACATTTCTTGTCAAGTGAGATAGCCAATATTTTGACATTTGCTTACGTCAACAAAAGCTCTGTCTTCCAATTTGGTGTTTTTGCGGGTGGTATGATGTTTTGTGGTTTATGAATGGCTGTTTTGAAACTTTGCCATATTTCCTTCTGCCAAGAACGACTTGTGAACCAGTTAGAGCTTGTCTTGATAGAAAACATGTCGTTAATAATATATGAACCTGTTTTGGGTGGTTTTCAGCAAAAGAGCGATGAAGTCTCCATTGGATTAGTAAACTTGCATTAACTCTGAAATGTCCGTTCTCATCTTTTTCGTGCCTATTTGCAGGCCACCTTTTTGTTATTTAACACGTCTAATAAATGCCGTGGCGCTTTCCAGATTAACTAGTTTGAGATGTTAACAGCTCCAGCTCTTCCCAAATGCGCGTTTTACCGCCATTGAATTATTTCAATCGCGAAATGTTACGGCGAGAAAAGTGTTACCTCTCTTATATGCACCTTTTTTTTTTTCTGTTGTTGTTTTGTTTTGTTTTGTTTTTTTTAGAAAAAAACTTGCATAAACTTAGCACAAAAGAAGGACTTGCAGGCATGGAAGAAAGTAGAATTTACACTTAAGAAAGTGGAATGTTATGTTCATTTATGAACAAAGCTTCATAAATCAAGCGCGGTGTATAATATTTTTATGTTCTTTTGCTGTAAGGGGTTTTCTTAAGCTCATAACTGAAACAAAGCAGTATTGAGTAAGCAATGAGGGTAGAAATAAAGTCACGTTCCTTAGTTGGGGAATTGGAACGCTTCCAGTTATTTCAGAAAATGACTTTGTTATTGATAGTAGTGTCTTCTCTACAATAACTATAGGTTACCCCATTGTACTAGTTTCAAAACAGAAAGGAAATAATGATCAGGATTTTTGACTGATTTAGGTTGGGCTGAACGTCAGCAGAGTGATCGCCCCTCACGTCACCTATCTCTCGGCAATATGTCTTTCTCTTCCATCCCTTCATTGAGCTCTAAATTGGAATGACCTTCAAGAAGACAAAAGCACGTGTCTGTCATGATGTACACAAGGTTTACAATAGATTGTGTCCTTGTCATAAATCATGTTATTAATTACGGCACACCAGGTGCGACATGTAATTCTGAAGTTCTCAGTACAACAACAAAAGGAAACAAGACGAATCCCGTGTTCACATCGTCACAAACTCACAATCCTGTATGCTGCGAATGTTCATCAAGCCGGTTATGGAACATGTCATTATGACCAAGAAATGCTAGCCACAACGATCAGTTGGTGCCTCAAGTGAGCTACCCAGAGAACAACTCTTCCTCTTTGCAGTCTCGAAAAAATCTCAGACTGGGATAAATCGGTAGTTATTATTTTTGGGCTAGGGGCATTGTTTCTGTCGTTTGTTTTGTTGTCCTCTCAAAGGGTAGCAAGCCATTCATGTGAGACCTTACGAGAGCTGGATAAACGCACTTCTAGTTTTTCGATTGGCTCACTAAATCTCAGTTATTGACTATCACACCTGAGTTTACCTTACAAGAAACGTTACAAATGGAAAATGAATATGGCAAATTTCTCGTCGCCAAGCGAACGTTCTGTCGGAAAAATCCTGATGAAAAAAATTATAAAAACAGCTGACAAATTTGTTGAGCTTTGCCGCGGAAATACTGAGAACAAGAAGTAAAGGAAATGCAGCCCTTGTATCTACAAAAAAAAGCCACTGAGAAGGTAAATAACTTGACTTGCTTGATATCGAAACATTTTTTGAAAAGCAGTTTAATGCACCACAAAAGTGTGATTGAATAAAGACTGACGCGAGACCGTTCAGAAAGTGAAAAAGAGATTTTCACATAAAATTAGGCCTGGAACTTCAGAGAAAGTTTCTTACCTTACCAGGTTTGGGTCTTGTCCTTTTAAAACCTCAGTGAACTTGGTCCGGTGGAATCTGAGCTAAGTTCCAGTTGTCTTGTTTCGGAGCCATAAGAGCTCACAAAAAAAAAAAATTAGTCCTTCATTTGACTTGGACGTGTAACTTTGAGCAATGTTCAGGAGATTAGAGGAGATTGTGCGAGGAACATTTTGGACTAAAACCCTGTCTCGCTCCGCATGCCTCATTACATAAAACACAGTGAACTGACCGCGCCACAAATTTTCCCGCCATTTCAGATCATAAACTTCGTAGATTCAAATGTCCACATCTTGTCGGCTTATAGTCTGAAGTAGCTGTCTGAAGTGTCTGTAAAAAATGTAGGGAGTTTAAGAAATCAGGACGCGACGCCGAGGACAACGTCGATTAAAAAATGATTTTATATTTTACCTACGAATCTATTGATACTCTAAAGTCACTTTCCTTTGTTTCTTATTGTCAAAACCATCACAAAATTGAATTTCGAACAGGGCGAAACATTTGAAATAATAATAATAATAAAAAATAGCCGTCGTGGTTCACGTTCTCTGGACAACGCAGCATTTGGTCATTTCACGTTGTTGTTTTGTAGAGGACGGCAAAGAAATGTACCAAGAATTATAACGCACGTGCACAGTCATTGTTCTCCTAATTAAACCTGTTTTTAGCGACGTTCCCGTTCCCGTTGCCGTCACTCCCTTTTAATAAACGTAAAAGATCAATGTTGAGATTGGTGGATTTAGAGGAGGACTTTAAAATGATTGGCTCATGAGTAGAATACAATTCAGGGAGTAATCGCGCGAGTAATTTCAAAATCGGACGAACGCGAAGTGCGAGGCCGATTATGAAATTACGAACACGATTAATCTTATAGCAGACCAAGTGCGAGCTCATAGAACAATCTTTCAATATCTGAAGTCTCTTGTGTAGGATGGTGACAAATTTGCAGGTAAAGCTCGAAGATTTTTTATGAGTACTGAAGATTTTTTCCAAAGACTCGCAGGGGGGGGATAGATTTTCGCGCCCCTGCACCATACTTTGAGCCCGCATTGTCAAACGTACTTCTAGCCAATCAGACGGCATGATTTCAAAACGTGAAAATCAAAATGGCTGTTCATCTCGTTTGGCTGGTTTGCTCAATCCGCCGATAGAATAACCGGAAAACTATCATTTGAGCATAACATACTGTTGTCTTTATTTAAGATATGTTAAAGTTCGTTATAGGAAGAAAACACGCGGCTATACATAAAGATATTTTTAACTGTGAAGCTTTGAAAGCAGCGAAGGCGCGGAGGTGGACAGTCAAGAATATATGGCGTGACGTTACGTTGACACGATTTTGTTTAGAGTTGGTTTGTACAAGAATACCGGGGTGTTATTGCGAGAAGAATTGATGAGAGATACCCAGCATAGAAAGCTCGAGGTCAAAAGAACATGAGCAAGTCCAGCTCAAAGGGGTAAGTCTACAGCTGAGGAGATAGATTTGTTGTTAATGTAAACGTTATCTTAACACTTAGAAAATTAATTACCAAGTTTACTGTAGAGGTTCAGACTCTGTGTTCCTTGACTTTTTTTTACCGTTTTTCTCAATTACTTTTTAGGAGTAGCGCGAGAATAGGGACTTTACTTGAGCAATTGCAAAAGCTGTGTCTTGCTGGCTCCGAAGCTAAATATGAACAGGAAAAAGTTGATGTTGAACAGTTACGCTACGTGACAAACAAAATCCAGCAACTTCTATCTTCTCAAGGTAACTATTACCTCCTGTATAAGCTTACATACAGCAGAATCGACTTGACTAATTTTGCTTAGTGGTCAGCTGCAGTTTCGTAATCCGAATTTTATATATGTAGGTAGGTCGTTTACTATGCCACCGCACAATAATTCGTTAAGTTTTAATTAAGCTTAATGTTATTTATTAATGAGCTGTTCTTTGTGGAGTCATTTTCCTTATAGATGCGTGTATTTGTATTTAGTATTCGATGTTTCGTTAACTTCCTGTGATTTGAACGACAAAAAGCTGTCATTTCCTTGATGACAGTAAATTACTGCTGCTCATTAAGGTGGCTGAACACAGTTTTCAAGTGCCTATGCCTGATTTACCATTACTTTTAAACTAGTTATGCTTTGGCGTCCGTTTTTTGAAAGAGTCAAGGTTAACCAGAGAAGGATTTATTCTCACATTTTGGTTAAGGTGTGTGCTGTTGCCATGGCAACAGGGCTGGTTAAAAGCAAGGTTTAAAAAATGGTTTTCGTTTATTTTGAAAAAATCCAGTTGTTAGATTTTTTTCATCATTTGCCCATTATGAATTGACATTAATTCCTCTCTGTCAACACTGTTTTAATATAATTTTGACATAGATGATTTTCGTAATTCGCCGTAAATCGTCTTCACTGCATGTTCTGTATTATTAAAAATTCTCTACGTCAAAATTCAGTTTTTTTGTAATAGATCATTCACATGGTTTCTGAACTATTTTTTTGCCAATTTTTGCTTGAAATTCTAACGACTGGATCGTTAGAAATCGGTAAGTTTCTGCAAAAGCAATCGGTCTCAATTTTTCAAGCAACTGTGCATGTGCTGCATTTAAGTGGGTTCTTTTGGTAACAAAGAAAAAGCTAAGAATTGCTGGGTTCTTTGCATCTTTACCTTTTCTAATATATCCTTGTAATAAAAGACTAAAGCCATCAATACACTGCGTTCAATTGTAGAGGAAAATAGCACAGATAGTGCGGGTGTTGAGGAAATAAAATTATTGCTCTATTGATGGCATGTTTGTTTTTTGCAATCCTTGTGCGCACGCTGAATTGCATCAGCAAAAGTGTGTGCAAAAACTGTGTTCGGCCACCTTAAGAACTATAGGCTTTTTATTTGCATTGTACCATGCTATTGGGAGGGAGACATTTGGGGGGTTCTGAACACCGTAGTACAGTAAAAAAAAAATTGGCAAATACTGCAATACTACAAAAAAATAATGACCAAATACTGCAATACTTCAATATGTAGTCTAAACTCAATGTCATACTGAAACCACTGCTCTGTATATTACGTTTAGAGCAAATATAGCGGTTTAGAAATTATTTGTTAATGAACATTAAGTCAAATAATTTTTTTATTTAGACAAAAATAATCAAAATAAGTAACATCCATTAGCGGTTGGCTAAAAATTAACAAAAAATAACGTGCCCTTTTCTGACTGCAACACAAAGAATTGCAGTTTTCTGTTACCACGTGAGCTACAGTTAAGTTTCATTGGAAATGTCCTACCAGAAACTGGAAAAGGTTTGGAAAACATTGGAGGACTTGTACAATAATTTTTAATACCTTCCAAAATGCTAAAACAACACATCCTACAGGTTTGGAAAATACTGCAATACTGCATTTGGAGATTAAAATTACCAAAATACTGCAGGAAAAATTGTCCAATACTATAATATCGTAAGCCCCAATGTACCCCTCTTTTGGCCAAATTTGCACTACATGAGAGGCATATTTTACGCCAGAGCTTTTTGTGTAAGAGATGTTTCTTACTAAAATAATCGCTACCCCTGATAATAAAACCCCCTTTACTAATTCTCTTCCTCTGTAATACTTGCCTGCAAGAGCAGGCCAGTATTGCAAGTAAACTATGGACATCAAAGCAGCAGAGCCGAGTGTAAATATTACCATGGTCCCAGTACTGCAGTAGCTTGCGAGAACATCTGGTTTTTTGGCTCTTGAAACAAGATGCTCTCGCAGGCTACTGCAGTGCAGGGACCCCCATAACATGGACACTCAGCTCTGCTGATTTCGTATCCATGGGGTTCTTCTTCTTCTTCCTGGACGACTCACCTCCTTCAATTCTGAAGATTCTAGTGAGCAGTAAAAAGAGGTTGACTGTACTTGGGCAATAAATGTACTTGAATCTCACATACTTGTGACCTTGAAGTTTTGACAATAGTGTCCCTTATTATAAGATTTATGATGTTAGTTTCTAGAAAGTACAGAAGAAAAAGCAACAGATCAAAGATATTTTAATGAACTGTTAACTTTTTGATAAAACCTTTTACAGAAAAATGTCGCAAAGATCTGACAACCAAATTCACAGATGGCCTTTCAACATTGCTGGTTGTGCTAGAGGTAAAGTCCACTTATAATAGGCAGTGGTAGTCAAACTATCACCAAGGAAACATTTTCAGAGCAACTTAATGACAAGAAAGGACTAGAGATGATTCAGATTTTGGTTTTGTCTTCATCTTGCTCTGAATTATGTAATTTCACTCAGTAACAGCAATAAGCATGTAAGTATGATAACATATAGATGGTAGCCAATATCATGTTATACTAAATTCAACATACTGAAGAAAGGCTGAGCCATAAAGCAGAAATATCTTTTTTACAGGTATTATTTAGCAGATGAAAAGCTTTTTTAGCTTTGCATTAACTTATTTGTCATATTGTCGCACATGTGTTTTTGAACTCATTTCAGCTAGAGTATAGTGTCGAGTATAGTGGGTTTTTTTTCAAGACCAGTTAACAAATTGTTTACCTCAAGGAGTTTGACCGAATAATGTAGAAACCTTTTTGTTTGTTTTAGATGTCAATGGACACTCAGCTGACTTTAAATATATTGGGCTGTCTGTGTGAATTGCTAACTACAGGTAAGGTTGTTGTTTCTAATTAGTGTATTATATTTACATCAGGGTATTCATTAAGCATAGGAGATCGGAGCATTTTCTGGCTACTACATGGAATTTTCTGGTTAAATTTCAATGGCCCTTAGAAGCCTTGAAGTTAAATTTTTCTCTGAGTGGCCAGATTCTCCTATTATTTTATTTCCTGCTATGTCAACTCTTAATGACAACCCTGTTACGTGTTATGGTGATATTACCAGACGAACTAACGCCTAGTTATCTATAATTTATCAAACTGACTAGGCAGATTCATCAATACTGGATGATCTATTCAGGGAGCCCTCGAAATAATGGCCGATCAACGGACAATGTCCGGACTGATTGGGGATTTGACAGGCCAACCTTTTGTCTTGCTGTTCATGTTGACTGCTCACATTCGATCATATTGAAAATGAAATAAATTAAAGTTCAGTTGTTTCAGTTGTTACCAGTATGTAGCGAGTTGCTGTGTATCACTGAACTTTGATCTGAAATCCCAGGTGAAATGCAACTAGAACCGTTGTTTGCAATTCATGCATTGGAACAGACATCAGGGTTCATGCAATTCCAGTCACAAAATTTAAAATATTTTCACTTTTATTAAAGGTAATTTTGAAGTTTTACATTTCTCACTGCATATAAAGTAATTCCTCAGCACAGAATAAATATAATTAAAGTCTAATGCAAAATAAGTATACTTTATAAAACCAATAATTATTCTACTCTTTGCAAGTTTTTCTATATTTTTATCTGTTGCGTTGAAATGCCTGGTTACTAAGCTTATTCTGAATGAATACAAATTTTCTTCCGTAATGGGAAGTAACATGGATTACTGGCAGAGTTTTAGGATTAAGATCTCACACCATGATACATACACCAGAAATCAATGTATTTGGAGGCACTGGACTAATTTCACCAATTTCATGTATGTGTTGTGGTTAATTTTGATCTCAGTTAATTTTTGAAAATGTACTTAATTTTCGCCTAGACAAGTTCAGTTTACCTCTAGCCAATAATTATTTTTGACTAAGGATAAATTGTCCCTAGCCAACTTGAATAAATCAAACCAAATAATATTTGAAATCAAAATTAACCAAGATCAAAAATTAACTTAAAATTAACAGTATGCAATCAAAGAAACATATTAAACACATGTTACTTGTTGGTTGTCAGTTAATTCTAAGTAGGTAGTGGTACCAGGGCTTCAAATAACAGCCGGTCAATGGACAATGTCCGGTCAAAAATAGGTTTTGTCCGGTCAAATCCTTAGATGGCTGGACAATTTGTCTGGTCATTTATACTGGCAAGGAAAAAATTTAGAGTTTCAAGTTTTAAATATTTAAAGGTTCAATATTAGTGGCGTGTGTGAAAAAGAGAGAAAAAAGGCAGATACTTGACTACCAGACCAAGAACTTTCAATAAATGATTCGTAATAGTCATAAAATTTTCATGCAAATGTGCTACTGATTTTGCTGTACCATGCGATCCATTTTTCCTGCATTGAGATCGATACTCGTGTACAATAAATGCTTTGAAAATTTACTTGTTTCATATTTAAACATCATGTGAAGGGGGGAGGGGGCACTTTTATAGTGATAAGACTTAATCGATGTTTGTGTGGCCAAAAATGGGATATGTCCGAGCAAAAATAGGTTTGACTGGACAATTTGACTGGTACCAGCCAGGAAAGTATTTAAAGCCCTGGGTACAACAAGATTTAGTAAGTGAATGTTAATAAATGAACTATAATACTAAATCACCTGTGCATTTCCTTTAAACAGGTAAACGGGCATCTGTTCTGGCTGGCAAGGGTACTGTAGATATTATTCTGAGAGTTATTGTGAGTGCCAGTAAAGAGACATCTGTTTGTGAGGAGGTTCTGTTACTTAGCCATGTCATTTTAACTAAAGTGGGACCTAAAGGTAGGATTTTTTGTAAACAATTATATAATTTATGCATTTTTATTCAGATCAGAATATAATATCATGTTGTGTTCTGAATTTGGTTTTTGTATGAGAATGTATAACAGGTTTGATTTTTTCTTAAATTTTTTCTGATTCTGATCATACTTCAATAAATATGATGTAATGGAAAAATAAAAGTCAAAGTGAGTTGAAAATTGTCAAGAAAATGACAAATTTACGTGCATTTGTATCAGGGCTGGAAATAATGGCCACTTGGTCACCAGTCAAGATGACTGGCCGAATAAATTTTAGCTCAGTCATACCTTCTTTCTGTCTGGCCACATATAAGGTGTAATTTTCCCTTGATACTCCTACATGTATTAACCACCTCCCCCTTCCTAAAGCAATCACGAATTCCTCCAAAACAGCACTGCCATTGAATAATTTGCAACTCGGTCTCCATATTTTTACTTAAATTTACTGATGGATAGAAGCATTATTTGCTGCAATCATCGTTTAAAATGTAAAATGTTGCTTACCCTCAGTTAAGGACTGTATGGTCCATGTTCTTAACTTGGATAATTAACTGATGAAATGTACTGCATCACATTGTGCTCCTATCATACATTAATTTATGTTGTGTCCAGACCAAGTCCATTGACAACCTCGTTCCCAGGGTCTCTCATCTTACCGCCCCCTGGAGCGAGCGAAGAGAGACCCTGGTTGGGTCTGGTCATGTGCCTCCCAGAATCTGGGAGATGACAATTAAATTATTGAAGGGATGGGCGGCCTAGTAGGAATTTTGTCTATACTTAGCCTATGGGAGTTCGGGAAGTGTTGCCACCAAAGTAAACCAAGAACGATATGATGTTCTGCGGCAATGTCCCGCGGTAATATTCTGCAAACGCCAAGGAAAACTTATCCATCATCTGATAGCGGAAATCCATGTCGCTGATGGTTGCATGGTTCAGTGAAGGACGTTACATATTGTAAAAATCTCCTCACAAAGGCAAATGGAGAATTACGCACCACAGCCGAGGCTGTGTATGGAAGATGTTTGGCTCATCTTTACCTCAGAATGAAGTGTAGGTCTTGTTACAGGCGATTAAATAATTCTAGAGAATTAAGGGCCTTTTAAATGATCGCTGAAAGTCAAAGTCATTTCAAAAGGAGCGAAAGGGTGAAAAGATTTATTGAAGTTTCACTGCGCCGTCGGCGCCCCGAACTTTGCCGAGTGCGAAGGATATAAATACAGCAAACTCATCGCGGTATACATTTCACCGTTGTTGCTGATAAAATGGATTTATCTTCGAACGAAACGAGGCTAGAAAAAGAAAAATATGATTTTTATTGTGTCGTTAATAAATTATTGTACGTGACACCAACGGTTCGAGAGAATTGTGGACATTTTCATTTAATTCTCGATCTCTCGACCTTTCTTTGCTTCAAGCGTGTTTCTGAGGGGCATTTTTTGTGCCGTGTTATTAGAAGAAATGGAAATTATAAGTAGAGCGGAGTCGTTTGATTATGTTACAGCATATTTTTAGAGGTCATAAGTCTGCATGGTTTCCGCTGTTAACTGCACGTCGCTTCTCAGAGTTTGACACCTCTGTAATTTGCCATGCCGTGCTTATACTTTGTTTAGGTTCGTTTCTATTGCAAGATATGTTTTAAGACTCTAAGTATTGGCTCTCCAGGGACAAAGATTAAAATATTCCGTGAACATATTGCTTACTTGCATTCTATATTGTGACGCCGCAGGTGACGCCGGGCCCGGCTATTTGATTAGAACTGTTTGCAAGCACAGTGCGTTGCACGAATATCATATTTATCTTCGTCCAGCTTTTCTTCAGAGACTGCCTAGCTTTACCTTGAGAAAGCTATACGTTTCCTAGAGACGTTCTTATGTTTTTTTGCATCAATTTGATCGAGTGCATTCAAAGGAGAAATGACAATTACTATGGGATGAAATTGCGCTGCTCAACGTCCACAGTTGAAATATGAATGACTTTCCATAAATCCAGTGGGTAAGACGGCAACACTGAGAATCATGACCACTAAATTGCCTCAAGACAGACTTGCTTAACCTTGAGGTAGACGTTGGAACAGATATTATTCGAAATTTCAGCCTGAAAGCTAAGTATTGATAAACGCCGCGGGTAATGTGACGGTCGCAGCGCGCGACAAAGCTCAACGTGACAAACTGATGATTACAGAGGACCCCTCCCTGATGTTCTCAATTGTCAAAGTGGCACGTGACCAGACCCAACCAGGGTCTCTCTTCGCTCGCTCCAGGGGGCGGTAAGATGAGAGACCCTGGGAACGAGGTTGGTCCATTGAAAATGTATAGTCTCTGGCATCACTCATAAATATAAACCAATAACCATCACAGCTGCTGTGTGTATGTACCCACTCCACAGGTAGATTTTAAGAACCCTGGCCCAGGCTGATCCTGAGACAAAATAAGGAATTTTGAAAAGGGTAGTTCTGTAAATAAATAAGTTATTGGAATAGTGGCATTTGTGGAATTCTTGAACACCAGGTCTTCCCCTCATTCATTTGTAGATCGTAAGCTTTGTGTTAAAGCTCGTCTGACTGGAGCTCTTCAAGTCACAATGAACATGGTCAAGAATAACACAACTTTCTTCAAGATCTTACAACCTGCTCTACAAGTCCTTAAACTATACTCTGCCAACTGTAAGTCAATTGAAACAGCTGGTGAATTGACCAAATTCTTGGTAGCTGGTGTGTTATAACTATGAACCTTATCACAATCTATCAACTCTTTAAACAAAACTGTCTACTGCTGTTTTGAGAAAGGTTATGTTACAGAAGCCTCAAAGTGTATTCCTAAAGGAGTTATGGGCAGTGGTAGTTTTCCTTTCCGTGATCAAGTCCACAGTGTTTCAGAGCTAAGGAAGGAGAAACCACAAATGTATGCATTCGTGACTCTTCTGTCTATCCTACTGAGCCACTGTGAACTTTGATCAAACAGCAGTGAACTACAGTATAACACTAAACCTTTTGGCATGGCATTGTACTCTTTTACGTTTTTGAAGTACAACCTTTCTCAAAATGGCTGTGTATGTACATGTTATTGTAAGAGAGATTGGTGAGAATCAGTAACTTGTTCAGAACAATGTACATTATATTTATTTAAGACAAAATCACCAACCAAAACATAAATGTACATGTATATGTACACTTAGCTCTTGCTGCATGAGCTGAGATTTGGCTCTTAGTCTTAATACTTCTTACAAACCTCTTCTATTTTGAATGGGTACAAGCCTTTGAATGAGAGCAAGATAATCAACACTTTTACAAGGTTGTCACAACGTTTAAGAGTAGTCAGCTTTACTGTTGGAGTAAGTGACTGATTTTGCCATCTTTGCTAAGAATCAGAAAAATAGCCCAGTAAGGTGACTGCCCAAATAATAATAATGATAATAAAATAATATTTTAAGAGGAGGCCTCCAATCAACTAGTGGTGGTATTCAGGATGGTCTTCTAAAAACTAAAGGTACATTAGAAGTCTAAAATACATTAAAATACATTAGAAGTCTAAAATACAGTATAGTAATAAAAGCTAAAAAGTCAAGACCACAACTAAGGTTTGAAACAAGAACTAAGATTGAAAATACTACTAACAAAGAGAACACAAAGTAGATGGTGATTTTGCATGCAGCAGACTACTTTTATCAACCCTGCTTGTATGGAACTACCTTACTGTGTCAATATTTATTAGCATAGTTAATTAACATTCAGTGCATGCTAATACTCTGCATGTTATGTACTCGATTGTACATATTATATAATTAAGTCGTCTGTAATTTATGTGTGTGTCAGTTGCATCCAATCTTGGCTGCTATCATGCAAGATGTCTTTGAAGAGTTCAATTAAAGTTATTTAATGTTACACTTACCTTCTGTAATCTTGCAGTGTTACATGCATTCCAGTCTCAGAACCTTTTAGATAAATTAAGATACCTTCTAACTGATAAGATGCAGCCTAAACAAGATATCGTAAAACAATAAAATGAAAATAAAGTAGGTATCTTACAATAAGAATTTTTTGCTTCAAACTGCTTTGAAAAGTTTTGTGGTTCCTTTATTCCTGACTGCATTGTTTTATTTTTAGCGGTTAATTGCAATGCCTTGGCCAAGGCAGGAGCCGTCAGTGTTCTGTTCAGAGTTGTCACTAGTTGTGGTCACAAGAGGGTTATCTGTTTAAAGTAAGAATATAAAACAAATAATTGAACTTTGTGCTGCTTGTTTATTGGCTGGGAGTTTAGCATTGTGAACTGTTGCTATGTAAGTAAATGATGTAATGCTCTTTCAAGGCTGACATTTCATTGCTTTTCTTCTAAACCTAACAGGCTGGTACTGGAGATCATTGCAACTCTTGTTAAGTCAAGTGAGTTCTCCTTCTTTCATCAACATTTTAATAAAAATGAATCAGTAACTAGACCATCTATTTTGATTGGGAGCTTAAAGTCTTCACATAACATGCATAATTTTTTTTCTAGATATTAGGTGCAATAAAGTGCTACATGTCTGACAAGACAAGATCAAAGCCTTAAGCTTAAAGAATAATATTATTGTTAGCATATTATACCATTAAATTTTGCATTGATTTGTATTCTTGTGCTGAAATAAAAGCTTCATTTTGTCAATCAAAAGAAACAAGCTTTAACTTTGGCAATGTTCAATTATACGATACAGATCTCTCAGCTCTAATTTCAATGTTTTGCAACTGAGATACCAAATCATGTTATCAACAACACAATTATCTAGCATGTTTCATTACAAGTATTCTCCCTTACTTTTCATAAGAAATAATTTAATCCTTTCACAGTATCTACTATCATTGACAAAACAGTTAATTCAGCCATACTATACTATCGACTAGCAAAACAGTTATTGCGCTGTAGTTTTTATTTTCTGTTTATCACTGCCAGCATTAAGAGGTATTTCTGATCAACTGTTGAGGTTATTATGACTCCCAAGTAGTCCAGCTATTTTCTGATGCATATTATTTCCAAAATGGTTTTGTACTCATAGAGTGTCTGTTAAGCAGATTCTTATTATAAGCAGCTCTGAAGCTGACCCAAGGACATAACAAAGGCCAAGTTATTAAAAGATGGAATTGACATGGACTTTGTTGTTGAGGATAGGGATCCTGTATGACAAAAATTTGAAATCAAAGAATAGAAACTTAAACTTTTAAATTTTATTACCAGAGCCTTAGAAAGGTTAACATTAATCTAATATTAAATAGTAATCATCCTTGTTAATTTTGGCATTGCAACATGTTGTTGACCATCAGAATAATGCAGCTTAGGTAACAGTGCTGTATGTCAGATAATGATTAAAAAGGGCAAGAGTTTGCTCTTCTAGGCAGCCAACGTAATTTATTTTATCCTGTTTGCAGAGAGTTGTGCCTCAAAGGCTGTCAACTTTGGAGCTGTTCCAATACTTTTGCAGATGTTTTGTGATTGGCAAAGAACAGATCATCACCACAGACAGGCCAACATCAGAAAAGCTATTCTGAATGTCATCAAAAATATCACCATGTCAAGTAAGTTGCCCGGATATTACATCATAACATACTGTTATCAGGGCCTTATACACAAGATGTAAAAAATATGGGGGGAAATGACTTGCTGAAACCCAGCTGGCATTTTTCCTTTTGCTTCACATTTATTTCACTTGCTCAAAGATCTAAGAGAAAAGAGTGACTGTTTCTATTCAACTGAATATATCATACTGATGAACGAAGTGTCAATAATTACTATACATGTATATTATTAATTAATTTCCATATAAGCCCTTATACTGAATTACCTGCAGGACTTGGGGGTGACAATTATTGTTTTTTGAAATGGTTGATGCTCAAACTGTTATTAAATTTGTCATCTATTGGATCATTGTAGGAGCCGGTAAGAAGGCTTTTATTCAAGCTGATGGTATAAAGACCCTGTATACTTTGTCCCTGGAGACTCTAGAATGTAAGTTATAGGTCAAATATTATTGGTGAAAGCAGTTTTTATGCTGAAATTGAAGTTTTGATGTTGAACTTTGACATACTAAAGTAGAATAAATTTTCACAGAGAGAAATTGTCAGGAAGTACAAAGTATTCTTACTACTAGTAGAAAAGGAAATTTACATCATGTCACGCCTGGACTGTGTTCACCAAGACATGACTTTGAATGGAGCAAATAAAGACTTCTCAGATGAGCTGTTTTTTTCTTAAAATATATTTTGGGTTCACTTGATAAATTGGCTTTTGAATCCTGTAATTTGAATAAAAAATGTTTTATTTGTCTGAACTTTGGCCAAATTTTTGATAAAATACTTTAAAGCAAGATGGTGTTTCAGGCAGTTACAAAATTTTAAAAACCTATCATTACAATTCTTTTTTGTGTACATGTATACTTTGATTCTCCCCGGAGTAGAACACATCATTCCTTTTCCACAGATACATGTATATATTTTTGAATGAAATGTGATACTTAGAGACTCAAATGCCATTTTTAGCAATGACTAGCTGTTTATGTAAATACACTTTAGAATAGTAAACTAAGAATAATGTTACAAACATGTTGAATTCTTATTTGTGTCTTTGTTTTACAGCATAACTCAAAGGCACTCAGTCATATAAATTTGTTCTTCTGTTGTAGACCGTGAACTTGAGGGAGTAAATAATCTGAGCAGCCAGATTTTACGAAGGTGTTTTCCAACCAACAAGCTGCCAGTGTCAACACTGTCATCACCTTTGGCATTTGCTTTGTTAGATTTGGACAGTGCTGGTCACTCAGCTGCTGAAGATCTCCTGGATGATAGTGGGGAAGGTACAGGCGAATCCTTATTTTATCCTTGTATTTTGAATCCTTTTTTTTTTTAACTCCGGATTATTCGAAGCAATTTTTTGTGCTCTTGGCAAAAATATGAAAATATTATCCCTGTATTTTTCATTTACCATTTCGATTTCCTTTGGCAGAGGTATCATTAATGTTTTCAGCAAGAGGACAAATGATTTCACAGTTGGACAAAACTTTTTGAACTGGACTTTTTTATAAGAAAAACTGTCCTCTCAATGGTCAAACCAGGCAGGCAAAATCATCCTCACAGCTGGTCAATTTGCCCCGTGCCCGGCCCTTAATTAATAAAACCCCTGGTATGTTGTTTTTGCAACCGCATGGTATGAAAAACCAGCCATACTGAGAAGATTTAATTCTATGTTTTCACAGTAAATTTTATAATTTTTATACTATTTGAGGGAAGGGCCACTGCATTAAGGTATTAATCCATTAGCAACTCTCCTTCTGTTGTGGAACCATTCAGCAAATGACTACTACTTCCAAACCTAGGTGAGTCAACTGATGTTGAATCAGAAGAAGAGGAGGATGAAATAAGTTCTAGTAGTGCCAGTCAAGATGACAAGGAACTACTTGATGGTGGAAACAAGCCAGTAAAACCTGAAAGTAAAGCTCCTAATCAGAACAAGCAAGCCAAACCTCGAGATGATCTAGCAATGTATGAAAAGTTCTTTCCAGAACTGTTTGAATTTCAGGTGGGTTTGATTACTGAAATCTTTGTTACAGTTTAGGAATGGATCAGTGATGATAACTGAATGAATCGGTGTCTGTTACCAGAAGCATATCACCCTGAACGAGGTGATATGCTTCTGCTGTTACTAACTAAACCACCTGTGAGATAAGCACAAGTGCAAGAACAAGCATAAGCACAAGAAAATGTAGTGTGCACTGAGGTTAAAAAAAAATAAATAAGTACAAAAAAGAAGCATTTTCCTTTTTCTTGTGCCTGCACTTGTGCTTATTTCACTAGTGTTATGCTTACATGTATTTCACAAGTCAAGTGGGAACTGGAGTGAAATAAGCACAAACATAAACACAAGAAATCAAGCAATTGCCATGCATCTTGTCTCTCTAGTGATGTAACTTGCACTGTGCATGGTATGTTGCTAGTGTAAAATATCCTGGTGCTTGTGCTTGTGTTTATGCTTGTACTTATCTCAAAAGTGTGAATTAAAGAACTTCATTTAAAAGGTATATCATTCTATACGTACATGTTTTTAGTCTGTTTGCTTATCTACAATTAAGCTAGGCACTGAACTAATGAAATGAAATAAATGAATCAGTCAAATATGAGCTGGATCAAGGAATTTCTTGCTGAAGAAAGTTTGGTAATTGTGAGGAACAGCTCCCCGAAAAAACCTGTCAGCTTACTGCTGGCCATTTGCCAGTAGACTGTTGGCTGTTTGTTGGCCGACTGTGGACTCTCAGCCAACTGAAACTGTTTTTGTGGATTATGTTGCATGCATTCGATACACTTTCATGCATATTAAGATAATAATAACTTGGACTAGACAACGTAAAGCAAACCATTCCCTCTAGAGACACTGACTGATGTTTTAAAGATAGAAATCCCTTTGATTTAATCCTGATGCAAAGGGTCATTTCCTTGAAAAATGCCATGTCAGTATAAATTGATATTAAATTATTTCTGTCAATTATGCATTGATGATTTATCTTGGCAACACCTAAATATGCCATCAATCTACTCAGGCTGAAGTTGCAGAACCAATGGAGGATGAAATGTTTGTGCCATATCCAATAGTAATTCCAACTGCTGCCGAGGAACCACTTTCATGTTCACCTACAGGACAAAGCAACCTGTCCAATCAGCTCGATTCTATGAATTTTGAAAGGTTTGAACCTTATTCACAAGTTTTATAATTAAGATTTGTTAGCAAATGATGCACATAGGGGTAAACAAAAATTATTTAAAAAGCTGAATATTTACAATGCTGTGTTTAGATCAGCTACTTGCATTTGTATCTGCATGCAAAAGTTATAGTTTCGATATGCACTAGATTGTGTAGTCATTCTGACTCTTGCACACCATTGTTCTGCAATTTCCTGTGAGCCAAACACCTACTTAGGCCATTGTTGGCAACAGTTTGGTTCTGCAACTAAAATGTTTTGGTTTGCCTTTCTTGCCTACTAGTGGCTACTAGGACTGAAAGCAAAATAACTCCCAAGCCTGGGTCTTCTTGACTTTAAGAATCCATAAGCTCATTGATTTGGCATTATATTGTTTTGTGCTACAACAGTCCACCCACCAACTCTGAAGGAAGTCAACCAAAGACTCGAGCAGCAGCTACACAAGAGGAACTCACTCAGGAGGAAAGACCTTGTTCAATCGAGAACTCCACAGCTGAGATGGACAACAATGGACAGATACAAAGTGTCCTGCCAATCATCAAGTCACCTTCACCTGATGTTCATGGCCACTACCCACCAGTAGAGCCGGAACCATTAGGACAGAAGAGAACAGGGCTACAGAGGTACAGTGGAGGGTGGCTTGAATAACTTTACGTGGACCCAGAGAGAACAACAAGTTTGATTTAACAAATCGAATGTGGTTTAGCTTGGTCTGTACTCTTATCGACAACGCTATGCGTCATCACAGTGGTCAAAATGTTGTGGACTCACGAGGCGGAGGCGAGTGAGTCCACAACAAATTTTGACCACTCTGATGACGCGTATCGTTGTCGATAAGAGTTCAGACCACGCTACCACATTCGATTTGTTTTTTACCATAATATCAACGTCAAAGAAAATGTTTTTTCAGAGCGCGAGCTGAAAAAACATTACGTGACACTTTGACGCGAGCAGCGTTGTCTGGACTCTTATCGACAACGGCAAATTAGCCAATCAGATTGCGAGATTAGTAGCAATTGTGGTAACAATGGTGACCGGTAAAAAATACCGTAAAATAGCGGGTTGGGAGTGAAAATGATTGAATTTAATTTGAATTTCACAGTGAGATAGCCTGCCTTGCAAATTTAATTTGTTAAAGTTAGTCAGTGGTGTAACGAACGATAACGGTAAAATGTTGTCTTTAATGGCGCACAAACAGCGCTAGTCGTTACACTGTGAAACTGACCGCCGAGCGCATAAATTACAAGACTGCATCTTAAATACCGCATATGTGCACGTGCACTTACGAAAACAACAACAATCACAATAACACCTAATTACGGGTATGCATCGTTCGTCACAAGTGGTTTCTCACTTTTAGAGAAACTCAGCCTCTTAGACTTCGTGACAAAGTTTGTTTTTAGTTTTGCTTTATGTTGTTTGTTGTCCGTTTTCAGAACTATGATCTTCAGGGACATTGAACGACAGATTCATCCACAGAGAGTGATAAACAAAGTTGTCTTTGACTTGGATCGTTTATTGAGGCAGGAACCTGAAGTAGGCGATAACTGTTTGTTGGCCGTGGCTAAAGAACAACTCAAGTTAGGACATTCTCGTAAACCTAGCAACTCCAGGTACATACATATAGCATTGACTCAACTTTCATGAACAGCTACATACAGTTAAAAATAGGTTTGACACTGGCTTAAAAAACATTGAAACAAATCGAATGTGGTTTTGCGTGGTCTGTACTGTTATCGACAACGATACGCGTCATCATGGTGGTCAAAATGTTGTGGACTCACTCGGGTGCGCCTCGTGAGTCCACAACAAATTTTGACCACTGTGATGACGCGTATCGTTGTCGATAAGAGTACAGACCACGCAAAACCACATTTCGATTTGTTTTTTACCACAATATCAATCTCAAAGAAAATGTTTTTTTTCAGAGCGCGAGCTGAAAAAGGTATTGCGTGACACATTGACTCGAGCAGCGTTGTCTGGACTCTTATCGACAACGGCAAAGTAGCCAATCAGACTGCGAGATTAGTAGCAATTGTGGTAAAAAGACGTTTCGACCAAAGAAGTTCGGTCTTCATCGGTTGTGAATGGAAAGATAAAGACCCACGTTCCTCAATCAAAACGTCTTTTTAGTATTTTTAGAAAACGACGTTTCAAAAAAGTCTCATAATTATATTATAGAAATTCATCTATCGTTATTAATCGATCGACGATAACCTAAATTAGGTAAGTTAGCTACAATCTAGTAAGCACTTAGAACTTTAGTTAACACTAACTTATAACATGGAGCGAGGTCACTTCTATATGAAGCGAAGTCACTTCTCATGTGGAGCGATCTAACTTTTGGTTGGAGCGAACGGACTAGGAGCGATCTCACCATGGAGTGAAGTGGCCAGAGCCAGTGTCAGTGTACCTTTTTTAAGCCAGTGTGTTTTTATATGTCATGAATCCTGCTGCAATTTTAAGTATCTTTTCGTAGAAATTGCATGATTATGTTCATTCAACTTTTTACTGTAACTGAATGTCTCTGTTTTTGTGTTACAGTGTGTCGGAAGGTGAAAGATCGTCTCCTGAAGAGATAGCCAGACCATTGAAATTTGAATCACGCTTTGAAAGTGGCAATCTCCGCAAAGCTATTCAGGTACATGTGATATGTAATGTCTCTGTTCTAGGATCTAAGATTGTGGGGAATATGTTAAATGCATGCGTGAAGAAGAAAGGTAAAGGGAGAAAACGTGTTGCTTAGGTTCGGTTACCAGCAGCTGCTTTAGAAACGAGCCTGTCCTCCGATTGAAGAACGGGTCGATATAGCCTTGTATAATGATGGATTCAAACGATCTGTAAGACATTCGTACCCCTTCTTTCTTTCTTTCCTCAGGTACGCGATTATGAGTATGATTTGGTCCTGAATCCTGACATCAACTGTAAGCACCATCACCAGTGGTTCTATTTTGAAGTAAGTGAAAGTGTTTCACCTTTTATCCAGTTCTTTATACCATGCATATGCTATAGAAAATACAGCTAGTCAGAATACAGGAAAGCCGTTGTATATTCGATGCTATTTTATCCAACCTTCCCATCGTGCGCTGGGCGTCTGTTGCATTGATTGTGCTGACCACTGTATTTTCTATGGTATGGTATAAAACAGCTATTCAACGCTCGTTCGTGGTATACCATGGCATATCTCGAAATATCACACTTATCATTTGTATTTTCTCAGTGTACCTACTCGCCCAAAAGCTGGCGTGTATACTGAGAAAATACAAGTGACTCGTGAGATATTCTATGCACGAGAGAGCGTTTCATAACTAGCACTGTATGGGTACTAGTGCAGAACCAGACAGTAATGTGGGGCAGGGGTACGTTTTAGTTAACAGGCATTCAAGTTTGTGTGTGGTTTCTTTTATTAATTTCAGGTTAGTAATATGGACGCTGAAATTCCGTACAAATTCAATATTGTTAATTGTGAGAAGATTAACAGTCAATTCAATTTTGGTAAGTTGATTGTAGAGAAGTGATATAAGAAGGTACGTTTTGAAAATGATATGAGGACTTCTTCCCGTTCTTTTTAAGAGACTGATCATTACCTTCCCTTTGGAAACTGTAAATGTAACATCAAAAAATCTGATTCTTTAGGAGATAAAGGACATGCGCGATCTGTGTTAATACGATCATTAACGATCATTGATTCTGCTTATACCCTGTTCACACCAACATGTAAAACATGTTTAAAAGTGGTTTAACTAAGTAAGGTTAAAAATTAGCTGCTCATACCGTGCACACCCCACAACTTAACCTAGTAAAAACTTGTTTGAATGGTTTGAAATTTGTCGTCTCAAAATGACTGCAAAGCGTAAAAAAACTAAACCTGATTTAGTTAAACCAGTTTAGTTGGCGTGCATGGGGTACAATATATTGAGTACATAACTTTCACTTTTTTTCACCCAGGTATGCAACCAGTTATGTATTCTACAATAGAAGCTCAAGAAGGGCGAGCTGGTTGGATTCGAGCGGGAGCCAACGTTTGTTATTATAGAAATTACTTCACACGGAGCCGTGAGGCGACTGGCGGACAGGGCGGCAAAACCTATTACACGTCAACATTCACTGTCACATTCCCACACGCAAATGATACATGTTATTTCGCTTATCACTATCCGTACACGTTTACTATGCTCCAGGTAAGATAGGACCATCTTACTTGTTTCCTTGTCTACTGTACAGATTTTTGACCCAATTTGCGCCTTTTTTTTTTTCCAGAGTCACTTGTTACGCTTAGAGTCCTCTCTAAATACAAGTGATATCTTTTACCGTCGCATGACCTTGTGCAACAGTTTGGCGGGAAATCCTTGTGACGTCATCACGGTCACTGCGCAGCCGCGTCGTAGAGATGCCAAGTCCATTGAGTTACTCAGTAAGTGAATAGCAAATTAGTTTATGGTGATTTTTTGTGGTTGATTTTTTTTCCCTTCAGAGCACGACTACTGTTTGCTTTCTACGTTTTAGGGAGCCGACCATATATATTCCTCACCAGTCGTGTTCATCCTGGTGAAAGCAACGCAAGCTGGGTGATGAAAGGTATCATGCATTGTTTATTCTTGCTTTGTTTATTTACTTTTAGAGCGATTTCATTTGACTGTCGAAGAGTAATTGGTTTTGCACTTACTACGCTACACGATTGGCTTAAAAAACTCGCGCCACCTTCTCATCCAATCAGAAGTAAACCAAAACCTCGCTCGCATGCATTTTCTCGCGCTTCGCGTCAGCCAAATGTATTTGCTTCGAGTTTTGATTGGTTCACTGAATTTTCTGTGTCCTTGTAATTGGCTATAGGGATTACTTTGGATTTGGTTTTACGACACCCAATTGAAAACCGCTCTATCGCCGATGTTATAACTTTTCTTGAATGTGCAGCTCTAGTTAAGTGGCTGTTTTTGCTATGTTGGGGGTGTGAATCGTTAAGGACCCCAGAATTGATATGAATGCCGCCTTGAAACCTGGCTTTTGAATGCCTTACATTTTTTAAAATGTAACCGTTTGTTTTTCTGTTGCAGGAGTGTTAGATTTTCTGATGAGTAACTTCTACACAGCGCGTCACCTGCGGGAGACTTTTGTCTTCAAGATAGTGCCCATGCTTAACATGGATGGTGTTATTAATGGCTGGTAAGATATCAAATAGAATTCACAATCCCAACTTTGTACCCAGTTCTTTGCCGTGTTCTACTACAACTTGTGAGACAGCCACGTCATGTGACGAGTCAAGAGAATGATAGCCTAGGCTTGAGGAATTTATACCTACAGTAAGCAATGGAAGACATTTCATCATTAAGTTGCTTTACGTTTTGTTTCAGTCACCGATGCTCTCTGTCAGGTGATGATTTAAACAGGCGCTGGATCAATCCCAGCATGCTACTTCATCCCACTATTTATCACGCCAAAGGATTGCTGTTGTATTTACAGTCCATAGAAAAGACGCCCTTGGTGAGTACACAGATGGCTGTTTCTCCCATAATAACTGAAGGTGGTGTGACACTTAGTTGCAACATACAACTGAGTATCAGTAGCACTTCTATGCTAACTGTGGACAGTGTGATGCAAATGGAAATGGCGAAAGTGTGTAACAAAAATACATGTAAATATTGCAAACGAAATCCTAGCGCTTTATCAAGTGACTTGAGTGAGTTGAGGAAACAACTGGCTAGAGTAAACGGTCGCTAGTAATTTACTGCTACTTAAGGGAACTAAGTATGCACACTTGTGAGGTCCGCGTTATTTTATTGAAGCGGTGCTTAAAACTAATACTCTGAACAAAGAAGCGACTCGTTCTTATTGAATCTTCTTGTTGTTATTAATTAACTTGCAGGTTTATTGTGACTTTCACGGCCACTCACGTAAGAAGAACGTGTTCATGTATGGCTGCAGTACCGCTGCCACCATTGCTGCGAGTTCGTCCAGCTCTGGTGAAGCAGACAGCGGTGACTTGGTGGACTCAGTGAGAGAACGAGTGGCTGAGCTGTCCGGCTCGGACTCCACCAGCAGTATGGACCCGAGTGATATAGACGAAGATCCCGGATATAGGGTGAGGGGAAAACGTCATGCTACTTTTAACATTTGACATAGAGGATTGAAAACCTCCTTTTTACGCTCGGTATCTTGAAGGCGTTGCATCTTTATACCTACGAAGAAAAGAAACTTGCATAGTTTACGTTCTTTTCTTTTACTCTTTTTTCGTAATCAATGATCTCAAACAACCAAAAACTGTTTGCCGGGGAATTTGATTTTGGGAAAAACGTTCCTGCGGTGATAAGAGCCGTCTTTCTCAGAACCTGCTTATTTAGATTTTAACGGAGAGAGAAAATATGAATCAATTTGTGTTGGGTATTAAAACTGATAGACTGTTTTCTTCATGTTGCAAACTATCGTACACTTTACGGTTTTTTATTGTTATTATTTTAACAACGTGGTGCCGTGCCAACGATGCAGCAGTAACACGCGAGACAAAGATTTTACACATACAGTAATAGCTAGCAATGGTCTAAGTACAAACTTCAAGTTCCCTTAGATAATACCAATTTTCTCTCCATTGTAGTTTAACTTTGTTACCATTTAGTGATCATTTTCCCGCCCATTCTCTCACAGACATTGCCACGAGTTCTTCACAATATTGCGCCAGCATTCTCGCTGGGCAGCTGCAGTTTTATCGTGGAGCCGTCAAAGGAATCCACTGCCAGAGTTGTAGTTTGGAAAGAGATTGGCGTGATTAGGAGCTATACCATGGAGAGTACATACAGTGGCTGTGATCAGGGACCTTACAAGGTTTGTACCCACAAAACACATTCACTTTGAAGTGGAGGACGTTGGGTTAAAACGTTAGAAAGAAACACTCAGGAACTAGTTGTTCGCCACAGAGGATAAAGATTCTCAAAATGCTGCGCACAACACAGAATTTGGAATTGGTACAGTGGAGCCCCGCCTTACGGCCACTCCGTTAACACGGCCACCTCGTTGTTACGGCCACTTTATTCTGGCCCGAACAAAAGCTCAGTCAGTCATTTTCTTAATTAAAGAACCCCTTTAACGCATTTTCACGCGAATGGTTCTTACTTAGCCTTGTTTTCATATAAGAGGCTAGAAGCATAACGGAAATGGCCAATTTCTAACGCCGAAATTGTCCATTTCCAGTGGCCATAAATGCATGGTATTGGGAAATCATTTTAAACGTACGCGAAGATTTTCTTATGTTGTGTGCAGTCGAATATCACCGTGTTTTTTTGTTGTTGTTGAAAGGGTTATCACGTAGGAACGAGGGAACTGGAGGAAATGGGTCGATTCTTCTGTGCAGGGCTTCTCCGAGTTGGTCGCTCGTATTTTTATCGAAATAATCACGCACAGATGTCAGCGGACGGTGCAAATGAGATGCCCAACGCTGACAGTTCATGGTGAGTTCCTATAGAAATTTAGGCCTTTCTTTCTCTGTTCTTCTTCTTCTTCAAATACTCTTAGAGGTAGTGGAGGCAGTGTGACCTAGTGGTCAAGGACGCTAGATATGTGATCCGGAGGTCCCGAGTTCTAATTCTCCTCCCTGCCACTAGATGGGTTTGAGTTTGGTGATCCCAGATTCAAATCCTCCACGCTTGGTAAATAGCCATCTGGCCATCTTGATGATGTACTGCTGTATTGTTATTTACTATCCTGTTTATAAGCAAGTCGTATATTTTCTCTTTCAGGATAAGAACAAGTGAGCTGTTTGTTCCTTGTGAGCTCGTCAGTAGTGGAGTTGTTATTTAGTTTGCAAAATGCTCCACCTAGGACAGCTACTGACTGCATAAGTGGTCTTTTCATGAACGAAATGAGGTTTTTCTAAAAATGAAATGAGACAACTAAGTCATCGAATCAGCTGGCCGTAATATATATCGCATACTGTTAAATTACTTATCTCAAAATAATATAAATAATATTGATTTATTATATAATACTCATAAATAATATAACTTCAGCGTGGCCTTCCTTTGGCTAAGGTCACTGTCGTGTCTTACTAAGCCCAGTACCCTGGTGTTCCCTTCCCAACCTCGCTCCCAGGCTATTTTTCCTTTCACTCTCGCGTTGTTCAGAAGAGTGGGACCAACTTATGATGCCACAGGATGACGTTTGGCACGAAACTGGTCTCTGTCAGACACTCGATCTTAGGGACTACTCGCGTTACGGTCTTACAAAATTGGGAAGTAATTCTTTTTAAACGTTTTCGTTGAAATGGCTTTACTAACTCCCAAATGGAAGTTTACTTTAACCCCGTGTACAACTTATGCCTCCAGTCTCCTGTCACTGAAATGAAACTTGAAACTTGGTTTAGCTAATCACACAATTTGATAATGTGGGTAGCGTCTAGCTGTTCATTTTATTTCAGTTGATTTGGTAGATACATACTGTCTTTAAAATTAAGATTGAAATGGTAATATAACAAAAAGAATGCTGGAAAAATCTATACCGAGTTGCGAGTGGTCAAAATTTAACAAGACAATAACAGATAATGGGTGTCTCATTACTACTTCTAAACTTGGGGCGTGGAATTGAGTTACCTAAGAATCACCGAAAAAGGGCACAGATTTTAAATTCTAAATCTATTAGATATAATTTATCAGATTTATAATTGACGAAAGTACAAATAGCGATGCTTTCGTACGTTTTCTTTACCATGATCTCATTAGTACTAGAATCAGACTTCATTAAGATGAGATATAGTTGAAAAGATGTTGAATGGGTAATGAAAGGATAATTACTCTGAAAAACAAATGTTACGCGGGTATTCGCAAATCACCTTATATTCGAGAGCAACAGTTTTACTGTGTGTGAAAGAATACAGTTGTTTTTCAAAGATATGGGATTTCAAAGTCGGTTACCCAAAGTATCAGTCGTCTCCAGACTCCTTAACGAAAACGAGGGCCTCGTGCGGGATTGGGGTTGAGGGACGAGCGACGTAGCTTTATCTCAACAAGGATTATTTCTCAGATATAATGCGGTTAGTAAGAGTCGCTCACTTTGATTTTGATGTTTACTTTTTGTCATGTATCGTGCAGTGCACGTGTTTTGTGATTAGTGTTATCACTGAAGTAATGTTATTTGTACATCTGAAGAAAATTTTTATTGGATTGTAATTCGTAATGATTATTTATGAAGAATAAACAATGACTTTAATATGAAAAGCGGGCTTTATCATTATACAGTTTGTCTTTCAGTTGAGCGAATTTTCCCTTTATGTTCTGTTCACTGCTTTCGTGTGGTAAGTTTTTTCTTCCTTTGAAGTACGTTCAAGTATTCAAAGAAACTTTGTTACAAAATTAAGTGAGACCATATTCTCATTCTCGGTATTGGTCTGGAATTGGCTCGCAACTGAGGCTAATGCAGGGAGTCTTTTCAAATGCAAATAGCAATGATATTCCACCGCTTGAGCCTTCACTAAAACTAAGTAATTTAATAAGTATTGAAAATCGTCAAAACTATTTTCATCTTGATCCTGTACGGTAATTATTAAGGTCCTCATAGTATTCTAACCTGATAACCCGACACGAATTAATTGCACCTCTAAATGCGGAGCGTCAGTAAGAAAACGTCTTAATTGTTAACTGAAAGTTTTGTTTTTATTTCAAAAACACAATGTGAACACTGATCAAGCTAGTCAGTATGATTTGTTACAAATGAATTGATGTGTGGAGTGTGACGATGAAATATCTTAAGCACAGTAACTGAAAGTTAGTGCTAGAAAACAGTTAGAAACTGCTTCGCATATTGGGAAACCTTGCAAGTAATTTCATAATTAGATAACAACTAAAGAAGTTTAGAACTGCAAAGAAAACGTTTCTTGAAATTACAAGTGAAATACACGATTTTAGTTACATCTGTAGCATTGAAGATAAGAAGTCTTATTTGGACAAGTGATTATGCGATTGGAGAAGTGGCGCAGGCGATATTTTCTTCAACAAGTAGTTTTAGGTTGTGTTTATCTGCTCAGTTATATGTGGGGATTAAAACGAAAATAAAGCCAAGCTTTCTTTTACGCTGAGGACACTCAAGCCGTGAACACCAGACAATTTTATGTGCACTTTTTGGTGACCATAGGCTCTTCATTTGAATAAGAGTACGTAGAGTTTTTACGGTGTGAAAACGCTAATCTTAGACATTATGAAGAGCCTTCATTCTATCGATCGTTTTCACGTGACGTCATCACTTTCTAAAATCCAAAACTAAAGAGCCACCAAAGTTTTTATCCTCATCAGGCATAGGAGGCGGTATATTTATATCTCGGTACAACTTTATTTTACAGCTCAATAGCGTGCTTCCTTTGGAAACCAGAGCATTTTGAATTTCAGAGTTATGGAGGTGCGTGACACAAGGATACGATCGAGTTTGTTGAAAAATATATACTTATCTCATGATTTTGAGCCTTTTTGGAAGTTAGAGCATTAGGAAAAGTGCTTATGTAAATGTTCAATACAGATAATCATTCGCCTAGGTAGCCAAAGTAAGTTCCAGGATGTTTACACTATTTTCCGGTCGCCATATTGGTGTATCACGGATGTACACAAACATGGCGTTTTCACACTAGGTTCTGTAAATTTCTGCGAAAAATTTCGACAAATATCTGAAGTTTGGGGAAACGCACAAGCCTAAACCTTGGAGAAGTGTCTTATTTAGTTATCTTTTACAACATCACAATTTCTTAGCTTTTTCCACGGGATAGGTTTTGACTTATTTTTTAATTGCGCGACAGTGAAAATGAGCTATAGTCAACCAAAGAAAATGTACCAAAAAAAATGTCAAGTGTTACGGTTCAAGTGTCCATACTGTAACAAGTGGAATCCCACATCAATATCTGCAAAATTGTTTGTGTTGAACTTGCTGAATGATTTGTTACAAAACAAGAGTCGTGTGTGTTGCCACACGGGCAACATCAGACCTACATTGCTCCGAGAAAATACAAGTCCTCCTACATTTCTTAAAGTCAGGTATCATGTGATGCACAGTCACGTGCTCCACAAGGACTCGTCATCTAAAAGTTGTTGAAAACTGACACCGCTAGTTACCAGGTCCTTTTCTTTAGCAGTCATTTCTACATTCGCTTTCGGATTGATCCGTGGTTTGCGCCTGATAACTATGGTTGATGTCGACGCAGCTATTTTCCGATTTTTGGCAGAATGCAGGAATCCTTTTGGCGTTTGCCGAAAATGTCTTGCCATTTGGTGAGCAGGTCTTCCTTCGCTGCGAACTGTTTTACGATTGCTGGCTTTGTTTGAACTCCCCTGCTCTGCTGAATCTGTGGAAATAAATACGATACATATCTAAAGCAATGGCATTCATACCATACCATGCCATAGAAAATACAGCTAATCAGAATACAGGAAAGCCGTTGTATATTTGACGTACTACATCCAACCTTCCCATCATGCGCTGCGCGTATGTCGCAATGATTGTGTTGCCACTGTAGCTTCTATAGTATGGCATAAAATAGTTATGCAAAGCTCTCTCGTGATATACCATGAACTATTCCTCTTGTCACTTATATTTTCTCGGTGACTCGTGGGATACCACCACCACCTCTTTCTATTGTTTACCATGGAAATCACACTCATCCTCTTCGCTCCTTCGTGAGTGGAGCATAAGGCCACGTACCATGGAAATGGCCATGTATCAAATATTCAAAACACAAGTGGGGCCCACCAGCGTCAGGCGATTAGTATCACTCCAAAGTTAATTGTATTTTATAACGTTATGAAAGATTTGAAATGATTCAATTGACATTTCCCAACTCGCCGGTATCCGTTTCTTTTGAAAAGGTCGCGACAATATCTCGAGTTTTTCGAACATTCCCATTATGGTCTATACTCTCGTCCCCTCTAAAATGTGATCATCTGATATACAGTTTGGTCTCAATCTCCGTAGGTGCATTGTACTTACCATCTAGTGCCAGGTCTAACAGAGACAAAGACGTCTTCGATTTCTTCTTGGAATTTGTTTTCTGTTGGGATAAGTCCGCGTCTGGCTCGGAGGTCTGAAGTCCTGTTTATCATGAGCAAAACAGTTATTATTCAAGATGAGAACCAAATATTTCAAGCTTCAAGCGAAAACGTCTGGACAAGTCAGAGAATGACTGAAAAACTTCAATCAGATCATTACAGTATGTTCACGGAATTTTGAGGCCAAATAAATAATAAAATCAAGCAATTTATCTTTTTTTTTCCAAATTTCAGCCAATGGGCAATACTTCATGATCTCTCTCTCTAAGAAATATGCGATTTCGTCTCGGCGAACCCTCGGACATCGCTCGGTCGAAGAAACTGACCGTTTACTCAGGTTAAAAGTATTCATTATACGAACAAACCTTGTCCAGACAGTGTTTCCTTCTCGTGGTTTGCCGCCGCTTTCCTTTTCTTCGATGTACGAGACTGATGCACTGATTCACCTTGCTCAGGCCTACATTGTTCATGCTGTTTTGACTTGTTATGTCCATTTTCACTATAGCCACTATCATCTAATGAACTACTGGTAACGATTTCAAGGGTCGGAGGTGAAGGTATTTCTGTTGCACTTCCCATACTGTTTAACTCACCCTTTCTCTTTTTTTGTCTCTTTTTCTTTTTATTCTGCTGTGCACAAATTTCTTTTTGAAGTTGTTCGCTCATACTGTCCACTTTCTCCACCTGATTGCTTGTTCCTCTGTCATTTGATTTCTCGTCATCTTCGCTACGCTTTTCTTCGCAATACCGATCTTTCTTGAAATTTTTCTCGCCAGTGAAAGCCAGACTTTCTTGTTTTTGTAACAAATCACAGTTTGATTCCTTCCTAGCCTTCCTGTTTGATATTTGATGTTTATTTTTCACATTGGCGGCAAATTCACGTTCCACACATTCATCCTGTTGATCTTTGCTTCGTGAGGATTCAACCTTCTCAAGGAGAGATGTTGGTGTTGATTCTGGTGTACTTTCCATGCCACTTGACTCTCTTTTTTTCTTTCTTTTTCCCTTCTTTTTCTTTTTATTCTTTTTCAACATTTCTATCTGATTTCCTTCTTGAAGTCCATCACTGATGTTGTTCGCTCCCTCTAGTGTTTTTCTGTCGTGTGTTTTCTTGTCATTATCATTTCGCTTATCTTCACAATAACCGTCCTCACGAGCTTTTTTCTTGGGTGTTTCCATGCCAACTGATTCTTGACTATCGGACTCCCTCCGAACACCCCATTTTCTTTCAGCAGCTTCTCTTTTCAATGCTATCTTTATATTATTGTTATTATTATCGTGGTCCTGCGAAGCACATTCAAGTTCCACATTGTTTTGTAACCGTTTCTTTAAGGCTATTGTTGTACCACTCACACTCTCTTCATTTTCCTCCAGTGTATCTTCATTCTCTTGCAGTTTTCGCTGTTTTTGTTTAGATCTCTTTTTAATGGGGCTCTGCGAAGTAAATTCAAATCTCCCATTTCCTTCCAATGTTTTCTCTGAGATTATTCTTCTACCATCCACACTCTCTTCGTTAAAATTTTCTTCCAGTGTATCTTCATCTTCCAGTATTCGACATTTTCGATCAGATCTCTTCTTTTTAACGGGGCTCTGTGAAGTCAATTCAAATTTCCCATTTCCTTCTAATATTTGCTCTGAGATTATTCTTCTATCATCCACACTCTCTTCATTAACATTTTCTTCCAGTGTATCTCCATTCTCTTGTAGTTTTCGCTGTTTTTGTTCAGATCTCTTTTTAACGGGGCTCTGTGAGGTAAATTCAAGTCTTCCATTTCCCTCCGTTGTGTTCTCAGAGATTATTCTTCTATCATCCACTCTCTCTTCATTAACATTTTCTTCTAGTGTATCTTCACTTTCTTGTAGTTTTCGTTGTTTTTCCTCAGATCTCTTTTTAACGGGGCTCTGTGAAGTAAATTCATTTTCCACATTTCCTTCCGTTGTGTTCTCAGAGATTATTCTCCTATCACCCACACCCTCTTCATTAACACTTTCCACTAGTGTTTCTCTATTCTGTACCAGTTTTCGCTGTCTCTTTTTCATGGGGCTCTTTGAAGTAAATTCAGGTTCCACTTTTCCTTCCATTGTTTTCTTTGAGGTCACTCTAGTATCACTCACACTCTCTTCATTAACACTTTCCTCCAGTGTACCTTCATCTTCCAGTTTTCGACGGTTTTGATCAGATCTCTTCTTTTTAATGGGGCTCTGTGTAATGAATTTAAGTTCCACATTTCCTTCTAATGTTTCCTCCGAGATTACTCTTCTGTCATCCACACTTTCTTCATTAACATTTTCCACAAGTGTTTCTCTATTCTGTTCCTGTTTTCGCTGTTCTTGTTCAGATCTCTTGTTAATGGGGCTCTGTGAGGTAAATTCAAGTTCCACATTTTCCTCCATTGTTTTCTCTGAAATTATTCTTCTATCACTCACACTTTCTTGATCATCATTTTCCACCAGTGTATCTTCGTTCTCTTCCAGTTTTCGTTGTGTTTGTTCAGATTTCTTTTTAATGGGGCTCTGTGAATTGAATGTAAGTTCCGCATTTCCTTCCAATGTTTTCTCTGAGAATATTCTTCCATCGCTCACACTCTCCTCATAAACATTTTCCTCCAGTGTACCTTCATTCTCTTGCAGTTTTCGCTGTTTTTGTTCAGATTTCTTTTTAATGATGCTCTGTGAAGTAACTTCATGTTCCACAATTCCTTCTAATATTTGCTTCTCACCCACACTTTCTTGATTAACATTTTCCACCAATTCTTTTTCATTCTCTTCCACTTTTTTCTTTTTCCGGTCAGACCTCTTTTCATTGCAGTCCTCTGAAGTAAATTCCAGTTCCACCTTTTCTTCCATTGCTTTATTTCGCATTGTTATTCTATCACTGACACATTCTCGATTAACATTCTTCTCAAATACATCTTCCTTCCTTTCAAGTGTCCTCTTTTTTCGTTCAGATCTCTTTTTCTTCTTGGTAGGTTTTCCTCCACCGTTCTTTCGTGACTCTTCATCTTCCTGTTCTATCTCTTCATGACTTTCAACCTCTTTTTCTGCGTCACTTGATAGAGGTGGCCTGTTTTCTGCCTTTGATCGTTTACTCTCGTCCGATGTCATGTTACAGTCCGACATTTCAAGATGTTTCATAAAATCCTCGTACTCGTCTCCCGTTTGTTCACTGTCCGCCTCTCCGCCAATCTCTTTCAGCCATGCGATCTGTTCTCCATTTTTAATCAGCGTCAAATACACTGGTGTTGATTCGTTGTTCTCTCCTGAAAAGGAATAACATACATCACAACTTAACACAGTTGTACCTGTACTCTGCCCCACAATCTCAGGGCCGTAGCTGGAAAAAGGCAAACCGAGGCACTTGCCTCAGTCATTTTGTTCGTTTTTGTTGTTTATAGTCGTCATAACCACGCTATAAATACCTTAGAAGGGTATTTAACTAATATGGACATCGCTTCAGTCATATGTTTTTCTGGCTACTACCCTGCATCTATTGTGTCGGTGTATGGAAGACACCGTGGCTAAATAGTAAGTGGGTTGCCCTCTAGACCAAGTCCCCCTGAGCCCAGCACTGACCTGGGTATTCTGTTCTTTTTGCACGACACTTGCATGAGAGCAGTGATTTATCATATTTCTGGACACCGAAAAGAGGGCTGGAAAAAATGATGCGAAAAGAAGTTCTTAATGAGATGTTTGGAAATATGATAAAACACTGTCTCTAGTATTTGATATATTTTCAATCGAAATTTCAAAAATAGAAACATGTAAACTGTTAAATGTTGAATGTTCATAATGTTCGATGCGCTTAGTTGTAGCTGGTTCTCAGGCATGCCATTTAAACTGAAACAAAGAAAGAAAGAAATATTTAAAATAAACATAACAGGCCTAGAAATCCCAGCTGGTTGGAGGCATACCAGTCGGCTATTTACAAGCATGACCGAAGAGTGGAATTAGGGTCTCCCGAGAAAGAACCTCCAGCTTAGTGGTCAGAGCGGGAGTTGAACCTGCGACCTCCGAATTTCAAGTCCGGCGCCCTAACCACTCGGCCTCGCTGCCTCTCGACAGCAAAACAAAGGAGTAAACGGAGAAGTAGCATGGTTAACACTTCAAGATCAGATATTCAAACCTCCGTTACCTGAATGAATGATTACAAAATTATCGATTCTTTTCACATAAAATTACTCAGCTCGAAGTAATACTCTCTTCCTTTTTAGTAGAATTCTACTAGTATACTAATGCAAATGCTGCAATCTGATTGGCTGAGCTACTCGTATACTGTCAGCCATTAGAATGCAGTGGCTGGAGGTCGTCTGCGAAATAACGACGTTTTCTGTTTTGTTTTTTTTTTTTTGGAAGTTACGGAAAACATTTAGATACGAATAGATAATTTAATTCCCGAGAGGACTAAAAAAAGGTCATTCACGGTTTCGTGACTTTAAAAAACTAGACGATGTTGAAAAACCTGATGTGCGCGAGTATACTACAGGAAATTCCAAACTACAATTCAGTCCGCGTGATTTTTTTAAAAGCATTAAATTATACAGTGTACTAAAACAATTGGATTCAAGTAAAAATTCTACTAAAACAATTAGATTATTCTCTCTCGATTTCGACAGCGAATAATCTAATTGTTAATTAGAACTCGCCTTCTGTCTCTTCGTCTGTTTGTGAAATGTCGTTTGCTTCCCTCTCTTGACATGTTTCATCCTCAGAGGCACGATCGTTTGTGTTTCCTACTGACTCAGCATTGTTATCAATCACTGACTCTCGGCTCTCCTCGACGACAGTACCAGAAGCTTCATCCATACAAACAGCACAATACTTGCCTTTTGACAGTTCAATATTAACTGGTCTTTTAGAAGGTGACTTGTCTTTCATCCTCATTGTACTTAATCTAGAAGTCTCATCCATTGCTCTACAAAGTTGTCTTTCTCCTGAGTTGTCACCTGTTTCATGCTCAATGGTATCATCAGTCTTCTGTTTCGATGGCTCTACGACACCTTTCGATTTCGATGGTGACAAGTTCTTCTTTGACAGTAGATCTTTCTTGGGACTTCTGCGCTGTCTGGGGGGACTTCCCATGTCTTTTTCGCTACTAACTTGTTTCTCAATCTGCTTGTCGATGTTTTGCGTTCGAGACTCCTCAGTTGAGTTTGTACCCCTCGTTGGAATTTCTTTTCCTTTCCAGGATATTTCTCCCTTTTCTTTGCACCCAACTCCCTTTTGGATGTCAAGCTCTGACATGGCAGTTTCACTCGCTGGAGAAGGAATTACATGATCTTCTTCATCGCGACCTTCATCGCCATAAACTTCAGCAACAGTTAAACGAGTTTTGTGTTTATGTGGTGTTACTTCATCACTCTCCTCGTCATCCTCATCATTGTCGCCATCATTATCATTAGCATTCTTCGTGGTCGCGTCCTCAAGTAGAGGCTGACTTGATTGCCTAAGACCTCTCTTTACACCATGACTGTTTTCCCTGTTTCGCGTTAACAGTTCGCCATGATCATCACGCTCATCGCTGGAGCTTTCTTGCGCTAACGTCTCTACGTAGCTCCTTCTTCGTATCTCTGCTCGTCTCGGAAATCTATTGTTAATTCCGTGTTTAGAATCCAAGTGATTCTTTACTGTTCCTGATAACGAACTCACTAGTTTCCGACGTTTATCATTCATTAATTCTGCCCCACTATCAATGTCCCCGTGAATGTATGTGTAGTAGTCTTTTGTTCTAGTGTTTTTCGTTTTCTGTATTCGCTGATTTTTGATGGTGGAAGGGTGGACCTCTTTTTGAAGCACTGCAGAATCACTTTCTTTTACTCGACTGTGCTCACCATTATCCTCACTACCTCTGTTACACACGACATCTCCATGTTGATGCCTCGTATTGATGTTATGACGAGTCTTGTACTGTACAACTTTCCAATTTCTTCCATGCTTACTACAAATAGGTAACTTTTTAATTTTAATCTGACACTTGGGAAGATTCCAAGCTGAAGATGGCAAATCACTGATGTTTGCTGAATGATTTTCTCTGTCGCTCTCTGAGGGGGGAAGGTTGCTTTGCATGCCACGTGATGTCGTACTAAGAACTTCATTCTTTTTACTAGCGCAGTGAACTGCTCTCCTCTTAGATTTACTTGTTGACACAGAAACACATGCATCCCTCTTAGCAGTAACACCCTTTGGTGTGGAAAAAGTTGTTGTCTCGGCAGTTGCTTGTTTACGGTCGTTCAGACTTTCCACCATGCTAACATCTCCGTTATCACTGTCCTTGTCTTCACTATGACTACCATCATCATGATCATCTTCATCATCATCACTTTCACCTTTCCTATTGATTGACGGCACTCTTTTGCCTACCACCTGCTTAGGCTTACCTGTAAAGTATAATGCAAACACCTCTTTACATAAAAGAACTATCTATTACAGGTACTGCAACAAGAGGTAAGATACTGGAGAAGCACCTACCCCTTACAGTCTCAAGATAAGAATAAGCATTTCTTTACACTTCTTAGTGTGCACAGTTAAAAAATAGACCATTTTAGTGTTTTTCTCTTTCACCGGTGAAAAGATGACGCAGAACAAAGCGTTTCTTTGGGAAAACCAGACTTTGATGCCATACAATTCCGATAAAAAAGGGACAGACTCATGCACAGTGATATCATGCGAACTCTACGTGATGCTGTAAAACTTTTTGCTAGATATCTTAATCCCAGGATTTAAATTTTGAATTTCCGGTGACCTTAAATAACAATTGCCCTAATTAGCATAAGAAACAGAAAAAGTGAAGGATTGTGGTAATTGTAGTCAAATGACGCCATCATCCAAATCGCCTATTGAAAAGAAATCAGATTTTATTGATTGAAATACGTTGTCACTGGATTTCACTTTTTCCTTACAAACACTACATTTGCACCATATTTGCATTACTGGAATGGATGGGGAAAAAAAAAAACCAGTAACGAATATTTAATGCTCAGAAAGGTTTTTCCTCATGGCACTTTTAAGCCATAATATTAATGACCGACCAAAAAATGCAAAGTTATCTAATAAAGTTTCATTTCAAATCGCAAACTGCATCGAACATTGTTAATTGCAAATCCAGAATTTCAAAAGATGGGAGTGGGGGTCAGGGATGCTAAGATGCCTTTCTTGAAGATGGGGGAGGGCACTGGAGTGATGATTAAAGAGAAGGGCCTTTAGTCCCTTCCTTAGATTCGCCACACCATTTCCCTATTTGAACATCATTAACCAATTAAATTAAATTGACATGCCTTCATGTGCTTCAAATTGATAAATTTATATCAATTTGAAGCACAAAGTTAGTAGCAAAATTTCACATCAGTGAAATGCCCCTTGTAAGAAACAGCATACACGAAGAAACAACATATAGATAAAAATCACCAAAAGGCCAAGACAGCAAAATTTTATATATCACTTTCTATGAGTTAATCTAAAATGTAAATATTACTAATTATTATTTCCTTTCACATCCCAGGCATGTCATTCGACAGTATTCATTAAATAGGGAAAATAGTCCTATCCATTTCTATACCAGCTCAATCTGGTGACAAAAATAGACTTTAACATTTACTAGGCCAGAGCACACATTAGCCTGTTCATTTAGAATGTTCTATTCTACATGTTGTGTGTATTTGTGTTTATAATAAGTCAAAAAATTCACGCATTTTGATTGGTTCTAACCTCTTACTTATGATCTATTGGCGGATAAACATAACGATGAGATCAACAACATTTTTGTTTTTTTATTATATGAAACAGATAGATTGCATGTTGCCATGTCTGGTCAGTAACAGATCACAGAAGACATCAAAATTTGGTAAGAACATCAATGGCTCATGGCTTGTGTGCCACATTTTTGTTCTTACCACATTTTGTCTTCATCTGTGATGTATAAACAATGAGAATATCAGCTCAAGATTTATATTGCGCGATAGTTGATGAGGGCACAGCCCGAATCAACTATCACGCATAGAAATCAAGAGCGAATAATCTAATTGTTTTAGTATAAATCTGCTAGTCGTTCAAAACTTTATCTAAATCCTCTTCACAGACACTTCGAAAATGCCAAGAAGTAGCTGTCATTTTGTTAATATGGGCACACTGCAAAGCTACTCACTATCTATCACAGAATAGAGTGAGTAGCGTAGCCAATCAGAGAACAGCATTTGAATACTAAATACTGAACAGACACACAGCAACATGGAATCAATGTGTAAAATTTACCACAATTTGAATTACCACTTACTAATACATGAAACTCAGGTAAGGTGCCGTGACAAAATACCTAAGAGTGGTCATCTGACCAAGGCAAGAAACTCTCTGCCTTAAAATCAACAGATGAGTGGTATAGACTGAATTTCAATATGTTCTACAGTCCACAGTCCATACCAAGATTTAAAGAGACACCCAAATATATGTGTGATACACATTACTTGCAAAACATTTTGGATGTTAAAATTTCAGCCGTTTTATTTCGGATGTTTAATTTTGGACAAATTTCACACAACAATTCAGGACACTTCGCTACAAATATAGCTTAACTAAATGTACACCTACAAAACATAAATTAGACTGAAAAGGATACAATGTAGTTTTACTGCAGCCTCAAGGTTTTACAAATACACCAATGAGGAAATTAAATAACACACATTTTATCAAGCCGTTGCATTTGTCAAGTCATGTCTCAACTAGAGTTTGCTCCATAAAGCCCGACATAAAGGAAACTAAGAGCTTTGCAGCTACTTCCAAGTTTAAAATTTCAGATGCTTAAAGTTTTGGACACTTACACATTTCGGACATGGTAATATTTTCTGACACTTTTTTTTTGCCGAAATTAAAATCCTACCAATTTTTTTCCAAGGAATGTAGATTCAGCCAAACTCACAAAGACATATGTGCACAAATACACATACTCATAAAGAATCAAAAGACTGACATCTACACGTAGTCATCCAAACAGTCTCTTCAGTGATAGCTTGCCACTTTTTATCATTACATTGCTAGAATATAAGAGTTGCCAATTACTTTGCTCCTTTCAAAACGTAAGGTTTGTCAAAAAACATCAGATCATTCCATGTTCGTATAGAATTTCACAGTGAAAATATTATTATTGCATTACATTTTTATCAACACAAAATACTTGTTCTTACATTTTTCTCAAGACCTCTTGATTCATACCAAGACCATCAATCTCACCTTCAGACTCACTCTCTACTTCCATGGTTCCTTCATCACTCTGACTGTCTTGGGCATCAACATTTGATGACACATCATGAATACTAAGCCATTCTGCGACTTTACATGCTGACATCTCTATGGCTTCCTTCCTTTTCGGACAACAATGTTCTGGCATAGTAAATAAACTCTTGTACTTTGATGCAGACAACATATCCTCATTTGAACCACAAACATTGTCACTTACTGTCCTTTTTGCTGACAGTAACCTATGTTTAGATGTGTTGTTTGTAATTGATGGTTTGTTTCTTGCAGTTTCTGATGTTTGCACTTGCTGTGATCTCAGTTTTTTCACATTTTCTTTCTCTTTCCAACCTGGTACATCAATGGTACAAAGTACAATAAAAACCAACACTCTAGCTTCTTTCAAGTATTTTTCAGGACACTTATACTTTTTTGTTCACAAAAAAGACAAGAATTTAATCCTATTCTGGTAAACTACCTAGGCAAAATGTGATCACAAAGTGATGTTCCTGTCAGATATCCAGTTTTTCCACCTGCGCTGCTTTGTAAAACCTAATGTTAACTATTTCTGCAATTTGTCATTTCCAACATTTGTAAAGGCTGAAAGGTTAAAGGTTTCTTTGAAAAAAAAAAAAAATAAATAGATAAAAAAACACAGATAAATAAATAAACAATAGGAATTTGCAGTGGTACATCTCACTGGGAGAGATTTTTCCTCCACTGTTTCTAGATCGAATTGGAGTTTATAAGTGTTGGTTTTTGTAGAGGAAGGAGAACTGGTGAACCCATAAAAATCACTTGGAGTAAGGCAACGAACTCAACCCACTTATGATGCTGGGTCCAGGATTGAAATCTGTGCTGCTGCATAGTGGTAGGCGAGTCGTCTTAACATAGTGCCATCTCTGCTCTTTAACTCTTCAATATGTTTAGCTCCTGGTTATTTGTCCATTTTTGTTACTGACAATTCTACCTACACCTAGACTGACTGAAAATATTCAACACTACTCTAACATTAATTTGGTCTGTCTCGCTGCCTACCTCCGACAAGCTAGTTTGGATCAATCCATCATCATAATGAAGTCTGTTTGCATGCATAAATGTATCTTTGAGCTGTAGGTAGCACTGGAATAAGTAAACACTTTCCTAGGAGGACAATGAACAGCTTTCCAACAATAATATTGCTATGTATCACCATTTAAATTTAAATCATTCCCTATCACTTCTATTGCACAGTATTTTCATTCACAGCTGCAGCACTAGCTTTGAAAAGTAGATTGTGGAAAGTCTTGGAGAAATATTTGGAAAATTCTAAGGTGGATAATTAGCCAAAAGTATACATACATAGGAGGCTCTTGACTCAATGAAAAGCTTGAAAACTTTGGAAAATGAGACAGAAGGTAAAGAAGTCTCTTTGGAAAGTTTCACGAAAATCTTTGGATTCTGCTCTTGGACTGATATGCCTGGAAAGTAGCTGGACTTTTCCTAAAGAGCTAAGTTTATGTCCAGCAATCTATCAACACACCAAAAGCAACAATTACATGCACCAGTACATTTTACTTTTTTTTACCTCAACTATGTATGATTCAGATTTTTCTAGTAAGTGTTTAACTTTCTATAATATATTTTTTTAGCCTGGAATTGTGAACATTATAATTGACTTGACTTGACTTTTATCGGTGATTCCCATAGGGTAATGGGCCAGAAACATTACCATTAATTAATCATGATTGTTATGAACATATACATTAATTAGTAGGAAAGAACAAAAAAACTCATAAGATATGTGACATTGCCGCTAAATAAATTAGATATAAGGCTCAAAAGGCTCTGAAAAGTGTCAAATATTCGCTGGTAATCTAAATGTTTTGCACTTAGCCTTCCTTCAGTAGGTGGAAACCCACTGAAGAAGAGCTAAGCCCGAAACATTTAGATTACCAGCAAATATTTGACACTTTTAAGAGCCTTTTGAGCCTTAGATCTTAATTATACATTAATTAGCTAGTCTCTTGATCTACACCATACTAATCAGTAGACATATAAACTATGTTACCTGATGAATAACAGATGATTCTACATTCATTTTGAAGAACGTTCCCCACTTTGTATCTGTCTGGTACGATTGATCCTCTCTCATTTTCTACCCTTGATACTTGTCCTCCCCTGAAAAAAATCCGTCACATTCAAAACCAGACTATTGATATAAAATTTTACCAGTATCACTGCTGTTTAAATTATAGGAAGGAACAGTACATGTATTAACTGAATGCTGAGAAAATAACAATAAAGTTGTAAAATATAAGAGAAGAGCAAGCATTCAGTACCAGCATTTTCCACTTTCCAGATAAACAAAATAATGTTTGATATGAGGATATGACATCTTTTTGTCTAATTGCTCATGCAGTGACCATGCTAAATCACCTACACAATAGGTCCTATAGATATACAAGATGGTTACTGGCTATTTTTTAACATCTAGGTCGTTGGTTCTGTCTTTGTGTATTGGTACATAAGAACTGATACAAAAGACCAAACAAAAACAATGGAAATAAAATGATCATTCACTTGTTCACCTGCACGCCACTTCAGAGACCCTCTTGGGGCAAAATTCTTAAACATCAACATGGATGTTGGTAAAACAATGTTCAACGGAAAACATGACCTGTTTTAAAATTCTGACAGCAATGTGAGGAGCTTCCTAAATTGTGACATGGAAGGTTTGATTTTAGACAGGTTATGTTCAAAAGCCCCCAAACAGGGCTCATGCCAGACCTACAATGAAGGTTGGCTCATACTTTCATTTAATTTTATTTAATATACATGTTGTAGGTCAAAATCAAAGTCAGGTTAAAATGATTTTAACCTTGTTTGATTCTCAGTTTCCTTTGTCTTCTAACCCTAATTATTCACGATCCATGAATAATTAGGGTTAAGAGACAAAGGAATTTCATTTTCACCTGAATTTCATTTTGACCTACAACATACACATTAGCTATAATGTATTGTAAAACTGCCTTTTACAGTGTATATGTATTAAATAATATCTCGAAGTAATGAATTGTACATGACCCCACAAGCTTTCAGCTTTTAGACATATCGTGTATAAACAAACCCAGCCTACCTACCTATACCTAAACAGTTCCCACCCAATTTGTGGTTCACCTTTGATTCAGTCATAAATCCCACCAAATAACTCACTTTGTCCTTAACCTTTCATAATCAATTAATTAAACCATAATAAATAGCTGCCTGTTGCGAAACTAAACATAAGACTTAAAGAATGTGTCCTCATGTACCGGTACACAAGGGAATAGCCACTGCACTTTCTTTGTTCAAGAGTCATTGGTTAGCTGTAATAAGCTTCCGTCTTTTGTATCGTTTCTTTTTGTATATGGCACAGAGCGAACCGTTCTATCTGATCAAGATCAGCCTCTCTCTGTGCACATCCCACATAGTACCATTAATTGACAGAATTATAAACAAAATAAACAACCAACCTAGACTCGGGATACACTTCACGTGCAACACTGTCGATTTCTGCACGAAGTTCTCCGATGGTTATTGACTTTGAAACAACTACCTGTTTGCCAGATCACATTAATAGTAAGTCTTCAGTTCATAATTGTATTAATTTCACCTAAAGTTCCAATATTCTTACCAAAAAATCGTATTTCTGATCAAGAAGTACACTGCACACTAGTTCGTCATCCGCCATTTTGTTTCGAAGCGCGTGTATTTTCTTTGAATACCGCTGTCTGTGTTTAACGTAACGTGGCCTTTTTGGTGGGCTTTTCAACTCATTTCGCGCGATTTCGCGCCAAAACTGGGGCGTTCGCGGCTGCAACTCGTCCATATTCAAAAACAGCTGTAGTCTATAAATTCAACGTCTTTTAATTTTGGTTAAGAACAGTAAATAGAATATGGTCTATCAAAGAGGATAAAGCAAAGGACTCGGACAAGAACAGCATTTAAAGGTAGGATTGTGCCTTAAAAAGTTGCGAATTAAAAGTAACCCCCCTCTCTTTCAAATTGCGGATTTAACGGACGCTAAAACCTGTACATGAACTAGCGCCGATCTATGTTAATAAAATAATGTTTTGAATATAAGCTTAAGCTTTAACTTATAGCAGAAAGACTATCAGATGCATGTGATATGCTTCTGCTTATATACAGAGGAAAAGAAAACAACTTTCTGAGATGATGGCATCCAGAACAAAGCCATCTATCAAAATAACTTTCGAAGGGTCGTTACTTTTTGTAATTTTTAAAACGCGTGTAATTCAGTGCTACCTTCAAAGGGTCGTCATTTCGCAACTCTTCGATACGACCGAATCTGTTAACAAACAGTTCGAGGGGGCAAGTACCAAAGGTAAGCCGAGAAACCTATGTGGAGGCTCCCGACTCCAAAACAGGAGCTTCTCAAGCTGGAGAAAGATAAAACGTTAGGGATTTTGCGAGTTCAAGTGTAGAGAACGCAGGAAAAGTTGTCATTTAAGCTTATAAACTAAGCGGTGCTTACAACCTTAACCTGAAAGTATCTCGAAGTCCTCGAACAGGCGCAGCTACGGGCCTGGGGCTAAGTGGGGATGTCGTTTAAGTATTTTATGGAGCTTCTCAATCAAAGATGTGCTTACTGTACGTATGTGAATGGGATATCATGTATTTTTATTTATTTATTTATTTATTTATTTATTTATTTGTTTGTTTATTTATTTATTTATTTATTCATTCATTTAACTTATGCAAGGACGACACCATACCTCTTAAAATATAGATTTAACATTAAGATTAAAACTGAGCGTTTGAACACTTCTTATAAGTTGTTGAACGTGAGAGAAAATTTCAACGTTTTCTTCGTTTGATAAACGAGAAGAGCCAAATAACAAGATATCCACTTTTTGAGAGTCCGAAAATCATAACCATTGCTCGTTAGAGGCAATGCCAACAACGTCAGAAAAAAAATTTCCCCTAAGGGCAGCATACGAAGGGCAATATAAAGGGCAGCATAAAAATAAATGAGCTTTTGTCTCATTATCAGTTCTAACCACATCTACAAATAGATGACAGTTTGACTCCAATCCTACAGAGATGTTGATGTAGTGCACAGGCTCATCGGTAGTCGTAATCTAGCGAGAAATATCTATCAATGGAGTAATCTAAAGGCAAAAGCTAATCACAAATCTTAGCTATAATGAACAGGTAACACTCTCTTAAAATCACATTCTATGGAAGACATATAAAAGGGTTGCCTCTTCTGTCAATTATGGAGTAGCCTATAGCCAGGGTACAGACGTCTACTCTTCCTTTCACGTGGAAAAAAAAAATGACATTTCACTTGCAGGCTAGACAGGTAAGTAGAAGTCTGAGAACAGGCTAATGATGGGGCGGAGTCTCTCCGTATCATGAAAACTTTGTCCGGGATACCCCCTTGGAGAATAGATTATGTTACGAGCTTTGTGTGATTATCATTTTTCTCTTGTAATTTTTTGGGAAGTTCAACATTTTTATAGACCTAATTTTCGAATTTCGGGATCAAAACTACGAAAAAACGGGAAAAGAAAGTCCAATATTCCTGTAGACCTGGAAACGAGAAAGGAAATTCAAGTTTTAGCGCTTTCGCCGTAATTTCAGTGAATTATATGGTAAGAAAGTAATTGAACTTTCTTGTTCGATCAGTATAATGGGGAATTTAAATTATAATTCCCGTTCGATTTTCACTGGGATTTTTTGCCGATCGTAGGAAAAACAAACGTGATTCATATACGGTTAACTTTGTGACTGTGCGAGGTTCCTATCCAATTATAATCTTTCTCTTTTCCCTTCCAAAAACCGCGTTGTTTAACGCGGAAACCAAGCATAAGCGGTAGAAGGCGGTGTAACAATGTATTTTCGGGAACTGGATTTGACTGAAATCTGGAGATCCTCTCTTCATGTTACCTATCTTGCCGCACGAACTGGATTTGTTTGTGGTAGTTTCGACCTCAACTTCTCGTTCGTACTTTGTAATTAATACCAACTGGTTAGCGTCCCAATAGTGGGAATTCTAACAAGTTAACATTGTACGCAATGTTAGTACAGCGTTATAAAACCAACAACACTTCAATATGTTTTTCCCAGGCCTTGCCAGACTTCATTTTCTAGTGTAGGGCAGGTTTCCTTTCCCTCCTTTCGAAATCGTTGTAACAAGAGAAAATGGTTGTAAATAATAAGAAAATTTGGTTTCTTACCATATCCGAATGAATACACCAAAATTATTTAACTTCAATGGCGAACCCGCTGAGCAATACCGCAAATTGGTTTCGCAGCCTCCAAGAAGCCACAGTCATGAACTCATCAGATTAACGATACCGGCATTCCCGATGAGGAAACAAACAAACAAACAAACAAACATCAAATATATAACACTGGTTTATATATTTTAATCAGAGTAAGGATATTTACAACATATAATGTCAAGTATGAAGACTGAAGTAAGTTGCCTGGAGTTTCATATAACAAAGACATTTGGCTAACTCGTACCGTGGTTTCCTTATTAACACCTTTAATAAGTGCGAAGTTCAAATGCAGATAGTTTCTCTACGTGGGGGAAGGATACTCCCTAAATGTTTTTGTGGAGGGTGGGGTTGTAAGTCCGCTTTTTAAAACCCTCATATAGAGCATGATGTGATTTTCCTAAACTTAAGGAAAAAATAATTTCGTGCAGAGAGTGCATTAAACATACCCAATTTCAGATCAAAACGGTAGAAATCGATAATCTTTTTCAGACCAAAATGGCTCAAAAACCATAACATGCCGTAAGCTCTGGCGCTGCACATACCTGTGTATCATGTATAAGGGTGTACCCCCGGGGTTCACATTAGACAGAGCAGACACAAGGTTTATTCATGGGAAAAATTTTGTCAAAAGCTAGACGATATTTTCATCACATGATGTTATCGGCTTTTAAATTTAGTTATTTCTCTACGCTGTTAAAGCAATTTAACTGATTTAGCGCTGGTAATCTCTAGGTTTGCATATACATGTCAATAGGGCTCACTCTTAGAGTGTCATACGGTGTCGAAAGTTCTCGCGTTCCAGTGAGAATAGAGTAAAAGCATATTTAACGGCCACCCACTAGGGAACACTTTCATCCTTCTGATCTTGTTTTAAATCCATGGATTTTTTTATGGGGTCAGTTCTAGTCTTCAGATCAATTTTATGCTAAACTACCATTTCCAATTTCCGAAACGATTGGCCTTTATTTTTCACCATTCTATTTCCCTCACATGAATGAGCATGAGATACAGAGAGGGTTTTAATTAAACCTCAGAAGACAACGATAACAAGATTGGTCGTAGAGAAGCCGATACGCGCCATGCTTTGTAGTCATGGAGTGTAGTGGGCGCTAATTCTGGTTAATACCACGAAATAAAGGTAATTCAAGCAGGAAACAGAGGATGCGCTTCCCTAACAATAGCCACTTCCTGGGGTCATGCATATCGACAGACGCCGCTTTCTATTGGTCACTTCATCGTAATCTATTATCGAATTTCACCCCTACAATACGTCAAATAACAAATCAGTCAATCGCGCGTTATATATTCTGGCATCATCTTTCGATAGATACATTCAAGCGAACGAGCGAGGTTATACCGGAGAACTCTCCAATTTTCGTCATGTGGAGGTTTCTATGGTTGGCGAATGTCCTTGTTCTTTCACAAAGTGTCCTCCTTTGCGAAGAAGCTCAGAAAAAGTGCGTAAGGGACTTCACGAAATGCGGTGCCATGCTCCTGAAAATTTTTAACGGAGATGTCTGCAAGTCGGCGTTAGGTTACGATGACGATTGGCCGAATGGAATCTCCGGACCGATGGCGAAAACATGTCCACTAACATGCGTAAGCGCCATTATAAACCTCACCGCTACTGCTGCTGGAAAGCAAATGGAAACCTGCGACTGTGATAGAGACGCATCGTGTCTCACAATCAGGGCGCGCTTGCAGCGATGTTTACTTAGCAGCCAAGGGAATTATACTTTCGTTAGCTGTACCGCAGCAAGGAAACGCTGCAACGAAGACAAAAGATGTAAAGCAATACAACAAAGATTTCTACGGCGCTGTTCGTCTTTAATTTCAGGCGTGGAATGCACTCAGGATTGTAAAAGCAGCCAAGATGAATTACTGGGCTCGGTGCTGGGAAAAGCGCTAAACGACTGCGAGTGTGACGGCAGAGAGGAACCGTATTGCCGTGGTATTCGTGCAAATTACGAGGCGCTGTGTAAAGGGACGCGAGGTCCTCGAAGGCCAGTTTACCCCTCGCCTACAGAACAAACAGTCATGAGAGCTCAACATGATAACCAAAATAGCAGAGCCAATTCACAGTTTGAACTTCCTGTGTGGATTTTCTATGCAGCAATCATGGCACACATATCCGTGTTTCTCAATCTATAGCCGTTTTTGTTTATTTTCAGAGTGACGTTTGTGGGTTCTTATAACCCAGACTTTGAACAATACCCGTTCGTTAGAAAATGAAGAAATTTGACCGTTCATTTGTTCATTCGTGAGTTTTAATAACTGCAAGCCTCATTCAGTCATGTTATCCGTTTTTACTCGTACACAGCATTGTCAGTACCGCATGCTTACAAAATCTTCAACGGAAGCATTGCACAAAACTATTCATTCTGTATAGAGAATTGTCCGGAAAGGGATTATTTTTAGGGCTATTGATAATTTAGTTAAATCAACTTAATCGAACGTTTATATAACAGTCTGAAATTTGCATATTTCGTTTTGTCGAGTATGCCGGCTTAAAATCTGTCCCTGAACCATCGAAAAACTTCCTTCTGAAGCCAAACCTATGAAAGAGAGTTGATTAGAGCAGCCATTTGACTCTCGTTGTTAGACACTTTAGCGGGAGATACATTCGAGCGCGCTGATAGCATCGATTGTTTGAGTCAATTTGTCCTTGGGGTAATCACTACCCGACAACAGTTTGACAACCAGGTTTGTTGCGTTTTTGTTTTTTACAGCCGGAATTATTGGCAATAAGTAGTGCATTAGAGAATGCTTGAAATAGCATCATTATTGTTATAATCTTGGGGTCGTCTAAACCATTATCTTTTCATAGTGGGGTCACTCTATATATTGGCATTTACGTCGGCTAATCGAGCACCAAGAGGGCTTCATATCATGGATTAGCACCCGATAATACCGTCAGATATTTTCCCGTGTACTCGTCTTGTTTCTACGTTTAGGTTTAAGGAATGCCACTTGGGACACATGATAAAACACGTATAAAACGACATCAACACTAAGAAATAGGAATTGCTTATGTTCGGCCCTTGATTTTCTTAAGCCTCGCTTGAGATTTCAAATTTTTAAACCTTTTCCTTTGTTTCCGTATATTTAATCGTATTATGTATATAATAATTAGCTTGAGACAAAAATCAATTATCTCAGAAAAATCATCTTAACAATATTATTCCTTTTTTCTTGTAATTTATCTACCTCCTAAGCTAAGTTAGTTCGCCATGTCTACTGTAGTCCAGAGGTTCTTTCTATCCTGAAATGAGAAAGCCATGGTGAGGCGAAGCGCAGCTTAAATCTGATCGACAAAGGGGCACGCAGGAAGAAAAGTTCTGGACCGGGGTAGCGTGTTTGCCTACAAGTAAACATATGAGCAATGAAACGAAAAGCGCATTTCATTGCAAGACAAGCGCGAAGTTCGGACGATTTCCGCGAAAGCCTTCAAATCGAATGAATTGCCTTCAAGAACCCAACCCAAATAGTAGTTGAAATTAATTAAAGATAAGCATTTTAACCTCATTCTGTTACCCCTCCTCGGTGAAGATTTTGTTTTTGTTTTACTTTATTATCGCTTGCTACATTGGGCAAACACAGAGACTCAGTCTTCAGTCAATTAGGTGATCTGAGCGGAAATTAGAGGAGCTGTATTCCTCTAGTGCTGTGCTGTTGTGTCTCAATCGCGCCTTCAAGCTCAGGGCAGGGAAAAATTTAGAGTACAAAAAAAACATTTTACTGATTTCACAGGTGATATTTTCAAGTGTTGATGAAATAATAATCTTTTCCTGATCTCCCGTAAAGAATTAATCCACTGTACTGGAAATTGTACAAGATTTTATCTATCACCCGAGCACGGCAGTATTGATTTCCCAGTAGCTCAATTACAAGAATTGTTTGGTTGTGAACTTCGAACTTCGTAAACTCTTCTATGCAAGGTCCGAAAGTTCTCACGCCCGTAACACAAAAGGAAAAAAAATGACCCTGAAGACTGAAAAGTGAGTGAACACAGCAGACTTCGTAATGTGACAAAGTCTTGTGGTTACAGTAAAATAAACAACAGGTATCAAACTAACAGGAAGATTCGAGCTTAGCAAAATGAAGAGAAATTAGAGTGAGGGAGTTTTGGTCAGTTTTTTTTATTTTATTCCAGTTTAACATAGTCTCTATAAGAGGGAGATCAATAGCTTACAACTACCCCTAAATTGCGAATATTTTGGAACGTTCTCCGCAGAGTCGCAATGAGGTTTAGGTTTCCAATCTTTTTTCGGTGGGACAAAGTACAGCCACGCCTAGTTTGTAGTGTCGTGAATAAATGGATTGGGATGCGAGTAACTGTGCACAAACACAGCGTAAATTACCGTTTGATTGCTCAGGGTCATTTTAGAATACTTTATTTTCGCCTTCTGTTGACGCTAACGGTGCCAAAGTAATAGAATGTGGGAAGTAAACGTAAATAAAAATAGCATCTTGCAGCTGACACTCTGGGCCAAGCAACTTTTTTTTATATTAAACCACATAACAAGTTTTCTAAAAAAATCCAAGTAGCTGGCCAATAACTGTCAGCATAACTTGTTTCCAACTTATGACTCTCCTGGAATCCTTAACGCGCCAAGGCGAAGATTTAACATGTTATATCGGGCATGCTAAAGTTTCGAGTTTCCTGCAATGTTTTCAACGTCTGGATGCGATCACGAAAACCTATTGGCGAAGGAATTGCTTGAAATTCTGACAAATGATTCACCTTGATATCAGAAAAGATACAGCCCATTTTTTTAAGTGTATACAAGTCTTAGAGGTAAAGATTTCACCCTATCTTGAAGATCGCTTAACAGTAAACGACAGAATATGCAAACAACGAGACATACATTTCCGCTATCGAGATTCAATTACAGCCCATTTCATTTACGGCTCTCTTTTCGTAAGGTCGCCCTAATTTGGTGACAATTTGTCTTGTTACGACATGCCGCGATTTGATGACCGCCAAAAATTGCTATCACTTCCGAGAACCTCAACGCCAAAATTGTGAAAGTCTTCTTGCTGCATGCATTACTAGACTGAACATTGTTCAAGTCTACAACAGGCCGACTAGAAACTAGGACTAAAACGTCGTCCTTTCCAACATTATTTTGCTAGCTTCCGTTCTGAGTGATAACCTTAAACATCCATGTGTCATCCTTTCCAACATTATTTTGCTAGCTTCCATTCTGAGTGATAACCTTAAACATCCATGTGTCATCACGCTCTTTCCATAACAAATATTTCCTTTAGTATTCAAACCGTACCCCCGGGTCGTTTGACTTAAGATCAAAGTATCACCATTGTTGTTTCTCACGTATGTTTTCTTCGTATTCTCGACCTCGACCGTGTTTTATTTCACTTGTTGGTGGCACACACATCAAAATCGTATCCACGTCATTACAAACAACTTAATCGAAAACACGGCACATTAATGTTTCTCAGATACTCCTTAACCATGTAATTGAAACTAAAAAAAATAGGTCAAAAAGAGTTAATTAGATCTAAAGGTATCACTTCAGTTTTCTCTTTTACAGGAAAGAAAACCTGCGTTAGTTTTATCAACTATGCCTGATTATAAACTCTTGAAATGTTTACAGACTTCTTCAATGATCGCCCTCGAAGCAATCTAAGACAAACGACAAACAGTTTTGACACTTGGTTCCTTTTAGCATCCGACACATTTCATCGTTGCGACAAGGCGTACATTCTTGTGATAGTGTCAAGCTACAAGACCTTTCACAAATGGGAGGTGAGCTTCATTAGTTGGTCTGTTTTCATACAAACTAGACATTCGGCGCCTTTATAATTTACTATTTACGGTGGATTAACCTGTAGATGGGTTCATAAACACTCCAAAGGGTAACCCGTTGTTGCGTTTTTTTCAGGTTTTAATGGGTTCCCTCAGAGTGAGTATTTGTTGAAAGTGCCAGAAAACAAGAGGGTACTTGAAATTTCATGGCTCAAGCTGTGGAACCCCTTGCTAGATTCTTCGAACCAGTTAATCTGCGAGCAGTGTTTTTCTCTTAATTTAGTTTTCTTGCATACTTTCCCATGGGTGAGTAGGACTTAAAAGAACAAAAGGTGATTTCTTGTGGTCCCTCAAAATGGCGATTCTCTAATATTGGGCTTACGACACAACTAACAGTGGACCTTGATGGTATTGGTTTGGTATTTATTAAAGACCCCAGCAACAGAACCTGCGCCTAAAGACAGACTCGAAGTCTGTTTTCAGCAGAACGCTTGAATATCGCGTGATGTCGTGGTCTCTTTTCCACGACGGTCGCGCGCATGCACTGGTTTCCATAGTGATCACCTCCAGTCGTATTTGAATCGATATTTGAATGATTCAAGCTATTTACTAGAAAAAGAACAAAATATTGCATAAGCATCTGCCCCTTTTTTCTCGTTCGGAGACAATAAAGGATGCGTGTTACGATCACGATGAGTAAATACGGCAACTAGACAGTAAAACCAATTAAGTGCGTTCTATCACTGCACGCAATAGACCTTTTATGACTATTTTGAAGACCTTTGGTTTAATCAGCTTAGGAATTCATTTTGATATGTTTGGCTTTGAACTGAACGAGTAATGCTTTTCTCGTCGTTGAAAATGGTCAGATTGTAAGTCACATTTAGTGGTCGTCAAAACTGGCTTGTGTCATCTTCACCAAAAATAAAAGTGAAGATTACAAAATGTGTTAGGGTTTTGTGGTTATCTGTGATAGATTTTTAACATCATCATATCGTTCGTTCCACTTGACATTAAAGGTACTCAGTGACGAAATCCTTGTTGAGCCGAGTCCAGATTTCCTTTTCCAAGTTCCACTATTTTGAATTAAATATTTTTTCTGTGATCATCAGTCGTAATTAAAATCCTTTTCAGTTGTCAACGGTTACATTTCAGGATTTCTGCTCGAAGATTAATGATTGTTTTACAATATTGCATACATGACAAGTTTTCGGTGTTTGGTATCTGATATACGGCGGGCGGGTGACATGTTGGACCTGACCAGGTTATTCCTAAATAGGCTTGAAAGTAAACATCCTACTTATCAAACATTATTTCAAGTATCAAATGTTCTTGGCCTGCATAATGTTCGTCTAGACTCAAAACGTGCCATTGGATATGAACCCTTCTAGCATTCCAAGTCAGTGCTCAAAATATGAATTCTCCCTACTATTTAACAAACATTTCTATTAATGTTAGTTCTGAGACTTGGTAGTCCGATTTTGACTCATCATGATCGCGCTTTAGGTCCTTTGTGTATCTGCCACATGCAGAAATTCAGCTCGCAAATGTTTATGCTTTCACAATGTTTATCACCGTTGTTTGTGTTATATTCTTTGTCAGATGTCTTGTCTGAAACCAGCCATTTCCCAAGCAAAGATAATGTCACGTGAAAAACGAAGCAAACTTGGATATAAAGCTCAAATCCCTAAGGTCCTCTCCCACTTCACAGGCAAATACACGCACTTACTGAACGAACATCCTACATAACGAAATAAACTTTTGCTACCCATTATTGCGCTTATCCCTGTTAATCAGCACTGCTTCAATATGTACGGGTGACATAGAAAGAAAGCAGCTGAGGTAACTATAAGAAGTAATTTGTTCCTCAGTCATCGGGACCTCCCTTGGCAAAGGTGGCATACTGAAAACAACAAAGTTTACCGGAACACTACCCTTCGCTCTGTTTCTGGGAGGCAATTTCTATATATCGTCTCTCTTGCGCACAAACGCTAGTTAGTTTAATTGTCACACATTCAAAATAACCTAACTTAGAGGTAGAAAGCAAGAAAGCCAATCTTCCTCTGTAAGTTTATTTCTCTTGCGAAAGTCGAGGATTCCATTTTGGTGCTGCATAATTGCGGTGTTGTTCCTCGGAATAGAAGGTAAAAAAAAGAATTGAATACAATGAATAATACAAAATTAATGACAAATCTATTAGTTAACTTTAATCAGTTCCCTCTGTTAGTTGAAAGGGTGAAGTGCGGCAGACAAAAAGAAGGAAGCACGCGTTAACAAAAGCCCCGCCTTCCAAGAGAAACCAGCCTATGAGCCGGTCGGCGTCTTTTGTGCCGTAAAATATCAAAGGCTATTAATTTAACACTTTGAAACGAACAAATATCACGATAAGAGCTGTTCTTATCGTGAACATCATCTCTGTAAAGCGGTTCAGCTCGGGGTCAGGTCATATTTGTCGATTCAAGTCTGGAATAAAATCGAGAGAATGATAGCGCAAGGGATGAAGTTAAGACTATCGTGTTTGAAAAGAGGCAATGCAGGCTGTACGTGCTTAATCAGTGTTTTAACTGATTCTCCGAAACGCTCGAGCAGGAAGGACTGGCCCCCTAAAACCGCCAAATCCCGGGCGTCAACTTTGTCGATGTCGTATCAAGCCTCTCGTGGTGGTTCTGCGGTTTAACCACTTACCTGTCAGTAATTTGCTAAATTTGGAGTAACGTTGAAATATTACGTCCTTTTCCTCTGTTGTTTATATTTTCGTGGAAGCGAAGGCGATATCTTGTGGTTTTTTTCGATACATTGACATTGACAATTAGTTGCTACACTGGACACTGGATTGATCGTGTGACGGAAGCTCAATCATGTTTTATGTGCATATGTAGCTCTGTAAACAATTTATATTGAACTAACGCTCTCGAACACTTTAAGACGCGGAAGAACATCCCTATCAACAAGGGAATAAACTTTGCGTGGTGTCTTAGAGTTCCTAAGTCTGATGTCTGCTCATGTACTCAATGCATGCATGTATAAATCACAGCAGTTTTGTTATTTAGCAGTTAACACTGATTGGTAAGGTAGTAAAAATCTGCTTCAGGTCAAAGTGTACCACACCGTATAAGCTTAACCCAATTTCCTGGACGAGAAACTCGTCCGTCGAAGTGTTACGCCCAACATTTATTTGTGATACCTATTCATGCACTTGGGTGGTGGAGAGAGACACTGCGAGAGTAAAGTGTCTTGCCCAACGAAACACTGGACACAATGACCCCGGCCAGGGCCCGAGTCCAGATCGTTCAACCGCCTCACTCCTCAGACTCAGTAAGATTATTTCGGCGATCAAAGATGTAGGAGTTTGACAAAAAGGCTCGTATCCCAGTTTATGCATCAGTCAATTCCAGCAGTGCCCATCCCCTCCCGGGCAACCGCGGGGCATTTGCTCAAGTTGTCAGTCCCGGGGGTGGAGCATCCGCAATTTTATCGCGGCCCGGGGGCTGGGCATTTGCGTACCCCGGGGCGACCCCCGGGCATTCGACACACGTGTTTTGGAAAGTGCCATGGATGAGTTCATCGGGAAAGACGAGGCGTTTGTCGAACAATGGCTTGTCCGTCAGGGACTAGAGAAACTTGTTTTTAAAGTTATGTTTTCTTGTAAGCATATAAATATAAGCGACAAGGTGAACTATATTTTGTTTATCACAAAACAATAACGTAAACTGGCGTGAACACGACTATTTTGCATTTCGCATTCAAAACTAGCCTAGCATTTTTTAAATTCATGAAAGTGGAGTTAAAATACTTAAGGTTTGCGAATTCAAATGATGCGATCTTCAAGACAGATCTTGCGAGCTTAAAATGCAATGCATCATCATTTAAAATGTCTTGATTCTTCACAGAAAAAGTAGCCGGCGAATACAGGCGCCTATCATCGCTCGCGGCTGGGGGCACGTCCGCCGCAATCCCAGCTATCCTCTAGCAAAATGTTAAAAACAAATATAAAGAATTAAATATAATCAGAATCAACTAACACGTACTGTTGTCCTTGAAGTCTTACCGTTGCATTAAAATACTGAACAGTTGACCGTTTTATTCACTGATTAATTACAAAACTGCGGAGGTGTTGGAAGGCGACGATCCCGGGGGCGGGGCATTTGCCCTCTTTCTTCGTCCCCACCCCGGGGCATTTAGACAGCTTATGTTTCCCCACCCCGGGGAATTTGCCAATTTTTTAAAAAAAATGCTAATGCCCGGGGGTTAGCCCGGAGGGGGGATGGGCGCTGCTGGAATTGACTGATGCATTACCAAGTGTTTCCCACTGCTGACGGTTCCACGCCGAAATAATCCCGATCCAGACTAAATACTAGCACCATATTTTCTTCAAGTAAATCGTCCGTGTATTAAAGTATTAGTATCAGTTGGAGATTTTGATTTATAGAAGCGATATAAAGGTGGCAGGATTTGAAACCTGAATCAATATACATTTCTGTAACATTGACTGTTATCCTGTCCAGCGAGCAGATATTGACCCTAATCGATTTTAAATCCTCCAAGACGTGCCACGCAACAATGTATTCTGGTGTGAGTACGGAAAAGGCAACAATCTAGCAGCATTTTGTTAGTTAGTCACTCTCTACCCAAACCAGGGTTGGTCGTTTGAATAATGAAGTAACGTCCTTTCTAAAGTCCTCGATCTAGATCAAATTGCTATTTTATTTCCTACGTCACGATCCGGTTAAATGCACTACGGCAACACAAAACAGAAAAGCACTGATAAAACACTCATAACAAAATCTTTCGACCTCGAAAATAACATGGACGTAATTGCAAACAGTGATTATAACAAGAAACAAATTATAAAAGACATGAAAACAGTTTCATTTCCGAAGTTTTTTTTATTTTGATTGGCAAGATAAACTGTGCAAATACAGCAGGAACCCATCAATAAATATGTAGCGATTAACAATATGTGGGCTGAAACTTTTACAATTAAAACTCCATTATATAAGAACCTTATGAGCCTGAAAATTGAAACAGGTCCCTTATCTTTTAGTTTCCTAGTTTTACTGCAGCACATTGAGCGTAAAGAGCCTGAACAGGATGTGTACTTTATTTCCTTAGAATGTAACTCTTACTTCGAAAATTCTTAGTAGCAACCAGATATATAAGAACCTGTTTAGGCTAGCTTGAAAACACTGGTTCTTGTGGGTGAGTTTTTACTGTATTTTACTCTCTTGCTTAACTAAAACTGAGCCAGCCATATTTAGTGTATGACAAACAAATTTAACGAATGAAAGTTGATGGAAAATGACGAGTGTTTACATAGCTTAAATGCAAACATTCGCGAAAGTGTGGGAAATTCAAGTTTGTACACTTTCGAATTCTCCAAAGCTTCTCGAGTGTTTACATCAGCCAATGTAAACAAAAACCTACTCACAAAATAAAGCCATCAAAATGCCACAACTGAAACGGATATACAACCAATCAGAACGCTTGATAAACGACCAAAAATCAATAACCAAACCCAAGCCAAGAGGCAAAAAAAAAAAAAAAAAAACCAAGGTTAATTAAACAGTATGGAAACGCAGTGCATTTCTTCTTTAGGGTCTTACAAAGAATGATTCTAGCTGACACAACGTTACAAAATATAACATTAGACAAAAACTTGTACAGTAGTTCAGTACACACTGCCACATCATGTTGTAACAGGAGAACTGTCCACACCTTCGTAAAATACACGAGATACAGTGTTCCTATAACCTGACACATTTGTCAGTCCTTATTCATCAACTACAGGACCATTTTATTGAATGTTAATATATAAATCGAACTGGACATGTTTGCAGTTCGTGCCCTTCTTTAGAACTGGCACATAATCTTCTTCAAACGTATTGTTTTAACCATTTCCGTGACTTGTATCCAAAGCACTTGGTTTTAAATTTCTTTACACAAAACCATTTCCGCTGACCCTCTTCCTTCCCATCACTGGATGTTGACAACGTGACGTCGTAAATGGTGCTGAAGTGGACCACTTACCCGGTTGCCACGGGAAAATTCGTTTTGGATGTATCTCACTGTATTACACACCCTGTAGGGAAATAAGCAAAAATTAATATATCTTATAACACTCAGTGTCCGGCCCATTAACCCCTGGGGATTCTGGTCAAAAGTGATAGTGTGTAGCTTTAGGAGTCTTGTAGCATTCTGGCAAGCCCGTAGGACAAGTCAAAATACAAATAACAAGTAAAAATGTACAACAATACCACACACTAAAACGTCAAATAAGATATTTATAATTCAACGATGAACTGTGTTTTTCGCTCTCACGCTGTCAAAAGGAATGAGAGGTTTCCATATAAAACCTGTTTAACCGGTCTGCTAGGGTGCAACTATCGTAGTGTATTTGAACTTGTTTCAGGCGTGCGCAGGTAACGATTTTGTGGTCGTGTACATTTAAAGCGTATTTTTTGATTTCTTTCAAACTTTAAATCGAAAGCAATGTAAAATAACACTGTTTGATTTATTACTGTTTTAAAGAAAACAAAGGATTAGCTGGTTTTCTAGGAATGAATCACGTACTCTTTGATGGAATTGCCGACAGAAGAATCTATAAAGAAAATAGAGAAAGCCGAGATTGAAAACTGGTAGTGATCACTTCAGAGAAGACGTCTGGCTAAGATCAAAAGTTAGAGAAGACAGAGAAACATAGGCTAAAGAACAGGTATAATATGGAGAAAACGAGTTCTTTACAGCTTGATGATCAAAGCATAAAGAAATACATATCATACGTCAGATCCTCGTTGTATACTACCCGTGTCCTATTTATATAAAGTAGAAAATACAGTTTACGTTACAGGTGTAACTCGGCGAGAAGGCTGAAGAAAAAGAATCGAACACCTCTATGGCGGAGATTATTGAGAAATAGATTACTAGGTTAATCTACTCAGAGTAATCCACAAAATGTTGTATAATGAGATGTGAAATGATACATGTGAACCAAGTTTGTAATTCTCACTGGTGATACTAATACAGGCTCGATTTCCGCTGCCTTCTCGAATCTGGTCTGGGCTCCTTTCCCGATCGAACTGGGACTGGTAATCGAGCCTAACACCAATAAGAGCTGGTTTCCATTTGATTGTTACGATCGTTGCGATAGTCTTAGGAAAAGGTTGAGCGATCCTTACGACTACCAGTTTCTATATGATCTCCGCGATATAAACTAAAGAATACAAAAATACCCGAGAGGACCGGGCTCCAGCAACGACGCGCTGCATTGTGGTATATTTTTCATCGCAAAAGACCGCTACGAAAGCAATGATCGCTTCGTTCGTTGAGTTAGATCTGAGGCCGCGCTGTTAGAAAGAATTGCGGTCGCTTCGCAACCTGCTCGCCTGATGTCAGTTCGCGCGCACTGTTAGCTCCGTTGTAATGGATTGAAGAACGAGAAATAAACAGGTCTTATTTTTTTGCGTTTCATTATGCTCACAATCTTATCTTTTTTTCTCGGTGTGCTTCTTTTAAGAAAAGAAAAAAAAATTAGGCAGGTCTTTCTTTGAACTCAGTTTCAGTTTCGGCCGGACGAACTCGCTATCAGGCGAAACGACTGGTTACCGTTTGAAAGCCGGTTAACGCTAACTCCGGATTAAAAGTTAACCAAAGTATTATATATAAAGTTTTAATGTATAAAAATCAGTGCTTTTCACTACTTACGTTTTGTGCAGTTTGAGATTATCCGAACTCAAAACAGAAGGACAAACAATATAAACAGAAAAACTCAGCGAAAAGTTAAAAGAAAAAAACTAAAATCAAGCTTATCCTGAGTTAGCTTAATAACCGGGCTTTGAGCAACCTAGCTCTGAGGTCTATCTTAACGATCGTTACCGCCCGGGGGGGGAGGGGGGGTACTCCCAGAAAAATCGGGTGGGGGTGTGCGGCCCGCTTCCCAAAATCCTTACCCTATTTATGACCTGACCACAAATTCGAAACCCTATTTATGACCTGACACTAAAATCAAACCCTGTTTCAGACCTGCGTTAAAATTAGTTCCCTAGTTCAGACCAATGTTAAATTGCCGGAAACATAATCTGTGAAGGGCTTTTGTTGATTTTCTTTTCGATAATGATGAAAAAGTGGCTTGTTCTTAAAAACGTATCCATATCAAGGCTAGAGTGCAAAACCCATACTCTATTTATGACCAAAATGGCCAAAATCAGCTAAAATCGATACCCTATTTATGACCGAAACGGCTGAAAAACCATATCCTTGGGGCCGCACATACCTATATAGCCCATATAAGGGAGTACCCCCCCCCCCCACCCCCCGGGCGGTCGCTATAGAGTAGGTTCCATATGATCGCAACGATACCTGAATTTGTTTTCAGCGACCTTGACGCCAACATTATGGTTTATTGACTTTGGTCAGGGGAAAACGTGCCAGTTAAGAACGAATAGCTTGACAAACGTATCTATAATTTGATTGATTTTGTTCAAGTGGAGTCCTGAAAACTTGGAGACACAAAGACCAACAACAGTAGAAAAAAGGGAATGAAAAAACGATCGGAGGCAGAATTTCGACAAAAAGGTGATTTTGGAGTGCAATTCCGATGGAAAGAAGTGGCCAAAAAAAAAACCTGATAGGTACCATTTTAGAGCTATCAGAAAAATGTTGGCTGTATTTAGAAACAACGGAAATATAAACAAACAAAACATAGGCCCAACCCACGTCCGGTCTCTTCTAATTTAATTCTTCTTCTAGAAATGGCACGAATGAGCTTTTCCGACCTGATTGTCTAGGAAACAACCTCATAAAACACCTAAAGCTTCTTAGAAGAAGTAAGCCGGGATAAAAACTCAGCTAACCGGCTATTTACGCCGCAATTAATCAGCAAACTAGAAGTTCGTGCATGGAAATAATAATACCGGGCGACCAAGTTCCGCTTTGTCTGTCGTGCGCAAGAGATTTATTTAAAAACTTTAATCTATAGCTAAGTACATTATAGCGGATTATAGTGTCGTTAGGCGGTGAGTCTGAATTCCTCTGTTAGACGAACTCTCATTTTTTCACGTACGCAGTTTGTTATAAACAACACAAAAGGACCAAAAATGTACTAAACATAGCGTAAGGCTAATGATTTTAAAATAGTTTTGAAACAAAAGACGTCTCTTGTTTTGAAATCAATCGATCATTTCCTTTTTCGCGGTTTTCTTCTAAAACTGGTGCGGATTTGTACTTTTTGGCTTTTAAGCCTCTCAAGTCACTAAATCAGCAAATCCTTGCATCCAGTCAAGATGTTCCACATCCAGAGATCTTGTACATGCACATTCTCTTGATATGCCAGTTTATAATGTTGCCAAAGTAAAGGGAAAGTTGATCACACTGCCAGGGATGAAGTATTTCATTCACGGCAACATTGGCCGAGCTACGTATCAAAGCACGGCACCAAAACACGCAAATTTTTGAAAGATTTTTTGTTACTAGCTAAGTTCAACATATATTTCACTCAATGTTTTATCCTATAGAATCGTTGCTAGCAGCGCTCAACACCTATTCGTGATTTTCATCAAATTTAAATTAATTTCACACTTGGGTAGGACCAAAGTACACCGGAAATAATAACACTCTGAGGAAATCGTAAACAAGTTTTGTATGAGTTAAAAGTGGCCAAGCGGTAACTACGTGTGCATGCTTTATATCTTGAAAAACTACCTTGCCAATTTTTGATGCGCGTAAGACAACACCCTGAAAGCTTCAAACACCCTCCTCCCCGCCAGGGGGTTAAAGAGAAACATAGTGAACAGAGCAAAAGGGAATCAATAAACATTCGCGTTCAGCTAAAGGACAAGGTAGAGACAGTTTGCTGTCAGCATCACAACACTAAAACGGTTATTAGTTTTTTTGTGTGTGTCTGTTTACAATTAATATTTTGAGTTAATTGACTGTTAACTGACAACTCGTTTAGCTAACGTTCAGAGGTGTGTGCAGCCTCTCTCGGACTTTCCTCTAACCCTTCTCACACGCTAACCCGACTAAAACACAGGTACCGCAATGATTCGATTTAGCGCCCTCCTTCCAATAAGCGCCCCCTTTCGAATAAGCGCCCCCTTCGAATGTGTTTTTATTAATAAGCGCCCCTATTCCAATAAGCGCTCCCATTCTAATAAACGCCCCTATTCTAATATAATATTACAGGGCCGTCAGAGTACCTATCAACGGAGGTTCATACCGGTTAAGCGTAAACAGAATTATGAACCAACATTAAAGCTAGAGACAACAACAACAACGTTTGATAAACTTAGCGTAACTTGAAGTTGACTGACCTTTCGGAATATTAAAAATAGTGTAGAATTTCAGCCGCAGACAATACAGTCACTGTCTCGAATTTATACAATGCCGGAATGTCATATGTGTCAGTACACTTGTTCACTTTGTTTAGCAAAAAGATCTGCAAAACCCGTTCAAAAGAAATCAGCAAAAACAGGAGCTCAATCAGTCGTCCAAGAACCAGACAGGAATGAGGATGAATTGAAGGCAAACAGTGAAACCATTAGCACATAAATCCTGCATAAATCCTCAGGACAAAAGCTTCTTTTTTCATGTTCATCCGCATTTGAACGATTGAATCACAGTAGTGTAGGTTTGATATACTCTGTCTCTTTCGAAGACTGCTGCAATTATTCAGACACTACTTACTTTGAGTAAGAAGAAAGGCTTGTGATGAATGCTGAGCAAAAATGAAGCTTCCTTTTAAAAAACTCCCAATGTTTGTTTATTATGATAAGTGATTTTGTATTGGGTACGTTACGTCTGAAGAAAAGTGCAGAAATTTTCCGTTTTGGTCTAAAACAGGACATTTTTCTCTAAAAATATCAAATCGAAACCAAATAGAGTAGTCATTTCTTTGATTTAGTCTAGACCAAGGTAACAAAATCCACCTTGTTTTGGTCTGGAATAATACGACACTGGTTGTAATCCGTCTCAAATTCTCCCAACCTTTGCAGTCTTTGGGGTACATTATTGCCCTTCTCTGGTGCTTTTATAACTTAGAAAACTGTTTTTTTTGGAAGACCTAATTTCCGCTTCACTCTAAAAATATTCTCAATGTCTATCACAAAAATAACTTGATAAAGACGTGCGTCTACTATGATGGCAGTTTCAGCTCACTGGTAATCGCCCACTTTTTGTCAGTTCTCCAGTCAACAACTCATGTAATATTTTTTTCCTTTCTCAGCGGTTCAATGTAACCTTGAAGAATAGCATTGCAATTTCTTGCAATAGGATATTCCTCTGGTAAGCTATTGTCTTACTGAGAGGTATGATCGAGGGGGGAGGGGTGGGTGGGAAGGAAAAAAATCCAAAAAGCCACCCAGTCCGCTCGCTGGTCCTGTCATCAAAAGAAAAAGAAAATCTGAAGTGTAGTGACAGTGATGGATTTACGCTAATTTTTGAACCTTTCATCAACGTGGGAGACGTGCGCGGGTTTCAAATGAAAAGTTGATCGGCTTTCACTAACACGAAGGGGTAAATCCTATAAGTTAAGACTTAATGCAATAAAAAGAGATATATAAGCATGTTAGCTCGAGAGCGAGTGCAATGAAACACAGCCGTTATTTTCTGTTCAAGGTATCAGTAAACCTAAATTAACATCAAAACGTTAGCGCGTTTTAGTGCGGAGGCTTATCGTGTGAATAGAAGGTCGCTAAAAGTTAAGGTGAAGTTCAGTTTAGGGTTTAATAAAAGGAGGAATTTTCTAGTAGCCCAGTTTAACTTTCATGAACGTTTCAGTATTCGCGTGTTGTTCTCTCATGCCTGATCAAAAAATAAGATCAGCTCCGCGTGATTGCTTTACTTACCATACGACCTTTGATTTTACTCATAAAAATATCAACACTCTCGAATATTTGCTGATTTTTAAACCACAAAACGAAAACAGATGTAATCAATTGTCGGACATAATACAGCTTATGATACTCCAATTTTTTAATTAAAGAAAAAGTACTGCTCCAATTTTAAATTTGGCGAACGTTTCATTCTTCGTGTGTCATTCTCTAATGCCGGATTGAAAAAGAAGATCAGCTCCGTATGATACCTTTCGTTGCCATAAGATCTTTGACTTAAGTCATAAAAACAAGCTGTTCTTGACACTCGACAAATTTACTGTTTTTTTTTAATCTTAAATAAGACTACAAAACAAATGGAATCTATAGTTGCTGTTGGACAACTTCATCTTCTATCTTTTCAACTTCTTTATAACCCGGTTTATAACACAGCTCACAATACGTCAAATTGTTTTCGTTAATCCACGTCAGACTGGATATGAGATGTACTGATTTCCACTTCACTCGAGTACCAATACATTTTGCTTTAATCTTAAGTCAATTAAATTAGGTTTTTTACATTTTTTTATACATTAATGCGAGTGGCCTCAAGGAGCGGGCAGATTGTAAACCCATAAGAAATTCAACCGCCTCTTCAAGTATTAAATTTGTCAATTATTAGATAAATAAACAAATGGCTTACACACAGATAACCCCATCTTGACTTTAGAATATAAACTCTGCTGGAAATTATAGCAGACCTTGAAACCCTGCTAACCAGACGTAACTGACCAAACGTAAGCGGTCTTTGCCTTAACGAGGTAAAATAAGGAGGGAGGAACTAGAAGACTTGAGTACGTGACTATTCAATACAAGAGTTCCCATTACCCACCCCTCCCTTCCAATCATCTTATAAATTTGGATTTCGTCAGTTGCCAGAGTCACAAACAAACACTCACGTGATTGGTCTTCTCCTCCTGCCTCTGGGACAACTTTCATGTTTTCTTTGCTCAGCTAAAAAAAAACGAAACACTGTATCTCAAATTTCTTTCTACACCATTTTCAGTCAACCTGATCACACAGAAAGAAAGTTCATACATATCATTTACCAGAACGTAAGACATCAAGACAAAAGTTGTTTACCTTGAGGTAAAGCTTGATTTCCTCGGCTCGTCTCATGTACTTGCTCACCTTCAGAAAACATAAAAAACGACATTAGACCCATTAGGGAAAGAAGCCAAACTTATACAAATGGAAGCTCAAACGTCATGGAGGGTAACTTGCCTCTAAATGTACAGCGTCCTTGTAAGGGCCACGAGGAGTTCCTGGCACAAGACACAAAAAACCAACAATTCAGCAACTGTTAAACACGATATATCGACCCTGTTTGTCATGTACAGAGATGATTCGGACTCCACGATGTCTGGCCAACGTGATTGTTGTCCCTTTGAAAATTTCACCTGCAGCAAGAGTTAATTTCTCATAACCTCTCTATGACAAAGTCAGCTGAGTAGATTTTAACCATACCACCTTTAGATCTTGTTCTGGATATGTGCACATTGCAAGGACTATATAAAGAAAAGATAATATTACATGACTTAGTTTTATTAATTAAAGTACAGCTGCTACCTGATAATATTGGTAACAAGGCCTCCAGGGCGACCTGGTACTGGGACAGTGCACTGTCATAAGCCCCGTGCTCATCCTGAAACAAAACACAGTTCCAAGATAAGATTGTAGATTAGAGCGGTTTTAAATTGGTGTTGTAAAACCAAAAGCAACGTAATCACTCTAACCAATTACACAGGACACAGAAAATCCCGTGGGCCAATCAAAACTGGACGTAATTTACAAGTAGCTGACGCAAAGCGCGGGAAAACGTGTGTGAGTCATGACTGATTTTGGTTTTACTTCTGATTGGATGTCAAAGTGGCACGAGTTTTAAACAATTATTGGCTGAGGTTTTTGTGATATCCAGAATAATCAAGTTTGAGGTAGGGGTTACCAGCCTCAGCCTTCGGCTTCGGCTGATAACCCTTACCGAGACCTTGATTATTCTGGATATCACAAAAACCGAATGTTTTGTTATATATTGAATGAAAAAACAAATGGAAGTAATGTTTTTGCTTCTTCACTGATGGCAAGCAACACAAAGCGAGTGAACTTGACATGATTACCCTTAGAAATCATGCAACACAGTCATACATGACATGATTACCAGTGACCTTGAGTGTCCTTGACGTGATTATTGTATAATCTGCCGCTAGATGACGTCACAGACGCTGATTTCAAATATTGACTGTGTGCTTTCGGCCAATCAGAAAAGAGATAGTGAGTTCAATGTATAATAATAAAGCTAATCATGTAGGGTGATCTTCTCTCATTTTTACACTCTGGGAACAATTCCTCTTGGGAGAACTTAGACCTTGTTCCGAAGACAATTTCCTGTGCTATTCTCATACCCAATAAAACATCTCTCAACAATTGGGTCAAACATTTAATGATTAAATAGGAAGTCTTAGTTAACTACTTAAACAATAAAAAAAACTAAAGAAAGGACTACAGATTCATGTGTAACTTACTCTGATCTCAGCAATGTTTGCGAGATGAAGTGCTGCTTTCAGCTCTGCATGATCCTTGCTATAGCGAGCTAAAAGTTCATCGGGATTACTGTGAGATTTTATCTTAAAACACTGCTTTAGTTCTTCTGCTCGGCTCATGTACTGATTTACCTAGAAATTAAAGATTAAAAAATGATTGAAAAAAAGGAATACTTATGTTCATAAATTATAAATCTCTTTAATGCAAGATCCTGACTGGTCAATTTTCTTTTGCATTACAGAAGTTTCAGTATATAAAAGGACATATAGATTACTTCAGCCGTAACTTGACTTACCCTCTCTCTTAATCTTGTTTTCATCTGTGGATCTTTCTCATCTGTAAGCCAAACAACCTCATCAAGATTTTGTTAAAACAGTCATAACTCAGAGCAGGAATTACTAACAGAAGCAATTAACTTACACTCAATGGCTGGTAAAAAGAAAGCCATGGCTTCACAGTACAGTTTGGCAGCTTCCTTCAGCTCACTGGCGTCATCCATCTTTATGGCCTCTGTCACAAGTTTTATCTGAGAGGTTAATACAGAACAAAATGAAACAAGGAACTATTAACAAACAAACTTGAAAAAGAAACACACATAATCAGCTCAAACCTTAACAAGTTCACAGAGGTAACCAAACTGAAAGAATGATTTGGTTAGTAGTCAAGTCTTGCAGATTGGCATACATTACATATTAGGGCCAACACAACTTTTTTTGAAAAAACAAAATCAACAACTTACAGTTTACCTAGATCATTGGCAATTTAACAATCTTGAAATTGAACTTTTGAAGTTACTCCTGCAGATCTTTCCTAGGTTACTTTTTGACTTGTAACTTCACTGTTAAAAGTTTTAATCAAACAAAGGACCAATTTATATATCGTTACTCACTGCTTTCTCTAAACATAGTGGCGATGGGACATGTTCCAGATCAAGAAAAGGGTGAGCAAAGAACTCTTCAAAGGATATTCTGGCCAAAGGATCCCTCTGAAGAAGTGCCAAAAGAAGATCTTGACAGTCTGGGGACACCTTGGATACAACAGGTAGCTGATGACGGATACAAAAGAACTTACAATTAAACAAGGTGACATGGATAACAAACATCAATGCCAACCTTAGAAAATTTGAATCCAGGACATTGCTGGGAGATCACTATTTTGTCCAAAGGTACCTCTTGTTGACAAGCTCCTCCCCAAAAATAAACAGCCATAAAAACTCTCAAATTGAACCTGATTTCTAACATTTATACAAAGTTATCCTAACCCCCAGAAATCCACCAAAATAAGCAACAAGTAGATGCTTTGATTTTCATCCATATCCAGGACATTCATACATTAAAATTTGAGAGAACAGTGTTTTTGGTCATGCAGTGTCTAATAGGTTTTCTCACTATGTGGGAGAGTTCAGGTAATATATCGAACATGAAGAGACAGTGTTTCATTGGGATATCCAAACACCGAGAAGAGAGTTGGAAATACGATGTGCTGTGGAGTATTTTTGACCAAATTCGAGGTGTTGGATAGCAGATGAAACACTATCTCGAGTGTTTGATATATCTTCTCAATTGAAAAAAAACTAAGGAGTAAAGTAACAGTAACAGAGAAGTAAAATCGTCAAAATCTATGCAAAATAAGACTGGGTATCCAAACCTCCTTCATGGTTGTGATTTTCTTTGTTTTAACTTGATGAATAATTATTAATGAGTTTGAGAAGGATGATGCCAGCACATAGCTGCCATGATCAGCTTGGCCTCCTTAGGTCTCATCACCCAAGTTGTATACTTTATTTATGTTAAGTGTATCTTACTGTAATTGGGTCTGAAGATCGTATCTTCTTCTCAAGTTCAGCAAAAGATCCTGAGGCAAAAGGTGCTATACCAAAAAGTGCCTCTGAAAGAATAAAAAGAAACCTTGAGCTTGTTAAGACTGGATGGCTTGTACTCCTCAACAGTTTTCTTGTAGAATTCAAAACAGCTCTCCTTGCACTAACTGTGACAGTGAATGTGATACAAACTGTGAAGCACTGGTGAAAAGGGAGTCCCTTTGGAAGCAAGAGATGTACAAAAAAGCAGCCAGCACTTGTTCAGTATGTATATTTAAGGTAACTTTATAATCATTGTGATAATTTCCAGGGAAACTAATGTAATGCATCTGTGGTAAAGAAACTGAAGACTTGGCTAAGGTTGACATGTTGTTATGGACATCGATACTAACTACAATGTACATATAGCAAGTTGCACACAGTAAGCTTGGCAAGTCCTGTGGTCATTGGAATTTACTAAGCAACTCACCATAGAGAATTACACCTACAGACCATAAGTCTACTCTGGCGTCATATTTCATAGAACAGATCATCTCTGGTGCCTAACAAATATCATATGTAAGCATAAAATAATATTTATCTGTTGAAGCTTATTATAAGTAAGTTGCTAATAATTTGGCTGAAGAACAGTAACAATAATGTGTAATGACAGTATTAAGCAACTTTGTAGATTTCAGTCATAGTAGGGATTACATGTAGATCACATCTTTCTATAGGTTTACATCATGGTCGATGAAGGGTGAGTGATTTACCATACAAACTCCCCTCACTATTATAACAAGGTGACCCTCATTACTCAAAGTTTTGGTTAATTTAGTTCACCTCTTTGAGTAAATTTGGCCTGAAATTTGACCTTTAGCTTGAAAGGAAATATGGGAGCACGCTGCTCTCAACCAGTCTGGCTGAAAAACGTTTACAAAATACTGTTTCAAATTTTCTCAATCAATCTTGCTAAAAAGTTAACAACATTGTTTCTACAACAAAATTACTATAACTGAGCAATTTTTTCCTTAAAAATAGTGAATAAGGTATATTGTTGCGGTTTAATCCTCTAGTCCTCAAAACAAAACATGTTGATAAAAGAAGGCCAATTGACTGGTGTACTCTGACTTATGTCCTTACCATGTATAGAGGGGACCCTCTTATTGTTTGTGTCTCCTCTTCACTATGTAAATACTGTGCAAATCCAAAATCTGTTTCAAAAAATGAAATATAGCTTGAAAAAGGGCATCTCTCTGTTGATTGAGTACATGTACATGCTATAAAGTTCTTAAATAATTAGCCCTGCACTTGGACGAGACCTTCTTTTAAACCTTGATACCCCTGTTTTAAATATATAAATATGTGCATAATAAATGAATGTTAATAATATCACATAAACATCAATATGGAATAATTCATAACAATCAAAAGAGGCTTTATTCAAACTTTGCTGCCAATGCTATGGATAAATGAATACATAACAAATGAATGTAAATTGTATTAAATAAATATCAATGTTATGTAATTTATAATTAAATTACTCATGTATCACTCATACATTTTGTAACTGAAAATCGCAGAACAAATGCAAATTACAATACCTGCCAGTTTCAGGACAGGATTTTGTCTGGCTGACAGCAGCAAATTCTGTGGTTTAAGATCCATATGAGCAATGTTGTTTGCATGCAAAAAATGAAGAGCAAGAGCTGAAAAAAACAAATTGAAAACTAATTCTAAGGCATTAACAAGCTGAAAAATTAATTCTTATAACAGGTCTGCTTAGCCCTAAGAACATGTAAATCATCACTACACTGAATGAGCAAGCAAACATACTGCCTGACTTTGTGCAGTGCATTCCAGGTAAGATCATCCATTGTCCTTAATTGGCTGAATAATGAATGCCCTACATTACTGCCAACTTTTAATGTTCTAGCATTTTAAACAGGGGATGTTACAGCAGTAATTTTAATAATAAATTTTACCTCAAAGCAAGTCAACATGAAATCCTGTTATTTTACAACAACACTTACTGCCCCCTCTGATCTAGATTTCTGCGATACCTCGTAATATTCCATCTACTACGTATTATTTCTGCATATCTTCAGTTAGTTTGTTATAGTAAATCATAATTATTTTGTTCAATGTTGCTTAACATAATGCCATACCCAACTGTCGTAAAAATCTTCTTGCAATATCTTCAGGCAGAACTCTTCTACTGTGAATAAACCTTGATAGGTCTCCTCCACTGCAATACTCCATTATTAGGAAAATATATTGGTCATTCCACTGGATAAAAACAAATACCAAGAATAATTATTAACCATTAATTCTGAAAATGTCCATTGACCTTAAAGTACTGCTAACCCCTTAAGGATCCCAAATGCAAAATTTAAATTTGTGTTACTGACAGTTACATGTACATGTCTTGCACATCTTACTAATTTGAGGCATATCAAGAAAATACCCAAAGCTGTTACCGGCCTAATATATAAGATGGCAATTAACTACTGTTTGGAAATGTAACAATTTTATACTGCCTGGTCCCTCAGTGTTTTCTGTACTCAATCATAAAAAGTGACATCTCTGATCAAAATTTGAAACCAAAGTGGGGTTTAAATGAAATATCAATCTGATCAGCACAGCATAAGAGTGAAGGCTTCTTGTAGTTGTAGTCAAATGATGTCATCATACATATCGCTTATGTAGGGTTCAATTAATCCAGTTCTTTAATCCAGGACAGTTACTTTTTTGCAAGAAATTCATAAAGTCTGTAGAATATTCAAGGGGATGCTTGCTTATGTAGTTCTTTCTCTCTGCAAATGTTTTTAATAAAGAGAGTAGCCACAGGTGGCATATTTCCTGAATACAAATACAACATACACTACAGGTTCCCCAGCCTCAAACAATCCCACATAAAACAGCTTCCTTCTAAAATAATGGTTAACATAAAGAGGAATCAATGCAATAAGAATTGTCAGACTTACTTCAAAGTCTTTCAACTTGACAATATGCTCATGATCCAATTTCTTGAGTAATTCAATCTCAGTAAGTAAATTCTCTGTTGCTGTCTTACTCAGAGAACTTTTTTGGATACATTTGATTGCAACCACATCCCTGGTGTCACCCTAAAGTAGGAAACAGAAGAAAAATACTGATATGGAACCCCAATAACATGATTAGCACGCTATAACAGATTGATTGTGATAACTGGGTAGGTAAAGTCTGCATATGAGCCAAGTGGCCCACCAGGCTGGTGCTTATCTCTGGTTTCTGCAGCGTGAATCGTCTAGGAGTATTTCTACTCCCCCTGGATGGGATACTAGTCCATTGCAGGGTTGCTCCCAGTATTAAATTTGCCAGTACCCATTTATACACCTGGGTGGAGAGAAGCATCGTGAGAGTAAAGATTCTTGCCAAAAAACTCAACAAAATGTCCGAGTCCTTGAACAAAGACTGTTCAACCTGGAGGTGAGCGCACTAACCATAAGGCCACCATTCCTCCACAAATAACTGGGTAGGATCAACTTATATTTCCAGCATATCAGGTATAACTGGGTGGGGGAGTCAGGTATGACTCTCTACTGACTTCTCTTTGCAGTATCAATAGATTTTTGCTCAAACTTTGTCCACTGAATATTTATCATATGAGAACTTTCATTATAAAATAAAAAAGGGGGGTGCCCATGCTCATTAAGGAGCAGTGAGACATTGAAAATGTCCCATTTTGGCATTATTTAATGCTTATTACAAGAACGTTCCAAGTAATTATAAAATCTTTGTGAGCCCAGACTCATGAAAACACACCTCAAACTACAGTCAATATTTGTGTCGGACACAAATAAACTTTTTAACTTTGATTTTGACAGAGAAAACATTGGAACCAAATTGCTTGCCAAAGCTATCAAACTGTAAAATAGAAAAGACTACAGTGCAGCTGCTATTTTCCTTATTTCTTCAATTTTCAGCAATAGAAGTCAGATCAGTCTTTTCTCACGCAAACCTAGTGATTAGTTAAAATGACTAGAAAAAATATTGAGGTGCCCAAGGTCGTTAGTGAGCTATAGCCAGAACTCAATATCAAGGCAAATCTGCCGTGTTTTCAATGTGCGCATGCATGATCGTGCATTAGTGATGCCATAAATTACGTGCAGTAAGGATGCGGAATGCAAATGTGAGGATTCACCTTAAGAGGGTTTCAGTTAAAAGAAAATGACTGAGGTTTATCATGGGCCAAAAAAGATTAACAGCTGTAATGATGGGGTGATCACATTTTAAACAGGGTTAACTCATAAGACATGGTTCCCCTGGACTTAGATTCCCCTCAGTTCTATTACCATTACTAGGGGCCTCCAGACTGAAGTACAGCCGTCTTTGATAGCAAATCCCCACACAGGCTTACATGTATGTGAGTACTATACAATGAACTCATTCCAACTGAGTATTGACGTGTGCTCCAGTGGCTTGATAATTCAGTGGTAGAGATTCAACACCAGTGTAGGTAATAGACATGCCCTTCGAATTTGCTGGCAACCCGCTAACTGCTTTCGTTTTTAGCGTATATCCGCAACAGGCAGATAACATAATACGTGATTCATTTCATGTATGATTATACTAGGTTTGCTTAGGGTATTTTGATTTCCCCCTTACTGTTGTAGGAATAGTTTTTTTTCTTCCTAAAGGATGCAAGCAAACTTGATTAAAAAGTCGAATTTTTTTTTAGAAGAGAAAAGAGGTACGTGAACGCACAAAAAATCCCAGGGGACTTCAGTCCCTCCAGTCAAGAAGTGCTTCAAAAAACTTTGAAGATTTTAGACTTTTACCTTTTTAAACGCCTTGTATACAGTTGCATAAGTTCCTTGGCCTAGTTTTTCGGTCATTACATAGTGTTCTAACCTCGGAGGCGGAACTACTCGTAAATCGGCGCTGGCCGCCATCTTGATTGTTTATTACGTAGCCCGCACGCAATACCGCTGTTTTTTGAATATATTTTTTTTCTTTCGGGGAGGGCCTGGGCAAGGGGAGTGCTCTCATTTTAATAAATAAAAATAAAATAAAACACTTTAATAGCTGACACAATTACTGGTAACCCAGTAGTTTACATTGTGGGCTATATATATAAAAAATATGTTTAGTTAAAAAATGTTAAAATATCGAAGAAGTTAAAATATAATACAGCATGCACATAAAATGTATTCGAATATATTACAAGACATTTTCAAAACGTTCTAGAGACGGTAAAGTGTTCACGGTCTGAGTTACTTCGTAAAAAGTCGTTCACTAAGAGTTTCTTAAAGTTTCTTTCATGTGTGATAGTTCCACAGGTAAGTGGCACTTGCATGAAATGTTCGTAGGCCTGCGTTGGAGCGACATTTCGGCACCGCCAGATGATCATGAAAAGAAGTTCGAGTATTATAAGAATGGGTGTTTTTAACATAGGTTCTATAACTTGTAAAATAATGCGGACACTCCCCATTCACAATTTTAAACATCATGCACAATTTCTTCATGCGTATTACATCATCAATTGGCATCCACTGTAGTTTCTTGAACAGTTGAACCGAGTTGTCGTGGAAACTAGCGTCTAATATTAACCTACTACAGCGTTTCTGCACTCTAAGTATTCTCAGCAGTTGATCGTTAGAGGCGTTACCCCAAACCGAACAGCAATATTCAAAGACAGGCTTGATAAGCGCGTTAAATAACAATTTTCTGCAGTGGAGATTAAGGTAGCCTTTCGCTCTTTCAAGTAGATGAATTCTAGAGTTCAGCTTCCCGATTAAATATTCAGTGTGGTTGTGCCAGCTTATGTGCTTGTCGATCTTGACGCCTAAGAGTTTTTTCAAGCTATTTTAGCTATATATGGGCTTGTGCCGCTGTGATTATGTGAAGGGTATGTTTTTCAGGCAGTTTAGCCTGGGATATAGTATAGAAATCAGACAGTCTTGGTCTAGGATAGGGTGAATAGGGTGAATAGGGTATAACAGGATTGCAAAATCAATCTGCTCATGGTCTAGAAAAGGGGATAAAGGGTTTCAGTTTCCTAGCGGCAAAGATCCTACCCAAAGATCTACAGAGTAGCTACCTCCGGGATCTTAGGTCGGTGCGAGAGAGAGATATGATGTCCGACCGTCAGCATGGTGGTTGTAAGAGAGCAGATCACAGATACATGGCGCAAAATAATCCAAAATACTCCCGGAAGACAAGGTAAACCTTGGGTTGTATTTCGACACGGAACTTGTGTGATTCTCAGGGAAGGTGCGTCTAGCAAAGAGGATGCAGCAGCGAAAGCTACTCAGATTATTTCCGAGTACGGCCCAGTTTGGATTGCGACACCCTCCGCAGATTTTAATGTTACGGGGAATTCTGCAGCAGAAGGAATTATCGTCACGTGCTGGCACAATGACGTTCTGAGTTTCGCCATTAAGGACGAGGGAGGGGATATTAACATGCTGGAAAAGGCTCTGCTTGGAAGGAGCAAAAGAGATGAAGATGGACGAAATCCCGAGGTTCTGAATGTGGAATACCAAGGCTAAGGAACTTCATAACAATTATTTAACAATCATAATAACCTTTGAGAACAACCTCAAATTTCCAAACGAATAGTTTTAGCGTGTTTTTGTTGTCTCTTTTTTGGAAGTACGTTACCCTAGGATACAATCTGGATCAATTTTAAAGTTGCTAAAAACGCAAAAAAATATAATAACTAAAAGAATAAAATTCTAAAATCCATGCAGTGTCTTTTTACCCCCACTACACCCCGGTGGAGATAAAACTCTTCATAACCATCATGCTTTATGGGCTGCAAGACAAAGATGGCAGCTAGATGCGGCCAGAGTGGAGGAGTTTTGACCGCAAAACTATGCCTTTTTCTGAGAGTGGAGAATGCGCATACTTTTGCGAATTAGTCAGAAAATGTCTCCCTTGTCGATTTGTGAAGTTAAGTGACTAGCCCAAAATTCCTGGCTTTCAGGAGTTAGTTTGAATTGAAAATATGTCGGACAACAATTACAAAAGTCTTTTACAAATTCACTGCCAAAAAGCTAAGGTCCAACTTCCTCAATACAGCTGTGCGCAGAGGGTGCAGGGTTTCAGTCCAGTTTTCGTGGCTAATTTGACCGTTTTGGGGCGGACTTTTACCAGTGAAGCTGAGTTTAGTAGCAAGAAACAAGCAGAAAAAAATGCGGCTAAAGTAGCTTTGCGCGAGTTAGGGCTGCTTGATACAGGTGAGCCTAATGCATCACAAGATGACCGGAAACAGACGCCTCTGGCTACTAATGACGGTTCTGATGGTCCACACTCGAATCCCGTATCAACATCAACAGCAGCTGAATCACAAGAAGACACACAGCCACCAGCATTAATGTCTTCACCAGAAGTTTGTAAAACAGGTTTGGGTCAGGTTCCACCTATTTCTCCTGTGGCAGAAGTTGTTGGAACACTTCTTCCTGTTACCTCGACTCCAGTTTCAGCAGCAAAGAATGTTTCTTTATCATTCAAGAACGTCCTCCAAGAAAGAGCGCAGAAAATGGGACTAGCTCTCCCCAAATATGAGACTACAATAGAGGGCTCTGGTTTTGTCTGCACTGTGACCTTTAATGGGCAGCAATTTAAGAGTGACGGGATCTCATCTAACAAAAAACTAGCCCAACAGAATGCAGCATCAGTAGCCATCAAACAGCTGAATTCAGAGCAAGGAACAGAGGGGAGCTCTCTGTTACTTAAAACTGACGGGTCACTAGGAATACAGAGCCCTGCAGCAATTCCAGAAAAGTTTGATGCCACATTGTCTTACAAGAATCTTTTTCAGGAGAACTGTCAGCAGAGAGGAAACAAACCACCTACATACTCAACTTCATGGGATGGTAAATTACTCAACTTCATTTTAGACTTCTGTCTGCTACTTTTTGTAATAAGTTCTAGCATGAGTTAACATATTACTCCCTTGACATATGTGATTTGTCCTCAACTTGGAAAGTTAAGCATCAGTGAGTAAATCGAGTGTGAGTCATGAGGGTGTTGACACATGCATATTAATTTTATGTAATAGTAATAATTATTGTTTTGCTTATTGCCAAAATAGTTCTTTGCTTTTTGGGTTACAAGAGAGTATAACTGAGTTTTTAACACTGTCAGTTTTCAAATTTCATTTCCAAGGATCTGGTTTTGTCAGTTTTGTTCATTTTGGCGACAAGACAGTATCATCCAGTGTACCATGCACCTCCAAAAAACAAGCGGAACAATTGGCAGCTCGGGAGGCACTGCTGGCCATTGGAGTTAATGATCCAGAGAATGCCTTCAGGAACAAAGGATCCAGGAAAAACAAATCAAAAAGGACCATTACAGCAGGGACAGGATTTAAAAGAACCTGGGTACATTCCCATGGAGGACAAGGACCTCAACTTGATGCATGGTAGGTATTCAACTGTAAAGCTCACACATTGCCTTTCAACATCCTGTTTTTTGACAGTTTTTAAAACTTCGCAGGTGTCCTTAGCTAAAAAAAAATTGTTAGTGCACACAGATTCATGACAGAAATTGGGTATCAAATTCAGCCTCCAAATAAACTACTGCATTTTATTAGTTACAAGGGGCTAGAGTAGTTTTCAATTGATTGTGGAAAGTTATCAGGCAATAACTTTGGTTTTGGTTTTATTATAGGGTCCTATGGTTTGAGACAAGCTGAGAATTCTATTTGGTTACAAGTAATATTTTATTGGTTTCAATTGGTTATGGTTTTATGACACTCAATTGAAAACTGCTCTATTCTACAAAGCTGTGTTAGATATTCTTATAGGTGCTTTTACAATAAAATTGGCCTGTCAAATGTGGCTTCAAAAATTTATCAATATGTACAGTATGTGTTAGGTCGTAGGCCATTGCTTGCAGAAACCCCTAGCTCCCATCCCATTTTATCCTGTTTGGGATCCTACTGGATTTCTTTGAAAGAATTCTATGCATTCCTCAGGATCCTTACTACATACACCATACCGGTTAAGCGCTGGTATAAGGTCTCAGTGGGGTTAGCAAGGGTCACCAATACTCTCCCCGTAAATTCTGAGAAATGCCTTTCCGTCTAATATAGGCTCTGCCAGCGAAGTCATATGTCGCACGTCCTCGTTTTCGTAGCCCCTGGTAATGCTAGCAGTAGCTAGCAGCTGAGCGACAGTGGCAAAAGGCGAGTGTTCGGCGCCTTCAAATAACCGGAATCTGTGACTAAGGGAAGGAAAACCCTGACAGAAAAACCCTGGCCCTCCAGGTTGGGGCTTGGGCGTGACGCCAATCACCTCACCCCATAAAACATTGTGATTACGGAAACTGGAATCTCGATGTATACAGGCTACAATGGGTGTAGTACAACGACATGCCGGACCCCAGATGATGCCTTTATTAGCTGGGTCGACGGAAGTATGACAACTATGGGTGAAAGCTGAAAGGGGGCCCATTCTCCAAACAGCTCATTGACAAACCCCAAAACTAAAGTAAAGGTGGGATGTTGGAATGTGAGAACTATGTTCTCGGTAGGAAAAACAGCCCAGATCGCTGTATGGTTGTGAATGCTGGCGAATGACCAAAACAGATGAGAAAAAACTGGATGTGTTCTTACATAAGAGCCTTCGTCGGATATTAAAGATCTACTGGCCAATGCAGATAACAAACGAGGAGATTAGAGCAAGAGCAGGAATGGAGACAATAAGCAAGCAAGTGGCAAGGAGAAGATGGACGTGGCTGGGTCACATCCTCAGAATGGATCACCACTCGTATCCACGAATTGCTCTCACATGGGTACCTGAAGGCAAATGGAAACGGGGTCGACCGCGCGAGACTTGGAGAAGGACTGTCGAAAGGGAGCTGGAAAAGGAAGGTTTAAGAACATGGGCAGCAGCAGCATCGGCTGCGGAGGACAGAACAGCCTGGAGGCAGAGAGCTTATGGCCCAATTCTCCACCTGGAGAATGGATAAATGATGATGAATAATTTTGTTTTTTTGTTTCATGTTTGTTAACAGGGGAGGTACAGATTACTTTTGGGAACAAGGTACTGCAAGCAAAAGATTTAAATTGGATCCAAATGAATCCCCTGCAAAGAGGAATGGGAAATTTGAAGGAACTACATTTGCTCTTCCAAGAGAACACAGGCAGGACTTGACAGTCGGTGAAATCTGGAAGGAGAAGAAAAATATTGTCATAGTTGGGAATGCAGAGTCATCATTCATTTTGTACTGTACAAGAGTTCCTGGAACTTGCAACATTTTCAACACTCGCACAATGTCACTAGTTCTGCTTGAGCCTGGTAATGGCAAAATTTTAACTGATAGTATCAGTAATATTTATATTTTAGACCTTTTCCACCTTGTATGAGAGATGTCTGCAAATAGAGACCACTCTTTCCCTCTAACCTCAGGGAAATGTCCCCTCCCCCAAGCATTATCAAAGGTAGATCCAGGGGGAGGGTGCAGGAGGTGCACACCCGCTGAGATCTATGACCCTCCTAAGAAAAATCCTGGATCCACCCCTGATTATTGTCAGGTGATATGGCATTTTCCACCAGCTACACGTATCAAACAAGTTACACTGTAGTAGCTATTCTCCAGGCTTGAGCACATCAGAGTACATTTTAATTATAGTGAGACAAGCACACTCATCCAGTAGAGAAGGGAAGCTCAGAAAATATTCATGACTTGTAACTAAACCTGCAGCCAGTACTTAATCGACTGAGCCTTTCCTTGAACTTGTTTCTTAAATGAAATGAATATAGTCATGTCTGGTACTTTCAAATTTTCTTAGTTTTTCTTGGTCCATAGTGATGTTCATAGACTATGAGTAGTCCCTCTTTCGCTTAGTCCATCGTGCGTGACATGAAGGAAAACCGTGAGAAAAAAATGGCCATGCGAAATCGTGGTGGTGGGGAGCGCGCGAAAGGAGGGACTACCGCCTAAGCCCAAAAGTTTGAATTATGCATTGCTCTCACAACGCAAAAATATGATTGGCTTATGTTAGGAGCATTGACAAAGTGTTGTCAACATTTGAGATACGTGTGACGTCTTGCAGGAATGTTTTGGAACTGGAGCAAATTGAAGTGTTGGAATCGCACTTCGCAAGCCATGATGTTTTTGTGAATCTGCCAACAGGCTTTGGAAAGATTTACATTTATCCAGTGTTTTGTTTGGCAAAGCTTTCCCCCTCCAACCCTAACTGCAAGCGTTTTAGTGATTTTGCCGCACAACAGCATCATCCAAGTCAGCGAATATAAATTCACTGAGCTTGGCCTTTCTGCCGTCCATTTGAAAGATTGAACTGGACTGTCACTTGAAACCGGACATTCACCTGAAACTTTCCGCTGCTATTGGCAAACATTTCACCGCAGTTGGATGATCTCCTATGTCAAATACATAATGTAAATTCTTGGTTGAAACTCTGCATTTGAAATTTTTGCAATAACTTTTAGATTTACACCTACAGACGCAGCAAAAATTTTTACAAGATGCCTTATTCACCATCTTCTTTTAAAACTTCTTTGGCAGTTTCGCTGAATGAACACGAAACGAAGGCATATGTTTTTGCCTGGCTACTTGAAGAGTAGAGTCTCCCAGGGTTATTGACAACAGGCGATAATAAGAGGACGTCAAGATGAGAAATCCTACACCGAAAAATCACTCGGCTGTTAAACAGCAAACTCTTGGGCTTAGGCAGTAGTCCCTCCTTTCGCGCGCTCCTCATCCCCAGGATTTCACGCGTCCATTTTTTCTCGCAGTTTTCTGCGACATTTTGGAAAAAAACTGATGATGTACTGTGGCCTTTGAATAACTGGTATAGTTACTTACTACATATATGTTTTAAACATTTTGGGTCATTATTAATAGTTTACTGTAAACTTTAAAAAGTGTTATTATTATAATTATTCCATTACTATTATTTCAGGTAGTAACTTCTATATTTGTGTATATTGTGGTACATGTAGGTCATCGTATAGTAGGTCTTGATGCTTGTTATACTGATCATCATGGTAAAGTTGCTCTTCAAGCTGAGAGGTGTGCTGATGTTGTCATTCCTGAAACACCAGATCCTGTGTTGACAAGCTGTGGTGTTGTGCTTCTGTATCAAGATCCACAGTCAAGGTTAGTAAATTTCAAATGCAACTTGTTCCTGCTATAATTAGAAAGTGTAATTTTAATAGAATGGGCTAGATCCAGTGGAGTGAAAGCAGATTTTTATAGCTGTGCTGCCTATACTGCCATTGCTGGTTAGCAATATTAGGTACAGTTAGGATTATTAGGATTCGGGTAATGTAATTTTACATGATCACACTTTATTTGGTTTCAGTTCACTCCAGGTGCTTCTGAAACGTTATCTTTCCAGTCAAGCATTTGTCAATGTAGCAGCAGCATTAGCACAGTATTTCCGTCGCATGGTGTCTGGCCGCCCTGTGCAGCTGGATATTCAAAGTTTGACAGAACACATTGGTGGATGGATGTTAGAGGAGGTTCTAAGTATTGCTGCAATGCATGAAGCAGCTCTTCATCAACTGTTTTCTCACATGTGGAAGTTTAGTAAGAGATGGTGCTCTGTACTAAATCCTCCTCTTCCACAAGATCTTGAATTACTAAAGGTATGAAAGACTGTTTGAAACAGTTTTCCACCAAGCTTTAATTTAGGCCCATTAAGATAGAAACAAACCTATCTGGTAAGCTGGTTGGCCAGATTCTGAAGCTGAGATGAATTTTTTTCATATTGAAAAATTTCATGTACCTAACAAGGACATTTCCAATAAAATGATTGACTAGTAAAGTTATCAGCGCCCCAAACATCAATTGAAATTGATTCACCATTCAAGCTGTCCATTTTTTGCAATGCCATCCTGTTCTGGAATACAGTGGAATACCGATTTTGGAACCTTCAAGGGAAACGAAAATTGGTTCGAAAAATTGGATAGTTCGAGAAATCGGGGGTAAAATTGCAGTGTTCGACTGAGGAGAGGGCAGCGACTTTTGGTTCAAGTTATTGAGAGGCTTGAAAAAGTGAGGGTTTGAAAAATCAGGATTCCACTGTAGCTATCAGTGAAAATTCATTAATGAGGATTTCTTTTATCAAGGCTAGAGCAGAGGATGAACTTGCCCGTCGACAGGCAAGTAATGTTCAGCACTCGGAAGATTTCTATCATCCTTGGAGTCTTCCAAAAGGAAACTTCAAACACAGAATGCTCTCAACAGGTTTAGTTTTAATACATATTTTTTCATGTATTATCATGTTCTTTAAAAATATTCCCTTTATTCTCAAAATAATGGCAATGGTTTCATTGAATGACCTTCAAAATTATTTGCATGGGTTTTCACGGTTCACTACTCAACAATTTATATATTGCATAGTTCCAGAAAATATCCATGCTTCCCCCCACAGAAGGGATTGGAACTTCCTGGGGGTGGGGGGGGGGGGGGGTTCTCTAGGACCAAAACATTTAAAGAAGTATATCAAGCTTAATTGGAAATTCCAGAGGCGTGGGGGTCTTGGAAAAATATCCCTTTGTGTGGGGGAGGTATGGATATTTTCTGGATCTACACATTGTATTTTTGGCAATAATTATTGTTTCAATCAACGTCACCATGGTGAGGATTTTTCTTGGTCACTGACTTGTTTGTCAAACTGGTTTGCAGTAGCTCATGAAAAGAACACACATTACAACTATTCATTTTTGACAAAGTGGAAGCTTGTCAGTTGAACAAATGGGTCACTTTTTGAGGACCAGGCTTAACCCTTTGACTCCTGTGACGAGCCTTGGCCTTTGTTCCACTTCTGGCGTTATCACCTTCGACCAAAATTGGCATCATCTATATTCAACCTCTGCAGGAGGAAAAGATCTTTCCAATGATACCCAGATCAGAGTGAGCGGCTCAATGGAGCCTTAAATATGCACGAAAACGCTCAGAAATTTGGGTGAAAAACTCAGACCAAAATTTCCTGCGACTACACGTGGCTGCTCCATGGTAAATATTGCCAGTCTCAAAAATGATAAGAAAAGGAGAAAAAAGAAAGGCAAAAAAAAAAAAAATTAAAAAAACAAAAACAAAAAGCTTAAAGACGTAGCTCACTTTCTCGTCCAAAAACTTTGATTTCTATGCATGCCTGAGCAAAAATGTCATAAAAATGTGATGCTAGTGGAAAGGAATGCATGCTGTCATGTTGCAAATGCATTTTTGAGTAGATTGGAGCTAATTTGGCCTATACTCAACCTGAAAATCTCCAAAATGTCCAAAAAATATGTTTTTGGCAAAGAGCTCTGGGAGTCAATGGGTTAAATTTGCAGTATTAACATGGCTGTATCAAGGCATGGTTGCTATAGTTGTAAATTTTTAACTGGGCCTTAGTTGTTGAAACATCTGAATAAGTTGTTGTTTTGATTGGACAAAGTGAACAGCCAACATCTCTTCACAGGTATATAATATTCAGAATATGTACCCCAGGAACACAATGTAACACTTACTCTTTTAAAATACCACTTTACCAGTAAGGCAAAGTACACTGCAAATTGTTGGTTCCGTACTTCAAGGTTGTGATTTTTTTCAGGCCTATTTATTGAACCAGCTGTCGACTGTGCAGTGAGGGAGCTAAAGGAAGAGACAGGAATTAAGTTGGACATAGATGAAGTGAAAAACAGTCCTTGGATTGACTTGCTACAGACTGACAATTTTAATCCCCATAAAGGTAGTGATAAAATAGCAAGTTAATTCCCGCTGCGGCTTTCTGGGATCAAGCAAGTGATCCCAAAGTGTCTATTAAGTCAATTGTGACAATATTTTTTCTTCAATTAGTTCAGGTAAAATAGGTTTTCAAATCATGACAGAAATAATTGTATGGCACATTGCAATGTTATGAAGGTTGTATAACTTACCAAAATAGACCTATATGTATTATTTTGTCACCTACTTAGGCGATGTGGTGAAGTATTTCCTGTATGTGTATCAGCCAGATGCCAGCGAAGAACTGAATATGTCACAAGAGTCAGATCTGGGAAATAGCTCTACTGAGTGTGAAGCAGAGCAAATCAAAGATGGAGGTTGGTATTGCACAGCACTTGATGCAGTTGATGCTTGCTAAACATTGCATGCTTGGTAACTCAGCAGCCTGGTGCCTGGTGCTTGTGCTTATCTCAAGTTTCCTTAACAGGAAACATGCTTGTCCATTGCAGGTTAACAACAAGCTTTCTATTACTGATAATTCACATCTACCTTACACTTCTAACTCTTCTGAGTGGAGAGTGGCTCTGTGATACATATAGGTGTGTGTCTTGCCCAGTACTGATCTGGCAAGGGCTCAAATCCAGACTGCTTGAGGTGACCCAAAGTCTGACAGTAACACACTAACCATTTCTGTTATCATTACGTGCTATATAAATATGTCAAAGGCTATACTGGGTGGCAGGTTCAAAACATGCACACAGAAACCTTTTGTGGGGGATGGATATTTTCTGAAACGTTGAACTATTCCTCCTGTTTAGTCCCTCTTCCTCTCTGGCCTTTTCTATATCACTATTCAACTTATGACATAGTCCCATTTTGTTTAGTTATATTATACTCCTCTTTTTACACCAAAGACAATCTCATTGACCTCTAGTTTATTATTGAATACTTTCAGTGGAAGATTCATTTCCAAAGTTTCCTGCTCTCGACACATCATCTGAGCAAGAGATAGTTGAGAAAAGACAGGATGACAAAAAGGGTGAGGAGGACCTGTACGAGTTTCAAAAGGGCATCCAAGAAGACTCTAACAGCTTGAACAGGGAGATGGAAAAAGATATTGCCAATGAACCCTTACAGTTAGACCAAAAAAATGTTTCTGTTGACATTGAACAGTGTACATCTAGTAGAATTGAAGAAGTATTAGAAGAGAAAAGGGGCATTAAGCGCAAGAGAGATGATGATGATGATGATGATGATGATGATGATGATGATGATGAGTATGAGATGAACAACAAAAGCTTACATGGACCACAAGGTGAGGGGTCATTCTGGCCACTATCTTAACAACAATCTTCCAGCTCCCAGTTCCTAAGGCAAGGTTGAGCTAATGTAGGATTAGTATACAGTGGAATACTGATTTTTTGAACCTCCAAGGGGAAAAAAATTGAAATAGCTCAAGAAATTGAGGGTTGAAATAATTTACAGTGTTCACCTGAAGAGAGGAAACAACTTTTGGTTCGAGTTATTGGGAGCTTAAAAAAAATGAGGGTTCGAGAAATTGGGATTCAACTGTATTAGCAAATTACTTGAATGTTTTCTTTAGAATGCATTGATACTCTGTGTGTTTCAAGAGGAAACTCTCATGTTCTTGTTTGCCTTGTTAAGACTGGTTACAGAAATGCCTGTAACAAGATGCTAGTTGCTACTTAACTAACTTGCAAGGAGTCATGAATGCAGTTTTAAAATGCTTTTACCAGCTCATTCAACCATAAATATAAATGCTGTAGGATGGCTATAGATTGAAATGGGTGAATTGAACAGTTCTATATTCTTGGTTTATAATGTAAGTAGAGTGAAACCCTGTTAAGGTACAGACATCATCAAGAAGGGACCATCCAAATTGTCATGGTGTGTTAACGATGTGTCCATAGCGAATTTTGAGAAAATGTTTGAGCTAGGGAATAAAACCACTATACATACACACTGTACATTGTAAATGCAAGAAGTTTGTATTTGATTGGTGTATGTAATCAGTAATGGGTTATCACTATGGTAACGTTTATGTTATTTTACTGTTATGGCAGACACCTTCCTCTTGCCAGGAATATCCTCAACACCAAATAACTGTGACAACTCACTTGGCTCTTTGACCACGCCCATGCCTGAGGATAAACAAGAACTGATCACAGCAAAGTCCCCTTATGTTCAGGGAAGTGTACATGAGGAGTGTGCTTGGTTTACAATTGAGGAGGCTCGCATCAAATCACCAGTTTTTGAACAGATATACCATACAGAGCAATTCACACAACTTCTAGCTTCCATTTTGACAACAGAAAAGGGGTAGCTGTATTTATACATCATCTCTAGTTTCAATGTTTTGGAATTAATATATTGAAACAATTGTCTCAGCATGATTCAATTGCTTGCAACTCAAGGCCCTGGTTTGCATAATTGCAACAGATATGGCCAACAGAAGCCATGTGCCATTTGTGTAATTACAGATTGTGCTTTGGTTCCAAACATTAAATTTTTGTGGAATCATATCATTATGCAACTTGGTTATGACTTGCAAACTCTCTCAGAGTAATACATGTAACTAAGATCTGCAAGCTGATGATCAACTTTTTAACCAATTATATTTTATTTACCGTATTTTTTAGTAAAAACCTGATCTGCTAGAGGAACTTATTTGAACTGGGTCTTTTTGCACTGATCTGTACATATCTATATCCATCTCTTAGGATACACACAACAGTTGTTTAATTGAATATCCACTTCACCCAAAACTTCATGTTGTATTTTATAAACTGTTTTTGACACAATATTTGTGCTGTAGCCATTTCCTTGTCTGCTAATTATAACCATTTCACACATAATCAAAGCAACACAGACATGCTTGATGAATACATGTTTATTTGTACCAAGAGTGCAGCCATTAGCATTCATACCCTGACAAAAAAGGTCAATTTCTAAACTACAACAATTTTAAATTACCTATACACCACATGTATATTAAAGGCAGGCTTTCCTTGAAATCAAATGTTACTGGATAGTAATATAGTGGTGCAACTATATAAGAAAGTTCAAGCAACCACAGTTGAAACAATAAGGGCAAGCTGTATCAAAAATCATGATCTATTTTGTGTAAAGGTTTTGTAATGATCTAGATCTACTCTGTTCAGCCGTCTTAAGTAACTGTCATATTGCTGAATATGTAAAGGGCAAAATCAAGCCTAAAAGAAGCCAGTGACAATCACCACAGGATTGTTGTTTTGAAGAGGACAAAAAAGAAAATGTAGCATGATGTACATAACAATGTTATTGCAACTTTCTTGTTGCCATTACTTTTATCATTCACTTGAACTTCCTATATTTAACTACCACCACCACTGCAAACAAAATGATAGTGCTCAGCCAAGGTCATTTTAGGAAACTGCCACATTACAGACATGTGTTACCTAAGACAATCATTTTTAAGAATGCAAATAGCAGTTTGCAGAAGCAGTTTAACAGAGTGTATTTCTATTTAGCAGTATGTTATTAAAATATAAATGTTGTATCAAACAACTGATCAATCCAATCTTACCAGCAGATGTCCAAACAAAATCTTCACTTTTTTAACTATCCAAGCTTCTTTTGTGTTAATGGATTAGCCAGTTTCAGTCAACAAGCCAAGTCATCCATTTTTATTTGACTTGCGTAACAAAAGTTCATTTGTGGAAACTGTTAAAAAATGTTTTGGACTTAACAAGGTCCAAACATTTTTGTCACAAAGTTGACTCCAACCCCTTGATCTACCCACATGTCTATGCTGTATTATGATTAAAATAAACCTAGATGATTGAAGACTTACATTTTCCAACATATTTCAAACACACTTTTAGGATAGGAAACAATTAAGCTCTATAAAACTGTGTTCTTATAAAATAAATAAAATTGATGGGAAAACCAGCCCTTACAACATATTTGAAAACAATATATTTTTCATAATCTTTCAGTGCCACTGGTATTAAATTCCACTATTTATTATGTGACTGAGAAAATTACTTCACTGTGATTGGCTGAGAGCATACTAATTTATTGTTAATCCTTAATTTGAGCTGCAGCACAAATAAACGCGCACATGTTTGCAATTTTCTCAGTCGTATAATAAATGAGTAATTGCATGAAAGATCGAGCAATCAATGATTTACATTACTCTTGATTGAAAATTCTACAAAATTGCCCTTGCCTATACATGGAGGTCCCTGCAATTTTGAGAGAATTTTCAAATATCACCTGTATTGTAAATCCTTAACTACACTTGCATTCATACAATTACCTACTGTATACTAATTAGTGGCAACTCTTAAAAAGAGATTATAGTACTTGAAATAACTAAAATAATTTAAGTTAGTCTAGGCAAGTAAGGCTTATTGAGCTGTGTGATCATTAGCTTAATGTAAACTTCTCAAGGCATACATTCAAACCACCGATGGACACTTACATCCTCTGACTAGTGGGGTGTCTGTACCAGGTAGAGAATTTTGAACTTCACTTTGGCATCATGGTGAAGAGCGAGGCAGTGTGAGAGAAAAGTGTCTTAACTGTCATCCTAACCAAGAACACATTGTAAGAACCCCAGTCAGGGTACCAAACCCAGACTACTTGATCCAGAGTCACTTTATTGATGTTTGTACTTTACATCTACATTTATTCCTCGAAGAAGGGTCACTGTGACTGTTTGTGTTCCAGGGTTGATTGCTTGGTTCAATTACTCTAATTGTTTGCTTACCTACTTTATACACAGCACTGAATTTCATCCTAACGTGACAGGTAACCCTTGTAGGTTGAACCCCCCCCCCCCCCCCGCCCCCTTGGAGGTTGCTCCTACATCCCTAGTTTCCCTTAAGTGGCCAAACAGACAGCACAAATTAATGAGATAGCTATAGTATTATTGTCTACTGTGAAATGCTAATAATAATTTTTTTGTTTGTTTTACGGTTTGTAGTTTTAATTCTTTCCATGTTAATACATGTACATGTAGTTGCACATAGCCCCAAATGAGATTTTTTAACTAGTAGTGTCTTACTCCATGTGTTAAAAATGTACCTTTTTAGTTGTGTTTTTTTTTTTGAGGGTCCAATTGTCTGGCTTGAATTTGCACTTGACCTTTGAATGGAAAATGTTTACTTAGTGGTTGAATACTATGGCTTGGCCCAGAGATTTATATCAATACTTTTGCACAGAGTGAGATAAACAATGGATGATTTATCAGTTTGCTAGTTAAGTCCCCTTGCACACACTCATCTACATGTAAACCATGTTGATGCAGTAAAACATATTTTACATTTTGCCATTTGCTCAAGGCAAATATATCTTTACAATAGTAGATATAAACTCTACTGTACCAATAATCCAGTCTAACTAAAATATAAGTTGACCAGAACTTTGAATATGTTGTGTCAATGGCCAAGAAAGGCCTACAATTCTTTTCATGTGCTTAAGAATACACATAACACAGCTACAGTGAATTAGTATTATTACAGTGGGAACCTGATTTTTAACTACCTAGGGAAAGGAAATTGGTTCTAAAAGTCGAGGGCAACTTTCTCCTTGGATTTTTTGCCAACAATTGAAAAATTGCTTTGAATAATCACAAGATTTGAATAATCAAGAGTTTAAAACATTGGAATTCCACTGTATTAACATTGTTGAATGAACCAAACAGACTGAAGTCTGGGAGATGATCAGAGCCTTTAAATTATATATTAAAACTTCTATTTATGGAACGAAAATTGGAAATATGCTACAATTAACATCCTTAATTAAATAGTCTCTGTTCAGTAAAGTTTAAATTTCTAACTACAATAATTTTTTACCACATTATTGTGATCAAGAAGATGTCCAAACATCTTGAATACATGATTTTAAAAATCATTGTAAAATTTTGAATCAAAGTCGGTGCTTCTGCACTTGCATCAACAACTCATGGTTATAAATAATATTTACGTTACCATAAATAACCTCTGAAGCAATTTCCATATAAAAATGTTTCTCAGCTTAAGAAATTGTATTACTTCAGAGGAATACTCTGAGAATTATTGAAAATTAGAAAGATAAGAACTAGCACTTTGAAAGTTTGAAAGTGAAGAAAAAGTTACGAAACTTAAATTAACATCACAACAATTTTGTTGAAAGTACTTTTTCCAACATGTTATTGCAAAATGCCCCAGGTGACAGGTCTTTGGTTGGAGGAAACCTACTGGATGTTCTTGAAGGCAAAGTATCTGTTGCAAAAGTGCTGCAATTTGTATAGATTTCTCAATATTCTCTTGGCCAGTTTCTTGTACAAGATCACCTTCCTAAAAAGGTAAGATCTGCACTTGGACCAACATGGCCCACAGCATTAGGGTTTATGCTAGTTAGGTAACATCAAGCCTCTGAGGAATATTGCTACTGATGCTAGTCCATCACAGGTTAACCCAATGTAACAATGAACACCCCAGCCAGTCTTATTTGGGTGATAAGAACTATGGGATTAGCAAGCGTGATAAAACGTATCAAAATTATGCCCCTTTGGACATTTTAAAACTTACGAAACCCACACCCTTCATGGAAGACCACAAAAGGAAAAGGGAAATAAAATTGAAGAAAATAACACAAAACACTCTGAGTGACTTAATTAAACTAAGTCTAAGTTAGAAGGCTCAATCATGGATGAGCCCCAGTTTTCATAGACCACATTAAGATCTGATGGAGTAACACCAGTGTGGCCACTGGTTTTAACTGGTTTCGACCACAATTTTCTTAAATGCCGTCTAAACTGCATGTAATTATGATCAGATGTAAAAATTATATGTTCAGCTAAAGGTATTAAAAATTTAAACCCAAACAGGCCTAAAAACTTAATCTGGTAACCTACTGTAAAACACCATGCACAGTAGATTATGGAAACACACTAGTGCAAGTTAAGTAATCCAAACTTAAATAATCACATACACACATCACTGAATTCTGTGATTCATCGGCTGTACATAAAAGCTGCTAATGTCCCAAGTCCAAGAGTAGTGAGAAAAACACCTTTCCACCATGCTCCCTCTTGGCCTTTCTCATTGAACTGTTTATCCAGACCGTCCTGAAAGAGACATTTAAGAATTTCAGTAAACACCACTTTCTTAAAATTAACGATAACTTATTTTGTGCATAAGAAGGAAACTGCAAGTAATGCATGGATTTTATTACAATCCCTTTTTAGGGGATTGGAAAGGAAAAAGTTTCTTGCAATTGTCATGTCTCTCAGAGAAGTGAATGACCCACAGATTCTAAACAAGATTTGTCACAGTCTATTCCTGGTTGTTTCAAACATTTTGTATTTGGCTACCTTCCATCCCCATGCCATATATGTGATGGCAGAGTTTATTTTACTTATTTCTTTGTGTGCCATGCTTGCATCAGATTACTCATGCCAGTCTTCATAATTAAAATATGGATTCTGGCTTAAGTAGTCAGTACCATGAATTTCTCAACCCATAAGTGATATTTCCCAATGTACATGTAGACATCCTTGATGTTGCCACGTGGAGTTTTGTGGCTACAATTATTTGATGATTAATTTCCTTAAATTTGAAAAGACAAAAAAAAAACAACAACAACAACAAAAAAAAAAACCAACAGGAGAATAAAACCAAACTCTAAAGAAATATTCAAAAAATCCCCCAACTGCAAACCAAGGACTGCAATGTGATGCATACCGGGAAAAGAAAGAGACTGCTAGCAGTCTAAGCTGTTTCACTCTGAAGTTACATACGTCAAATTCTGAGCTGTTAATTAGGAAGAATATTGAGATTCCAAGAAAAATTCAAAGTATGAGATGCCATTTTTGAAAAGTCAAGCAAGACCATTCTAGAACCTTGGGTTCAACAGGAAGAAACAGAAGAATGTTGGCACTACCAGCAGGACTGAAGTGCAAGCCAGCATTATATTATTAACCCTGTAATGATAAAGTTGTGCTAGGAAACACCCTGTAAGGAAGCGTGCACTAAAAGCCATACTTCTACTAACTTAGTAGACCTGACAACTAGCAGATCTGACCCACAGGAATTTACATTTGGGTAATCAAAATTAACACTTGTCTTTTCTTTTCCCAGTGTTTTCTTAGAGATATACGAAACATTTTCCCTCTGTTTCTAAGTTCTCCCAAACTGCCATAAGTTTTTGAAACTTGGAAGTAAAGCTGTGGAAACACACCAAACTTCCACTTTCATTACCATTTAGCAATTAGATTAAGATTTCTATCATGCATAGAAATCGAGAGCAAATAATCTAATTGTTTTAGTATAAATCTACTAGTAGTTCAAAACTTTATCTAAATCCTCTTCACAGACACTTGGAAAATGCCAAGAAGTGACCGTCATTTTGTTATCAAGGGCAGTCACTGCTAGGCTACTCACTATCACAGAATAGATAGTGAGTAGCGTAGCCAATGAGAGAACAGCATTGGTGATAGGACAGTAGTAGATTTATACTAAAGCAGAATAGATAGTGAGCAGCGCAGCCAATCAGAGAACGGCATTCACGATAGTTATACTAAAACTTGAAGGAGACACAAAATGCTTCCTACTCTTTAGTCCAATACACTAAGGTTTAAATACATGGAGCACCTTACACATAATTTCCTTGAGTGCTCACTACCAGTTTCGATATTTTCCAGATGTGTTTTAACTTATGGCATGGTTTGCTTCTCTGTGACCCCAAAAGCATCCTTTATTTTCCAAAGTTGGAGATAATTGAACGTTTGTTATTGAAAAGATGCTATGTTAGACTAAACTTAGAGTTTTTATTCTCTGTCAAACAGCAATATCAGTAAAGTTTACTTTTCTTAGTAACTTTTGTTAATTTACATCTCATAACAATGAACATTGCTGTGGTTACTAAAATTATTTGTGTTATGAAGTGGAAGAGTCTAGATAGCAAGAGAAAAGACAAGACTTGACAAGTCCCCACAGTTGAAGGAAAGAGGAAGTAACAGCATAAAATTCTGAAGCAAGCTAGACATTTCTACCTACAGACTTCGTTCAAAACTGCTTTCTCAGCGTATTTGCTGATTAAATACCGATCTTAAAATTCCAGAAAAATGATGTCGGTTACATGCAATTGGTTTACTCAATTTCTTTTGTTGACAGATAATCACGCTTCTGTTTTTTACATGTCAGTACCACAAATCTCGTGAGAAACGTTATCTTCGTGTTTGCTACAAGTTCAGTTTAGGAAAACACTTGTTATTTTCTTATCCACAAGGGTGGTATTCTAGGATTGGCTTGAACAGTCGGAGTTCATTGTAAAAAGAGCAAATCATTTTAAAAATTCCTCCAACTACGCAACGATTTTTTTCAAACACTGATAAAAATTCTAAAAATGTTGTCATTAAATAAAAAAAAACCTTAATAATTCTGGTCTTTGTTTGCAAGTTTTCTTTTTTTAGCTCAGGAACTAGCAATGTCTGATCTTGGAAAGTATTTTTCATTCCTGCAACCAATGAGAAGAAGAAAACCCTTTTATTATTTATGGATACCAGTTACTGCAGCAGCTGAAAACGACACAAACTTCAACCATCTTTTGTTTACGTGAGAACTTTCAATTATTACGAACCTCCATCGATGGTCTCCGGGGTTTTCAAAAAATCCACGAGGTATTTTAATGTGGTTCAAGCTACCATCGGGTTCAAAGACGGATAAACAAAACGAAACAAAATGAGACAGTGAAAACCGATTCGATTAAAATTGTTACGTACCCATCCACCATGATTTTCGATCCACTCACTGAGACCAGCGCCAACGTATCTTGCTACCCAGTCAGTGACTGAGGCGACAAGCTCTTTCATTTGGTGTTGATCGCAATACACCGCCAGCTTGCCTCCAAAAGCATAGAGAGCTACTATTCTCCCCCAATTTATTCCATCGGCGAAAACCTCACTGGCGATCTCGAAAAACGTTTGATAGACAGTTGCCCGCGTTATGTTTAATTTGTGGCACAAATGGTTCAGTAGTAAAGGGTATTGCTCTTCGATTTGGTCAGCAAGTCTGCGTAGCGTAGCGGCAGTCGGTGATACAGGTATAGGGCTATTTCCGAGTCTGTACGATATAAAATCATCGGCGAGAACCTTGGCTTGTCTAGCAACCGGCGAATCTTCCTCTTTGGGCAGTTTAAGTCGACTTTCCATAGGGCTTTATATTTTTGAAGCATTTACTTTTACAGACCACACGCGCTTTTCACTGTATCCAGTCTCACTATGAAGTCTTCGTCGTCTTCTTTTCGCGAAGTCCTCCTTCGCCCCATCGGCCTACAAGTAAACTTTTATAGTGAGAAAATGAAACAGTGGATCGCAACTTTCGAAAACGCAAATAAGTAAGAAGCGTCGGTGCTTTCGAAAGCAAACAAATTGAAATTACCTTCCTCCATCTCCGCAATCGAAAAAGCCGAAAGGAACTCGGTGATGTCGGAGAATATTTATAACCTTGTCAAAGGATTTTAAATGTTCTGTGTTCCCATTGGTCCAACTCAACATTTCTGATACCAGAGGCCCAGAGCCTTTGAGCTCTTCGATTAGCGCTAAGTCACGTGGGAAAGTGGTGTTATCTGACGTGTTGTCCTAACAGGGTGATCCTGATTGGACCAACATGGTCTCGTGTTCCCGCGAAGTGACGCAACGCAATACACGCGTTCACAATGTGCTTTCGCGGCAGAACCCATCAAAACAAACGTCTATCACATGTCTAATCAGATCCCCGCTTACTGCTTTCTGATTGGATGATTACCTGATTATATGCTGCGTCAAGGTTTATTTTTACCACATTTTTTCTCGCCGAAAAATTTTTTTCCTGAAGTGCCCGGCATATTGTTTGTTTCAATTTACTTCCGAAGGCGACGAGAGAAGATCGAGAACGGAAAAATAGAATCTTTGATTTACGATTCACGAAAATCAGTTCCAACGTTTGGTATTGAACTGGAAGACGAAAACCTCTCCCAAGGGAAGATACGTAGTTTGTATTGCGATCGTGTTGACGGTTTGGAGCTCTGTTGTGTTTCAATACAAGGAGCAAAGTGTTTTCGCCGCTAGCCGGTTGATTGAGCTGCGGAAAAGAACAATTTTGTACAAGAACAGTCACTGATTGAGATCAGAGTCAACAGCTGAAGTACAGATTTTTTTTTAATTTCGAGAACGATTTGTCGACTGAGTGCTGCGTCAACTAAGTTTATAGGTGCTTGTTCGTGACTGTTGTCGACGTTTATAACGGTTGGAACCAGAAAAAACTACTTTGCCGAAAAAGTAAACAGACTTGAACATGGAGTCGCAACTGAGCAGAATTACAGCCACTACGGATGGAACACTGACAGGACAAACCGAAAATTTAACCACAAGGAGCGAAAACGAGAACAGTGCCCGATCATCAGACCGTGTGGAAAACGGCCAACAAGCTGTGACGCAATTGAGTTTTCAGATTTTGTCGAACAATAACAATGTTACTCCGCGTCAAGTCGGCCAGATATTACAAGCAATGGGTGATGAGCTTAACAACTTATTCAAATATCAGATGAGGAGCAGTAAGAATGGATAAGCCGGTGAAGAAGGGAGAAGGTTACGTTGAAGTTGTACTTGACCGATTCGACGGTTTCGGTAGGAACTCCCTTGTACATTGTACTTGAAGTTCAACAGAACCTTCGACGCTATGTCAGATGCGATATTAGCTTCGTTTTATCGCTATCTTTTTTTTATTTTGCCATCGACAACGTGGAATTGTTATACAATTTACATTAAGCTGCCCTTGGGACGTGATCTGCCAAGGCCACGGTCGATTGCAGAGTTGCGATTGGCCGAGCGTATAACTGTCTTTCTTACGATAGAAAGATTTCGAATTGCCGCTTAAGAAAAATCCCCGTGGGATAATTCCCTTGAAGCAATTTTATGTTTCAAAGTCTACTCAGTTGTGATTTAAAAGCTAGAAGTTTAGTGCAATAATTGTAATTCCAGGGTGTAAATATAAGCGATGGTCGGTGTTATTTGCAAAGCGATTTTGCATGCAAGAAGAGAACTCACTGAGAAGGCAGATAGATACTGGCCATTGTGTTGTACATTTGTAAATGCTGTTAAAGTGCTGGCTGTAGATAAAGATTAAGACCCGCTATTATTAAAATAAGGAGATGTAAAATAAGTTAAGTTATTTTAAAATGCTAAACTTGTACACAGCTAAAGATTATATTTAACGTTGGCCGGAAATTGGACGTGTGTCATTCGTGCGTACGTGTTTTGTTTATGTACTTTGCGTGACCACCTGTAATCAATTTCGAAACCAGTTCAACAACAATAAACCACTCAGCAGTTTATGTTATTGTTTACGGGCTCCACTATTTTAGCTCAAAGTTCCGGGTTGATGAAGATTTCTTCAGCGTCGTGGCTGTATACTTTGTAATCCAAGTAGTGTCAAAAATATTCTGCCAACAATTCGGCTTTGTTTCTGTCAATGTTATTTGTGTACTTTTCCATCCTTTGTTCTTTTGTTTCGAACATGTCCTTTGATTATGTGCAAGCACTTTTCTATCTATTTTTGTGGTAAAAATCCCTTTGTCTTTTCTTACACGTGAGAAACACGAGTACTTATCTGCATGTCTGAGCTTGATTTATTTAAGTCAAACAGAGAACAATGGATATATTTGTTACTTTTAAGACTTTTCTTTAGTTACCATGTTACTTTTTCCCAGAAAATCAGGCCTAATTCTTTGCTGTGCTGATTTCTTTCCTTCTCTGTTCCCTGGTTTGCTAAATGCCTGCTCCAGCGAGGTGAGGGGGGGGGGGGGGGGGGATTCTCTCACAAAAATTGGATGTGGGCAGGTGTGGGGCAAGCTTCTTGGAACCCTTAACCTATTTCAGGCCTGACCCTTACCCAATCCTTACCAAACATACCCAATTCAAGACCAGATTGCACAAACCATGACCATCTTTCAGATCAAAATGGTTAAAAATCACACCCTTTCATGCTTTGCTTACCTATGTAGCCCACATGGGGGAGTACCTCCCCCCACACGATGGGGCTAAATGAACATATGTGGTTACACCAGTTTATTCTTTTTAAAGTTCGAGGTTAGGGTCGAGGCCTCTGGGACACGCCCATCATCCATGTCCCTTGGTGGCAGGGGGGAAGTTGGGGAGTTTTTACTCCATCCTCACCCTACTAGTGTGAGTTTCTTTATCATTTGCACTCCCACCCCCACTACCTGTTCCACTCATCTGACGAAGTCTTTCCGTAAAGTACAAAAATTCGCCTCTCAAACAAGTGTTACAAACCAGGTAACTTGGGAGAATCTTAGCAAACCTTGATTGGAACTATGAATGCCTAGGTTTACAACATGAAGGATCAAAGCTCTTGACAGGACACTCGATTTTAAAGATGCTTGTATTTTACAGCTAGTTTGGTTTTTTTTAAGACACATACAAATGTTCTCAGCTAGTATATGGTACAAAACATCAACTGGCCTATGTCATGTCAAGATAAGAGGAAAGATAAGAGAGTTAATCTTCAACATAGCCCTCATTTCTAAGGTAATCCCTCTCAAGTCGTCACTTTTAGATTTTAAAAAAAATATTTCTGGAGGGTCGAGAAATAGCCCACCCATGACGCGATTTTTTTAAAGCCTGGTTTACTCTAAAACATAAGCACAAGCATACAAAGCATAACGGTAGTGAGGACGCCCACAACAAATTATGGGGGACGTTTATGCTTATGCTTACAGCAACGCGTTTCACTTACATAACCATAAGCACAAGAACAAAACGTTTTGTTCTTCTTGTGCTTAAGATTGTGCTGTGCACATTCTCACTACCGCTATGCTTAAGGTGGCTGAACACAGTTTTTGATAACTGTGTTTCATTCACCTTTTTCTTTAAAACCCTTGATCCTTCAGTCGTCAAAAATGGCACCAAGCTAGTTAACAACACAAACTTTGGTTTTTTGATGGTTAAGCTGACGTATGTGCCGTTGCCATGGCAACAGGAATAAATATAAACAGGCCTTTAAAATCGGTTTTGTTTATTTGCAGAAAATCTAGTTATTAGATTTTCTTTAAAATTTGCATGCAACAAGCTTGTAACGATTCTCACAAGTTAACACCATTTTGCTGATAATTTAACAGAGATCTTTAATATTATTATCCCTTGTTGAAGGTTCACTGGAATATCTAGAATTTCCTTTGTCAAAGAATTTTCCTTTGTCAAAGTTCAATTATTTTTAGTACTCCAGTTACTTATTTCCTAAAGTATTTTCGTGCCAAATTTCGTGAAATTCTAATGCGTAGTTCTCGAGAAATAGGCGTATTTCCGCGAGTGAAATTTTCAATCGCAATTTTTTTGACTTACTACGCATGCGTTGCATTTAACTGGGTTCTTTCGGTACATTCTCGTCCCCAGTGCTACTCGTCGTTTTCTCCGACCACGTGACCAAAAGAAATGGAGGCTCTGGGGACGAGAATGCTTTCGGTAAGAAAGAAAAAGCTGAGAATTGCTGAGTCCTTTGCATCGTTACCTTTTCTAACATATTTTTGTAATGAAAGACTAAAGCCATCAATACGCTGCGTTCAATTATAGAGAAAAATAGCACAGATACTGCGGGTGTTGAGTAAATAAAATGATCGCTCTATTGACGGCACGTTTGTTTTTTGCAATCCTTGAGCGCGCGCTGAATTGCATCAGCAAAAGTGCGTGCGAAACTGTGTTCGGCCACCTTAATAGGGCTGTGCTTCTGCTAACCAGGCTTAACTCACTAAGCGACGAAGCATTATCCGCGGGAGAACTGGATACTACATTGAAAGAAAGAGAAGGCCAATAAGTGGGACGAACTCTACTGCGCCTCATTCCCTCTTACCTATGTTCAGAGTTTTACTACAGAGATGTATCCGCCTATTAAGCAATTAGATTACGAGCTCAAGATTTCTATTGCGCATAGAAATCGAGAGTGAGCAATCTAATGGTTTTAGTATAAATCTACTAGTCGTTCATCTAAATCCTCTTCAGAGACACTTCGAAAACGCCAAGAAGCGGCCGTCATTTTGTTAACAAGGGCACACCGCTACGCTACTATCTATCACAGAATACATAGTAAGTAGCGTAGCCAATCAGAGAACGGCATTTGTGATAGAACGCTAGTAGATTTAAACTACTGTTAGAAGATTGCCGCTATATAACGTCATCTCATTCCCAAAAAGATCACACATCGAAAAATCTCAGGGAAATAATTTGAAAGAGGAATTTATTATTGTAGTAAACGATTATATTATGAGCTCGAGATTTCTATCGCGTGATAGTTGACGAGGGCTGCGCCCTCGTCAACTATCACGCATAGAAATCGAGAGCGAATAATCTAATTATTTTAGTATAAATCTACGCGCAGGCTGCTACGCCACTCACTATCTATCACTGAAAAGATAGTGAGTAGCGTAGGCAATCAGAGATCGCCATTTGTGATAGAACGCTAGTAGATTTATACTAAACACTGATAGGATAGAGACATCTCTGGGAAATGGTTTGTAAGGTTACGTATGTGTTTTGACATTAATACAAAGAACCAAAAATGTGTTACGCGGAAAGGATATAGTTTATTAAAGCTTTCTATTTATGATACAATTTCTGAGAGTTAAAAATATAAATGACGATGAAAGCAAGTTTATATGAACAAAGCTAGTGGCCTAACTTATTCCGGTATTTTTTCTCTTCTTGTACCAAGTTCACTTGACAAGAACCGTAACTCTTTTTCAAGACTGTCTCTAGTTTATAGTTAAATCTTTCCTCGAGTTCGTCGTCAAGTCCTAAGAATTCACCGCCACTGTACCCCGGGAGGGGTAATCCCATATACAAGCAACATGGGTATGTGCCGCTGTGAAGGGTATGGTTTTCAGGCAGTTTCGTCTGGGATAGCATATAGAAATCAAACTGTTTTGGTCTAGAAAAGCATATAATTTTACCAGAAAAGTGGCCACTGTATAAATAACTTAGTCTAAAACGAGGTTCTTTACCCAGGGTTGTATAATAGAAATTGAATCTCGGAAACGGCTTTGTAAAATATTGGTTTAGTTAGCGTATGTTGGACCACGATAGTGATAACGTTTTTGCATGGAAAGTAACTAACCTGGGACCGGGTTGGGGTTTTTGGTGGCTAGTCTACAATAGGGTTGCAAAATCAAGCTGATCATGGTCTAGTATATAGGGTGAGTGTTTCAGTGTTCCAGCGGCACAGCCCTACCCAGAGATTTACAGAGCACCATTCCTGGGTACTGTAACTTGATGTCGATGGTTGACGCCGAGGGAGTGATTTTGTTCATTTGTTTTGACCAGTACGTAAGTCATTCAGCAAGATGCAACCGTTGGGAGTTTTAAATAGAGCAACGGATCGACAGCGCAAACCTGAAACTATAATGCACTTGTGTATGTCAAGGTAACTCTAATAACGCTTCAGACGCTTTACTTTTACGCTCCAGTTTCAACATTGGTAGTGGAATCCGTTGTCTCGGCTCTATTCTTATGCTTGTAATGGCTGCTTAACAGTCCTTTGAGCTGGTCTTCTGGGAGAGTGTGGTAGAACGAAAGATAACGAAAGTCTTCGGACAAGTCCTCCTCCAGAAGGCTAATGAGGTACACAAAGGTCGGCCGAGTTTTGGGATTAAACTGCCAGCATAACGTCATCATTTCATATCTGCAATAAGATCATAAAGGAAGTTTCTCTGTCAACACCTACATCTCAAGAAAAAACTAAACCAAAAGTATCCGTAATCGGAATTAAGAACCTTTAATTAAAAATACGAGGAGATGAATTGAGATACACTCTAAAACTTGGTGATTGTTACACAGTTGATCCAAAATAGTTCGAAATAACTGATAGTAAATGACTGGAGGGCAAATCCAAGGGCGATGGTTTTGAGTTCGAAAGAACGGGAATAGTCGTCTTTGAATTAGCGGGGTCCAGCTGAAGTCGCCTAACGACAACACCAACCCATCTTTGACATTACTAATCTACTGAGCCTGCAAATCAACGGGGGCGTTAAAGCGGCTGTATTCACAAGCTATCGCTGATCGTAAGGACATTTCAATTTGCGCAACGAACACGTCGCGATACAAGAAACCTTAAGTAAAACATGACTTTTTTTTCCGGTGAATTAAACACATATATTAAAGCTAAAATAATTACTGCGTCAGTCTAGGGAAGCAAAACACTCAGAACTAAAAGAAACAGAGAAAGAGAACGAAAACATGCAACTACTGTAAAACAAACGAAGTAACCATTTACATAGTTCAGATTTTGCACCTGCTTTGCTATGAAGTAGACATGATCACTCTGAAGGCTTTACTAGTTATGAAGCACGACAAAATAATACCAAACCAAAATAATCAGAACACGACAGCTAATGAGAAGCCACAAACTATCCCAGTTACTTACAGCCTGTCTGGACATTCCTCTGGTTTCTCCATGAGTCCTCCATCCACTACATATTTCAGTACTTCTTCGTTGGACTTTCCAGGGTAGGGTTGGCACGCTAGTGTAGCCATCTCCCACATCACAACGCCAAATGACCTGCCATGTGAAACAAATAAATTATTTTCATTTACAGCCTATTATCTTTGTAGTGACATTATTAAGTATCGCCTTATTAAGCAGTTTATACCCCGCACATCTGTTGCGATAACCGATGACTTAGGTGACAGACGACGGAAGTAATGAGTGTGGTTCCTTCTTTGATTGACAAATGCAGTGTATGAATTACTATCGTGTAGTTGAACTGCTATCAATACAAAAGTGCGACTCACCAAACGTCGCTGTAACTCGTGAAGACACCATCTTTTAGAGACTCTGGCGCCATCCACCGTACGGGAAGTAAACCTAAAGAGAATTGGAAATTTAAAGCAACATCGAGAGGGTGAACTAGACATGGCTAGCATACGTGAAGGAAAATGGCCATAAGAGTGGAGAGTAGTACAGCATGAGGGCTGCAGTTGCCAGAGATGACAAGCCTACCTTTTCCTCCTTTTCTGTAATAATCTGTTTCGTAAATGTCACGAGTCATTCCAAAATCTGTCAAAAGACGATTATGATTACTATTTTTTAAGAACAAAAAGCACAACTGACCAAAAAAATTTTGATAGGTAATTACAGGTTAACGCACTCAGCGAGTGAATTATCGGGACTTACCTGCACGAGTTCACTAACAATGAACGAGAAATTTCAATACCGCACGAGGCTTTGCCTCGTGCGGTATTGAAAGTTCCGAGTTCATTGTCAGTGAACGAGTACAGGTAAATCTCGATAATTCACGAGCAATGAGTGCGTTAACATTTTTATTATTCAAATTGAATACACTGCGCAAAGAAATCCTGCATTACAACCACTATATTTGAGTCAGCCGAAGCCATGGTGTAATGACAGTGGTATGTTGAATTTACACCACGGCTATTACACCACGATAATGACGTCAAGGTTGTTGTCTCGTCACAACCCAGCATCACGTGGTACAAATCAGCCAGTCAGAAATTCGGAATTCGTACAGTGTATGAAAGTTGAATAATAATAACTATTAGACAGTGCCTCACCTCCTATTTTAACTGTAAAATCCGAGTTTACCATGCAATTTCGTGCTGCAAGATCTCTGAAAGAATGGAAACACTTCGTTAGGAAAACGGACACTAACTCTAACACAAAATCTTCCATATTCTGTTACGACAGTAAGTTAAAGAACACATGAGTCCTGTGTTCTTTGTCTGTTATATCCCATAACACATCTCTTACAATTTGTGCATCAGCAGACTCGAGTTATCTTGCTTGTGCTCTGGCGCAGTTGGTTCTCGCATGTCGCGAAGTTCTGTTCGTTTATTACAGAGAAACTCAGTTACAAAACGTCATGGTTGATACCTGTGAACATATTTCCTGGCCGCAAGGTAGGCCATCCCATCCGCAATCTCTCCAGCCATTTGAAGAAGTTCTTGAAGGGTTGGAGCAGGCAACGATCCTTCCTGTTGAAGACAAATGAATAGAGTGTTGTTGAAAACACAAACAGTATAATCAACTGTTTTGATCTTGTTATCATTCTTCTCCTACAGACCTTCCTGGACGTTACGTATCTAAACATAAATTCTTTTCTAGCTCACCCCTGGCCGACGAGATCGTAAGAAGTTCTTGAGATCTCCGTGCTCCATTAGTTCCATGATAACCAGAGTAGGCTGGCCCTCTGACACCACGCCCAGAAGCCGTACCACGTGGTTACTGCAGAATTGTCTGACGAGACAACAAAAAGGAAACTAAGCAACAGAAATCATTACTAAAGTCAATCCTATGCATGACTGAATTGTGATAGATAACAAAACAAAGTCATAAACTGACCACCGACGTTATCTGTTAAAAAGAAAAGAAACACGGCAGATAGCTAGCACGAGAAAAGAAAGGGCAATTCTTGTCTGCCATTCTCGCTGTAGCTACCAGAAAGCGATTCGATTTTTCGTTGTACAATTATTAATAAAAATTTCCGCCTCTTACAATTGTTTCAACAAGTTTTACAGATTGTTTTACATTTAAGGAGGGAATTTTTTTCAATAACTTCGAACTGTGCTGTTCTGTTTTGGTTTACTCAATGTATTTTGCAAAGTATACACACAAGTAAACCGGTTTCGAGCAACGACACACGCCAAATACATACTCTAAAACGGAAAAAGAATGGATCTATATCAAGATTATAATAAAGAACTAAATTACGTTAAATCAAGAAGACTTACTTCATAACAGACGCCTCTTGGAGAAACTCCACTCTGTCTCGTATTGAGGCGTTTTCACTCACAGTCTGCAATAAGAGATGATATGATCAGAATTCTTAGTTTAAGTCTTTGGATGCTCATTTCACCTGCACTCACTCAGGGAAGAGGGACAGACGGAGGTTAACTCGAAGAAGCCACTACTTGTTGAAAATTTGGCACAATCGTTGCTGTCGATGCTGAGATCGGATAAGACTTTAAAGGAAGGCAGCACTGATGAGTTTAGGTTAAAACTAGTGCATACCTCACAGCTAAATTTGTTTCGTCGGCGATCTTGTCGAGTCAAATCAAAGCTTTAAGGCCGTTTTCAACTGAGTGTCGAAAATCCACAACCAAACCAATTATTTTATGTGACCGATAAGACTACTCAGCTTATCTAGAACCGTAGTAAAACCAAAACTAAAACCAAAACCAGTGTTATTGCCTGATTACTTTCTACACGCAATTAAAAACCGCTCTAGACAAGCCAATAAAGATCAACATCAGCCAGTAGAAAAACAAATTCTGTGATGAGTGGCAGGTAATCGCGGAACCAAACCAATTTACGCTACGAACGGAATCACGGGTTCACGTGCATTTAAGTACTCCCAGTACAAAGCCAAAAAAAAAAGAAAGAAAGAAAGAAAGGAAAGATTGCGCTTCACACACAGAAGTGAGAATAACAAAATTTGTTATACCTTGACTGCTACTCTGCGTATAGGGACATCTGGCGTAATGTCTTCAGCTTCTCCTTCATAAACCATGCCAAAAGAACCGTTTCCTAGTTCTCGAACAAGCTTGATCTTTTCTCGTGGGAACTCCCATTCATCAGCAATATACACTGCAATCACGAAACAACGATAATAGTTATGGCCGTCTGAGTTGGCATTCCTATCTGGTCTACTGACACTCCTTCCATCACGCAAGAGAGAGACCTCTGCGATTCAGCGAGACATTCCTCACTGGTGATCCATACTCCGATCCAGTGAACCAGTCAAAGAAGGTACAAGAATCACTGTAGTACTTAATCGAGATCATAGTGAAACTGTCCATTAATAACAACAGGCTGCCAGTTATTCTAGCCGTCTTAGACATCTGAACAAACACACATTTATCAAGGTGCTTGGTATAACCCATGTCACCTTTAACCCGTTTATCTATGGTGTTGCGACATTAGTTGCTGCTAAAACCGTTAAATATCTGGCCCGTCATCGCCTTTAGAGCGACAGCAAAACAAAAAGAACAAAAAAAGACAACCAAAATCTATGACATTGAAAAGGTAAAAGTTAATGTCTGCGCGTTTTAAGTAGGTTATACCGTCAGTGGATGTCATGTATTCCGGGTTAACAGAAGCGTACAGAACTCCGGGAATTTGTTCATCACTGTACCTGAAGTTATCAAACAAAACAGTGCATCAGTAGATGAAACTCACAGGACATTCAAAGCCCATGCCTATCTACACCGTTTTACTAGAAGATAAAAAGCGTACATTCACAAAGGTTCAGAAAACTCGTGAGTCACGTGTAAATAGCAAGGCCAAGCTTCCCTTTCACTTATAGTCTCCACTGTTATGAGCGATCATCACTTAGAAAGACTGGACCACAATTTTACGAGGCCACAAAACTGGGTCCTGATTAAGACCACGACATTGGGTTCCAAGTGACATTTCTTGGTCAGGGGTAACATTTCGGTCAGCGGCATCCAGTCAGTTTCACAATGGCGACGTTGCTAAGCAACGTGTGACCTCATTAAGCTGATACGAGAGCTTTCTGAGTCATCGAGATGGCAAGTCCCATTTGTTTGATTGGAAGACTAATAAAACTTCCTATCACTCCTTTGCATTTTTGATGGATCTGTTTCTACGACCAATCAAAATCTGAAGTCGATATGGCCAACATCGCCCGGTCCCCCCCCCCCCTACCATAAAGGCTAAAGCGCGCTATCATGGCAATTACTGCAGAGATTAAAGGGTAGAGTCATGAACTACAGTTACCATAGAAACACAATACCTCTTGTATCTCTTACGAGCAAAATACCACACCACAAACCCGCACGCTAACACAAACACAACACTGGCAGCAAGGCTGGTACCCACGATTGTCCCGAGAGACATGGAATCATTCTCCCGTAATGGAGGGTCTAAAACAGAACACAAGTGATTTAAGATATCAGTATATTGGTCTCCTGACACCATGGTTATATTAAATGACTATAGCAACAGTAATCATATCTAAAAATTCCGATTGGGGTAACAAATTCCACTCCCTACCCTGATTATTGCACCTTCTCTCCGTGGTCGCTTACTTCAGAGAGTATGTAAGCAGAAGACAAATCCTGAAGTGAGCATCGAATTTCAGACTAATCGCACAAGGAAGAAAAGCCGGCAGGGCAATAAGCCCCCCCCCCCCCCCCCCCCCCTTAGCTCAAGGTCTGGATCCGCCACTGCAGGCTCCCAACTTTGAGGACTAGATATCAACGTTGTAACCAGAAACCTTAGCCTAAGCATTTAAGGCTTTAGCACACAAACAGGACAGTTCTAAGCTCAACGCGATTTTCACAGAAAGTAAATGTAGGCTAATTAACAATTAGATTATGAGCTCGAGATTTCTATGAGGTGATAGTTGATGAGGCCGCCGGCCGAATCAACTATCGCCTCATAGTAATCGAGAGCGAATAATCTAATTGTTTTAGTAGAATTCTTACTAAAATTTACTTTAAATAACGGTTTCCCATAATTTTTCAACGCATTATTGAACTGTACGCTTTAACAAAATCGCACGTATTGAATTGTCCTTAGCAAATTTGCAGTTGTTTACGCGCGCGCACCCGTTTTTTTTTCAATAATTTCAAGTTTTTAAAGTCAAGAAGCCGTCAATGTCCTTCTTTTAGTCTTCTCAGGAATTTCATTATCCATTTACATCTAAACTTTCTTCCAAAACTTCAGGAAAACGATAAAAACGTCGCATTTCGTAGACCACCGACAGCCACTGCACTCCGATGGCTGATAGTATACGAGTAGCTCAGCCAATCAGATTGCAGCATTTGCATTAGTATACTAGTAGAATTCTACTAATTAGTGTTAGAGTTAGGTTGAGACAAGTGAGACGAGTGAAGCCTATCAATCCTATCAGCCTAAAGAAGCATTTAGCCAATACATCTAACGTAGTAAATGGAGGTAATCAAATTGGAAGCGAACTCTTAAAGTCCAGGTGCCGAAGAAGTGTCGAAGGCATAAACTTTAAACCGGAGTTCTTGCTGTCAAGGAAACACAAGCTATAAATTGTACTAAAACTCACCTTCTGACTCGTCTTTACTCGGTAAGGAGAAAGCTACAGTGTTACTCCAAGACCCATTGCCGGCAGGGGTAATGGCTCGTACACGAGCAGCATACTTCCCGTCAATACTAAAGGGAGGAGGTCCTGTATGTGTAAACTTTTTGCCACCTACACATCGGATCACAGATTGATTGGAGTTCTGTATATTGAAACAACGACAAAAAAACATAGCAGCTTGAATGATGTTTCGCTGTGACAAAGGCAAACAATGATAAACGATCTTAGCAATCTTTAGGAGAGGTACAATATCATTATATTAGATCACTTTCTATTCTGCGCACTGTCGCTTGAAGATCCGTTGAAATCTTCAAGAGAACTAAGTAGTTCATCACCTTTGGGAATCAGACATTAGTTTACTTGCTATTGTGTCCTACGAATCATTTCCACACCACTGAAACATTTATATCACACTTCTGCTATATACTGATTTTGGTGTTACAGTACATCGACACTACCACTGTCAAATATTGACGTTGAAGAGGACCTCCGTTCTGCGTCTGAACCGTCTTTCTCAAGGCGTCTCTCACCCTGAGAATTGCACTCATTAAGCTAGCACGGCAACTGTGGCTGTAACAACGACTTCACTGTCACCTATTTTCGCTGCTGTGCATCTAGTTTTATATGCGAGATACGAACAGAGCACATTAAGGTGAGGTGTGGTCAGGAGGTGATGCTGTTCCTTTTAACTGGTTTCAAACTTAAGGCTTCGTATGCATTCCAGATTGTTTGATCTCCAAGACTGGGATCTTTCGATGATGGGAAGATGGACGACTCTATTTTGGTATCAGAAAGACGCAAGTTCGCAAAAAGGACCAAACAATCTATAAGAAGCACAATTGGAAACAAGGTGCCCACGCCCTTTGACCGAGTAAAGAGGGTGTGCATGCACCTACCATTTTGATTTCAATGTCATACTTGAGTACCACTCCATTGGGGTCCTTTGGAGGGGACCATGAAAGAGAAAACTGTAAAAAATAAAACAAAAATAGCATGGCATTAAAACAGTCGCAAACTGTGGAAAGCAAGACAAGGGTCAATCTACACCTACAGTCTGTACCAAGTCAAATCAATACAGTTTCTTACTTCTTTAGTGACGTTGTCAGTAGTGACCTTCAGGGGGCCTCCAAGATTGTCAGCTGTAACTGAAATAAAAATAAAAAATCCATTAACAACATCCTTGTTTTTTAATGACTACCAGATGCCATTACACTTCAAGCTCATGTCACTTACTGTTTTTGTAAGTCATTGCCTTTGTGATCGCACAGGAACTTCCAATTGCACAACCAATTTTTGTACATGCACAGACCTGAAGGGTGATCATTAAAATAATGTGTAAAATCTAACAGAGAACAGCAACCCATCGTTTAAACCAATAACCAAAACGCTTTGTACTGGGCCTTTGGGCAAAATGTCACTAAAATGTCATAATGTCACTAAAGATAAGCTTAAAACACTCCCTTACGTTTAGGCTTGTAACGGGTGAAGGTGTTAATCTAGTCATAGGAGGCAAGCCCATTACCTCAGAACAGGGCTAATGGGATGACTGACGAAAAACCAGTCAGCTACCTGTCAATGCCATTTACTTCTTGGTTTGCATAATGTTTGTGAACTGTGATCACCATAGAGGGGAATGGTTATGAAGTCCGGCAAACATCAGATGCCAAGATTTGTGTTGGAAGGTCCACGACCGAGCACAATCTTTTGATTTGTGCTCATATACTTGGCATGAATTACATGTGCAAAACGTTTCTATTGGTTTGGTCTTCAATCAGAAGTAAACATCTACTGTGCTTTGTGCACAGTCATTGCCAAAAAAGATAACAAAACATACAACAAAGATCTTTGTCGGGTTTCAAAACCATTCCCGTCTATTAAAAAGGTCTATTAACTATGTCATCAAGCATCACATGAACCAAAGGCATATAAAATGTAGACTCAAAAGAGTTCTGTGTACTGCACTTACAATGATAGCATAGTCTGAGAAGTGTTTCAGTTTGGCCAGGATGACACTCCTAGCTTTGCCATTCACCACCAAGGTGACATTAGAGGAAGCTTCGGTTGGTAGAATGGTTGGCTTTGTGGAGGTTGGTTTGGCGGATGTGGTTGACTCCTTAGACGATGTTGTAGTTGGTTTACTGCTTGGTGGCACTGTTAAGTTTTGACACGATGGATTCTGAAACAACCACACCCAGTTGAACATGGCTTGACTCTTTTTAAGACAATGTTATAAGAAAATTCAACTTCTGTTCATACAAGTTATCGGCAAGTATAGCCTTAGTTTTGAAGAGGTTTGCCTTTCAGTGCTGCCCAATAAATAGCCCAGTACATTTTAAACATACTGTTTCCAGAAGTGGGTCCTGATGTTCTTCTTAACATTAATTTGCTCACCATGAAAAATTTGAGACTCGTAAAATGGGATTAAAGCACAATATCATAGTTATCATGCACTGAGAAAAACTGCCCTGAAATTTTAACATCTCTTTTGTTTAGGGTTGCATAATTTGAAACCAATACAACAGCAATCCCATTGTGTTGCTGACCTCTCAACTGCATTGCAATGAAAAAATCCATTACAGATATATAACCTTTATTTACCTTCGGCAGTGTTATAGCACAAGTGCTAGTGGGGCCGAGCAAACAACTGAAACAAATAATTAAAATTGAACATAACATTGTTAAGAATCCCTACTGGCCAGAGGCATACCAGTTGGCTATTTACAAGCGTGGCTGAGGATTTGAACTCAGGGCTATCGAGAAACAAATCCAGGTAGTGGTCAGAGTGGGACTCCAACTCGGGACCGCTGGATTGTGAGTCCAACACGCTGACCACTCGGCCATGCTGCCATCATTCACTCAACCTTTCACTACCCGTCCTGATTAGTTAAATGCTTGTCAGCCTCCTCTCTCCCAAATCTATAGCACCAGTCTCAGTCCTAACCTGTACATCATTGCTACAGTTTGTCTGATTTGAACCAGAGGAAGGGATGGTCGTTGCTGTGGTTCTTGGTGCTGTAGTAGTCTCGTCATCGTCATCTTTCTCTTTTGTGAAGATCGTCTGGTACAGTTTGTCTTGGAACTCCTTTGCGAACAATGCAGCTTGTTTTTCTGGTTTAACTTCTGGCTTGACATCACAGTCACAGGTTATGTTTACTTTGCAACTCCCTAAAAAATACAAAACATAAGGTGTTAACTATTAAATTCCAGCTGGAATTTCTTCCCCAACAGCATGCATTCTCATTGGGTACTTCAAGGTCATATGACATCTACCAATGAAACTGTTTCTAGCCAAGTCTCTGAGGGGGCAACATTGCAAGTTTTTACCATCAGGGTTACACTCATCTGTTACCCTTGAATTTTGACCCACCACCACCATTTTTACATTGTACCTACCAACATCTTTTTCACACTTTACAGAGCGGTTTTCAATTGAGTGTCGTAACACCAAAACCAAACCAATTACTTACCAATTAGACTACTCAGCCAGTGTCAAATCGTAGTAAAATAAAAACAAAGTAACTGTCTGATTACTTTCCTCACTCAATGGAAAACCACTCTATCAAATCACTTAACTGTTTGTATCTTGGCAAACTAACAAGAAATACCTTAAACAGTTTTCTTTTGAGACCAGTTGTTGAGCGAGTGTTATGTTTTGAATGCCGTTTTTGAATTATTTTGTTTTTACACCCTGTCCTCTCAAACTTATTACATGTAAATGTGATAAGCAATGATGAAATAGTGCTAAAATCTTGGCTTTTAGTCTTGTGTGCAGATTACTTAATAGTTATGCTGCTCAAATCAAACTTTATTTCCTTAAATTTACACCTACCATCAGGATTCTTATCTGCACTTCCTTCATCAGCGCTGGTATCGACTCCTGGTCTGTTGCCAAAAACTTGCCGACTGCACCAGTCAAAGTCTTGTTTCCATGGAGAGTATGTGCTGGATTCATACTTCACAATAAACTTGGTGATGTTACCATTTGGAAATAAAGGAAGCTGCCACTTGACAATTAATGCAGAAGAGTTGATGTAGTTTGCTTCAAGACCCACAGGCTGGGATGGCACTGCAAGCCAAAGTGAATGCGTGTTACATTGATTTTGATAAATTAATGATTCTTTGCCTAACCAATAATTGAAGTGATATTTAATAAATAAAACTAATAACATTGTTAACTCTGACAACTGAAGGCCCACAAATATTCTCAGATGGCAAAGTTTAGTTGTTGTCTAATCAATTTGCAGTGCAACGAAAACAAAATAATTTCTTACTTTAGTACAAGTGAGAATACCAGATGAATAGGAGGGGGCATCTCAACTATTATTGATCAAACATAAACGGCCCTAGCATATTAATACAATGACATGTAATATACTAAAACACAGATCTAACATAACACAAAATTGACTAAGGTAAATTTTTGAAACTGAAGTGGTCAGTGATCAAAAAACGGAGATGCAACAAATAATAACACCTAATTCACCAAGGTTAAAAATTCAACTCGTAACTAGTCTGCTGGCAGCCCTTTTTTTCTCTAAGGATCACTTAGACCAGTGTTTAGTCATTGCGAACACAAAAGAGCAGTATGGCGGTGGCCAAATAGGGAAGAAGGTGGGACAAAGGAGTATGGCCGAGTAGGGAAGAAGGCATGCTGCGCCCATGTCTTGTCCCATTCCCCTTTAGGCTAAAGCATCTCGCCTCATAACCCCTGCTGAATTTTGAGAGAAAAACAGACCACCAGCAGTCTAACTCGTAACATGCTTATGTAACCTACATACCAATGCAGTATCAATGTGAAAAATTATATTTATTACAGAATGTTTATTGTGAGTCTCTTTTTGTCACTGTCTGTGAAAATTACTCAGATTCTTGCTAATCATTATGACAACTTTTTACCCCTTACTTTTGATACATTTTTTGGATGAGCTGTTTAGAAGTACTGTTTATTGACATCTAGCTTATAAACTAAGTTAAAAATTCCTATAATTATATTCATACAACAGATACATATACAAATATTTCAACTGATCATTCATTCCCTATAACTTAATACATGGAGGATGGTGTCTGTCTTGAATTTTAAATTAATTTCATTTATTCTTTTTTATGTCAAGTACTTCGTTTTCCAAATTGTACTGTTGTTCTGCCTCTGCTGTTGTTGCACTGTTTACAACACACTTTTACCTACAGACCACTTGTGAAAATGGCCGGGTCTAAAACTTCAACACGACAGCAGAAAACCGAGATAGCTAGGGGCGAATTGAAAGATGAAGAAACTAGAGCAAATCAACAGTACAGATAGCAGTTTCCAGATTTAACCACACAGTAACCAAAATATGAGCAAGAAATCATACTGACTAAGGACCTTCATGAGCAGATATTATTCTGTGTGTAACAAAATTCATTGATTAACTCAGGGCTGCTGCAGCCTTTTCTTCTGTTCAATGAGTGGTAAAATGTTGTTGCAGTAGCAGTAGCTTTGTTGGAGGCTCAGGGGATTCTCAGTAGAGGCAAGGGAAAATCAAAATAAAAGGGGAAAATGGCAAAGAAAAAATGGGTAAACTGCTTAGACTTAAAGTGTTGATTTAAGTTAGGTATATTCAAGGATTGCCACATGTAATACTTTCAGTTGCATGAATAATCAGTGGTTTAAAGTTTTTGTACATTGTTCATTGCCTGCTTTATGCGAATTACTGTCAGAAGGTTAAGATGTCAAAAAGGTTTTGGTCAGTTTGCTTGAAAATATTGCACTGTTGATAAGACCACTGCTGCCAAAAAAGGTATGTACTCAAAACATTCTGATGTGCTACTGGAGTGTTTTTTTGTAAGTTGCCATAATGTTGGCCTCTTCTTAACTTACCACTTTCCTTAGTCTGGATAAACACCAGGTCACTCTTGGCACCTTCATTCTTCAGCACCACTGCCTCAACTTGAAATGCATACAGGGTAAAGTGCTTGAGCTTTGGGATGTATTTGAAAATTTTACGAGGTTTGGTTGCTAAGCTGTTTGGGGTGGTGTCATTTTTATCGAAACTAGTGACATTTACTCTGAAAAAGACAAAAAATACTGGTCAGAAGTAAGAACATATCAAAAGCACTTTTGAAGCAAGGGCACTAAGCTAGTCAAACACTATTTAATTATTGATTAGAAACTTATAGTTCTAATTAGAATGTGTGGATCCAATAAATATCCATATCTGCTCTAAGGCGAGCTACTGGAAATTCCATGGGGAAGGGGGTCCTCAAAGCCAATGTTTTAAATGGAAAACATGAATTCACCAAAACTGGAATTTCTAAGAGGATGAGGGTCAAACCAAAAAGCCTCCATAAGAGGGGCATGGATATTTTCTGGGTTAATTTACCTCCTTTATCTCAGCTGAGTATTTTTAATTACTTTACCTTTGGTACAGTGCAACAGTTCCACTGTCAGTAGCTTTTTACAAACTACAGCTGAACCTCCGCTAACAGCCAACCCTTTACAACAGCCACCTCTGTATAAAGGCCACTTTTTGGTCCCAGCGGACAATATATTCACTTACATTCAACCTTATTTTAATCTCTCTATAATGGCCACCTCTCCCACAATGGCAATGGCCATTAACGCCCAAGTCGCTAGTGGAGGGAAGGTGCCTACGAAGCCCGGGGGCTGCAACCGCAGTCACATCCCCAAGGCACTAGAACACCCGACTGGCCTGCCCAACCCGCAACCAAGCCACGAGCCCCCCGCGCCAAGCCCCCTACAGGCACCTGTCACACTCAAGCCAGACGGCATTCGTGGAAAATAAATCAATAAATAAATAAATAAATGGAATAAAATAAAATGCTGAAAAGAAAGGGGGGGATTGGGAGGGAACGCCGAGAACCGCTAAACTATAATTCAATCCACAACACCACACTAACAGAACGATGACTGCGAGCACATGGGACGACAACACATGTACTAACCAAATATACCGCTGGACAATGTCAGCCCCAGGGCTCTCATGACCATATGACTGTTGTAAACGCTACAGAAACGCACCAAACGCTAAACAAACACTAACAGATGGCCAAGGCACTAACAAACGCCTACAAAAACGCTACTGACCAGACTTGCTCCTGGTCATAAACTATGTAAAATTTCATTGAACTATATCAAACGCTACAAAACGCACCAAACGCTAACCAAACGCTCACAGACGGCCAAGACACTGACAACCACCTATAAAAACACTACTGACCAGACTAGCTCCTAGTCATTAACTATGTTAAATTTCATTTAACTATATTTAAAACATGTCCCAGCTGCCAAAATAACCTCTCAACAACTGCCCGTTAATCAACAACTGACAAACAGCATATAGAAAACCCTGATTTTTATCACAAGAGGTCACCAAACTTGATCCATACTACATGTTACTGGTCTCTATTTCTGTTTAGTTTCTGTTTTATTGACATAGCTTGATCGTGTTATGTATGTTTAGGCTAAAACGTGCTTTTTTTTACAAAGAAATGTCCCCCCCCCCCCCCCAAACAGAACAAGTGTCGTACTACACCTCTACTTCCCCAAAATGGCCACCTCTATACAATGGCCAATTATTTTTGTCCCCAAGGTGGCGGTTGTGGAGAGGTTTGACAGTAATATTTTTTTTTTCCATAGAGCTTGCTAGTCAGTCCAGTATGACAACAATTTGAAAAGTTTTATACAGGTCTGGTAACTTATATTTAACTCACAGGAAGAACATTACTATTAATTTACATTTGTCCTACAGTCATTAAAGACAGTTATATTGTTTCATTTGTAATTACATTTATCAGTTTATGTACTTACTCAGGGGTCCCTGCTACCTTGTCCACTCGTGTCCAGCTGTATAACAAAATAGCAAAATAAACATGTACAAAATTATAAACATCTTTGTTGTATATCAGGAATCACCTCATACTAACAAGTTTCCTAAAATGTCATCAAAATTGGTTGACATTAAACTACTTGGACTGGACAAGGATAGAACAGCAAGTGCCTGTGTAAGGTTACTTATTGATTGGAATTTGTAATGCCGACAAATGTTCAGTTGGAATGTCAGATACTTCTTTTACTGGACTGAAAGTTTCCACTAGATATTCTACACAAATTTAACATTTTTCTGGTGTAATTTTCATAGGCTAGAAGGATAAAGGCTGAAGTCTGGCTCTGTATATAGTAGTAATAATTATTATATGCCTCAGTGGCTTAACAGAAAGTAACATTTGTCCAAACAAGCTATTACACTTACACATTCTCACTCTCACTGCTGCATGCATCCACATCATCATATTCTGTGATCTTTCTATTTGGGCTGAAATGGGATATTTCAGGCGTTCATTATTAACAAACCCTGGTTAAAACAATGTAAATTACACAGTGAACAATAAAACAGCCAACATAACATTTGTCCAGTTACTTACGCCTCTCTGTAAGACACAGTGTAAAACAACACAGTTCTATAATCATCAAAGATTTCATCCCATTCCACTTTCATGCAAACTGGTGTACATCTGCCTACTGAAACTTCCTCTAGAGTCACATTTATTTTGCGAACATCACCTACAGATGACAAAAATAAAAACAAAATTACTTTCAAATAATGTATATTTCAATTAAATAAATAAACAAATAAAGACGAGTTTAAACTGGAGGTATTACATCAAACATGAAAGACTGTGTTTGACCACATTTCCAAACGCAGAGAAGAGAGTTGAAAATACTGTAGAGGAGTATTTTTGACAAACTTTGAGGTGTTTGGAAATGTGGTCAGACACTGTCTTGAGTGTTTGATATATCTTCTCAACTGAAACTAAAACTAAGAAAACGGAGAAATAAAATCGTAAAAATCTCTGCTGATTAAGATCTGATATCGAAATGCCGTCTCTGTTATGCCTTCCTTTATTCAAACTTGATGAATTATTAACACGTTTGGGAAAAAACTTTCTAGCACTCCTGCTGTACCTCATGATCATCCACTCTTGTGCACTCTCATCGAACTTGAACTTAAAAAGATCAAACTTGAACTTGCCTAGCCGGTCTCCAAAAGTATTTGAATTTCTGATAGGGGTATAACTGAACTTGAGCTACCCCTTTACACATATTTTTTTTTCAAAAATTTCTCATGATGAACCTATTTTAATGGCAGTCTCTTCCTTGCTCCAGTATAAGAGCAACATTACTGAATCATCTCAGTAAGCTTAATGCAGTCATGATTAGGTATGTGACTTGGACCATATTTTCACAACTTCCAAAACCAAACAATTTCTGTTTCAGATTTTTTTAACATTAGCTCAGCGAGCATGAGCTTGATAAGTTAGCTTATACTTTGACTGTCTCTTTTCTAAGAAAATAGAATTTCCATCCAGGCGAGAAATTTGCAGTCCATTTTTTAGTGCTCAGATAATAACAAAGCAAACAGTGAAAGAAAGTGAAAGAAAGTCAAATTAACCCATCTCTTGATTCTTCTCTACACTTACATGCCATGGCATTTCCATTGGTGGTGTCTGAAATATCAATGCTTCTTTTTGAGTCATTTTTATTCCACTTAAGAACATCGTTCACAAGGGGACTAATCTTGCTTGGACACAGGAAAGGATTCAAATGCACCATTATTCCACCCTCGCTGATGCTTAGATTTTGCTGAAATGGCCACATAGCCTCAAGCTTGGGGTTGTCAAGAATAGCCAATGCATACCTAGACAGAGAATAAAAGGTATGAACTTGTTACACCCACACTACATGGAGGGCAAAACAGCTGGGAGGAGGTTTGCACTTATGCGTACTTAATGTGCATACTTACATAGATTTTGTCCCTGGTGGGAGTCCAATGGGGCATGAAGTCACAAAGAACTTAAGTCTCTTTCATTAGGGTCATCACACAATGTTACTAGAGAAGTGTTGCATGATGACCCTAATAACGGCTGCAAAGGAGACTAAGAGAACTTGTGCTACTGAATATACTACTTTGAAGGGCTTCAAGCCAGCAAAGACCACCATAAAAGCACAGACTGTTGATCTAACTATCCCTTACAGTGGCTGCTAATAGGGTTAACTTGCCCAGGTAAGTCCCTATCATTTTGGGTAAGTACAAAACATACCTTTTTTATGCAACAGGTGGGTGATCAAGTGGCCCACCACTATACTCTGTACGTACCTGTCATTGTACAAAATTGGTTTCTCCAGTCCATAGTTCACCAGATCTGGCAGAGATAGTGGTTTAATTTCTTTCAGATTCTTGAGAAAGTTCAAAGATTTCAGAGATGCAGACTCTCGGATGACAATGTAACCATCCTTAACTTTTTCAATTTGTCCCAAATTCTCATCAAGTCGCGTTCCAATACCTAGTTGGAACAAAGTAGAGAGAAATAATTTCAGTTTAGCCATTTATGTACAATCTGAATAGAGTAAGTATAATTCACCTCCAAGTGTGGTGATATAGTACATTAATTATTGCTGACTTTAGCAACAATTTCTGGTCCTTTTATAACAGGTTTGGGAAAAGAATTCTTAAAACATCTGGGTTAATCTTTGCTGGAATGAAACAAAAGAACATGCAATGTCGAGAAGTACCCCTAATTGGAAGCAATTCAATTATTATTATTACTATTATTATTATTATTATTATTATTATTATTACACTTATTATACTTGTCGCATACAATCAATGAAACAACCCACAAATACTTTTGCTACATTTCTGTGATATTTCAAATAAGTCATTCCAATTCTCAGCTCTTCTCAATTTTATTCATTTCAATCTGTAAACTACATTTTGCTTCCTTTTTCAACGACTTCATTACAATAATTGTTATGGTATATAGTTTTGTGCTGTAATTAATGATCATGTTAAGTTTTAGTGAAGAATTTTAATGAGCCCAAAAAAATTATTATAATTATTATTTTTATTACTATTACTATTACTATTACTATTACTACAACCATTACTACATGTATAGCTATTACTATTACTACTATTACTATTATTATTATCATTATTATTATTATTATTACTACTACTATTATTATTATTATTATTATTATTATTATTATTATTAATTGTAGCATAGGACAGTTTAAAAAGTTAAGGGAAAATGTGGACCTTAATTAACAAACCTGAGCCACCACTTCCTCTTATGTTGATGATTAAGTTTCCCTCGATTTCTGTGCAGCCTTTGTACTCATTCAGGGATGCTACTGAATCAATGGGTAGCTTTTCAGTCTTACAAACTATACAGCAACAAAAAATCAAAACAATAATATTTATATCGTCAGTAATTGAGTTTTTGAGCATTGTATTGGAAGCAGAAGCACTTAACCCCCAAATCTACTGTTTCTGCCTCTTCTTGACTTTTCCTACCAGGTGGGTATGACAAAGTAAGAATGTGATCATCGAAAGAGAATCTTGTCAACTTAAGGTGATTCAAAATAGTTTCCAGCACTTTCCAAGACTTAGAATTTCATGGGTCATTATAACCACTCTTTATCAGTTGATGCTACAATCATGGTGTCAAAAAACTGCCCAATCATTGGTAAAAATGTTGTCATCATTTTTGTGACACAATACATTACCATAGTAACAGTATAACCTGCTGAAAACACCTTTAATTTTATCTTTAACTGCTAATAACCCCCAAAAAAGCACAATGACCCCACTTTTATTATTGAAGTTTGATTAGCTGGATAAGATGCAACTATGGGCAAAGTTTAAAAAAATGCTCATGGGATTTAAACCACCTTAAATTTTTAAAATTTACTTCCCTTAGTATATGAAAATGAACTAACACAATAGGAACCACAAAACTTTGGGGAGTGGGAGAGAGGTAATTTCTTAGCACTCTCAAAGGGCCACCACCCCACAAGGGAGGTATTACCCTTTACTGAGCCCCACCTTGTACAATGTACCTGTTATCATCTTTTCGCAGTTGGCTAAACAATAGCCAATATCATCATCCCCAGCAGGTGGTTATTATTATATTATGAAGCACCTTTATTAATTGATGCAAATGGTTTAATACATCATTAAGTTCTTGGGATTAACCATACCTCTTGGACACTTTTCTACCTTGCACCTGACACACTTCCCTGGACCAAAGGGGAAAATTGCAGACTCCTTTTTGTAGCCAGCTGGACATACCTTCACACACTTCTTACTTTTGCCAGGAATTTCAAGTGTCAAATATGAACTAGGACACTTGGACACACATTTAAATCCATCAATCTAAAAACAAAATGTCCAGGCTGGTAAGAAAATTGCTTATTATTAAAAGTATTTTAAAAGCTTGCTACATGTATCACTAACAAAATAATAATATGATTATTATTCTGACATTACCATAAATCCTTGAATTAGTGCCTCCCCTCTAATAAGCGCTCCTCCTATTGGCCAAAATTTAAAATAAGTGCCTCCCCTCCAATAAGTGCTGCCCCCCCCCCCCCCCCATCACCTCCCCTTGTCTTATGGAAGAGTACTGAGACAACAAAGGATATACAGTTTCGTGCTCAATCACAAGCAAGTGATTATCAACTCATTCAAGCATTACACATTGACTGATGGATGGTGATGAAGATCTGCTGATTTATTGCCTAAAGCCCAACCAGCCTTGTGTAGCAGGCCTAGACCAGCTCAAGTGGTTATATTACATTAATGTAGTGCTTCAAGAACAACAGGATCCTTCTGAAACTTCTGAGGAACTGACACATTGTGCTTTTTTTAACATACATTACAAAAAACCTGATCTTATCCGACCACGATTTGGGAAAAATTAAATAAGACCCCCACCTCAATTAAACACCTCTCTCAAATAAGCATCCCTCGTCTTCTCCTAAATTTGAAATAAGTGCCCCAGGCGCTAATTCAAGGATTTACCGTATGCAATCATAGGTTTTCCCATCCTTGGAAAACCCCACATTGTTTCTGTATACTATTTTGTCACAACTTGGCAAAACAAATATGCCCTATCCAAACATACATGAAGCAAATGGTCCCAAGAAATTCATGGGTCTTGGAGACTTTTGATCTGATCTAAAAATATCGTTGATAACACTTTGTCACGAGTTATGGAGTCTCTTGTTTATAAGTGATTGGAGACTTTTGATCCGATTTAAAAGCATTGTAATACTTGAGTCATGGACTCACATGCTAATCAGTGTTTCTTTCTGTCTGAAAGTCTAAAATTGTTTCAGTCTCGACCAGTCGTGGGTTTTTAAACTGGGATTTTGACATCTTAGCAAATCTTGGATTTTACATACAGTTAAATGAAATTTAACATAGTTAACGACTAGGAGCTAGTCTGGTCAGTAGCGTTTTTATAGGCGGTTGTCAGTGTCTTGGCCGTCTGTGAGCATTTGGTTAGCGTTTGGTGCGTTTTGTAGCGTTTGATATAGTTCAATGAAATTTTACATAGTTTATGACCAGGAGCCAGTCTGGTCAGTAGCGTTTTTGTAGGTGTTTGTTAGTGCCTTGGCCATCTGTTAGCATTTGTTTAGCATTTGGTGCGTTTCTGTAGCGTTTGCAACAGTCATATGGTCGTGAGAGCCCTGGGGCTGACATTGTCCAGCGGTATATTTGGTTAGTACATGTGTTGTCGTCCCATGTGCTCGCAGTGTGTTCATCGCTCTGTTAGTGTGGCGTTGTGGATTGAATTATAGTTTAGCGGTTCTTGGCGTTCTCCCTATCGCTTCATTAGCTATCTCGGTCGCTGTCCCGGTTAAAACAGAAGTTCTTCGATCGTCGCCCGTGGCGTTTTTGTTTCGTCCTGTCTCCACCGCCGTGTTGTGGTTCGTCTTCACTTCTCTCGTACCTGGTCCGATAGTGTGCTCACCGTTCAGATAGCCTGGCCTTTTGGCTGGCCTAGTATAGCGTTTCCCAGTTGGGAAGAATTTCGTCATTCGTCAACCATGGTATCCTTGCCCGCTGTCGTGTTTTGTCTTTAACTGTCATGGGTCGTCTTTAACTCGCTTGTCGTTCTCTCGTACCTGGTCTGATAGTGTGCTCGCCACTCCGATAGCATGGAGTTTTGGCGGGCTTAGTGTAGCGGTTCCCAGTTGGGGATAAAAAGAAATTTCGTCATTCATCCACCGGGGTTTCTTCGCCCGCTCTCCTGTTTTTGGTTCGTCTTTAAGTCGCTCGTCGCTGGTTTGTATATCATGCCAAACCCACCTCGTTCAAACAACAATAGCTTGTCTGCCGGACTTTGTTCGGAGGACTTACCTCTGTTGTCTTCCACGCCGACAGTGGTTTCAACGGCTCCCTCTGGCCCTGTGGCGCCTTTGGCCGTCGATTCGATCGTGGAGGCTGTTGTTCGCGCACTTGGAAGCTCCCTTCCTACCATCATCTCTTCAATTCAAGGGAACGCCCCCTCACCATTAAATTCCTCCGTCCCTGGCACTTCTGTTGGCGTTGCTCCATCTAGCTCCTCCGAATCGACTGCTGTTTCTTGTGATGCCAACGTTTCATCTGTGGCTTCTGGGGTGTCGTCAGGTATGTTTACTTTGCCTGCTTTTGTTCCTACTTTTTCTCCCGTCTCGGCCATCACTGACTCGAGCTCGGCCCGCTTCGTGGCCCCCATCACCTCTCCATTCACTAGTTCCAGTGTAGCCAGTAGCCTGCCAAGCCTCGGTAATTCTGCATCAGTGACCAAGTCTGAGAAGGCTTTTATTGTCGGTCCAGGTCATGCACCAATCCCGGCAAAATTAGCCAAGAAGATCATAGAGTTGTGTTCATGGAGTTGGCGGATCTGCTTACAGTAAATCTTCGCGCTGTGGAACAGGAACCACATACCTTCCTGGAGGGTAAACTCCTCGTGTCCAATGCCAAATGCAGGCAAGTTGAAATTAAGGATATTCTTACCTGGACTGAGGCCTTCACAATTTTCCAGCTGGTGCTGTGTGCGTCTTATCCCCTGCGCTGGTTGGACCTGACAAAGTACAAGCTCCTCATTATTCAAACAGCCCGTCAGTATCCAGGTCTGGCTTGGCTTGAATACGATCTGGCCTTCAGAAGGGATGCCACTGCCTCGGGCCTTAATGATTGGTCCAAAATGAATTTGGATCTATATAATTTTCATCTGCGTTTGCCAACATCGTCCTCACTGCAACCAAAGCCATCCTCCCTTTCTGGGTTTCCTCAGTCTTCCTCAGGCAACCCGGACCCCCACTTACGTACACCATTCTGCCATTCCTGGAATGAAGGGCTATGCCGGTGGCCATTTGGGAGGTGCAGGTTCCGCCACAACTGCAGCAACTGCAAGGGAGAGAATACCAAGGCTAACTGCCCCTTTCCCCACTCAGCTGGACTTCGTTCCCGCTCCCCCTCCCCTGGGGGGAGAAGGGGACAGTACTGACGGGCAAGGTACGCCCAATGTTGTGTCTGTACATAGTTTTAATAATTTGATTGTGTTGCCTAGCCAGCAGACTGGACTGCCTCAGCTGGCAAATTTGTTTTGTCCCATTCCAGTTTCCGTTCCAGTTTCAGTTCCAGTTTCAGTTCCAGCTTCAGTTCCAGTTTCAGTTCCAGCTACGCCCTGCATTACAGCTGTCTCTTTTGCTCCGTTATCTCCAGTTTCTAAGGTCTCACCATTACAGCTGGATCAATTTCAAGCGGAGTTGCCGCATCATCCTGACAAATCAGCTGTAGCTTATGTGATTTCTGGCATACAGGATGGATTTCGGATAGGATTCGACCCCTCCTTGGTGTCACTCAAATCTGCATCTTCGAACATGCGTAGCTCTTCTGAACACCCAGCAGTGATTGACTCCTACTTACAAAATAAAGTCTCTTCCAGCAGGGTGGCAGGTCCTTTTCCAGTGCCGCCACTTCCGTCTTTGCACATAAGTCGTTTTGGGGTGATCCCCAAAAATAATCAGCCTGGGAAGTGGCGTCTCATTTTGGACCTCTACTCACCTGAGGGAAAAAGCGTAAATGACGGCATCCCTAAGCCCCCGTTTACAGTTCAGTACGTTTCTGTGGATGCCTTCATTGATGGCATAATGACTCTGGGCCGAGGAACATTAATGGCCAAGTTCGACGTGGCCAGTGCATATCAGAATGTGGCAATCCACCCGGATGATCGCCCCCTTCTTGGCATGAAGTGGCGTGGGCAATATTTTGTGGATATGGTGCTCCCATTTGGGCTGCGTTCTGCACCATTCATCTTTACTGCCATTGCAGACTTGGTTGAATGGATTCTGGTTCAAAATTATGATGTCACATTTCTCCGTCATTACTTGGACGATTTCCTCACCTTGGGCCCACCGGCTTCCCCTGTCTGCCACAACAACCTTCAAACCTGTGTTCATCTGTGTAAAAAACTTGGTCTACCACTTCATCCAGATAAGCTGGAGGGTCCTGCAACTCGTCTTACAATCCTTGGGATTGAACTTGACTCTGGAAAACTTCAGGCGCGCCTCCCGGCTGTCAAGAAAGTTAGAATTGTTACACTGTTAGATGAGTGGGCTGCAAAACGTTTTTGTAAATGTCGTGAGCTGGAATCAATGATTGGCCACCTCCATCACGCCTGCAAGGTTGCCCCACAGGGTAGGACATTCCTTCGCCGGATGATCAACTTGCTTTGTGCCTTTTGCTGCGATGATCACCCCATTAGGCTTAACCAGGAATTCCGACGGGATTTAACTTGGTGGCGGGAGCTGTTCCAAACTTGGGATGGCCTCAGTTTTATCTGTATGCCCACGTGAGCCCCCCGGACTTCCAGGTCTCGTCGGATGCAGCTGGCTCTTTGGGATACGGAGCTATTTTTAAATCCCACTGGTTTTCTGGTGCCTGGTCAGTTGCACAAAGTTCATTATCTATAGCGTATAAGGAACTCTTCCCAATTGTGGTAGCAGCCTATCTGTAGGGCCCTCAGTGGGTATCTCGGCGGGTCGAGTTCTTATGTGACAATGAGTCCGTGGTGGCTGTACTTAAGCCTGGCACCTCGCGGGACAAAAGCCTAATGGTGTTGCTGCATTATTTGACTATGCTGGCCATCCGTCATTCCTTTTCGTTTACAGCTTCATCAGTTCAAGGTAAAGCTAATCCAGTTGCTGATGCACTCTCTCGATTCCAATTTCAGTGGTTCAGACGCCTGGAGCCACATGCCGACCCGACCCCATCCCAGATTCCTGCTTCCCTTTTGGCAGCGCTTCAGATGCCTTGACTCAGAAGTGTCAGTTCCTACTTACCCAAGGTCTTGCACCATCCACCTGACGAGTGTACCGATCTGCCCAACGTCGATTTATAGACTTTTGGCGCCAGGATGGTCATGCAAACCAGGATGGCTACATTCCCTCGGCCAATGAGGAGACTCTCATGCGCTTTGCTTCTTTATTGACAGATAACCTGAACCATTCCTCCATCAAGGTCTATCTTTCAGCAGTACGCTCCCTTCATATTGACCATGGCCTTCCAGATCCTTTAGTCAACTGCCTTCGTTTGCAGCGTTTACTTAGGGGCATTAAGCGGGTTCAGGGTCCAGCTTCACCTAGGTGCCTACCTATCACAGTAGATCATCTGAAGGTCATTCAGCGCTCTTTGGACCTGTCTACTAGAGACCATGTAATGTTGTGGGCTGCGTGCTGCTTGGGATTTTTTGGTTTTTTGCACGCCGGGGAGTTCACAGTCAACTCTGTGTTTGATCCTAACACCCATATGACTGTTAGCGACCTGCAAGCAGACTCCTTGGTGAACCCCTTGTGTTTTAAAGTCCGTATCAAGTGCTCCAAGACAGACCCCTTCTGCATGGGTTGTGATATCTACTTAGGGCGTGGCTTGGGCTCTGTGTGCCCCATAACAGCTTTGGGCAATTACTTGTCTCTGCGTGGGTCCGCTCCAGGGCCACTGTTTATATTTAGCGATGGTCGTCCTCTTACTCGGCAGCAGTTATCATCCTCTGTGCAGTCCATCCTAAATGAGACAGGGTACTCTGGCTCATACTCTGGTCATAGCTTCCGTATTGGGGCAGCGACAACTGCAGCGGCGCGGGGAGTTCCAGATCACCTTATCAAGACCTTAGGGCGGTGGTCTAGCGATGCCTACCAGATCTATATCCGAACTCCAGTTAGTTCCATTGTCCGTGGATCCTACCAGTTGGTGGCTTAACAGGTAGCGGATTACTCTGGGTACCAGTGGGGGTGGGTGTCTCAGGCTGGGGTTGTCGGGGGCTTTGGCCTTGGTGCCCCGAGCCCCCTTACTCTGGGTTGTTCCATCCCGGAGATCCCTTCGGCATGGCGCGGGGGGGGGGGCTCGTGGCTTGGTTGCGGGTTGGGCAGGCCAGTCGGGTGTTCTAGCGCCTTGGGGATGTGACTGCGGTTGCAGCCCCCGGGCTTCGTAGGCACCTTCCCTCCACTAGCGACTTGGGCGTTAAATATAGTTAAATGAAATTTAACATAGTTAACGACTAGGAGCTAGTCTGGTCAGTAGCGTTTTTATAGGCGGTTGTCAGTGTCTTGGCCATCTGTGAGCGTTTGGTTAGCGTTTGGTGCGTTTTGTAGCGTTTGATATAGTTCAATGAAATTTTACATAGTTTATGACCAGGAGCTAGTCTAGTCAGTAGCGTTTTTGTAGGTGTTTGTTAGTGCCTTGACCATCTGTTAGCGTTTGTTTAGCGTTTGGTGCGTTTCTGTAGCGTTTGCAACAGTCATATGGTCGTAAAGCCCTGGGGCTGACATTGTCCAGCGGTATATTTGGTTAGTACATGTGTTGTCGTCCCATGTGCTCGCAGTGTGTTCATTGCTCTGTTAGTGTGGTGTTGTGGATTGAATTATAGTTTAGTGGTTCTCGGCGTTCCCTCCCTATCCCCCCCTTTCTTTTCAGCATTTTATTTTATTTATTTATTTACTTATTTTTTTTTTTTTCCACCAATGCCATCTGGCTTGAGTGTGACGGGTGCCTGTAGGGGGCTTGGCGCGGGGGGCTCGTGGCTTGGTTGCAGGTTGGGCAGGCCAGTCGGGTGTTCTAGCGCCTTGGGGATGCGACTGCGGTTGCAGCCCCCAGGCTTCGTAGGCACCTTCCCTCCACTAGCGACTTGGGCGTTAACACTTGAATCATCAACCCTAGACATCCATTCAGTAATCCATTCCCTGAAGATTTGAAAACTCTTTTATAATCAAATATTATAACATCTTTGTACCTCAAACAAGTCAGAGAGGCATTTTTCAACACATTCTCCAGTTGGCATACGAAGATGTCTGCAAGCATAACAGTGACGTGCAGAGTTCAAATTGGAACATCCTCCAAGGCACTGTTTGTGACAACACAAATTGTTGGATCTCTCCACGCAACCCCATTCTCCACACTTCATGTCACACACTGAAAATGTGCAAAACAATGTTACAACTTGTTAAACCAAAAGGGTTTCACTTGTGGCTGGGTCTTACAAAGTGTTTCTTAAAAAAACAGACAGAAATTTACTGTTTTATGAAATACCCTTTAAATGTGTTATATCTTTATATATTTTTTTTCAAATTAGTCATTTTTGCACATCAATCGTCACATCAACAGATTACAAAAATCTATCTTGTAATATTTACAGTGCGTTTACTGAAACCGAGGCCACCCAGACAATGAAAACCAATCAGATGGCAGAAGTGAAACAATAGATTCCAACATTTTCAAATCCAGCCAATGAAATTTCATTTTGTTTGTTGTGATGCTTGTGACTACAGTGTCTGTTAATAAATATTGTCAAGCTCAAACCGTTGGAACTTTTGCTTTAGAAAATATCAAGTTACTTTACTTAAGATTTTATATTTACAACTGCAATAAATTCATTACGTTGACCTTTTTCCACTGTGAACGAACAGCCACACAAAATATCATCTTTACGGTTGTGTTTAAAATAGATTAGTAGAATGATAGATTTTGACGTTTCTTTACAAAATACATTTCATCCTGTTGTCTGTGTGTGTTTCTATTTTTACACAGCTTTCGGTTGTCATTACCATGAAATCCACCACGCAGTTCTCTGAAAAACTAACACGCTCGATTCACTATCTCAGCAGCTGTACATTTTGGAGTTTAAGCTCCCTTTCTGGGTTATTATTGTATTGAAATAACATGTTCATCAAAAATTCAAACAAATTTTTTTCTGCGTTGTACTATCAAAGCTTCAATGTGTAAAATCACTCAGGCAAAAATGGAAGAAGGCACTATAAGAACCTTCCCTACTCTGAGACCATTTGAAGGGTTTCTTTTAAACAGCCACGACGATATTCAAACCCTACACCACACACTCTGGTGATATATATTTACGAGTGACACTCTTACGTAGCTTTTCTTTTCATGTATTTTCTAAACCAACTAACTGCCCCATAGGAAGGGCAGCATATAATTCAATTCAAGCACGCGAAAGTATTAATGGTTTGAGCTTGACAATTTATTGATAAGCAATACTGTAGTTGCGTAAGTTAAATGACCTTGCTTGAGAGCAAGGTCATTTAACTTGAGTTAAATGACCTTGCTCTCCATGAGTTCTCGTAGCTCAGTGGATAGAGTGCCCGCCCGGTGTTCGGGAGGTCATGGGTTTGATTCCTGTCGGGGACTCAAAATTTTTTCTTTGCCCCACGCTCGTGTCATGTTGATTAATTCACCTTCACATTTCATTACCGAGCTTAAAATTCACCATCTTTATTAACTTATCACTACTCATGATGAATTCGATAGCGTTGATCCTAGCAGTATGCAGGACACCTATCATATATGAACTCAGTTAAATGACCTTGCTCTCCATGAGTTCTCGTAGCTCAGTGGATAGAGCGCCCGCCCGGTGTTCGGGAGGTCATGGGTTCAATTCCTGTCAGGGACTCAGAATTTTTTCTTTGTCCGACGCTCGTGTCATGTTGATTAATTCACCTTCACAGGTCAGATAATATTTATTAAATTATTGCAAAATCTAAACCATGGCATCTTTTTTCTTTAAAAAATGCTTATCCATATAAAATATCACAAGATATCCAGTGTGTTCCCAAGGAATGTGAAGTTCTAAAAAATTTCCAAACTCACCCCAAGGAAGTTCATTGGAACTTATGAGGGGTGGGGGAGGGACTTAAAAGCCAAGAATTTTAAAGGAAAATATAAAGTTAAACTGGACTTCCCAGAGGGTTGGAGGATTCATACATGTACCAAAAAAAACATTCTGTAGGGTGGGTATATGTAGATTTCCTGGAACCTTGATTTCAAGCAATGTGAATTTTGCCAGAATCTTCCCTAACACATAGACATCAAAATATCAGCATTTGTCCTCTAAAGGTGTGAAAAACAAAGTTTTTAAACACGATATTGAGAGCTAACATTCAAAACTTTTTTATACCTCCAACTTAAATGAACTCAAACTTCATGTTTCACAGATGTAAACTACCATCTACATACATGCACATAAAGCATTCCATTTTCAGTTCATATCGTAAAGTGAACTTGGTCATAAGGTCAGCATATGATTGTGCTAAGTTGATGTCCGATAAGATAGGACAGATTTAAGTTAATAAGGAATCTACTGTTGTTTAAATGCCTAGAATTCAGATTTTAAATATATGGGATTGAGCTTTTAATCAACCCTAAAACACTGAGTAAATCACAAAAACTATGTGTTATATGCTGTTTACAATGAACATCAAATATCTGCTTGTCAATGCTAATTAAATCCAATATCATTTCATCAAGTTCCACAATAGCAAATTAACAATCTATTCAAAAACATTTTTGTTGAAATATTTCACTTTATAATATTTAAGCCACCATTTCTTGAGGGGCAATACGCAGTGTTCTACATCATCAGGCAGTCAATTAATACAAAAAAATGAAATGATGTTTAAAGAATGATTTGTTTGTTTAATGCAAGGCTAATATTGCACACAGCGTAGCGAACTTGTCATGCTAACAGCCCCCTTGAACTCCTGTCCACATTCATCAGTGCAATGAAAATCATAGTCTTAGGAACAGACATCTCGAACACAGTATACCACAACTTGAGATTGTACAGATGGGTAACCAGCAGCCTGCCTGTTTTGCCATAGTACTTTGTTGCATGAAGAATTCAATCATGATAAAACAATATCACTATTTGACTTAATGTACCTCTAGCCCTTCAATTATCAAGAGTATTCAATGATTGAATTTCTCTTAATGAGCTAACTAATTGATCAAATTATACAACTATTTCTGATAACATGCAACAGCGTTACCATACAGCTCAACCCCATAACACCTAACTTACTGAATTTTTTCAAGAAAAAAAAACATTCCAGTATTATTGTGTTCGACAGAATGCAGTTCTAATCAGGTAATGGAGGAAAATCAAGTTTTCCTGTAAGCATCTTTCTGTAGACACCATTTTGCCACTCCCCCCCCTCAAAAAAATTCTTCAGGGGTAAATGACGTCATCTCCATTTTCATCCATGTGCTTTCTTTCGAGTGTTGTGCAATATTACGGACTTTGAGACAGCTGACTGTGGACTGTAGTGGATAAGTTGTTTATTTAAAATTTGAAGTCAGTGTTAATGGCATTTACAAGCCTTGCAGACATGTCTTCCCGAAGTGTGTATGACTTTTTGTATGAACAGAAAGCTATAGTTTTGCTGTGTGTCATGTACCCTCTTCTCTTTGACCAAAACCAACGCCGCTTTTGAAATGTGTACTTTTCACTTTGCTGGCCTAGATTTCTGTGTGCAAAATATAAACCCAACGAAAGTGTACATGTGGGAAAAGAGTTCAACTTGCACAGGATTACTTTGGTACATCGACAAGTCCTCCGTTTTATTGTTTCGGAAGGGAAAATGCACAATAGCTGTTTCCACAAAGCCAAGGCGATACAAGTCGTGTTCCTAAACAGAATAATTGTCTTAGTTTTGGTAATAAAAGCACATAATCTTGCATACCGACGGAACAGGCACTAACTAATATTATGTAATACATGTACAAATGAGAACAAACCCTCTTGTATGTACATGCTTTGCAATCAATTCATTTGTTTTTGCCCTTACTGGAGGTAGGCCAATTTCACGTCTACCTAACAGCTCAGACACAAAATGCTGTTCTGACAATTTTTGCTTTACCTACCAACGCTCGAATGCGCTCTTTAATCCATGATTACCACTAGTAAATTAACAACTATTCTTTCCTGAAATGAGTAAATTATACAATTTGTGAAGGATGTTACATGGCTTGAGAAAACATTGTCCCGCTAAACTATTTTTTCCAGGCACGGCCCATTGGCTGGTCAAACACTGAATAATCTCAACTCTTGCATTAATGGCCCAGCCCCACGCCAGGTTGAACGATGTTTAAAATAAATAGATCAAAAAAGGCTGAGCAATACATTCATAACATATTCTTATGTATCCAACATGAAATTAAAGTTCTGGAAACTGGCATTTTAGAATGACCAGAAACACAGCCTAAGCTTTACAAGATGAAAGCTGTTCCATTTCTCTTGTCTCAGTTTGAGTAATTAGTATATTTTTTGTATGTTCTTAAAATTCAGTACGCTATTATATCAACTCTCTTTTACCATCTGCCTAGTTTGTTAACTTGCAAGGATTTGACTGGTCAATGTGCATTTTTGACCAAACATTACAGAGCTCTCCGTACGCTCCGGCGACCAGCGAAATTCGCCGTCTAGTCATCCTTGACGTGCCGGCTACTCATAGTAAATAAATTATGAAAAAAAATTATTTGTAACAATGTGAACCTATCTGTCTATAAAATTAAGCATAAACTGAAAACAATACGTCTAATTTTCTCAACAAATACGTAGCGATTAAAAAATACAACTCTTATAGCTGTAAAATAAAAGAAATCTGAAATCATTCGAGCCGTGAGAATTGCTGCCAAAAACGTGACGTGGGCACTGAGCTGTGACAGCAGCACTGAAATATTTGACAGCCGGGGTTAAGTTAAAGCTCAGTTTTCAAGTTCCTCTGAAAATGAAGCGAAAAACCCAGCAATCGCTGGTCAGTACCTGGGATAAATTGAAGAAAAAATAGAAATGGCACAAACGAAGGTCATAAGTTCTTTTCTTTCAAAAATATAATTTAAATTAGTTCTTTTATCTCCAGTGAATGTACGCATAATTTAATTAGTTCTTTAAAAACGACATGAAAGTGAAATATAAAACAGGCGAGCTTATCAAGCAGGGAAGTATGAATAAATACACGCACTATTTCAAGGCTTCATTATAAAGCAAAACATTTGCAAAATATGCCAAGTTTAAGTTTGATTGTATCAATTTTATCACTTTTGAAATCATGAGCGAAAAACCCAAACTACTGCAGAAGTTCAAAACGTTGATGATGGTCCGCACGGGATCAGAAAACATTCTGAGCTTAAATCTGCGGGAAACTTCACCAAGTATTACAGGCTTCCGCTTGCAACAGTTACCAATCACAAGCTTCATCATGTTCAACGAATTCCACCCCTAGAACTGTGTTAAAGCCACTCAAAACTTGTGTTTTAACAAAATAAATGTCAAACCTCAATCTAGTGACTTCAATGCCAGGAAAACTCTTTTCTTGTTTGGCTTTCTCATCTGTTTTTACACGCGTGATTGACCACAAAATGAGAACGTTTCTGACGTTTTTGATATTTTTTCGAATTTGATCCGGATGACTAACACATTACATTACATGTATTTTTTTCTCGGTGAAATTGCTTTCCTTTGAGAAAAGAACAAAACCATGATTGCCTAAAATACACTGAAATGCACTTTTTGGAACCCCAATTTCAAAATTTTCCTGGGGAGGCTCCTGGACCCCCCAAAAAAGGTTGCAGTCCACCCCCCTCCCCCTCCATGTGACCCCGATAAATTCACTCCACGTCCTTTTATTGGCATTGTCCGCCGCCTACCCAAAGTTATTCTCCCTCTACTTCAAATTTTCGGGAGAACCCTGAACATTATCTGTTGAAAAACTGTTATTTCATACCCTGTAGTGTAATTCTCTCTGGAACAGGGCTGGTATATTTTTTCATCATAAATTGCGATGCCATTTGCGTCTGTGAAATCTCATTTGTAAGTGGTGGACCATTTGACTTTTGAGGGGGCAGTGGGTGATTTTGAAAAAAAATATCATGTGCGCAAGCATGTGCGTGTACCAGAACTAGTTCATACACACAGCCACTGGCAGAAAAAAATGCACACATTCAGTGAGCAGGAAAAAAAAATTGTTACACAGACAAAACAATATCATGGATAAATTTCCAGTGCATGAAAGAAAAAAAAATTAATACCTGTACCAAATCAACCACCAAACCCTCCCCCACCACCTCCCGCTCTTCAAGAGTCGAATAGTCCACCCATAACTTTGGATTAAGCTCCTTAATATGAAAAACAGACTCTGATGTAATGCTCTATAATTCCTTCTTACAATGAACATAATTATTTTTCCAGTCCCAAAACACATTAAAAGTGCATGGAGGGTGTTATTTTCTTCTCCCCAATTTTAAATACTTAAACAGCCCTTTGAGATCAATCCACATCAAAGCTCCACCACAGAAGGTCAGAATTATGTAATAATTATGACTCAGGGGTAAGCTAGAAATTATTCCCAGTTCTGAGTCGTCCAAGTCTCCACTTGGTGTGGTGTATAGCACTATATATAGTTTTCTCAGCAAACTGAGAAAATGTTCATTTGCAGAGAACACTGATAAATGTTCATTGCAATCTTGCTTATGACCCATAAACAATGTTGTGACAGACATGAGGTATTCTGTTGCTGAAATCAATTGACGTAAATTTACATATAAATTTAATTTTAAACTCATTTTATATGACAAATAACTTGTCATTGATTTTCCATGTCAAGTAATTTAATTGTCACTGAAGACTTTTTGAGGCAAGCAATGCCCTACCTTGATTCTACTAAGTTGTGAAAAGTCACGGCTTCATATAAAGATAACTGGAGAACATGACCACATATTTTACCCCAAATGCAAAATAAATCTAATTAAACATTGTCAGTAGTAACTTCGCGACAGAAATAAACATGGTAATTTTTTCCTGTTGGAATTTATAAACTTATTATTAGTTAAATGGAGGGCAGAGAACCGCAAAAAAATCCTTCACCCCAACAATGCCAATTACTGAATAATTCAATCCAGAACCACGCCTTTAATGTAAATGTGTCGGTAATTAAAATTGTAAAGTGAACAATTGTAATTAATATTAAGCTAGGGCTTAAGTGTAACTTTATACATAAATTTTACAAAGCGGAAAGATCGAAGATGTTAGGAGGCAGATTATTTTTCAACTCTGGAGTATTATTTTCACTGCAATCTTGGGCCGGCCTTAAAAGACTACAGATTAAATGTAATAATAATTAAACGTTTCTACTTACACCGCTGGCAATCGTGGTTTTGTTGATTCCCCGGAGCCCAGCAGTGTTGATTCGTTGAACTGCCGTGACCTGCCGGTGGGATGCATTTCTTCTGCTTCCCCGTCGCTTGGAAGCACACATCATAACAGTCATTATTGTTAGAATTTAAAACCAGGGAGTATTCATTCTCTGTGACATTCCTCATGATCGATTTCCATCGAATCGTCTTCACGTAGCATAAATTAATGTTTTTCTCGATGCGGACACCACCATCCAGAATGGTTGTTAGCGAAGGAAGGTTCACTTCCTCGAGTCCGTCATTCTCGTAGATGACAAGAGAATAACCCAGAAATAACTCTCTCCCTCGAATCACGCCAAGTTTAGGGAAAATCTCTTTTAAACTACGCTCTCCATAAACCAAGGAAACGAGCAAATGGCCGGTGATTTCTGTAAGCTTGGGAAATCGTAATTGCTTCATAACAATATCGTTCGCTCTCCTCACGATCTGAATTTGAACGCTGCCCTCGTATGTTGTGCAATTTTCCAGTTCTTTACAACCGTCGCATTTGTCTTTATTTATTTTCAACACCAAAGGCGATGCTTTTCCTCCAAATGGACCAGCCGTTTTTTCGCAAACTGCAGATAAAAAGGGATAAGATGCCAAACAAATGCCACTGACGTTACATTAATAGGAATTTAATCAATCGAACTGACAAACTTGTTGTGGCTTCTTGTAGCTTCCGCGCGCGCAGATGTCAAATTCAACTATATACTTACGTTTGAAGTTGAGATCTTCTCCATTGTTGAAACCACACAATGATATAAACAAAAAGGTAAAAAGAACGTCCTTCCTCATGATTTAGCAGACGAAGACTGTACAATTCAGAGTTTTACAAGCCACTCGTTCGTATATAAGATGCGCTGAAGCATGATCCGACACTTGAACCCCGCTAATATGAAAATATGTAGCTATTTCCGACTTGCTTTTCAAATAGAAGTCAATCTTCGAGGATAAAGGCGGCGAATTTCACTTCACAATAGCCCAGGTTCTGATTGCTAAGCAGAAGCTTTTAAGGTTAGACTACACTAATCTGCCCGACGGTCGGGGAAATTGGATGCAAATATACATGTAAACCACGGCTGGTCTGTAGCTACGTCACGGTGACCTCATATCCTCTCCAAATAATAACTGTCAGTCACTAAATATCCAGGGGTAAAAAGTCAAATATTTTTTATCTGCATGCAATTTTACTTTCTTTGCCTTTCCAACCTAAAAACATTGTTAAAATCTCTGATTAAAAGTGCCATAATTATGAACTAAAACGGTGATTGAAAAGATGTTGGTTTTTAAAGTGGACTCGACAGCCAGCAAAGGCCGGTGCGGTACAAGATGGCAATATTCCAGAATTTTGATTAGCTTTTTTGCGGCACTTACTCAAGGCCAATATAAATTCAGTAACCAGATAGACAAATGAAAAGTGCAAACAACGGTCCATCTTCCTGAGGTTATCTGATTTTAGGCCTGCCCCAAACTCAACGTGATAGAACTCACGACTGGAGAAAAGACTGCTAAGACTGATAATCGTTAAGAATAGAGCAGGGGCGAATTGGACCGACTTTTTAAACCCCACCTCAGTAGAGCTGTGGTTTGCTTTCATTTCTGTTTTTAAATTTGTTCTTTTTGCCTTCAGGTAACTCATATTAAACGGGCATCTCACAATCACCCACATGAAGACTGGGAACATAATAATTATAGCCTGCCCAAGTTTTCAGCTTTACAACGTCTTCAAGTAGCCGAGAAGCCTGGCAATTTCGTTCAGTCAGTCAGTTGAAAGCGCGTTTATTTATACTGCCAAACAATTCGTGAGACAGTATACAAAAAGCTATTTAAAAATTGAATAAAACAAATTGTTGCACTTTGAACTGAATTGCATTCGTCGATAAAGTTAAACAAAAGTGCCCATGTTTAGTTTTTGACGGAGACGTTTCGAGAAAATAAAACCCTTCAGCGCGTCTAATGGACACTCGTGAACAATAACGTTTGTTGGCATCTAAAAGGCTATAAAAGGGTTTTTATCAGCTTTATAATAATCATTTCATGATTCACATAACAGTTTGCTTTGTGATTAGCCTTTTTTTTCCATACTTCCCTTTAATATGAATATGCATGCAAGAAGGTTTGTTAAATGTAGCCGGAAGAGCACAGTTTATTTTACGGATTTTCTTGAAAGGATTCGTCTGTTTAAATCCTTTATTAGTTCTTAGGTAAGATAAATATTTACCAGCAGGTCCCTTTTTGTACATAAGAGACTTACGAGAAAAAGAATTTTGAAATTCTAATTTATCTACTCTAGGAAGTAGCCTCGCGCTATAACGTGAGAAATTTTATAGATAGGGGTGGATCCGTTATATGGAAACTACAAACACTTCATTTGTTTTGTCTTAATTATTTCCAAATCATTACCTTATTTCTTCCCAAAAACGTTTAAATTTACATCGTATCATCCACCTATTACATGGTTTCTAGCCCAGCTACTCGAACGAGATCCTGAACTGTGATTGGCTACCGTACCCAACCAGTAAAACTCGCGCGGGATTACGCGCTTTTCCCGCAGCAAAATGATGTTTTTTATAGCAAGTCCATTATTAATTTTAAAAACTTGTTAGGGCCCGGTGTTAGGGCAAGATGGCTGGATGACCCTAGATAGTGGCCTCCCTTTTGTTCTTGCGTGTAAAAACACGCAAAACTTCGAATTTGGCCAACATGCAGAAAAATCTTGACGTCACGCTTGGTCAATAACCCGTGTTCGTGAACCTTGAGTGGACTCACTGTCATGATTTCTGGTCATTCAGAACTGAAGCTATTTTTTTCTTAATTTGATAGCCGTGATGCCTAAATGTGGGACCAGCCTACGCTGAGATGTTGTACGTACCAAAACAACATCAAATTTCCGGCCTCGTTTTACACTGCACTTGGACATCAGAAAGAGAGGGGAATCTCTGTCTCGCAGGGTAACCTGGTTTCAGACTAAAGAATTTTAATGTAAATCCTAACTCAGACGGGAAATGGAATTTTAAGTACCTCCTTTCTTGTTTCGTTCGTGTCTCGCGAGAAAGGAAACGATTTTAAAACTAAGTTCATCCAGTATCCCATGACCCAAGCCGGTGCTGTGGGAAATGGCGTCAAAAAGTTTCTTGGTTACTTTGCTTGTATGAATGTACTATTTTATTGTAGTACAAACTATTTTGGGATCAGCATCACTTTACACCGCTTTGTCACTATAAAAAAATGAATAATTTTGTTTGAGTCTCGACTAAATACTTATAAATACTATGACCTACCATTAAAGTGCTACTATGATGAAATTCCCTGTACCCATTTTTTTACATTTTTGTACACAATAGGCCTCTCTTTCCTAGATATCTTGGCAAATTTCAATCTATTACGAACCTTAGTACCCATGTTTTTGGACCTTTATTTCCGAGAATTTACGGCCGCCATTAATTTTCCTTGTTCCAAGTCTTGGTTGAGAATTGGAGAAAATGACGTCATTTTCTCAAAAATACCACACGGGTTGAAATCATAATTAACAATTACTACAGCAATTACTACACTCAACCAAGACTTGGAACATGGAAAATTAATGGCGGCCATAAATTTTCGGAAATAAAGGTCCAAAAACCGCAAATTCTAATGTTCGTAACAGATTGAAATTTGGCAAGATATCTAGGAAAGACCTGTTGTGTACGAAAATGTAAAAAAAAAAATGGATATCGAGAATTTCATCATAGTGGCACTTTAAGCTACTTTAATGTTAATGGTAACTTCCTTTAACTGGTAACCAATTGCCCACCTAATTACAAAAATTGTGGTCATTTATCACTAAGATGATGATCAAGTACAATGGCCTCTTAGTCAAGGAAGATAATTTCCGTCGGTTAGTAATGTCAGTTTTAATTTATTTTTTATGCGCATCCTGCATCAGTACATCATGAACCGCGAGGAACCGCGATAGAAAGGCAATTTTTGGTGAGTACTTAATGTAAGACTACGTATAATGTCCCGAGAATACGGCTGTAGTTCTGGTATACCCCTGTAAACCCTTCGTATACCCCCTGTAAACCTTTGTTTACCCTTGTATACCCCTGTAAACCCTTGTACATCCCAGTAAACCCCTGTATACCCTTGTAAACCCTTCTACACCCCTTTAAACCCTTGTATACCCCTTTAAACTTTTGTTTACCCTTGTATACCCCTGTAAACCCGTGTACACCCCTGTATACCCCTATAACCCCTTGTTTACCCTTGTATCCCCCTGTAAATCCCTGTATACCCCTGTAATCTCTTGTATACTCTTGTATACCCCTGTAAATCCCTGTATACCGCTGTAAACTCTTGTATACTCTTGTATACCCCCGTAAATCCCTGTATACCCCTGTAAATCCCTGTATACCCCTGTAAACTCTTGTATACTCTTGTATACTCTCGTATACCCCTGTAAATCCCTGTATACCCCTGTAAATCCCTGTATACCCCTGTAAATCCCTGTATACCCCTGTAAACTCTTGTATACTCTTGTACACCCCTGTAAACCCCTGTATACCCTGTATACTCTTGTATACTCCTGTAAACTCTTGTATACTCTTGTATACCCCTGTAAATCCCTGTATACCCCTGTAAACTCTTGTATACTCTTGTATACCCCTGTAAATCCCTGTATACCCCTGTAAACTCTTGTATACTCTTGTATACCCCTGTAAGCCCCTGTATACCCTGTAAACTCTTGTATACCCCTGTAAATCCCTGTATACCCCTGTAAACTCTTGTATACTCTTGTACACCCCTGTAAACCCCTGTAAACTCTTGTATACCCCTGTAAACTCTTGAATACCCTTGTACACCCCTGCAAACCATTGTATACCCCTGTAAACCCCTGTATACCCCTGTATACCCATGTAAACTCTTGTGCACACCTGTAAACCCCTGTATACCCTTGCAAACCCTTGTATACCCCTGTGAACCCTTCTATACTTCTGTAAACCCTTGTATGCCCTTGTATACCCCTGTAAACCTTTGTACACCCCTGTATACACCTGTAAACCCTTGTATACCCTTGTATACCCCTGTAAACCCTGGTATACTCTTGTTATACAAGGGTATACAAAGGTATACAAAGGAATACAGGGGTTTACAGGCGTATACAAGGGTACACAGTGGTTTACAGGGGTATAAAGGTGTTTAGAGGAGTATAGAAGGGTTTACAGGGGTATACAAAGGTATACAAGGGTTTATAGGTGTGTACAGGGATTTAAAAGGGTATACAAGAGTATACAAATGTTTACAGTGGTATACAGAAGTTTACAGGGGTATAGAAGGGTTTTAAGGGGTATACAGAGGTTTACAGCGGTATACAAGGGTTTATAGGGGTATACAATGGGGCCTACAAGGGTATACAAGTGTTTACAGGGGTATACGGAAATCTACAGGGGTACACAAGGGTTTGCACGGGTATACAGGGATTTATAGGGGTAAACAAGGGTCTACAGGGGTATACAGAGTTTCACAAAAGTATACAAGGGTTTACAAGCGTATACAAAGGTATACATTGTTTACAGGGGTATAAAGGGGTTTGCAGGGGTATACAAAGGTATACAAGGTTTATAGGGGTATGCAGGGATTTACAGGGATATAGAAGGGTTTTAAAGGGTATACAGAGGTTTACAGCGGTATACAAGGGTTTACAGGGGTGTTCAGGAATTTACAGGGGTATACAAGGGTTTACAGAGGTATACAGGGATTTATAGGGGTATGCAAGGGTTTACAGAGGTATACAAGGGTTTACAGGGGTATACAAGGGGTTACAGGGGTTTACAGGAGTGTACAGGGATTTACAGCGGTATACAAGAGTTTACATGGGTATAGAGGGGTAAACAAGGGGTTACAGGGGTATACAGACGTTTACAGGGGTATACAAGGGGTTACAGGGGTATGCAGAAGTTTACAGGGGTATACAAGGGGTTATAGGGGTATACAGAGGTTTGCAGGGGTATACAAGGTTATACAAGGGTTTACAGGGGTATACAAGGGTAAACAAAGGTTTACATGGATTTACAGGGGTATACAAGGGGTTACAGGGGTATACAGAGGTTTACAGGGGTATACAAGGGGTTACAGGGGTATGCAGAGGTTTACAGGGGTATACAAGGGTTTACAGGGGTATACAAAGGTAAACAAAGGTTTGCATGGATTTACAGGGGTATACAAGGGTTTACAGAGGTATACAAGGGTTTACCGGGGTATACAAGGGGTTACAGGGTTTTACAGGAGTGTACAGGGATTTACAGGGGTATACAAGAGTTTACATGGGTATACAGGGGTATACAAGGGGTTACAGGAGTATACAGAGGTTTACAGGGGTATACAAGGGGTTACAGGGGTATACAGAGGTTTACAGGGGTATACAAGGGGTTACAGGGGTATACAGAGGTTTACAGAGGTATACAAGGAGTTACAGGGGTATACAGGGGTTTACAGGGGTATACAAGGGTAAACAGGGGTGTACAAGGGTTTACAGGGGTATACAAGGGTAAAGAAAGGTTTACATGGATTTACAGGGGTATACAAGGGGTTACAGGGGTTTACAGGGGTATATAAGGGTTTCCAGGGGTATACAGGAGTTTCCAGGGGTATACAGGGGTGCACAAGGGTTTACAGGGGTATACAAGGGTAAACAAAGGTTTACAGGGGCATACAAGGGTTTACCGGGGTATACAAGGGTTAACAAAGGTTTACAGGGGTATACAAGGGTTTACAGGGGTATACTAGAGCTAGAGCCCTATTCTCGGGACATTATACGTAGTCTTACATAAGGTACTAACCCAATTTTTGGCGGTCAATTATACGTCATGTATGCGGATTCGAGCCAGTCTCCTCACGCTCGGACAGTTGATTTTAATGATGGCGGAGGATTTGTGAGCTTTGTTATGTCTGAATGTGAAGGTTCTTCCACTGTCTCTGAGGGCTCTTCAGATAACCTGATACTTGTTCAAGAAGTCTTTGGTGAGTGCTTGTCTGACCATATTGTTCCTACTGCAATTTGTGCTTGAAAACCGAACGAAGATGGGACGTTGTATTTTTTCCCCTTCTTAAAATCGATCAGTCGAAGACACTAGCCCGTTGCAGAAATGTATGGTCTGTTGGAAACATTATATTATTAAAAGCAGTATCAGGAAGATTTTTTAGCAGTATAAACCAAATTCGAATGAATAAATCCTCCATCACTCGAAGAGTTCAAGTGTAGGTGAACTGAGGCAATAAAAATAGTCAATATAAAACTCTAAGTACTAAGTTGAAGAATGTTGATAATTTGCAGCGTCATAAGATGTTATGTTGATATTGTACCCAAATTTGTGTTTCCAGGAAACAAAGCTGCTCTTTGAGTAAGGAATTTCAATACAATTATTTACAAACAGCATTTATTGGATATTAGTATAAATCTACTAATAATGTTCTATCACGAATGTTGTTCTCTGATTGGCTATGCTACTCACTATCTATTCTGTGTTAGTATAAATCTACAAGTGTTCTATCACAAATACTGTTCTCTGATTGGCTACGTTACTCACTATCTATTCTCTGGTAGATAGTGAGTAGCGTAGCAGTGTGTGCTTGTTAACAAAATGATGGCCGCTTCTTGGTGTTTTCGAAGAGTCTTTGAAGAGGATTAAGATAAAGTTTCGAAGCACTAATAGATTTATACTAAAACAATTAGATTATTTGTTCTTGATTTCTATGCATGATAGTTTACTCGGGCTGCACCCTCGTCAACTATCACGCGATAGAAATCTCAAGCTCGTAATCTAATAATTCTTTAACAGATAGTGAGAAGTGTAGCAGTGTGCCGTTGTTAAGAAAATGAAGGCCTCTTCTTGACATTTTCAAAGTGTCTGTGAACAGGATTTAAATAAAGTTTTGAAGGACTAGTAGATTTATACTAAAACAATAATATTAGATTATTCCCTCTCAATTTCTATGCATGATAGAAATCTCGAGCTCATAATCTAATTATTTAATATACCAAACTAAGTTGGTGTATACATGATATATTTAAAAAAAAATTGTAATAATAAATAGACTGGTATGAATCGGTCAATTTGAAACTTCAAAATCCACCAAAGTCAACCCCTAGAGCATCTCATGGAGGTTAGACATTTTACATTTTCAGCCAGTCAGTTTCCCATCCCAGGCACCTAGATTTTAGGTGATGAAATGTCCCTACCCATGGGACGTACATTACATAAATGAGTAATGGAAGAGAAAAAATTCATCTTTGAACACTCACTTTGAACCTCCACTATGTCTCAAGTATTGTCCATACAATCAGTCATGTGTATCATATAAATATGAAAGTGATGAAATTTTCACAAGCACGATTGTCACGTTCAAACACAACAAAGTACTTTCTAAGAGTTTTTTTTCCAGGCACAATGTTACATGCTGTCCCTTGATGTCTTTTAGCCTCACCATGATTTCAAAACAGCTATTCCAAAATCCCTCCGCCCCTCTTATATGATTAAATATGTCAATATATATATTTCTATAGGGCCTATCCAGATATGTTCTAAGTGCTTAAAAAAAGCAAAAGAGCTAAAAAGAAAGTTCTATGAGATAAAAATACATAGTACAATGATAAAAATAAAATAAATTAAAAATTCTTTCTAGCTAAAATAATAATATTATTTTTAAAAAGATACGTCTTACGTTTACATTTAAAAAGACTTGTGTTATCACATGAACATAATCATTGGGTATTTTGTTCCAAAGTTTTGGAGCTGAGACTGAGAATGCTCTGGAGCCATAGGTCTCTAGGTTAAAGTTAACAGGGTTAAGATGAAGTGTAGATGATGAGCGGAGTGTTCTAGACATAACACATGATGCTTCTAAAGGTTGATGTAAGAATAACCAGCATCACAGTATATTCCCTCCTTATATGCTTTTTAAATTTTCTTTTCTCATTTTGTAGATCTCATAAAGGACATTAAGGTAAGTGGATATGGATAAACGACTTTTCATCTGTTGTATAATTTGCCAAGAAAGACTATGAATGAAATAACTGCTGTAAGAGGAGAAACTGTCATGAAAAAACCCACAAACAAACATGCAAAAAAGGAAAGCCGGTTCATAAAATGATCTGGATAACATGATCAAACCAGACATTTAAAGCTGAACTTGTTAATTTTTAGTAATCACAGGAAATAAATTGTTTGAATTCCTAAATTGTCCTTCTTTCCTGCCCATGATTTCTGCATCATTAGCTTGTGCACACATGTACATGTACGTGCACATGTGCAACATTAGAAGATTTTCTTCAAACTGAGCTTGACAGAGAAATATTTTATGTTACACGACTGGTGTGGTTTTCTTATAAATGAGCAAAGTGTGACTCTACTTTTTATCACATAAATTTTACAGCGATACAGTTGAGTACAATATTATACATTGCGATTGAAGGTAAAGTTTAAAATTCTACCTTGAGATATTTTTATTTGAAAGCTTAAAGAACATGTTTTTAGGAAGCACTGGTTAATTTTCTACATGCAGCAAACTCTTCAATTTGCCTTATAATCCTAATTTCTTTTCCACTAAAATAGGTTACAATATAATATCAAAGTTGATTTTGTTGAACAGTTCTAAGAGAAATGTCTTTTTTTGAGAAATATGTTTTAGTATAGTTCTCCATTCGGCTTATTAGGGTCTGTGGTTACTAAATTAGTTACTAATTAAAAGCAGTTGTAAGGGCACGGTTATGTTAAGTCGGCATTCTAGCCAAGTAGCCCATTAGGCTGGAGCCTATCCCAGTTTTTGTAGCATGAAACAACCAGAAGTATTTCTGCTCCCTATTCCATCTGTGACTGCTGTTGTTGTTATTTTCAATATCCCAGAATTAGCTTAATTTAGTGAATTTGGCTTTGTTGGTAGGATTGCCTACCCTCACACGCACCTGTAGCCATTTTTTCTCACACCCTTTATTTTTTATCATGCTTGATTGAGGTAAGAAAAAGAAGGGCTACTCAAAGGCTAGTTTTCAGTTGACAAAGAATGTGTTTGTCAGTATGGTAGGGGTATTTTGCTGTTGAAATCATTCTGTCTGTTTCTTTTTATTTCAGGACCCAGAGTTTCCACAAACATTAGAAGAGCTCAATGTCATTGAAGAGGACTTTATTACAATTGACCCCATAGGAAAAGATGAATATAATATAAAGATAGAATTCAAACCGACAGTTCCTCACTGCTCTCTTGCGACACTTATAGGTGAGTCAGTTAAATATGTTGTAGTTTACTCTTTATTATGCTTTTGTGCAGCCATTTGTTTTGGGTACCTAAAAATAAATAATTGCAGAAAAGCCTGAAATGTGCTTGAAAAAGTCAGCAAATATGACTGTCTTGTGAATTAAACTTTCTCCTTGAATAGTTTTACCTGCGAAATGGATAGAAAAAGTTCCTTAGAGTTAGTCTTAAGCTTCTTAATCTTATTGTTTTTACTAAGGTCATAAAAGGTCCAGGATGCACACCTGTGGCCACTGTCATGATACTTGTCCAATATAGCTGATAGAATTGTGAGAAGAATGTTAGGATGTTAGTCACTTTTAAGAATTGAATACATGGAGAGACAGAGAAGATTTCATTTACAAAGTAGTAGCAAAGGAGTAGTGACAGAGTTCTTAAGCAGTCATATTTAACAGTATCTTATTTTTTGAAGGACTGTGTTTGCGGGTTAAATTGGAGCGTTCATTACCATACAAGTTCAAGGTATGTTTTGTCATAATTTGATAACCATATTGATCAGAACAGTCAGGGTATCTATTTGAGAAAATGTAAACCATTCTGGGTTGAGAGAAGACTGAGCCTGCCATTATGTCATCTATGTGGTTGCTAGGCAACAAAACATCACAATAAGATGACACTCAACTTGCAAAGCCTGCTTAGACGGTAAAACAAAGACAAAGTGTTCTTGGGGTTTAAGGTGGCTTACTACATTTTTTCCACGACTCAGAAGTGCATGCTACAATTGCCTGCCAGACGTCAGTATTAGTTGCAGGTGCAAAAATGACACAAGTAATCCTAAGAAGACATGAAAACAACTTCAGCAATTGAAAGGTGTTAAATCACTTTTGGCATCTGTAGTTTCAAACTGCTTTCAAACATGTGTTTTTAAGCCTAGGGCCAATAAAATATGAAAAAATGGTCCATAAAAAACCAGTCAAATAGTTCTAATTTACTCTTGCTTTCTTGAACACGATACATGGTGTCACACTAGTGCACACTTAAATAAAGGGCATGCACAGTTTAATTCTTGTCCAAGGTTGTAAAAGCTAGTCTTTCCTCAAGGATTGCTCTTAAACTTACCACCATACAACCCTTGATGAAATTTTCACAGTTAATTAGTAGGGGTGTAAAAAATTGCATTTAGTGCCAAAATTAAAAAAAAATTGCAAGACAGATTTTGAGCTATTTTTGAGCTATTTCACATTTTCTTAGTTTGTGAAAAATCTGTCTTACAGATTTTTATTTTACTTTGCATGAATGTTAAATCAGAGCCAATTTCTTATTCTTGAAATTTCGAGGTGGGTTCATCTGGGTAGATTTTGAGAAAAATGCCATGTAACATACTAGTGCCCAGTCTCTCCTTAGGTACTTGGTCATTCATTTTGGCCATTCCCCTAGAATGGTAAAAGACTTCAGCAATTAGTAAAGAGAAAGAAGAAATGTCTTGGAACATTTTTCAAAAGAGTTAGAAGTTAGGCTGTTATAATCCTTCAAAACTGTAGTAAGCCACCTTAATGTTTCAAGACTGTTTCTGTGTTAAGAGTCATTCGAAGTTGTTTTTCACACACCTCTGAAAGTTTAAGCTGACCAGAAGAAGCATGACCTATACTGCAGAACCATAATTTTATACAGGCACATTCTTGAAACATTAGAGATAGGTGCAACATGGAAAAGAAAGCCAAATTCTGGTGGTAGTATTTTGGAGGTAGAGGTGTTAAAGAATAGAAAATTTTAACAATTGATAGATAAAATAGTTGTCTTGACAGAATGACTAACGGTGTCTACAATAACTACCTTTCATTGAGCCTCAAAAATTATATAAGTACACCAGGCATGAGATCAAGTCATGAGACTTGGTGGGATTGTTTCCTTGTGTAGTAATATTTTAACTTAATAACCTTCACAATTTCCTTTTTCCTCAGCTGGACATCTTCCTTTCCAAAGGAACACATTCCACAGAGGATGAAAGTAAGTTATATGTTGCAAGTTATCTCGTTAGAGACTCATACCAGTTTAGATTATGCTATCAAAACTTGTTTTACTCAAGACTGAAGAACGAGGCTGAGGCACAATAAGATAAATACATGACTGTATATGTATTCAGTATCATCTTGTAGTGGAACTTATTTACCCCCTAGGGGTCACATCCTGTGGCTGTCTATTATTACTCTTTATGTCCCACAAGGATTAAGAATTTTTCTGATTAAAGCTAATTACACCTTATCTCTGGTATCTGAGCAACATAACTATGTTACTCGAAGTGCATCCCTACAACACTTAAACCCCGGTTTCTCCAGAATAAATATAAGGAAATTTTGTCCCACTGTTATTGGATGTTACTATTGGAATGACCTTCCCTTATCTATATGTAACTTAGCGACTAGAAAATGTTTTAAAAAAGCACTCTTCCAGTATTATTTTGCTCAGTATTAATTAATTCATACCTCTTCCTCTCCTATGTTAAGTTAACTTTTTTACCCTAATTATTACTGTCAATTAAACAAGGGCATCTAATTAGCTTGCTATATTTTTGCCCTTTTCCATTTCTCCTCTTACTTGTCTACTTTATATTTATCTTTGTAATTTTAGAATGGAATAAATAAATAAAATGAAAAAAAATGAAAAAATGAAAGAAGAGCCTTTCTCAATGTTAAAATCAGAGTTCGTAGAATTCAGATACAATGATTGATTAACCAATGGAATTACATGAAACAAACAGATGTGAGCATAACTACCAGTCAGTGTGCTGGAATATGATTATTGATGCCAACTCAGACACCCCAGACATCCCCCACGCTTATATATTTAGGGAACTGAGGGGCAGATGAATTCAGTCTACAAAAGGCTACTACTAACAAATTATTATTGTGTTGAAAGTAATATTATTGTGCAACCTCTGTGGACTTATGGTTATTTTAATCTTCTTCAAGGACAGGCAGTCAGGATAAGTTACTTTTTGGGTGGCAAGCCTGGGGTTACTCTGGTCCTAGAGGTTTTCTTTATCCTTTTTCTGCCTTCAATTCATTTTTTATGATAACTACAGAAATTGTTGCGCGCTCATTGGCTAATTTTCATCGTCAATAAGCAGACAGACACATGAATTTATAATTTATGCGATGCATCAACAAGCTAGAGCAGACAATTTGACAATTTGTTATCGTAAAAAACACACTGACATCAGGTTTTCATTCGTCTGTCCTGTTACCATATCGACAATGAATTTTATCATAACATTGTCAAAGTAGTCTGTGGTATCACTCAATGATCGCCCGAGGAACCACAGCTACTTTGACAATGTTATGACGAAATTCATGATCAGTAAGAGGACAGACGCATGAAAAACTGATGTCAATTTGTTAAGTACTGCATTGTGGCTCACATTTGTCTGTGAAATAAAAAAGAGAACACCTTATAAACCAGGGTATCCTGGGGTAGATTTGGCTGTTGTTACATGCACTCTTAAAGTCTAAATTGACAACTTTTTGTGTTAGACACAATTCTGTTACCATAATATGTGTAGTCACCATAGATATGTAATTATAATAGTTATTCTGTAATAATATTTTTCCTGTTGTGAAATTGAATTTGTTTTAGTCAACAAGCAAATCAATGACAAGGAGAGAATAGCAGCAGCAATGGAGAATCCAAATCTAAAGAAAATTGTTGATGAGTGCATTTCAGATGAAAGTTAACGCCCAACCAAGCAGCCAGCTAAGAAAACAAACATTAAAAAATTAAACTACTGCTATTTAAAACATGCTGAAGGCTTTGCATAGAAGCCTTGATTCTTTTCTGTCAGTATTGCTCTAGGCTCAGTGAGGACTGATTGAAAGTGATGGACTATCCAGATAACTGTTTGTAAAGAAGATTTCTGCTCGAATTAAACTGTTCAAACCAAGGGAAGTTGCTCAACAAACTGATAATCAGATTATTTTTTTTATCCATGTCAATAATAGACTGCAAGAAGCCCCTTATTGATAGCCTAGTGGGCAAGCAATTCTATTGATGTAACTATTGCATGAAGGAAGTAAAGGCAGAAAACACCTTCACTTTTTCCTTGATCAAATCTTCTAAATCTAATCTTGTCAACTTCCCATCATGTTCACTGCCTGATTTTTTTTTTGTCGCATTCACCTCATTCGCTCAGACACTTCAGTTCATAAAGAAATAGCTAGCAGTCTAACTACATCAATAATAGTAATTATTTGGGTCAAACCGACTTAGTGTAGTTAGCCATTCATTATGTTAACACCAAGGTGGTTGCTTAGGGGGAAAGTATTCTTTTTGCCACTTTCCAGTTGCTCAATTCATGAGGCCACCTCACATTTCTTTTTCATGGCATGAAGCAACCACATGTAGTTTTATCATGTCATCTACTAGATGGATGCTACTATCTTTTTTAGATATAGGGCTATTTGTAATTTTTATAAATCTACTAGCATTCTATCACGAATGCCATTCTCTAATTGGCTTCGCCACTCACTAACTATTCTGTTGTTGATAGACCTCTTGATAGTAGAAAAAGCACTGCACTTGTTAACAGACTGGCAGCCGCTTCTTTCCGTTTTCAAAGTGTCTGTGTAGAGTATTTAGTTCAAGTTTTGAACGACTAGTAGATTTATACTGAAACAATTAGATTATTCGCTCTAGATTTTTATGCGTGAAAGAAATAGAAATAGAGAGAGAAATAGAAATCGCGATAGAAATCGAATAATCTAATTGTTGAATGTATATAGCTTTTTATGGGAAATTTTAGGTCAAGGAAGAAAAATCTTTGAAGTCTAAATGAAGGTTCCTGTAGAAGAGCCATGACATTTGACAATATGACTATCAAAGTGCGGTTTTTTGTTACTTGTAGTCAAAGACAGTGTGGTACTACAAGAACAACATGTATTAATTTGACTAAGGGTTTCAGCCAAACAAACCACCAGCACAAAGCAGGTGTCTCGAGACAGGTTATCTTAGGTATTTTCAATTTGAATTAATTGTGGCCAGAAAAACAGGCTAATGCGCGTTTCAGTTTCTACAAGGAGCGCCTCAGGAAGGCAGTACATGTAAGTGCTGCACTAAGTAACTAAAACAGCGAAAATAGCTACTTTAGTAAGCAACGATAGCATATGTTTCTAATAAAATTGGGTTTAATTAAAAGTTGTGATCATAATTATTTACTGTTGTGTATTTTCACTTTTTCATTATTGCAAAACGACAGCTATGAAGGCATGTTTTTGAGTGCGAAAAAATGTAAGTTAGACGTAAGCGAAACTCAAAGGAGCTAGTGGTTGGACGGAGCAAATGTAAGCCCACACTGTTAGAGAATTGATCCGTCACGGGATTGTCTCGTGTACGTCACGTGTAAGTCACGAGTCACGAGTTTTACTAAGGACCAGAAAAAAGAGGTTGTGGGTTGAATTTAACTTGGAAAACCCATTGAGTTAGAATCTTACCGCGAGATTATCACGAGATTCGTAGGATAAATAGGATAATTAGGATAATTATTTTTCAATTGGCGTGGTCTCCGTCTTCTCCGTCGTGGTTGCTTATGACTGGCTAGTGGGTGCGGATAAGTCGTATAGCGCCACTGCCAGTGACAAACGCTTGTCACTTGACTCTGAAGATGATGTCTTCTCATCAGGTTTTGGAAACGTCAGTCACAGACAACAGTTCTTTTCAGAAGTACCCAGATGATCACACTGGACGAATTACCGTAGCAAATTTGCGTTCCGCACGCGTTTCTCCTCTCTTACCAAAATATTCTAATCTGGGTAATGTAGGCTTGCTGTGGCTTGGTCATGCTCCCTCTTGTACGTTAACTTTGCGTTAGCCACTGCACAGTGGGTTACACTGTTGTATCTTCATTCTAGGTTCCCACTAGCCTGCACAGCAGGCGAGATTTTTCCGAGCGAGCGCTCACATCGTAAAAAGTTTAGCCGCCATCTTGAATTTTTCATGCAGTGGAAGACTGGGGACAGAAAGAAAGTTTTACCAAGGGGTCATCCCCCACCGTCTAACATGGCGGTCGCAAGGTTGTAACGCTAACTCGCCCCAATAAGACGCCTGTACTGCAAGCTAGGTTCCCACGCTCGTTTCCTCGCACGTTCCGTCAGGAATTCAAGTTGCACTACATTCCCTGTAAGTTCGCGTAACAATAGAAGGAAGAAAACATACATACATACATAAACTTTATTAACGTGTCTTTATATCTAGCCTATGGTGGAAAAAAATCCTGTACTAATTGAGGACGCTTAGTATAATTAATAAACTACTGTTTTCTAATGAACTATTAAAAAGCCTGACAATACAATTAACAATATAATATAGTTAAAAACCAACATGCCATTTTCTAATAACAATCAACTAATGGGAACATAGGCACGCAAGGCGCGCAAGAGTTATTTTTTTTGTGAACTATAAGTCTCGGAGATAGGAGCATTCATGGAACTGTTTACAGTAAAGATTTGGTTGATTTGACAAGTTTTTTTGGTTGCGATGTACAGCAAGAAAGAAACTGGTAGTTTATGATGTACATACGATGTTACATCGGTAATGGTAAGATAACTAAATAGTAAGCCATAAAATGTTTGACTGAACAAACTACAGTAATCTGACACGTCTCCAGATTAATATAGATACCATCTTATTTTCTAACAGGCAATTTTATTCGTTCTTTGATACAACCCACACTGTGATTGGTCTGACACGCGCGCATGCATAACTCCCTCACTCACCTATCATGTAGCCCTTCCCCCCGGGGGGGGGGGGGGACTCCCTTATATGGGCTATATAGGTCTGTGCGGCCCCGAAAGGTATGGTTTTTCAGCCGTTTTGGTCATAAATAGGGTATCGATTTTAGCTCATTTTGGTCATTTTGGTCATAAATAGGGTACGGTTTTTGCACTCTAGCCTTGATATGGGTATGCTTTAAGAAGAAGCCACTTTTTCATCATTATCGAAAAGAAAATCAACAAAAGCCCGTCACAAATTTATATGTTTACGGTAATTTAACATTGGTTTGAACTAGGGAGCTAATTATAACGCAGGTCTGAAACAGGGTTTTGATTTGAGGGTCAGGTCGTAAATAGGGTTTCGAATTTTTGGTCAGGTCATAAATAGGGTAAGGAATATCGCAGATTTTGGTCATAAATAGGGAAGGGGTTTTGGGAAGCGGGCCACACACCCCCAACCAATTTTTCTGGGAGTACCCCCTCGGGAGCCCTTCCAGCCCCCAAGAGGAATTTTTGCTCAAAAATACTCAAGTTAAGAGAACTTTTCGCATTTTATACGAGTCGTAAGTTTACCCTTTTTACACAACACAACGCAACAACACTACTTCACCGAAAATTGAAAGAAAGAGAAAAAACCTCTCTGACACGTTGAAAGTCTGATTTAATTAAATTGCACTTTAACTTGGTGCCACACAGTCTTCAAAGAACATTTGAACAGTTTTCATACTTTTTACCTTTAAAAATATCGGACTGAAAAGAATGTGATAAAATGCCCATCAAATAAAAATATTAAACTGCTACTGCAGAGACGTAAAAACACTCTAGAAATGAAAGCTTCTTTTTTGTTTAATATCCTGGGAACAATAGCCGATAACTTGTAAGCTCTAATTGAATTTACTCCCATATGAAAAACAAAAGTGTCGAGTTACCATTTGTAACTAAAAATAGCAAACATCTCGTGGGAACAAGTGGTGACGATTCGTCAGCTCTAATTGAATTTACTACCTTGGGAACAACAAGAGTGTCAAATTACCCATTGTAACTAAAAAATAAAAATATCTCGTTATATTTGCATGCAATAAGAACAAAACAATCGTTACCTGCACTTACTATTGTAAACGTTAGAACTGCTTTAAATCTAAATAGTCTCGTCTCCTCTAAAACATGTCCTAAGAACTAGAACCGACGATTCGTGACCTCTAATTGAATTAACTCCTTGTGAAAAACAAAAGTATCAAGTTACCCTTTGTAATTAAAAATAAAAATATCTCGTGCCATTTGCCTACTACTCATGAACTGCTTCAAAACTCAAGACTCATCTCGTTCATAACTAGCCACCATTACACTGAACATTATGCACTCTAAAACAATCCAATGTACATATGTAACTGTCACACTCCCCTCCAAACCGGACTAAAAATCACAAACCGGCAACATACACGTCAGTCTTTATTTTTCAATTACCAAAGTCCTTGTGTTTATACATACCTTGTGTTTCTCACGTACCATTTACCTTTACAACAAGAAATTTGATTGGCTGTTCATAGTAGATCCAATCTGATTGGTGTGACATACATACATCTCTCACTCACTCACTCACTCACTCACTCACTCACTCACTCACTCACTCACTCACTCACTCACCCATTGACCCGTCCATAACATACCCGACGCGCCGACTAAGAGGTATTTTTTTTTTACAAAAAAAATAACTCAATAAATTATTAAAAAGAATTAAGAATTACAAAGGATGCAGTTGGAACAATTGCCACAGGTGAACTATTCATTCATCTCATTCCTTTATATGCTGTTATCCCATTTTCGAGTGATTTTTGAGTTATTTTTTTGTAAAAAAAATACCTCTTAGTCGGCGCGTCGGGTATGTTATGGACGGGTCAATGGGTGAGTGAGTGAGTAAGTGAGTGAGTGAGAGATGTATGTATGTCACACCAATCAGATTGGATCTACTATAAACAGCCAATCAAATTTCTTGTTGTAAAGGTAAATGGTATGTGAGAAGATTTGATCCCGATAGAGTTCAGAACAGCCATATTTATTCTTCTATAAAAGAGGAGGAAGTATTCATATATTGGGTTTACTTCGACATTTTCTGTGGGTTAGGCTGAGGATTTTAGTTAAATGAACGAGATGAGCCTTGAGGTTTGAAACAGTTCGTGAGTTAGTAGTATGCAAATGCAACGAGATATTTTTATTTTTAGTTACAAAGGTAACTTGATACTTTTGTTTTTCACAAGGAGTAAATTCAATTAGAGGTCACGAATCGTCGCGTCTAGTTCTTAGGACTTGCTTTAGAGGGGACGAGACTTTAGATTTGAAACAGTTGTAACGTTTACAATAGTAAGTGCGGGTAACAATTGTTTTGTTCTTGTTGCATGCAAATATAACGAGACATTTTTGGTTTTTAGTTGCAAAGTGTAATGTGACACTCTTGTTTTTCACAAGGGAGTAAATTCAATTAGAGCGGACGAATCGTCATCACTCTTTCCCACGAGATGTTTGCTATCTTTAGTAACAAATGGTAACTTAACACTTTTGTTTTTTATATGGGAGTAAATTCAATTAGAGCTGACAAGTTATCGGCTATTGTTTCCAGGATATTAAACAAAAAAGAAGGTTTTGTTTCTGGACGGCTTTTACGTCTCTGCAGTAGCAGTTTAATAGTTTTATTTGATGACATTCATTTCAGTCCGATATTTTTTAAGGGAAAAAGTATGAAAACTGTTCAAATGTTCTTTGAAGACTGCGTGGCACCAAGTTAAAGTGCATTTAATTAAATCAGACTTTTAACGTGTCAGAGGTTTTTTTTTCTCTTTCTTTCTATTTTCGGTGAAGTTGTGTTGTGTTGTGTTCTGTTGTGTAAAAAGGTAAACTTACGACTTGTGTAAAATGCGAAAAAGTCTCTAAATTAACTTGAGTATTTTTGAGCAAAAATTTCTCTTGGGGGTTGGAAGGGTTATGTGATCGGTGAGCGAGGGAGTTATGCATGTGCGGGTGTCACACCAATCACAGTGCGGGTTGTATCAAAGAGCGAATCAAATTGCCCGTTAGAAAATAAGATGACAACTACATTAATTTGGAGACGTGTCAGATTACTGTAGTTTGTTCAGTCAAACATTTTATGGCTTACTATTTAGTTATCTTACCATGACCGATGTAACATCGCAACCAAAAAAACTTGTCAAATTAACCAAATCATTACTGTACCATGAATGCTTCTATCTCCAAAACTTCACAGAAAAAAATAACTCTTGCACGTCTTGCGTGCCTATGTTTTTGTAAAGGTAAATGGTACGTGAGAAACACAAGGTATGTATAAACACAAGGACTTTGGTAATTGAAAAATAAAGAGTGACGTGTGTGTTGCCGGTTTGTGATTTTTAGTCCGGTTTGGAGGGGAGTGTGACAGTTACATACGTTCATAGGGTTGTTTTAGAGTGCATAATTTTCAGTGTAATGGTGGCTAGTTATGAACGAGATGACTCATGACTTTTGAAGCAGTTCATGAGTAGTAGGCAAATGGCACGAGATATTTTTATTTTTAATTACAAAGGGTAACTTGATACTTTTGTTTTTCACAAGGAGTTAATTCAATTAGAGGTCACGCGTGAATCGTCGGTTCTAGTTCTTAGGACATGTTTTAGAGGAGACGAGACTATTTAGATTTGAAGCAGTTGTAACGTTTACAATAGTAAGTGCAGGTAACGATTGTTTTGTTCTTATTACATGCAAATATAACAAGATATTTTTATTTTTTAGTTACAATGGGTAATTTGACACTCTTGTTTTTCACAAGGTGGTAAATTCAATTAGAGCTGACGAATCGTCACCACTTGTTCCCACGAGATGTTTGCTATTTTTAGTTACAAATGGTAACTCGACACTTTTGTTTTTCATATGGGAGTAAATTCAATTAGAGCTTACAAGTTATCGGCTATTGTTCCCAGGATATTAAACAAAAAAGCTTTCATTTCTAGAATGTTTTTACGTCTCTGTAGTAGCAGTTTAATATTTTTATTTGATGGGCATTTTATGACATTCTTTTCAGTCCGATATTTTTAAAGGTAAAAAGTATGAAAACTGTTCAAATGTTCTTTGAAGATTGTGTGGCACCAAGTTAAAGTGCAATTTAATTAAATCAGACTTTCAACGTGTCAGAGAGGTTTTTTCTCTTTCTTTCAATTTTCGGTGAAGTAGTGTTGTTGCGTTGTGTTGTGTAAAAAGGGTAAACTTACGACTCGTATAAAATGCGAAAAGTTCTCTTAACTTGAGTATTTTTGAGCAAAAATTCCTCTTGGGGGCTGGAAGGACTCCCGAGGGGGTACTCCCAGAAAAATTGGTTGGGGGTGTGCGGCCCGCTTCCCAAACCCCTTACCCTATTTATGACCAAAATCTGCGATATTCCTTACCCTATTTATGACCTGACCAAAAATTCGAAACCCTATTTACGACCTGACCCTCAAATCAAAACCCTGTTTCAGACCTGCGTTATAATTAGCTCCCTAGTTCAAACCAATGTTAAATTACCGTAAACATATAAATTTGTGACGGGCTTTTGTTGATTTTCTTTTCGATAATGATGAAAAAGTGGCTTCTTCTTAAAGCATACCCATATCAAGGCTAGAGTGCAAAAACCGTACCCTATTTATGACCAAAATGACCAAAATGAGCTAAAATCGATACCCTATTTATGACCAAAACGGCTGAAAAACCATACCTTTCGGGGCCGCACAGACCTATATAGCCCATATAAGGGAGTCCCCCCCCCCCCCGGGGGGAAGGGCTACATGATAGGTGAGTGAGGGAGTTATGCATGTGCGCGTGTCAGACCAATCACAGTGTGGGTTGTATCAAAGAACGAATAAAATTGCCTGTTAGAAAATAAGATGGTGTCTACATTAATCTGGAGACGTGTCAGATTACTGTAGTTTGTTCAGTCAAACATTTTATGGCTTAATATTTAGTTATCTTACCATTACCGATGTAACATCGTATGTACATCATAAACTCCCAGTTTCTTTCTTGCTGTACATCGCAACCAAAAAACTTGTCAGGTCAACCAAATCATTACTGTAAACAGTTCCATGAATGCTCCTATCTCTGAGACTTATAGTTCACAAAAAAATAACTCTTGCACGCCTTGCGTGCCTATGTTTAGTGCAGAGTGCACTATTGGGATGGTTATGGGGGTTGCCTGCCGCTAAGGAACTAAGACGCTATGGCAGTATGACACTATGGCCCTATGGCGCTAAGGTGTAAACTTTAATGTTTGTTTAATTAATTAATTTCAATTAATTAATTAGTCTAGAGGCAAGGAAGTAATGGGAGTAGGGTGGGAAAGGTACATGTATACTCTACGTAAAACACATTCCATCGCCGTCGCTTAACTTTGAACATCGCAAAGCTATATATTTGTTTCAGGTAACCCCTTGCTCTCCTTGTGGTACCATTCTCCTTAGAACAAAACTAATTTGCCCTAAACGCATGCGTAGATTAGTTAGGGTTCGTGGCTTCTATATTAGGTGAAGGATACATTGCATACGGAATCACGCACAAATGTTGAGTGGTTTTCCTTATGGTAGAGCTCAACATGTAAGACGCATGCGTTCTAGCATTGTTAGTGTTATACACTATCTTTACACGCAGTATTTTATATATCGTGTCATGTGACCAAGGACGGCAGTTATTTTTCAGGTAGCGCCAGTTGTCCCTTTTTATTGCAAAAGTGAAACGTTGCTGTGGCTGCGTAGCTTTTAGAATTACAAACAGGTCGGTTCAACAGATATCATCTGCTGTTTTCAATCTACAATAGTGTGCTTGTCAGAGTTCAAATATATTGCTTCTCCTTAGCGACTTGTTTATTTCTTGCCTTAATTGTGTCTGTAAGAGAGACCAAAAAGTTCTCAAGTTAGTGGCGTTAATACTCCGCAAATTGTGAATTTGTAACAAAAGAAACCAGGAAAATGCTCAAATATTGCTGCAGACGCCGTGGCACCTAATGAAAGCGCAAATTAATTTAATCAGTCTTTGAGGAGACTCATTCATATCGGCCAAGTAGCGCTGTTTATCTTCAATACTTTTCGTTGAAAAGCTTCTCAGCCATCAATATCGTTGTGTGTTAATTTTGAATTGTTTTATTGTTAACAACAAAGGTGGCAACAGAAAAAGAAAGTGGTATTTCGTGACTATCTGATAATTAAATTAGTTCTTGTTCATCGGTAAAAGTTTGCATTTTTAGTAAAACATCGTCTCTGTTCCGTTTCTTCATCACTACATCAGATATTTAACTTTCTTTCATTTATCTCCAAAAAACAAGTACATCTTCCGTATGTTTTGGAGAAAACAGGGGTTTCATATTACATGGCTTTGCGAGGAAAACAAAAGTATCAAGTTACAAAGTTGGCGTGAAGAGCTAAATTGTCACGTTTGCTGCTTCAGCGTATTGTTGAATTTAAAATGAACGAAAATCAACTTAAAGCACCAGTAGTAATTAATTTGTGCGTAATGTTTGGACCTTGAATGAAAATACAACCTTGAAACATACACACTGCAAAGGGGAAAAGCCGTAGCAGACTACCAAGATAGACACAAACCGGAAGTGAACCGAATAGGGGTGAGTACTTATGGGACTACTGTACCAGAGCTATCAATTGCGCTCTGCACTATCTGAGATTGTCTCACTAGTTCTTTGTTGTATGCTCCCTTCTCTTCTTTCTGCTCACTGAGCAGAAAGAGACGGGAATCTGTCTTGCAGGATAGTTTCCACCCCCCCCCCCCCCCCCCCCACATGTGATGCTAAGGCTCGGAGAATTCGTCCTCAAAACCAAAACCGGACGTTACTCATAATCGTCATTTATAACGGCTTGGGATATTCTGACAAAGATAAAATACTCTCGGGGGGAGTCTCAGTGATACCTTTTGTGGACATTCCATTCCATTTAGAGCAAAAAAATATTTTCGAAAATAATGTTTGAACTCGCTTGTAGTTTCTAAACAAATTATTAAAAGATGCAAAGATAGTAATCTGTGCGCCAGAGAGCTCAATCCCAAGCAACAATCAAGACGTATTTTTCAGTCTTTTTTAACCTCCTTACTGTTACTAGGTCTGTCCCCTCTCTCCCCTCCCCTGCCGCCTTACCACGGTTTTCCCACTGGTCTTTGCGAGTGTAGTTTCCCTTGGCCATTTTACAACACGCGTGCAAGAAAAACAGTAGAAAATGGAGATTGCCGACCTTCAAAGGTTTGTTCTCTGTCTAAAAACGACTTGAACCAGTAATGTTACCTGTTGTGAAACATTAGTTAACTTGCTTTGCTCGTAGGTCGGAGCCACAAGGGGGAATGAGGTACTGAGAGGCGTTTTGTTGACCTCTGAAGACAACCCCTGAACAGTGGTAAGCTTAGCTCGTAAAATTACCTTTACAAAGCTCATAGGATAAATTTAATCTTATAATATAATTGCTCTTTATTTCAGCTTGATGTAACAACTGCTAGACAAGGTATAAATATGACTGTCGTATGTTAAATGTTGTTATTCCTGTCAACTCTTACTTGAGTCACTGGGACAATCCATTTGTTTTTATCTGCACACCCCCTCCTATTGAGGGTACCCTCTGACAAAGGGCCTGTAGGAAAATTGTCAAAAGAGCCAAAATAATTTTATACCCCTCAGATGCAAACTTCAAAGGTGCTGACACCAAAAATCTATGCTGACCACTAATGAAATCCCTCCATGGGAGGGGGGGGGGGGGGGGGGGGCAGGGTTGTAACTAAAAAATGGGATGCCCCACTCCTAAGATGTGACTCTCGTGTGTTTGTGTTAAAGACTTTGATCTCTTGCCTATAAAGATCAATTTTTTTTATGCCTAAACAAAAATTTGAGTTTTTACAGCCTTAACCCAGACCTTTACCAACACACTTCCCATTACTATGTGGACTAAAATCAATGCAAGAAAAAAAAAGTACAAGTAATTTATTGTTCAATTAGGGACATCAAAATTCCTCCCCATTCCCTGTCTGGGCATACCAAGTTAATGTAGTATCTGTATCAGTGGTAAAGAAAATGAATTTTGGAAATATCCATCTCGCATGCAACCCCCCCTCCTTGGGGGGGGGACTTCTATATGAAAAGGTCAGGATGTTCCTCATCTCACTCATGGTTATAAATCAATGATTCTGGTCTCACTTAGGGTGTCCATGACAAAATATCGCTATTTAGCTGTCAAAGTATCTTTTACTTTAAGGTGCACTCGAAGAAATAATGATCATTAAAACACTCCTATTTCTATTTTTAAGCTTGATTTCCACCGGTCTCTTGAGTGTGGTCTACTAGCCTAGGCCTCTTTCCTGAACAGCATCTTGTAATCGAGCTTTTTCTTTTTTAATTGATATCTTTTATGGGTCAAATAGAGCTCTAGCCACGCCCAGATTGGTCTCCTTTAAGGGTTTAATTTAAATTTTCCAACAAGCATCCCTGGCCTTTTCATATGGGATTTCCCCCTGGGGAAAAAGCCTTCCAATTTGTTTGATGTTAAGTAGTATGATAGGCTACTTTGTTCATGGGAAATTATGTTTTGCTGCATAGGTCTGCTATTTTAAATGATGTATTGGAAGATGTTTTTGACTGCTGTAAAGGTTTCCAAGTTGCATGTCCAAATGACAAATTTTCAATTGTGGTTACCCTTTTACAACTTGAAAGAAAATAATTGTACCTGTGTAGTATGATTCTGTCAGTGTAAACTCTCTGAAATGGAATTTCACACAGTTCAGGAAACATTGAAGATATATTTGCTTGCTTTACAAAATAGAATTCTCAATACTGTTGCAGCTGGTTAGAAAAATGTTTTAGTATTTTGAGGTCAATGGAAACTTAAGAGGGGCTTAAAATGTGTTTTCCAGATGTGTGAAGAGGGAACCAAGAAGATCAAAACCTTGTAATTAGGATGTAGCAATATAATATCCAGGGAAGCAAAGTGATTTACAACTTGTACTGCTGATTAGTGTAGGTAATCATACAAATGTGAGTGTAATTAAGGATTTACGCTACAAGTGATTCTTTAAAACCAGGGGGTGATTAACAGGCTAATCAATTGATTAACCTTAAGTTAACTATTTGAATGGCATATGATTAGATGATTGGTTGACTGATTAACATACTTTCAAGCTCATTGCATGTAACAGATTAATTGACTGACTGACTGATTAACTGACTAATTTATTTGATTCAATGACAGACAGACTGATTTACTGACTAAGTGTTTGATTGGCATGACTTGCTAATAAATTGAATGATTTGCTGATGGACAGAATGACCAATAATCTGATCAAATGATTAACTTCATTGACTGACTAATTGAATGGACAGTTCCTGACTGATGGACTGACTGACAGGCTGATCAACTGATTTGTTGATTGAGGGCAGGATAACTGTTTCTAAGAATTTGGAGGGGATCTTAGGTCTTAGCTTTTGAAACTTGGAGGGGATCTTAAGTCTTACATTTTGAAGTTTGGAGGGGACTTTAGGTCTTAGTATTTGGGGTTTGGGGGGGGGGGGGGAGGATCTTAGGTCTTAGTCCTTAAGATTTGGAGGGTATCTTAGATCTTAGTTTTTGAAATTTGGAGGGGATTTTGAGTCTTAGTGTTTGAAATTTGGAGAGGATCTTAGTTCTTAGTGTTTGGGATTTGGAGGGGATCTTAGGTCTTAATTTTTGAAATTTGGAGGGGATCTTAGGTCTTAGCTTTTGAAATTTGAAGGGGATCTTTGGTCTTAGTTTTTGAGATTTGGAGGGGATTTTAGGTCTTAGCTTTTGAAATTTGGAAGGGATCTTAGAGCTTAATTTTTAAAATTTGGAGGGGTACGTAGGTCCTAGTTTTGAAAGTTCAGAGAGGATCTTAGGTCTTAGCTTTAAAATTTGGAGGGCATGTTAAGTCTTGAAACTTGGAGGGGATCTTACGTTTTACTTTTTGAAATTTGTAGGGGACTTAAGGTCTTAGTTTTTTGGGATTCAGGGGGGATCTTAGGTCTTGGTCCTTAAGACTTGTAGGGGATCTTAGGTCTTAGTTTTTAACATTTGGAGGGGTACCTAGGTCCTACTTTTGTAAGTTTAGAGGGGGATCTTAGGTCTTAGTTTTTGAAACTCGGAGGGGATCTTGAGTCTTCAGGTGATTCCCTAGTAAAAGAACCTGCAATAGATTTCCAATGAAACTTGGTATGCTGTTGTTACAGGACAAGGAGATATTAAAAACGTAATAAAAAGAGGGGGTCACCATGCTTGTTTTCATGCCACAATGCTGACAAATATGGTTATTTAGGTGACTTTTGGTAATCTCCATGCGCAACAAATAAGCTCGATTACTTTTCAATACAGCAGGTTATATCACACAGAGTTTGACTTTCTTTGATTGTGTATTCATCTACGTCCCTAAAAAAATGTGTTCAAATACCCTGCATTTTTTTATCCTTTATAGGAAACATAATTTGGACATGCGCTGTTGGGCCCATTATGTCTCCCTCTGTAGTATTTATTTCATTTGCCTAAAAAGTAGCCATAGATTTGTGTTGATTTTTTGTCAGTTTTTGATTATACTGTTCTCATTGAAATTATGAGATAAAAAGTGGGGGTCACCATACTCGGTTAAGAGAAAAGGAGCATTTATTTCGCTATTGAGCTTAGTTTGAGGGAAATCTCTTACGTTTTGTATGCGCACGCGCTCATGTACACATGCTAATGATGCGAAAATTGGGCGCAGTAGGGATGCGCAATGCAATGCTAAGGAATCACCTTAAGTTAAGAGGGGATCTCAGGTCTTAGTTTTTAACATTTGGGGGGATCTTTGATCTTAGTTTTTCAAATTTGGGAAGGATCTTACATCTGAGTGTTGGAAATTGGGAGAGGATCTTACTGTAGGTCTTAGTTTGAGATTTGGAGAGGATGTTAGGTCTTAGTGTTTGAAATTTGGAGAGGGTCTGAAGTCTTGGTGTTTAAAATTTGGAGAGGATTTTAGGTCTTAGGTTTTGAAATTTGGAGGGGTACCTAGGTCCTAGTTATGTGAGTTTAGAGGGGATCTTAGGTCTTAGTTGTTGGGATTTGGAGGGGATTTTAGGTCTTAGTTTTTGAAATTTGGAGGGGATTTTAGGTCTTAGTTTTTGAAATTTGGAGGGGATGGTCTTAGTTTTTGGGATTTGCTGAGAGGCGTATTGATTGATGGATTAATTGATTCATTCATTGACCCTATTTATTTATTTTATTTTCTTTTCTCAGGTTTTTCTATGTGGTTGGGGAGGGGGTTCTTGATGTACAGGTACATATCTACAACTTATTTGCTTGATAGTGATCAAATGTATAAGGCATGAAAAACATCCAAAAATGTGCACTTCAGGGATAAAGTGTCATCCACAATGTCATATTTACACCTTGATGGCTTTACATTGAAAAATATTGGCCATCTTGGATCTCTGTTACTGACTGGTTGACACACTGAACAAACATCAGCACAACCTCTGCATTGTTTTGGTTTAAAATTTATTTGGTTAACCAAATGTTTAGTGTATGCTAGCTGGTAATAAGTTAACTTTTATTTTTACACCAGTAACAGGACTCTAACAGATGCTCATCTTGCCCTTCGAGATCAGATGTCAACAGGAATGAAGTGGATCAAGTCTTCGAGCAGTTATCTCTAGTAGTGCATTATGTTTTACTTTGCAATCCAGCTTTTGGGTGAACACGGTAAACAGGTCTAAACAAAGCTATCAAATAAGCCAAGTTCTGCTCTGACTTATTGTCCTCTGACATGCGATGTATTTTCACCAAGGTTGATTTGCACAGTCAATAAGAACAGCTTTCCAACAACACTTTATTTTTGAAACCATTACTAAATAACTAAGTGACTTGTTAGGCTACTACTAACACTTATTTGAAGAGCTCATTGAGTGAGTGATAACAAGATTACAAAATTTTATTTGATTGATTGGTGACAGAGTAATTGTTTAAAAGATAAGACAAACTGGCTAACTGATTGATTCACAGCTGGATTGACCCATCGACTGACTACTGATGACTGACTGACTGACTGACTGACTGAATGACTGAGATACAGACTGACAAACTGACAGACTGTCTGACAGACAGATTTCTTAGCAAATTGTTTGTTGGATTTATTGTCAAACTACTACTGACATGTGCCACATGCATGCAGACTGATGGACTGTAGAATGGATGAATGAAACAACAAACTAACCGACCACTGATCATTGGCAGATCGAGATGGACAAACAGACAGACAGACAGACAAGCAGACAAACAGATAGACAGACAGACAGAAACACGGTCTGACTTGACAAAATGAATTGAAAACCTGTATTTCATCGGGAGCCTCAGTATATTCTTTTGTTCATGGTGTAGACTGTTTGCGGCTTCTGTTATCTCTGAAGGCTTTAGAAGGAGAATGAAACTTGACAAAAATTGTGGACAAAGCAAAGAAACCTGGATCGAAGTACATTGCATGTCTGGGGTATTAAATATAGACAGTATGGTCAAACCTCACTTGGCGACCGTACATGAGTGTGGTAAAGTTCCAAAATTGCATGTATAGCCAAAAAGTCTCTGAGAGAATTCTATCAAAAGCATCCAATTTAGTTTAAAAAAATTTGAGAGGTTGCCTATGGGTGGTTTGATTATATCTTTACTTAAGGTAAACCTTGACGAGTACGTTTTCCTGGTTTCATCTCCCCTGATTTACGTGTTACCAAAAAAACTAAACAGATATCACCCACAATTAAAAGCAAAAGTCGAGAGCTAGAAGCATTAGCTTTGGAGCAGAAAGCTTCAGCTAAAGCAGACTAATTATTTTCTCAGTTACAATTTCGCACAGCAACTAACCAAACATTGAAGAGAAAATATTCTTTTTTGTTTTCCATGTCTGTTTAATTGGCTAGAACTATAAGTTTCAACGGATCAGGAGAATTGTTTTTTGTAAACGTAAAAAAATGGCAATTTTTGGTTGTAGTTTCGGTCGTTTGAAATTCAAAACTTTGTGGGCGATGCGTACAAGAAAAAATTGCATGCTCTTTTGGTTACGATGATTTCAAGGATTTTTTCATGTAGATTACTAGTGTACGATAAAATTTCATGGTAATTTTGAATTATTTTCCCGATTTTCTAATTGGTTTTGAAATAAATTCCGCACCTGAAGTCGTAACCTTCAGTTGTAAGTTTGGTTTCTATAAGATCGCTCGTTTTTTATTTTGGTCGTGCTGTAGGTGTACCCTCAATATTCCTGAGTTCTTTCTCGTGAAAGCGAATATAAACAGATCAAGCGCCGAATGAAATTCAGTTCTCTTCCGGTTTCGATTTTCCTCACGTTCACTTGCGGTTATTTGGAAACGAGCGTAAAACGGAAGCATAATTTAGAGGTTTTGGAAAACGTACTCTGATCCAGTCCTGAGTGATGAACATATTATTTCTCCTCACTGTATCGATACATTACCAAGCAGACTGATGATGAGAATAAAGAAAATCATCAACTCGACTTAGGATAGTCTTGATATACTACCAAATTCTCAAAACTAACTCGAAAACACTGAGAGAAATAAGTAAGGAGAATTAATATGTCCAACTTGGAACAAACTATCATGTTTACAGTAGTCTTGAGGTCTCTATAAAACTTAGCGATACTTTTAGGAGTAGGTTTTAGTAAATGGTTTGTTTCAATGGACGCCACGATACGTTTCAAATTTTATTTGGAGTTTTAAACTGCATTTGCAACCTTGGCACAAATTCTGTGCTTCTTAGGATAGTCACACACGCTTACGTGACATCATGTCACCTATCTACTTAGCTTGAAGACCACAAAAAGGGATTTGAAGATAGTAAATTCACGTAACACTTTGCGTTGAGCCAAAGACAATTTATTTCGTTCGCTTTGAACTACTAAGGGACATATCTGTGGCGTATTTTGTCATGAAAAACGAGCTGTTTACTAAAACGTAGTCTTAATCGTGCTGCAAAGTTTTGTGGAGACTTCACTGAACTTGGCTTATTTTAGTTTATCTGGTTCACTCAAATGGTTGGATTGCAAAGTCAACAACATTTTATTGAAATAAAAACTGCCTCTGTTGTGTATGAAAAAAAAAAATGAAATAAAAAAAAATAACCTAGCCAATCTTATCCCTGCTGTTGTGTTGCTTCCACTCTGGTGCTCCAAGTTAGTGTTGTTTCTTTAGTCCTCATTTAATATTCCAACTTTAAAATCCTGGTCTGTTTTATCTCATCCCTTCACTCAAGCTTGGGACAGTTGAACACTTGGAAGAGTCGACCGTTTGCTCCCAAGTGGGGTGGACAGTGTAAAGGAAAGTGAGAGTTTACTCCCCATGTCTCCGGGGTCTCAGTCTTAATTTGTCACAATGCCACACTGGAGTAATTTTGGAATTGATAAGTGAAAAAAATTAATATGCCAATTTGTAATTTGATTGAAGATGCTAATCCGCAAGTCCATGCATCGAAAAAAATAGATGATTTGCCGAGGCGGCCGCCAAATAAATTAGCTCGCCCTCCCAGAATTGGATGAAAACCAAATTAGGTTGGAAATGCCCACGACCTGGAGAAGAAAAACCGAAGCGCTAAAGTATGGCGCTTAATTTCAGTGCTTAACCGTTGAAATCAAAGAAAGATTTGAACACAGAATTCGCCAGTCTGACTTCCCGACCAAACCACCGGCGGACCGTCATTCCACAAACTTCACCAAAGAGCACAAGTCGCCTAAAGTCTCTCATCTGTGAAGCTACCGATGTCAGATTTCTCTCTTTAATTTGGATGAAAAACACTGGCCGATATTTATGTTGAAAAAAAGTTCAGTGTCGTTAATAATCGTTAAAAAAAAATTGGGAAAAGGTTAATTATTTGGTTTATTCGGCTTGTTTGTTTATTGTCCCATTTCGGATTACGTGACGTTACTCAGAGAAGCTCGTGCAAATGAATGAATAATTTTTGCCAAACAAAGGAACGATTCTCCAGGGAACATCCGTAATCTGAAACGAGCAATCAACATACGAAGCGAAGAAGAATATCTGTCGTTATTTGTAAAATAAAACTGTGCTAAAGAAATAAGGCGTACTGCTGCTTAGCATTTAAAATGTGGACGTCAAAAACGAAAATGAAATTAGATGTAAAGTTATGTGGCATTTGAATATTAAAAGTTTAGGTGCGCATGCAAAAAAATAATTGCTTAATTTTGTTGTCGCTTTTTATCTTATTTGGTAGGGTTTTAATTTAAAATCCTGCTTGACTCGATATTTGAAGACTTAGTACTAAAAATTTAAAGTAAGTTACAGTTTTAAGTTGAATATTTTTTAAGAGCTTTTGCAACACTTGCTTTCTTTACAGAGTAGAATTGCGTGACAAACAACATAACTGTTGCAAAGAACTTTTAAGTTCCTTTGTTATTTTGTTTGTCACGCAATTCTACTCTGTAAAAAAAGCAAGTGAAAAGTTAAAATTTTGAAAACAATGGGGCCGGTTAATGCTTACTCAAATACAGAAATACCGAGCCTAGCTGAAAAGCACTAACCAAAAACGACAGTTATAGTGATAGTGAATTTTTCTTGGTTTTCAAACAGAAAAAATAAATTTCAATTTCACAAAGAAAAAGTATATTAACTTAATCTATATTTATGTAAATTAATTTATATTTTTAAATTTTGCAAGATTCGTAGGAGGAAAAAAATACAGAAATAATCAATTGAAAGTGGAAAGATAACCCTTCGTCAATAGACTGATTAACTATGAAATGAAACAACGTCCCTTTAAAACTATAGTCAAGTCTAAGCCTAAACCCCGAAACCCCAATTTAGTTATCACTCAAGAACCTTTAAGGAGACTAAGCAACAGCTTCCAGCACTAAGATTTCTGATTTTGTTTTGGTAACTAACACAAGAAATAGTTTTCAAACAAACAATAATATTGGCCAAACATAGATTCTCATGTTGGTTTCCTAAACAGCCCCAGAAATCCCAGTGCAGAAGGCTGGTGTTTCCCCAGTTTCTGGAGTGGTGAAGTAATGAAAGTTACCTATTCTATGAGTTACAAATAAATTAGGACAAGTTACAAGTTGAATTAAAATTAAAATAAAGAATTGAAATTATTAGGTTTTGTGAATTGTTTTATAAAGAAAATGTAATGTAACTGAATTAGGAAAATTAAGAAAAAACAAAACTTAGTAAGAAACTGCTAAAACATTTTTCAGAAATATTTGATTTCTTTATAACTGGGCCTAGGAATATTATTGTTATATTATTTTATTATTTTAGTTTTAAAGGTTATATTTTAATGAAAACCTATGAAGAGAGAACATCTGACCCAGTAGCAACCCGTCAGAGAGACCCAGCGACCATCAGCTCAATTTAATGTCATTTGTAAAAATCCAATCAAGTCAGAGTGATGAAATTCAGTGCCCTCCTCTGTCCATGCTTTCTCTAGAGATGCACCTTCCTCAAGCACCATAATTCAGCACTCCTATTTTATGTCCCCAGTCATGGAGCATTTCTGGATACATTGACTGCAAAGAAGCACTTCATTGGGCCGAAATTGAGTGTGTGGTACTGTAAGAAATTAAGTGAAACCCTGAAGGCATGAAAAGCAAACTCTCACCTTCCTTCACACTGTCCTCCCCACTTGAGAGCAAACGACCCACTCTTCCAAGTGCCCAACTGTTCCCAGCTTGAATTACAGGATCAGATAAAGCTTCCCAGGATTTCTCAGTCAGAATATTTCAGAGGACATCAGAAACATACACCTTCTCAGAGGCAGAGCTTCCACAACTCAGTAGGGACATGATTGGCTAGATTTGTGTCTTGGTGTGTGTGCCACCTTCTGTCCTGGAATTAAATAATAACCTAACAACTAATATTATTAGTAGATACATACAAGCTCATTAGCATCAAAAATAAAGTATGCTGCAATAAAAGAAAAAATAGCTCTTTCTTGGTGATACAAGTCAAGGAAAAAACGTTGGCACCTACACCTTAATTAACTCAGTGTGTGCAAGAGTTGTGCTCAGAGTACTGAGCATAAAAATCCTAACAGCCTAAAAGTGCATTCCTAAAAAAAAAAATAAAGTTTGTGGAGTTTAAAGGAAAAAGCACAAGAAGCTTAAGAGAGTGTTCAAAATACAATGACTTGCAACACCAAGAAAGAACCAAGAAATTCATGGAAAGTAAAGGAAATATATTGATCGAAGTTGACCAACAGTCTGCATTATGAAAGTCTTGGGCATAATTTTGTGATCATTTGTATAAAGTGGTAAGAGGTTTAGTGATACTTGCATGGGTGTATCAAAATTTTGTTTCTACATTACATGTAAAATACAATTATTGTAAAGTAAAATCAAACCTAGCTGTAAGTTTAAATGCAGACCGTTGGTCATAAATATAAATTAACCTTTACATATATGTCTATCCTTATATTAAACTATGAGAAAAACTAATATGGAGTTACCCTGAAAAATTAAGAAATTCAATCTGAAAATGAGAATAAAAGCTTTGGAAACTAAAAATAGCCTGATTCAAAGAAAATTCCTATGTGACCTTTTAAAATGATATTGTTTAGTCTAAATTGCTGTTCTCTTTTTAAAGAACAATTTTCCTTCCAAAAGATAACTACTTGAAAGCTTTTCTGCAAGTTAAAGAAGTGCATTTTATATTGTGGTTTAGTTGGCTAAGAAAATGGTAATTTTTGCAGGGGGGTAAAAATAATGTGGTGGCAACAATGAGTCTTAAGGTGGCTCCCTATAGTTTCATGATTGCACATGCACATAGGATGAAAGCTCAAGTAATCTGTGCACCCTCAAAGGAAAACGCTAGTGTTTTTCAATTTTTATGACGTCAACATGAGTGCAAAAAGCAAAACCAAGTGTGAATTTTCCTGCGTTTCCTTTGGTGAATTTTTTAAATTTGGCTCAGTTGTAACTACATACAATTCCTATAAAATACCCTATTTTGTTAAAATCTGTCAGAGTTAATCTGATATATTTAGAAGAATGACAAATTACAGGATATTGGAAAAACCATCTGAACAACCTTGAGTTTTTACCAATTCAAAATGTCAGGCAATATCATTTCCATGATGTGGCAACGTATGAAAACATTTCACCAAAGGAAAGTATAAATATTAAGGAGTAAAGGCCAAAATGAGGAATACATCTGCCTGTCATTAGATGATATGTTGTCATGGTAATGGCCTTAATCCAAAAATTAACAACCAAAAAGTAAGCCTTACTTTAACAGTACCCATACTGGTAAATCTCTACAGGGAAAACTTTAAGAGAAATTTTCCTCGTCTAACTTGCACTCTATAGGGAGGGTGTTTGGAAATACTCTAGGGAGCCACCTTAATTGTTTGCAGTGCTCTAAAATGTTAAGTACCAATTTATGCTTAGTTTAAATTTTGTGCTGAAGAGCTTGCTGATCCACTTAATATACAAAGTAAACTACTATAACAAAGGTAAGAAATAGTGTTACAAAGTTATGAAAATCCTCTGAGCAGCAAAGAAAATATACTAAATATATTAAATGGTTAAATTAGTGCCCAATCACTTCCAGTCCTATGTAATGAAAAGCCAACTGGGAAAAGCAAAATAGTGTGACCATCAAATTTGGTGTCCTATGCACATGCTGAATAACTCTAATGTCATGTTTTACCTAAATGTTACTTCCTCAGTTTGCCAAATTATGTTAGTCCCATGAAAGAAAAGTGGTTTAGCAGTTTTGCATCTATGTTGCTTTTCATTATGAAGTAAGAAAACATAATTTTGCAAAATTGAAACTTGAGACCAAAGCTTCTAGAAAGCTCTCAAAAGTTGCAAAACAGTAATAAAAGAAATCTCATAAAAAGTTGTAGTTTGCAAGACTTTTTAGCTGCTGCTTTTAGAATTCTGATACTTAGTAATCCTTCAGCCCCATTTGGAAAGAGAGATCAGTTACTAGTTTCTCCTCACAGTATCAGCTACACATTTCAGGTGAGCATTAAAAAAATTGCCTTTGTTTTAGGAAGGAATAAATTAGAACCTTAAAAAAAGAATTATGACAGGTGAGGAGAATTTCTATGCTGGTAATTATGGTTCTCACGGTTGAGCTCAACAAGGTTTTTTCATTAATTTTTGACATACTTTGGGGGCTTTTAAAACAATTATTAAATGATAAATATTACTTATCTGGACTCTACACATAAGGGTAAAAGGAAACCACTGCTCAGAGGACTCTTATGCTTGAGTATTCAAACTATTCTCAAATTGAACAAACAAGTGCAAAAGTAATATTTACCAATGTGTTCAAAATAGCCGAATGGAATGGATGCTATATGAATCAGCTGAACCTTTGTGAGTAACTGGTTCATTGCTTAGAGTCAGAGGTCTTTACTGCAGAAATGTAGTTCCCACAACAGTACATGTACACGTATGAATGTATCAAGCAAAAAAATTTCTATGAAAGATAAGCTTGTCGCTCATCATAAAGTGTAATGTTGTTTGGTCTAAGAATTCTGCTTGTCCCTGTTTCAAAACCTATGAAGTTGATTGTCCAGATGGATTGATTGCTGATTGCCAGTTAAAATAACATTTTACCCACTGAGTCTTAAATGTTTTCCATGTTTCATTGCGCTGATTGAATTTTCAAGAATGAGAAAAATTGAGCCGATTCACAGTGAAGATCAGAAATATATACCATTGGCTTTTCAAGAGAATTTCCTGTTGAATTAGAATGGTTAAATAAAATATCTTCAAAGGAAGAAAAAATAGTTGCTTTTCAAGAATACTTAGCAATCAGTCAAAATTGTTAGTAATAACTATGCACATGGCAGTAAACCATGCACCAAAGGATTGGATGTCATTCTTTGTATACAAAACTGCTGAATTTAAGTTGTCTCTTCTGTTGGTATGTCTAGAAACCACTTAACAAAATAAGAAAATAAAACATGTAGAACACATACTGCAGTGAAAACAGTATACTGTAACAAAGACCTGTCACTCCAAACAATAACCCAATGTTAATCACTTGAACATTCCGCTGGGGCAATAGTCAGTTGCAACACAAAAAAGACACTTGTTTGAGCAATGGTGGCACACACACCTACATGTTTAAATGATCTTGGAATAATGCTCATCGTTGAGTAGTGGGGTTATGGGTTGCACTGCATGTAAATGTAGTTTTTGTAGGTTTGGTAGTCTGTAATGTTTTGACAGTTGTTGTAAAGAGTATTGTAAATATTGGTAGTTTTCTATGTTAATGGCAGTCTTTTGAGCTTCATTGGATTCCTATTATGTGTGCAATGAGGTATTGAAGTCAGGTCTTGTATAAGCAGTTTGTGGGTTTGTTTGTCATCGGCAAAGTCGTTCAGTAGGCAGTCAAGTCCATAACGGCTGGTCTAAGTATCAGCTCTTTTTGTTAATCTTTCATCAAGTTGTCGTTAAGCATAGCTAGAGTCTGCTTGTAGATTGGAAGCTATTCTGCTTCTGATGTTATGTATCCTTGGTTGGTTCCAACAGGTCTCACTGGAGAGACAAAACAAACCTCAACAGTGTAGTTAGTTACACAATTTTTTCAGTCCATAGGAGAGTGCCATGTACGTTATGTCATGTCAATTTTTGTCTGTGTTCACTATAACCAAGGGCTGTTGTTATGCCGGCTCATTTGTAGGCAATATGAAGTCAGTTAGTATCAGTTCTCTAAGTCTGTTAAGTAGCTGTTGTCAGTCATCTGTAGCTGTAGAAGTTTTGCCTTCTGTAGGAGTCATTTGTCTAAGTTTTGTCAGTTGCTACATGTGACAGGTGGGATTTGACCATCTGAAAGACCTCTTGATGAGTATTCCAGAGGGTTTCCAGTACAAGTCCATTGGGAACAAGATGAAGATTAAACTCCAGAGTTGTTGATTTATTCATCCGGTGTGTGAAGGACATTTGTTGGTGTCTGATGTTTTGACAACCTGGACATGAGCAGCAGTCATCTTCACTCAGGAGTCAAGTGAAACATTGTTGTCAGTCGATGGTGTAACTTTAAAGTTCATGTATAGTACTTGGTCCTTTGAAACTGATAAGTGGTAGTTCATGTACAGTGCTGCTGCTGGTAGCTCAGACTTGTGCAAATGTAGTACAGTCATTTGTCAGTTTAAATCTACGTATCGTTAAAGTATTGTTTGTAAGTCAAAATCTATTAGTTCTGTTTGAAGTTAAAGTTTTCAATTTGTTGTCTAATATGTCATTTTGTAGAGTCTATGCAGTTGCTTGTTGAGTGGTGTTTGTTCTTAGTTTAATGGCTGTGTGTGTCATGCATTAAGAGTCAGTTTTGCTTGTTTCAAGCCAGTGCAACCAATGCCAAGTTCTAATTACACAAATCTGGTCAGTCAAAAACTAATATGCTTACGATAGTAAATGAGAACTGGGGTTGTGGAACAACAGCTGGGTGAAAAACCTCCCTCTACGTCCACTTGCACTAGGAGGAAAACCCCGGGCCAGCTGTACCCCATGTTCAAAGGCCTCCCGGGCTGGGCCAAATAAAGTTTAATACTAAGTTAAATAGCTAGTCAGAGTTAATGCCCACAAAATGAGTAAACATGCACATAAAAGAGTACTCTGTGCATACACAGTACCTGTGCATGTTGCACAAATATTTGCAAGAGTTTCATTTTGAGAACTGTTTCGAAATTAGAAAAGCTCAAATAATTCTACGGAGAGAAATGTAATCTATTATTAAGATCTTCTCTATTTTTTCAAAGAAAAAAAAAGACCAAAGAAAATATTTTTTTTGCCTCATTTAAAGTGACATTTGAATTTAACATTTTCAATCCCAGGATTAGACAAATTTTTGTTAGTATTAATTTGGAAAAAAAGTTGCATGCTTTGTTACATTCAGAGGTTTGCATCGATATCACGAAATAAAGAAAAATGGCAGCAATTCATGCCATTATAGAGTGATTTTCTCTGAACCCGTGAAAAAGAAACTACTTGTTAGTGTGTAATATTGTCTGCCAATTAGTATTAGTGGGTGGTATGCAAAAACAAAGACTAGAAAACAAAAGAATTACTAACTATAGGGGAATAGTAGGAACTAATAGGAAGCTGTGGCATGTAAAATTCCACTATCTATTTCACGGGTTAAGTAAAACCACTCTATTCATGTATGTCATATACCATTAATGTTGTATCTTTTTAGTAATAAAAATATTTTTACTTTAAATCATAAATAGAGAACCTTTACTTATTAATACCATTAGCCATAAATCATCTTGACATCTTGTCATTCCAATCAATCTCTAAGTTTGGCCTTCCAGTTCTTGCCTGTTTCCCTTTCCCCAATCTCCTGCAGTCTTGGGATGCTGTCTGTGTACAACAAATGTAGTTTAGCAACCTGCGATAAAACAAGCATTTGATCAGTTTAGTTATTATCCAAGAGAGAGCTAGACAAACAGATTTTGTCCCAGCTGTGGTATGGATTTAATCTTTGTCTTTTCCAAAATCCATTGGGAATAAATTAAGTCACCAACAAAATACATTGTTTTTCACTGGTTTGGTGGCTTGATCAAACAAAACTGGGCTACAAAACTGGAATCAAATGAATACTTTTGGTTTCCATGGATCTGACATAAAATAATGCATATGAGATAAAGAAACTACATGTACAGTCCCACTCTATCCTTGGACTGACAAGAAAAATTTACATTTAAGGCCTGGTTCAAATGTCAAGCTTGAGATGTCTCATCATAATGTCAAAATTTAAATGAAAAATAACATTTGACTTCAGGACAACTGTAGCTTGACATTTGAACAAACATCAGACTAGAGTTGAGTGGCATGACAAGCTTAATAAGTTGTAATACCAAACTTGAATGTAATGTTGATTTAACGAACAAGCTACAGTGTTTGCTGGACTCAATGCATGGAAAAAACTGCCAGATTGAATTTTGAAAACTTTGTTTCAAAACACCACATTATAATATATTCTAAATCATAAATCATATGAGCACACTGTTGAGAGTGCAAGTTTGGAAAAAGATGAACATGGTTCTGTGACTAAAGATTTAAAACATTTCTTACAAGCATTTTTTAACCATGTGGCCATGGGCCGAGCACGGTTCTTGGTTTATACAGGGTTAATTTTTTTTTTTTAGTTTTGTCGGTGACCAGACCCAAACTTCCTCTCGGCCAAATTTTGAATCACGCAGCTTGTGATGTTTATTCGCCAAAAGCTGCTGAAACATTAATACACAGACAATGTTACGGATATTGTTTTCTTTATTGTGTGTAAAATATATTTTCTTTTGGTTTTATCGAAGCGTTGGATTTGAAGGGAATAATAAATTCGCTAAAAAGGGTATTACGTCGGCCATAGAATGCGCTGACATTGCAGCTTCCACTTTCACTACGTGACAAATAAGAACATGTTTACTTTGCAAGACGGTCATTAATTTATTTGCAATTTCACGAGTATTTCTTGTGGCCTTAGGCAAACGAAGTGGATTCTTTGGCTGCTTCATCGCAGCGAGTTCAGAGATCGGAAGAACAATTAAATATTTGCCAGCCAAGCAAAGAACGTGTCAGAATGTGCAAGGATTACTTCATTGGCAGGATAATGTGGCCGTGGATAACGTAATTCTTGAATTATGTGACTCATGTGACTACTTTGCTAGCTCTTTACTCTGCATTGAAAAAAAACAATTAAGTTTAACCATTACTTTTAAGTAAGTAAGCTGTTGTTAATAGTATTATCGTATCGTTCATATCGTTCATGCTCATACGTATCCTGAAGAAAGTTCCAGATTAAGACCATTACGTCATCGGAGATTCCACAACAGCTACAACTGATGGTGCAATAATACAGTTTGTGTTGATCAAGTGATGTGGTGTCTGCAGTAATCAATGAATCATCAAGGACTGCTTTGGAATGTGCACTGCATTGTGACTGTAGTGCTAAGAAAACAGTTCATGCCCATATGTATCCCGAAGAAAGTTCCAGATTAAGACCATTACGTCATTGGAGATTCCACAACAGCTACGACTGATGGTGCAATAATACAGTTTGTGTTGATCAAGTGATGTGGTGTCTGCAGTAATCAATGAATCATCAAGGACTGCTTTGGAATGTGCACTGTATTGTGACTGTAGTGCTAAGAAAACAGTTAAATTTTAAAAGCGTGGTTATAAGATCTAAAAGATCTTCTTGTTTCATTTAGTGGAGGTGCAGTGGTCTCATGGATAGTACATCCGGGTCAAGTGGGCTGGGTTCGAGTCCTAGCTGGGGACATTGTGTTGTGTTATTGGGCAAGACACTTAACTCTGACAGTGCTTCTCTCCAACCAGGTGCATAAATAGGTACTGGTAGAAATGTTTCTAGTCGCTTTATGCTACAGAAACTGAGATAATCTCCGGCCCGATGGGCAACTTGGCTCATATGCAGACTTTACCTACATGTACCTACTAACAAAACATTTCAGTGACCTCTAGAATATTTTTTTTGGTTGAACAGGAAGCAGTGTTAGATTGAAGTCTTGTCTTACATTTCTTTGATTTCCCAAATCAGAAATGCCAGGCTAAGGGTGAAACAAAGTGACAAAGTGTATTTACCTAGTAAATGGTTTGGCTTGTTAACTTTCCATCCAGGCATCTCCAAGTGTATACCATCCATCCACTGCACATCCACTGTCCATCGAGTCTTGTCTGCTGTCCATCCAGACTTGTCCACCATACAGTCAGGTTAATGTCACAGTTTCCATCCAGACCAGTGTCTTGTCCAAGTCAAAGTATCCATCCAGCCTTGTCCATTGTTGACTATATTCAAAAAAGATTTGTGGGTGTGAAGTCATTTGCAACTCAGACCAATTAATTATTGTTGGAAAAAGCAATCAATCAATAAATAATTTGTTCTTCCCAATACACACATACACATACACATAAACTGCCAACCATAGTAGTCATCAAAAAATTATGTTCAGAGACAAAATAAGACCTATTGTATAGTCAGGGCTAAATATTAACTAAAGTACCAAGTGGCCAGTTTCCTTGAATTCTAAGTGGCCAAAGAAAAGGCTGCACGAGGTAAAGAAAATTTTATTTTTGATCTATATAGGAGAAACTCAATAATAATGGTGATTGGATCCCTGCCTAAAAGTTCAAATTTTCAAACCTTCTCACTAAGATGTCAGTTCCCTATAAAAAATTATTTTGTTTTCTTAATTTTTGGTTGAACAGAAAGTGTTGATGGATTGCAGTCTCGATGTCAGGCAAAGAGTGTATCAGTGGGAGTAAAAGAATGTATTTACCTGGTCTAAATGGTTTGATTTGTTGACTTTCCATCCCACTGTCCATCAGGCTTGTCTTACTAGTAACCATCCAGACTTGTCCACCATATTGTCAGACTAATGTCTTGTCCAAGTTCATGGAAATATCCATCCAAGATTGCACAATGCCCATTTAGACTTGTCCATTTTTGGCTACATATGTACTGTGACATTCAACAAAGATACATACAGTAAGTGTGAAATTCTTGGCAACACAGACCTGATAATAATGATTTGATTACCATAGCAACAGTGTAACCTGCTAAAAACACCTTTAAATTTATCTTTAACTGCCAATAACTCAAAAACAAGCACAGTGACCCCATTTTTATTATTGAAATTTCATTAGCAGGATAAGATACAACTATTGGCAAAGTTTAAAAAGAAATGTATGTGGGACTCAGAGCCACCTTAAATTTTTACAATTTATGTCCCCTAGTATATGAAAATGAACTAACATAATGGAGACCAGAAAACTTTGGGGAGTGAGACGGAGGCAGTTTCTTAGCATTCTCAAAGGGCCACTGGTGGCCCTTTGACAATGCTAAGAAATTGCCTCTTTCCCACAAACAAAACACCCTTAATTATAACTTTAGGGACTTATAACTCAAAATCAGCACAGTAAAATTTTTTTATATTTTCAAATTTTGATAAGCATGATAAGATGCAACTTTTGGCAAAGTTTAAAAAAATTCTGCACATAGGATTGAGAGCCACCTTAAATTTTCATACTGTTGCTATGGTAACCTATTGTGTCAAGAAAATGATAACAACGTGTTCACAAATGATTGAGCAGTTGTATGATGTAAGGGTTATTGACCAAGTGTGAGGTCAAGACGGCTGGATATTGGCCAAGTTCTTTTTTTGCGTGTTTATGGACCGATATGGAGTTGAGGTCCATAAACTCACAAAAAAGAACGAAGCTAATATCCAGCCATCTTGACCGAACAAGCTTGGTCCATAAAGGATTTATTATATGGCTTTTGGGGAAATTTTTCTTGCGGGACATGGTGGGTAGTCCTGAGCAGGCAAGATAGCTCCATCTTGCCCGCTCGAGTAGCCAATCACAGTACAGGATTTGATTCATCTTGCCCGCTAACGGAGCTAGCCATATAATAAACCATGATTATAGCATCAAGTGATAAAGAGTGGTTGTAATGACCAATCAAAACTCTAAGTGCTGGACCTTAAGCTTTTTCGACAAAAAATCTTATTTAGCACAGAGGGCCATGATCACAGGACATGTTGTATGCTAGTTCATTTTCAGCGTGAGTTTGTAATTCACAAAAGGAATACAACGGTTTTACAGAAGTTCAAAACAACCTGTCTTTATTTCACTCTTATGCCCGTTGTTGCTGTTGTTGTTTTGCCACGTGCAAACTACTTGCAATCCTTTCTGTTTAAAATAAAGAATTTTAGCACCTTCTAGCATCTTTTAGCACCTCTAGTGTACTCTAAAACGATCTTTCAAGGAGTTGGAATTCACTTTTGTTCACTACAAACTCAAACAAAGATTACTGTCCAATATTTCTGTTCAAAGCAACGGCGCGCGTGCAAGATGTATAAAGAATTTGAATTTCCCGCGGAGCAAAGAGCAAAACGCACTAGGAGTATTTTATTCAACCAAGTTAAATGCTTACTTAGGGATTAAAAAGTGAGCAATGAACAGTACTATAAACTTTGATAAATAGCAGCTTTTATGCTTCAGCTTACCGCCTTTAGTAGGAGTCTTGCATTAGCCAGGAATTGCCAACATGGTTGCTATTTCAGTGTTTTGCAGGCACTGCAGATCTTTTCTCTGCACCCAAATCCCACCAGACGTAGTAAAATGCGTTTAAAAAACACAAATGATACATAAGTGGCGTCTTTGTCGTAGCTTTGGCCTCGAAATAGGTTCATATAAACCCGCTTCCACTGCCATGTTGGATGTTGAATCTCGTTTTGTACACGAACATCTCACGGAAAAAACTCGCGGGAATATCGTTTCACAAATTTGCGCGGGAACGTATGCGGGATCACGCAAGATCGCGTTATTTCTCCAGACGCATCCTCAAGATGGGGTACGAGATAAACTTACTTCTCTCCACACGCACTGCTCTCTCGCGTTTCGTCTCTCGTTATTAAAAAGAGATTACAAATAATAAAGAAAATAAAAGTCATCGCATGAAAGCAAAATTTTCCTACTGTGACCAAATCAATCACAAAAAAAAAATTTCGTCATAACATTGTCAAAGTTTACTGCGGAACCACTCGCCTGCGGCTCGTGGTTCCACAGCCACTTTGACAATGTTATGACGTAATTTATCATCAATAAGAAGACGGACGCATAAAAACTGACGTCAATTTGTTAACCTGCAGATGGCGTAGTGCACGCGCAAAACAAGTGCAAGAGACGCAAATGTTACTTACTGGGGAGGTGATGGGAAAAAATGTAACGGACACCGTAAAAGTTTTCAAAAAAGATGAATAACTTCAAAAAAACGCGTGGTTACCCCTAAATTTTATGTTATGAAATGGAAGTCGCAAGCCCATTGATTTTAACGCATTGTTGCAACAATTTTGTTATTAAAAACATACCAAAAATGGTTTTTATGTTACTATTTACTTACCATGTAGTCTATAAATGTCTTTTCTGTATGTAAAGGCGAATTCTAAGGAAATCTGTGAAGATATATTTTTTCCGAAAAATGCTGATGGCAGCATTTTTGTTGAGATTCCAGGCCAATTATCTTGAAAAAAATTCTTGGCTACCCCCATTTTATCCTTGTGGATTCCAATAGCCCTTGCAAAGATCTACTTTTTCCGCGTGGTCCCAACCTGGCTTAAAAACCTTTGTATTTAGAAGGCACCATCCTTAAAGCTGATGAGATCCTATATAGTTGCAGGATCCGGTACTGCTAATATTTTGTTACGGTGGTCCTAACAAATTGTAGTGTTTTCAAGGAAAGCAGTTTATTTTGACTTGAACTTTTGGTCTAGAAGAGGGAGGGGGGATTGAATGAAACAAAAGAAATACATCTGTTATCCATGAAGCTGAGTGTGAATTCTATTTCTTTCCACTCTACCGTGATATCTTGATGAGCTTGACGTCACCAATTTGTTCTCAGAGCCTGGCTCTCCCAGCTCCACAACCAATCAGTTAGCTTGACTGCGCTTGCGAGTTTCGACCTTGAAGTCGCTAAGCAAAAAAAAAAACGTATCCACACTGTCCCGTGTGATAAATTCCAGTGTCACGCTGCTTAGAATAGGGTAATGCCTCGTTAAGTGCTTCAATGAAGATTTATCAAAGCTGCACATTTCCCTGACTGCAAAGATACTAATCTAAGTCAGAAGGCCAAGTCTGTAATTGCTAACCTTTATGCAGGAGAACAATAAGTTATTTACAACCAAACTGTCCCAACTAATAAAGCAAAGTTCTACACATGGAATCAAGTGAAAATTACGTTTAAAGAATTCTCAATACAAATACATGGAATATGGACTAAGGGGTGGGTTTACTAAGAGAATTATCTTACATAACTGTCCTTAAAAAAAACAAAATTCTCACAAAAAACACTACTTTTTGATGAAAGATTTTATTAGTGTCAGGTTTAGACCAAGTTTACCATCCTCCAATTTTAGACGTTTAAATACACTCAGATTGGGGGGTAGAAAGAAAACCTCACGTTCACGTTTTTGGAGGAAATTACCTTTGTTTAAAAACTTGTCCCGAGCCAAAACAATTCATCTAGAAAAAGCAAGATTGATTTGGATAAGCAAAACATATTAATAAACTGAATTTCATGTGAAAGCAGGGTAATGGGCTCCTGATGAAAGATGTTGCACGAGACAGCATCATCTTCGTTGCTTTTGGATGAAATATTTTCGTTCAAAAACTACTATAAGAAATGGACCATTTTATCCTTTCATGAGGGGGTGCAAATTACCAGAAAGAAATTCTCGCACAAGACAAAGCGACAAAAAAAAAAAAGTCGCACAAAAAGAGTCACATAAAAGAAATATATGGAGCAAATCGAAACAAACCTTGCACGACCTGACCCTAGAAAAAAATTCCTGTTCAGAAACTTTTCCCACCTCTCCCCTCCCCCCTAAAAATATAATGGTCCATTCCTAATTTTGATTTCCTTTGATTTGGAATTTTTATCGCAAATTATTAATATTATGACAAACAGTTGTTTTTTATGCAAAAAAATATATCATTTTACTTTGATCAGCGATTAACCAGTTCAGGGAAAATGTTTTCCACCACATTTCAACTCTCAATAAATATCCCTCAACTAGTGCTTTGACTTCTCTAGATCTAGAATCTCATAAATAAATTATATTTATTAAATGGCTCCGTCTCACAAGGACTGAGAACTACCGAATTCACAAATTTCATTGGCTGAAATCGATATTGAAAGCGGTCTAGATTTTCCCATCTAGACCGGCGTCTAGACAGGTAATGTTTTACCGTAACAAAGTTGCAAACTAAAATGCAAAGTCATTGACTGTTTTCGTCTAACAATATTTATTTATGGAAGTGGCAAAAAGCCTGATGAGAAAAAAAAAGTAAAGAGGACGAGCAAACTTTAGCAGAATTAAATTCAGCTCATCGCCGTTCGCAAGCAAAATGACAGTTAGTACAAACCAGTTACATTACGAATTAAATTATATTTGTTTGCGCCATATAATAAACATCTTATTAACCGAGCTTAGTCGGTATGTACGGGAGAATCTTGACCTCGGTCGTGTGTACAGACCTCACTGCGTTCGGTCTGTACTCACGACCGAGGTCAAGATTCTCCCATACAGACCTCCTGCTCGGTTAATAAGAGCTAAATATTAAAGCAAGATTTTTTGTCCTGTCTCAATTCAAAGTGGTATTTAAGCCTAAACATTTCACCACTTCACAATGCAAAATATTTAATTATTATTTTTTAGTCTCTTGAAAGACCTCTTGTGTTGCTGTACTTAAAATGCCAAAAACTAATATTAAACTGTCCATATTCAAAATCAATTTTGGTTCCTGCCAGGAGTTTGCTGCATGGTTCTTGCCAGAATGCCAGAGGACCAGGCTCGGTTGCCATGGTTTCAACTATCTCCTAAGCCACCTTGACAGGGCACCTACAGCAGAGTCAAATGTCCTCAAAGCAGGATGTGTCCCATGGTAATTCAACATTAACGTCCCTGCTTCTCCCCAGTGCCCTGCTGCATGTAACTGAGAGGCGACAAGCTTGACTCGTGTACCTGGCTGTGATGCTGCTGTGTCACCTGACTGAGTGTCTGTGTGTCCATCAGGGTGGCTGACAACAAAGCTAATGAGGGGATTAAGGAAGGGAGTTTGTGCCACCTCTGCTGTTAGGCCATGTGATATAAGAAGTTCCAGCAGTTCATCATCATAAGAACTTGAATTGGGCTGTTAAGACAGAACGAATAAAAAATTAAACAAAAGCAGTTTGGAAAGAAGAATCACCGAGACTTTCAAAGCACAATGAATCAGATAGGACAAGCTGTTCATGACAGCCTTAAAGACACTAAATAAAATAAAATACTAATTTTATTTAAGTGTCAAATGTGTATATTAAGGCCCCGTCGACACCACGCCAGAGAAGTCTGAAAACGCATCAAATGTTTTCAGTTCACACTACGCCGGAGGAATTTGAACTGAAACGCAACAATCAACGGTCATTTTGGATTTGTGTTTGAGAAAAACACGGTTAGGGAAATGCCACGATAGTCTTGACGTCACCGTTTCCGAAAAGCTTCGTTTTAGAAATGTTTTTGGTCCACACTAAAAGGCAAAGCCAGCGTTTTCAAATTCCTCCGGTTTGTAGAGCACTTAAGAAAAGCTCCGTTTTCGTGACGGATTAGTGTGGACGGTAGGCCTAACCGGAGAAATAAAGCTGCGTTTTTAAATTTCTCCGCCGTCGTGTGGACCGGGCCTAAGCATATGCACTCTGGTCAAATTTTAACAGGTTTGATCTGTAAATCAATACTTGACCCCCATGGATCTTCTTCCCAACACAGTGCTTACAAAGAAAGTCTTTCCACTTCTTCTGAGAGCAATACACGGGTTAAAATATCACTGATGAAACACATACATGTCTTACTGCCCCCAGACATATCTAATGTGACATGAGACATATGACATGACATTGATGTAGCGCTCTTCTTCAAAAGGTAATCCATGTGGCTGGGACCTTAATACATCAACTCTTACAAGAAGGCCATATTGAATAGAACGTCATGTAACATGTTCTGTCGTGTCTCTCACCAGGACACGTAGAACTGTTTAGACGTCAGTCCGGTAGAGGTCTATTTTTTTAATTGCCACAAACGGTACGTTTACCTTAAGATTCTTCATGTTTTCCAATGCCAGGTGATGCATAGCTTCACTCTTTGAAACCAAAGCAAACTTTAAGGCATGAAGGGTCCGGCACTTGAGCAGCATCAAGTTGTAAACATGAGAACAGCACTGCAAATAGAATAGTACCACAATCAGCAGGAGTAACAGTAGGGAAAGGTTCTTCCCTAAGTCATGATGTAACTTCTTAGAGCGGTTTTCAATTGAGTGACGCAAAACCAAAACTAAAGTAATCACTCTAGCCAATCAAAAAGGACAGAAAATACAGTGAACCAATCAAAACTCGACGTAATTACAAGTAGTGGACGCAAAGCGCGGGAAAACGTGTGCGAACGAGTCGCGATTGATTTTGGTTTTACTTCTGATTGGATGACAAAGTGGCGCGAGCTTTTTTAAGCCAATCGTGTAGCGTAGTTGATGCAAAACCAATAAGTTTTCGACACTCGAATGAAAACCGCTCTAAGTGCAGTGCAAACACGGATTAATGAACTCACTCTGTTCCAAAGGCTTAATTACTTGAATCTCACCTCCATCACTTCATTATTCTGGTAATTCGGATATTATGAGCATCCGAAGTGCCTTACTGTTCAACAACAAGCAACTTTTTCAGAGAGATGACTTTATCACAGCAAACAGTATAGTCAAGTCATCTTTATTTATGCAAGGTGGCCCTGTCAGCACTATACACTATCAGCAGTATCCCTGCGTAACATATGACTACTACAATATAAAAAGTCTATGAAGAAGAGAACATAACAAAACCGTATATTAAAACTGATTCATTATATCAAATCATAAAGCAACACTGTACAAATAAGTATCAAGTATAAACGTCGTTTCATTGACACACAGGGAGCTTTCATTTATGCCAAAAATTTCGGAAATTTCGATCGGAAGTCAAATGGTTCGGTACGGTCCGAAGTGGTCCACTTTGATCGGTCGGACCGGTCGGACCGAAAATTGCCGTTCCATTTTGTCAAATCGGTTCGTTGCCCTACCTGTTTTCAGTAGTTTTCACTTACACTGGGAATTCGGGAAAGGAATAAAAAATAGAAAGAGCCATTCCTTTTGGTTGGCCTGGTTTGATCGGAAAATGTCGTTCCATTTTTCTTGGGGTAGTCCCGACCGGGATAGTCTCTGACCGGTCGGTCTGGCATAATGAAAGCATCCACAGTCATAGCTCATGGGGGTATTTCAATAACCGTGGCCCTAATCCACTCGGAAACAACTCATACCTCTACATTGAGACTTGTAGTACAACAGAGCTGTTTCAGCATATCAACAACATGTTCTCCATCTCCATGACAACGAATTATTTTGTCCATGAGTTGAACCCAAGGGTTAGTTGATGGCTCCTCGCTGTTAAAAACAAACAAAATAGGGAAAGTGCTTAAATAGTTTATTCCACGATCCTTGTATCAGCAAAAGCTCGACTTTGACACGTACTTCAGTTCGGTAGCTGCAAGCACGGGCCATATCTGTAATAGGGTCGCCAGACAAAGGAGCTGAAAAAGTGAGAGGCTCTCATTCAGGAGGGTCTCAAAAAGCTGGTGTCTTTTAGTGTCACTGTCAATGTCTTCTGGTGTGAGCTGCACAAGAATGTGAATATGAAATTAGAAAAACAACGATTAAAAAAGTTGAACTTCTAAGATGAAGTTAGTCTGTGAGCAGGCTCACGTTCTGGAGCACAAGCTCGCGCCGTGAGCGCGAAATCGAGCTTTCTTGGCGCCTCTTCACCAGACTCTTTCCCGCCGGATCGCTTTGCTCTTCGCCGCTCGCGCGTGTGACTCAAAGGTGAGCCTGCTCGCAGGCTAAGATGAAGTTGAGTGACCTTATTTGTCACTGGGAATATAAAAATCTCTGTTGCGATCTCACCTGTTCAAGGCAGTTACTCTAGAAAAAAAGTTGGCTTGTATGGATAAGGACAATTGGTATTGGTACCAAGGAGAAAGAGACTTGTCTTCACCTTGGTCAACCCTTAAAGGAGCTACGTCACGGTTTGCGCATCTTGAAAAGTTTGGCCTAAATTTTTCAAGTCCGTGTTAATCTTCTCCATCCTTAACCATCCTTGTTCCCTTATGGTTTATCATTAATATCTCTTTGGTGTTTTTCTATCTCAGTGAGCTACTATTAAAGGTAATTTTGTATGCGGCCAAAATAACTAAAAATACCGTGACTGAACTCCTTTACGTCCACTCGGAGAACGGGTAAGAGTGGGTATGTAAGCATACAACAGTAGCATTATCAAGGATGACTGAGCTTTTACACGTGAGAGAATATCAATAGAAACTGCTACCTCTTTGTTCCATGTTGAGGACACAACAGCATCTGTTTGATAAAACAACAGTAGAAACGTATCTTCTCCACTGAGGTCAAAAGATTCCTCCATTAACTGAAGAACAGTGGTTTTTATTGCAGCAGACACAGTTACATCCGCACAAAATGGTCGTAAACACTCGAGCACATCCTCTTGAGTGGTCATTGTCCCTCCTTTCTGAACGTGTACGCTAACCGTGTTTATAATTATGCGTAAAACGTCCATTGGGTTCTGGTCGCCAAGCCATGGATGAGATGGGTTTGTTGTTTCACTGAATAAGAAAAAAGAAAGACAAAGACAACATTAGTGTCATGTCACGTCACGTTTAGTCACGTCAGGTCACGTTACATTAAGTCACGTCACATCACGTCAAGCCACGTCACGCCATGTCAAACTCAATCATGTCACTCTATGTAGCATTAGAAAGACAAACAGTTCTTTACTGAACACTGATGACAGTACGTAAGAACAAAAACACAGCAGACGATGCATTTTTGGAACAATCCTTAGAGCAAACAGAAACTGATTTACAGTTATTACATTCGTAAATGCTTTGTGTTCTCGCTGGAGATTAATTATCTGCCTCTCATTCTTTCCCCGTAAGCAAACATCCTTACTCCTCAATGATTTACTTTTAAGGTTAATGATTCTGTCTGAAAATAAGATTGGTTATGACCAAAAAAAGTTAGAAAAAAACACCATAGGGCCTGCAAGTCAAATGTCTGAAGAAAAAAATGGGAAACTTATGTTATTACCCTTTCTCATTAGCTCACCTAAAAGACTCCAGGACAACCTTTAAGGATTGTTGCACGGTCTTTCCCACCCTCCCTGTTTGTGGTTTTTGTCTTGAGGCAAGCAAGAGAAGCTCATTGATTGTATCTAAAGATGCACCACCCATCAGCATAAGGGACACCAGGTCACATATCTCATCTGGTTCTGAGCGGGATAGAGCATACAGCCGAGCATAGCTTGTACCCATCTCCTACAAGAGAGCAAAAACCGGTCAAATGTTGCCAAGTTCATATTGCATAACGGAAAATAAAGTGTAAAATGGGGGAATATAAAAGAGTCACATTTTATATCCCTTCAAGAGATAACTTTCCAAAAACAGTATTACTTCAATATGCTACTTTTTCCACAGGAACGTTCACAGGTTAAATCTACAATGCCAATCATAATGTGACGTTATATACCAAACTTATTGCTCATTACACCATCGACTCAAAACACTGTTTACTTGATGTGATTCACTGATAATTTTCACCGGAGTTCAACATACCTCATCATGTTCAGTCAGCTCATAAATAAGTGGATCAGCAAGAGATTCCAGGTGTCTACAGGACTGTTCCAAGTGGTTAATAACTTGCTCAAAACTCATGTTTCCTTCTGGGCCACTACAAGGAGAACTTCAAGTAAATGTTTGCAGATGACTGAAACAAACTACAAAGTTTAGAACACACTTTTTTGCTACTTACAAACAATTAGATCTGCTGCTTACAAAACAGGATACTTTAGTAAATACGGTACTTATTGCACTTACAATAGACTTGATTACAAAAGACTAGACTAGGCTTAGACCTACTATAGATATGGGCACACACTTTGACTTAAAGTTAAAATGGCTGTGGAATTTTTTCTTTATATCAACCTTACTGCTTAGGGCTGCGAATTAATACATAGCTAATCATGATCTATGGGAAAAAAACATAACGACTGAAGCACAGAACTTGACATTAAGACCAAGGCAGTATTAAAGTTGACGTACATGGCCTCCATCAGCAGTAATTTAGTAATTAAGCTAACTAATGTTATTCTAATATTCAGTTCTGACAACAGCAGGAAGTCGACTTCACATTGGAGATTAAAATAAATGAATTGTCAAGTAAAGAATAGGCAAACCTTTCTTCCCGTGTCTCACTGATTCCCTTCTTCTTTAGAGCAGCATCTTGCTGTCGAGCAAATTTCAAAGCTCTGTTGACAATCTCTACTCTGTTCTCTACTGGTATGTTATCCACAGCTGATTCACCGAATGTTACAGAGTCAACAAACTGTTGAACGCCATGAGCTGAAAGACGAGCTAACATTTTGTGGCAAGCGTCATAACGCTTATTCCAGTCAACCTGTGACAAAATAATATAAAAAATAATAATTAATAATTAGGTTAGGAGCTCGAGATTTCTATGGCCCCAACCACTGCACACCAATGACTGGTAGTGTACGATAGCTCAGCCAATCAGATTGCAGCATTTGCATTGGTATATCTTCCACAAGCAGACGCATTTCCTAACAAGGCACTAGTTATCATCCCGACACACTAACACTATTACGTTTGTCAACAGTCACTAATTGTCACCTCGTACAAGGCAACAGTTGAACATGGCCTTTAGCACTTACAGGCGGTGAACGGTCAAATGTCACTGGAATGGAGTTTAAGGCTTAAATTGCACTGCTGTTAGGTCTTTTAAGGTGAATGAATTAAATATATGTGATACCACTGAACAACCTGCACACGGACTGGAAATGATTTATACTTAAAGAGCACAGTTACTAACGTACGTAGCAAAGAGAAACAAAACGATCTGTTACTTACTGGTTGATCCACTTCGCTTTCTTTGGTCTTCTGTTCTCCTTCCCAAAACAGCTTCTCTATATAGATCCTAAACACGTTTGAAGGTTCTATAAAACTGCCATCCTGTAACAAAACACGTGTTTGATAAGCTTTGAAAGAGTGAAACAACACGACATACTGACTCAAGTGTTTGTGGCAGAGTGACCTCTGAAAATATCAAAGGCCTCAGCTCAACACTGCACCATAGCTAAAATGTTAGAAACGAATGGCGATAAAGGAGGGAAAACTCTCCTGTTGATGTTTTTAGAAGCTTTACTGTAGAATTGATTTTCTTCTTCCACTAGGAGGTACAATAACCCACCTTGGTTGGTATCTTTGTTGCTAGCTTAGCTAACAAATGTACATTTGCACTTGTGAGCACAGGCTTCAAAACCTGCAGAGGTGAGTCTGCTGTTGTAAGTTTCTTGTAGTCCAAGCCTGGAATGAGAAAATCACGTATTGAATGAAAAAATCACCATTCATTCACATGTTTAAGAATTGCCAAAGAATAATGCAGTTTAATACTTTCATTACGTACTCATATCTTCATTAACTGGCTTATCCTTCGGGGATTCTATTTTGCAAATTTTAACTTAACTATTATGTTTTAATGTCAGGGACAAAATTGATATATAGAACAAAGCATGTTAAACAACTTTAAAAAACATCTTTATCGACAACTACCCACTGGGGTTTATCAGGGACAATATCGAAAAAATCTGAAACAAACGTTACAAATAATTTTTCTTTTATGTCAGAGAACCCGAAATAAGGTTAACAACACAAATACACCTCTTTGTCCTTTACTAAAGAAATACGCCTTTTATTTCACATGGAGAGAATTTAAAAGCCGCATTAAACATTTGAAATTTCATTCTCAAACTGAATAATAATTCATCAAAGTTATCATGACTGTGACGGTGTTTGGATATGATATCTGATCTTAATTAGCACAGATTTTTACGATTTTATTTCTCTGTTTTCTCCTTAGTTTCTGTTTCGATTGAGAAGATATATCAAACACTCAAAACAGTATTTGACCACTTTTCCAAACATCTCGATGTTCGTCAAAAATTTTCCGCTGCGCGTCGTATTTTCAACTCTCTTCTCGGTGTTTGGAAGTGTGGTCAAACACGGTCTTTCGTGTTTGATATATTACGTGAAAAGGGAAAGACAGTAGTTATCATAACTCACCAGGAGCAGCTGACTTTATTTTCTTCAGTATTCTGAGGTGAGTTTGAGCATCTATTTCATCCTAAAACCATCAAAAGATACAATTTACTTGTACCTTCATCAAGAAGGTAATGAATCCCTTATGAGAATTCTCACATCAACAGCACTGTACCTTCAAAGTGGAATCTTTGTCTTCACACTGTTCCAGAAGCATGTAGTAGTAAATCAACCGTGCATGTTTGGTGCCATCAATAGTCACATACACATTCTCCTGCATTCGTTCTGCTACCTGGAAGACATGAACGGGCGAGAGCTGTGAAGGCAGAGCGCTTGTCAACATCTAACAATTGTGTACCATGACTATGAATAGGCAGATCTATCAGGATGCAACCACAAGCCTGTAAGGCATGACTATTTTCTTACTTACTTTGCATGGATCCTGAAGCAGGGTGTCCATGATCCCAAGTTTGTTGACTTTCTCTTGAATCTCTTTCGTTGACAGGCTGACAAAAAAACAAATATGTTACGCACCATAAATTGACGCCTGGTTTTTGAGTGCACTGTCGTCTTACTACGGTGAATTACATTATAACGACGCCAAAGGACTCAGTTTGGAACCACTGGCTATTTTTACATTGCTATAACGAAATTTTTAACAGGAAGATTCCACGTTCCCGTGCGTCTGTTCAGTAATAGATCACAGATGACGTCAAAATGTGGTAAGACCATCAGTGACACACTCACTTTGTTTTGTTTTATACAATAAAGAAACAAAAAAGAATGTTAATGACGTCATCTATGCGTCTGTCCTCCGATAGATCCTAAGAACCAATCAAAATGCGAGAATAATTTGACTTTGCCAAATGCGCATTGAAGGTGTTTTTTTTTGCAGTCATCTGCAGTGTTTCATCGGATAATCTAGGTAGGGTGAAAATAAGTACACTGAAACAGCAATGAGGCATGCGGCAACAAGCATAAAGGAAATATTCTCCTTTCTGACTTACTTGCTGTCTGAAAAAAGACACTCCAGATGTGTCATAAGCATCTCCCACTTAGAAACATCATAACGTTCTGCTAATGACATGGCTGTGTTGAATACTTCTTCCTCAAGTGCCCTGAAAGGAACAAGACTGCATTGTGAAACACGTTTCTTCCGAGTAAGCTTGTTCACGTTCAGACATCAATTAGTGTGAGAACGAAATACCATGAAACCACCTGTTATTTGCTTCACCGATAGGAAATTTATTTTGTCTATAACTTTATAAGAAAATCGTTTGATTTGTCAGCAAAATTAAAAGACATCCTGCAGAAAATAATAATTAAAAAATCTGCTTGTGCTCCTAACTATTTATCTCTTTCTAACAACACAGATTCATACTTACATTGCTAAACCAAGGATGGTCTCCCGCTTATATTCAGGATCTTGAGCAAAACGACCAATGTCAACTCCTACAAATAACACCAAACTACAAATTATGGATAGACAATGATTACACGTTAAAACTGATCCCAATTTAAACTATATGAGATCCTTGTTTCCATTGCTCACCAATGCCGTGATTATCTCAAGTGGCAACTGAACTCATATGCAAAGGGGATATCAACATGCGTGGCCTTTTCCAGCCATGTAAGTCAAGAGCTCTAATAACCCATTTCCGAGTTGCTGTTACCTCTGTTTCAAAACGAGTCTTGGTGCACAACCCTTCATATTGAAATGAATTTTTCTTGCACGTTCATTGTCTTGCAAGTCAAACTCATTTCCATATGACAGGGTGTGCACCAGGACTCGTTTTGAAACAGAGGTAAAAAGCAACTCGGAAATGGCTTCTTGCCTAAAGTTGGAAGATAAAAGACTGACTTGTCGCCAGTCGTTTCTCACGAAAAAAGATTATGAAGACGCGGGGATGATGGGAAGGAGACGGAGGAGGAACAGAGATGACGTTTGAGGTTCCTCCAGTTCTCTCACTCCCATAATTCATTGCATCTTTTTTCAAGAGACGGCTCGATTACCAGCCGCTGTTAGGGAAAAGAGGCAACGATCCTCCCCTGAAGTCTCTACTCGGGGAGGAATGTAGACCGAAATCGAGAAAGGGGCGGAAATCGAGCCTAGCTGGTGGCGAATCAGGATAAAACGGAAATTGTATGTCACTACAATCACATACCCTTTCCTAAGCTCTGGAGCAGTTGTCCCTGTGCAAAGTCTGCCATATGGTTGTGGTACCGGACCAGGAAGCCTGCAAAGTGCTGTGACTCCTCAGACCAGTTATGGTGCACACCAGCAGTCACGTGACTCATAACATGATCAATGAGATCAGAGGGTAGATGATGATAAACATCAGCTTGATGAGTCGACAGTGAAGGTTGAAGGCTGGTGTAGGTATTAACCGCAAAGCAGTATGCTGCCATGTGAAGACACAGGTAACTACTTCCAAAACTGCTGAAAAATTCATCGACCTCAGATGCCTGAAATATGAATGATAAGAACTTCAGCAACTAGATTATAGCAAATTGGTATGCCCTGTTATATCAGTTAGCTGGTTACAAGAAAGAGCGACCACTGAAAACTTACTATGAATTCAAACTGGTAACAACATGATGGCTCGGATTATAAGCTGTCAACTTGACGTCTTAAAACTCTCTCATACCAAAGAGACTGCGCTTGTCTTTGGGGAACAACAGTACAAACTATACAGTGCAAATGAAATTGGTTCATATGGAGTTTAAGTTTAATATTTGTGAAAGCAAACTTTCCTTCGTCAATGTTCTGGTCCAATACAAAGACTTTCGTGTACTATATAAATTACATTAGGTAGAAACCTAAATTTAAGGGTACGCAAAATACCATTAACAACCACATCGCTTAACTTTACCACATGAGAACAAACTGCTCAGTCTTTGGCAGTAAATAGCATCATGATATAGACTTCAGATCGTCAATTCTAGCATACTGCAGGTATATGTCTATATACCAGCCTTTTACAAGTGAATATATCAAAGATCATAAATTTGTTGGAAAATGCTTCCTTTGGAAAATTGGAAATGTGATGTTTTAAAAAACACTTTGCATGACAGGGCGTTACAAACCTCATGAAGTGCCAGTAGATAAGCAATCCCAAGCGTTGTGTCTTCCTTTAGAATTGCCTCTGCCAACCGGATCATAACTGTATGGAACAAACATACATTGTCAAAAGCTGTCAGGGAAGAAATCCTGGTTCAGTCGGCAGAGAAGCAATATACATATGTAAGGTAATCTTGAAAACTACCTACATTAAATTTAGCTGTAAAATATCTTATCAATCGGTCATCATTTTCTTTATTTACTTTCTTGCTTTTCAATTTGCCCGATCTTACAAACACTCACTGAACAGCACTTATAGGTTTTTGAAACAACTAAAACAGATTGATTTCTGAACACACGTTCTTAACATTTCCGTACCTTCACCACTGGGTTCAATAATCTCTCCTTCAGACCTGCTCTCAGACAACTTTTGTGTTCTTAACAGACAGCGACTGAACAGCAGAGGCTTGTTAGCCATCTGTTTAGAAATGTGATGCTCATATGGTAATCTGTCCTAAACAAAGAAAAACAAAATTAATTAATTATTAGATGTAATCAGAGTTCTGTTCTCATATCGAGCTTAGGAATCCGTCATAACTAACCATTCTTAAAATATGTGTTGTGATTCAATTTTACCCTTGGTACATACAACTTGGTATTCCCCGTAGTTTTATATTCATTATCATATATCACCATACACCAAAACAAAGGAAAAAACCAAATTCTACCAATGATAAAATTGAACCATAACATATACATAACATTCTCTGGTTATAATGCTTGGTTTTAGCCATTTTATAACAACAATGAGGCAGTTCATCAGACTGCTGGGAACCCTGGTCACCAAGGAATGAAAACCTCAGGCTTATTACATTAGCTTGATAACGTTTTTTGCACTGTTTTTGGAGCAAAGAAACTTCAGCTTCTTGATTGCACGTGTGTTTTCTCCTACAGGTTTTATTTATTTGCAGATGAATTATAATGAATGCGTACAAACTGTCCCATGCAATCTACATTGCACTTGTACACACTAACCTACATTGTCTCACAACCCATCACCCATTATAACTACCCGTTTACGCTCAACCTACCCTTTTCGATCTTGTAACATTTCTTTCCACCAATGACTTGTAGAATGGATGAAACCCATGCGTATTGAAAGTCTGTGAGCTTGGCTTGATTAGTTCACTGTCTGATAGTGTGGTCTGTTCATCATGCAGAGGTCTGATCCACTTCATTGTATTCTTCCAGAATTTCTGGTCCCCAACAGCTGACAAGAGGGACTTGGGGTGAGTCAACAGACCCTGGTCCATAGACGAGTCCTTGGTTTCCTAGCAAATAAATAAGCAAGAAATAAATATTGTTTACACGTCTGAAGGATGAACTATACATTGGACTTCACATGAGACGGTTGATCACAGCCTTTATAACCTTGCTACATTGGACCAGTAGTCTGAACAGGTGAAAGTGAAATAGTTTTTCTTTACTTTAGACTGTTCACAGCCCTCTATTTTCTCGTATTCTTATTCGATGGTGGAACGCACGCATAGAATTGCTAGAGAATTGGCGCCAGCGTAGGGGTTAGGAACTGAGAAAAATTACTGAAGGTAAGGTAAGGTAAAGTAAAATCTGCGTCAGGCCAGTGGTCAGTACAGCCGGAGTATATCCCACTTCCTGTAGCATGAAGCGACTAGGAGTATTTCTACTCCCCCCTGGATGGGATGCTAGTCCATAGCAGGGTTACCCCCTAGCATTAAGTTCGCTGGTACCCATTTATACACCTGGGATGAGAGGCACTGCGAGACTTTATAGTTCACCACTACATCTTCTCCGATTCTTATTCGTTTAAATTGATCACCTGACGCGATAGTGTTCATCGGCGGAGAGACACTATCTGCCCATAGTGCCCGTCGAAGGAAAATACCCGGATGGATAGTACTCGTCCGTGAAAATTTTTGTGTAGACAAGCGGGCTTATAAAAAACAAATTTTCAAAGACGCAATTTCTATGTTTTATTTTTCAAATTTTACATTTGGCTTTCACGGCTCTCATCTAAAAAAGTTGAAAATAATTCAATATGATTTTTGAACTGGCGCGCGGAAGAAAATTTAGTGGCGAACAAGAAAGATCATAGAGTGTTTATGTCTTGGAACTATCGGTCTGATCGCGATCCTCCCCTGAAGTCTCTTCTTGGAGGTGGAGGGTTGGAAAGGGGCTTACAAAACTGAAGCTTGTGTGGAGGTTGGAGGTAGGTGCAGAGCCCCACAAACTTTTAACCTCTCCATTTGTTTTGTGCCCAAATTTAATCCAAAAACCCAAACATTATTACCTCGTCTGTCACTTGCATATGTTGATGCAGCTCTTGATATAAAATCTGCCATATTGAGAAATAAAATTCAAAAACAATTAAATAAAGATAAACATGAATTTAAAATAGTACAGAGACTTAAATGCATTGGCCTTTATTTAGAAAAAAAGCTCACTCGTGTGCAACCATCGCATAAAACGCGGAATCAATTAAAAGTTCTAAAATACAGTAGGTAAGCAAGAAACACCAGCCTTACTGTGTGTAGTAAAAGTAAGTTTAAAGTACATAACAATTATCACGCACACGATGAATTTCATTTTTCTACTTTTAACAATGTTTTTCACACAAGAACACAAGCTAGTTCACCTGAGTTTCTAGGAGACTTCTGGATTTAAGAACAGATTCCAACTCATCTGGCAAGCAGTGAGTCAGGGTAAATGCAAGAAGACTTTGCCTAGAAAAAACGTCAGTAAATCTAGGTAAATTTATAGGTAGACCATTTCTTTATTCTTATAACGGCAGGACAACCCCAAGCAATATTTGAGGTATAATATTAAACTTGTGCTTCATTAACTTTTTTATCTTTTTTCACAAAAGCTAAACTTCATGCATACAGAAACTCACACCAAATAAAAATAACAGAAAGGAAATACAAACAACTGTGTAGTTCACTACCCGAACTGTCATGCGAAGAAGAAATTCAATTATAAATTAACAAGAATGTTTCCACTAACTTTACTTCTTTAATTACGCCACGGTCAGTGCTAAAGCTCGGAAACTTGTGTACCTAGAGTTTTCACACTTGTCGCTGTACAGTCATGACTGAACATTCCCCACTTGATGTACTCTCCACAAATAAGGTGTTGCACTCTATTATTATTTTTTTTTATTTCTTTATAATAATTACCTTGCCTTCAGGTCTTTGAATTCTTCACATTCTCCAAGAATCCTGTTACAAAACAAAAGTGTTAACAGAATCTGTAACAACATTTCCTCCTCAAAGGAAGATTACGAGTATTACAATGTTGCAGGTCCAAACAACTTGACCGACAACATACACACTAACCAAATGTTTGGGTTGAGTAATTAAAGCATGGTACATTAGAAAGTAAGAAAAGAAAGACAAAACAGCTGCAGACTAAGTATCTCTTCAGTTACAAAAGAGCCTCAGTTAGTGCAGTCACCAACGGGTCATGAAAGTTTGGCCATATTAACGGAGTGGCCGAATTAATGGGGCAGGGACAAATTTCATGACTGGTCTAAATTGTGTGAAGTCTTAACAGATGTATCACAATTGCACTTGTAAACAACAATTCTTAAAATAATGAGCATCCGAAATGCAGATATACGTTTTAAAAAATTGAACCTTCAATCAGTACATACAACATTAACGATGGAAAGATGAACATAACTGATTTGAGTGGCCGTATAAACGGGGTAAAATTACAAAGGATTTACAGGTTGGGATTTCAGAATGTGGCCGTTTTCGTATTAACGTTTACGGGGTCATGGCCGGATTACCGGGTTTTCTTATAAGGAAACGTCTGAGCGTTTCGCCGGGACATAAAAATATAGCTGCAATAACGAGGTGACCGTAAGGCGGGGTTCCACTGTATTGACATCACCAAAAAAGTATTGACTGCAACTTCTTCCATGTGTCTACCATCATGAATTAGCCTGTGAGCAGGCTCACATTTGTAACGATAAATTAGGTGTCTTTACCTGCAGATGGTCCACACAGGAGCATATTCCTCTGATATCAGACCTTGACATATTTCACAAGCAACTGAGTAGTCCAGTGCCTGTATAGCAGACTCAGCTGTCAGCATCAGTACACGGCCACGCCTTGATTTTTCATCAGAGCCTGAGATCTGAAGCAAGCTGGCAAGATGTAGGATCTGGGTCAACAAAAACAAAAATATAATCAGGTTTTAAGCAGAACTGCCCAGCTTACATGTACATTGTATTTGCCAAAATCTAATACGTCACTCCGGTAACCAAAACTTGAATTTAATGGAAACTGATGCAGTCAACTTTGAGAGGAATTGCAACCTAAATTACCTTCTTCTTCTTTTTGTAAGCTGTGGTCGTTGATTCTAACATTTGACGGACCAAGGTGAGCTTGTCTTCACATAATCGAACTACAAGCAAAGTAAAAAGGTTAGCAAAAGAACTAAATAAGAAATGAAATACAAAACGAGGCAGTGTCAGCACAACTGGATGTTGTATTACTGTGCAGGGTACCTGTTTTATTGTTCTAAAAAGACGACCCTTGAAAACTACCATGCAAAGGTGGCAAAGGCTCTGTATTCCTCTGATCAATTAGCATCCCCGTATTATCAATCAAAGGTAGCACAAATGCTCAGGCTGTATACGTTGGCTGGATTTGATCGAGTATTTTTCCATGTCTTTGATGAGATTACCAAAGGGAAGCACAAGGTCAATCATTTACACTCATTATGACTGAAAGTAAAATTGGTAGCAAAATTCATACGAGCTCTACCTTTACATCGATTTGTAAATATAAAAGATTGTTTCATACAGCTTTAAAATATACCAGATTAAGTGGTTCAATAAAGGACTTTGTCAAAAAGGCAAAAAAACACCAAAAGATATCTATTCTTGGCTTTGCCATTACTTTAGTTCCTGTATACTTAAGGTTCCTTATCAGATACCTTGCAAAGGAAGAATTGAGATTCCAAAATCATCCAGCAATGCCAAGGCAGCAATCAAATCAAACTCTTCTTGCAGTGCAGGTGACCGATCCTCAATAAGATTTAAACATTCCCTTGCTAGGTCCATAACCTTATCAGACAGATCAGCAGACGAGTTGAAATACTCTTTAGCAGCATCCAAAACAAGCTCTGTGCCTCTTGTACACTTGATACGAGGACCAAGAACAGGGTTGGCTGGTACAGGATAGTCCTCCTCCATAGCTGTCTTGCAGATCATCTGGCCAGCTAGCTGAATACACTCTCTTCTACCAGAGTGGAGCAGAGTCTCTGTGTAGATCTGAGAGTTAAAGGTTTTGAAAAATACTTGTTTATTTCTTGATGAAACAACTTCTTCATTGTGGACTCTTTGAATCTCTTATATTTATTTTCTTGATCTTAAAACAGAAATTGTCATATTATACATTTAGGCTTTGAGAAGCCATTTTTAAATGAAAGTGACAGTGGAAGCCACCAGAAATAATATCATAAAGCTGAATTTCAGCACAAATGGTGTAGTAGTTTTGTAATGGAAAATTATACCCTACATTAAATTAACTCGTAAGAGCTCCCTTCTCACTGAGGTATGAATGGTATCACATATTTATGACCTCATGCAAAGAATGGTGTTTGTCAGGAGACTACATTTATTTAGTTATGCTATCGTCACTTGCAGTGAGTGCTGTATTTCTCTTCTCAGGAAAGAAAAATATCACTGAGTCATGATCATATTGTACTAACCTCATAGCACACTGATGGCTCGATGCAAGTGTAAACTTCTCTTTGAAGGGTCAACATGTCACCAAGAAGTGCACTCCAGTTGTTCTCCTTTAATGGTGGACTCCTACCAAAAGGTTTTCACCACAAAAACAACTATATATTAAGACCAGAATTCTATATATATTCTACATAAGTGAAAATAATCTAGGGAGAAATCAAGCCTAATACAAAGCGAGATGAAAGAGTTTACTTGTAAAAGTTGTTGTGGAAAATGAACAGACCAATTAAGGCACAGCGTTTTCTATGATTATAGAAAGTGTATTATTAGTACTTGACAGGCTCTTAGGGTTAATACTTTAAACTCACTGTTTGGCTGCAGCCTTCGTTAAGGTTACCATAAGGGCTCTAGCTTCGTCCAGACTACCCTGTATCAAGGAAGACCAACAAGACAGGGAAATTGGTGGTTTACTTGAAGTAGAAAATATCATTTATTGGAGAGGGGTGCTTATAAGGGATGGGACACTTATTTCTTTTTGAACATAAATTATACATCAATGTTTAGGGAAAAAGCCACATCAGCCTTGGCTGGTTTTCGTGCAGGTCTTCTATCCGGGTCGCATCAGAATTTGGAAATTTTGTTTCTTGCGGAGGGAGGAAAACCAGAGAACCTGGGGAAAAACCATCGGAGCAAGGCGAAAACTAACAATAAACTCAACCCTGGGCTGTATTGGTTCGAGGCGAGTGCTGTCACCACTGGCCCATTCCTGTTCCCTGCTTAGTGTTGGAAGGTGCACTTACTGGAATAGGGGCACTTATTTAAAAACATCATGAGCAGGATCACTTATCAGAAAGGGGGCGCTTATTGGAAGGAGGGTGCTAAATAAAATCATTATGACAAATAATCGATTATTAATGGAGACTTAACAATGGAGACAGAACCATGATCAGATCTACTCTACATACATGTGTCTCCAGAACAAAGGACACTGGCTTCTGAAGACCATGTTTGGCAAGGGTCTCACAGGCACTATAAAAAGAATATACACATTTATTGTAAGCAAAGCAATACCAATGTCTTGCAAGCAATATCTTGATAGATCTACATCAGCTGTAAGATTGCTTGAGGCAGATAATAGCATAAAACTCACCACAAGTAAACCTCCAGTTGATCAACTTGTATGTTAAGCTCTTGAATCTGATCTGAGAGCACACTGAAATACAACAAATGAAAAACAAATAATAGTAGGGTTGTGATATGAGGACAATAGCAAATATCACAGACCTCAGTTGCTTTCTTTCTTTATTTTTGTTTTTTGTTTTGCTTTTGCTTTTACGTCCTATACAATATTCAATACATGGATTTTGATACATAAACCTGCAATGCCTACTAACATTTTCAGTAGTTACTTATGGAATATCAGTGAAAAGGAAAAATTGAAATTAGATGACTAGGATGTTTTTTGTTGATACAGTTAGTCACTGATTACTTGTGGTCACCAAGTCCAACCTAGAAATAATCAAGGGGTGGTGAATGTCTATCCGAAACTTTGCAAAACAGTGAGAGTTGTATCTTTTCCGCGAACTTGCTAAGCCCTGCAAAGGAAATCTAGAGTGCCACAGGGGCTGACGTACTGAACAGCACGTCTTAGCCAACTGGTCATTTTGTTTAATAACCAGTTCACCTGAACTAGAAGTCCCTTTGCCAAACTGAAAAATCAAGGACCGAAGGATGTGTTAACTTTTCTTTCTTTAAACTAAACTAGCGAAAAAGACAACATTGTGGGCATAATGAAACAAAATTACACAAAAATGCCTATTTCTTGTTCTTTAATCCATTGACCACGGGGCTAACAGTCTGGGTGAACTGACTATCCATTCGGGCAAACTGGATTCGAGCAAACTGACTTTTGGTGAAAAGACCGCAATTCATTTTTTACATGTGGTTACCTCATTATACAAGGGTTATACTAATATCTAAATCATAGTAATGCTATTTAGTTTTGACAGTGATGATAAAAAAAACCTGCTTAACATCACTGTTCCATGAGAGTTCACTTTTGTGTGTTATTATAGCCCATTATTATTATAGCACATATATCAATAAATAAGGAAGTCACAGATCATTTGGCATAATGTGGGGGGACACAACCTTGCGGTTGGCATGGGAAGCGACTTTGATTTGCGTGACCTTTTAAAGCCTCACTTGTCACCAGCACTACCGCACTGGAAACGGACAAGAGCATTGGCAGGTCAACTTGATCACAATATAATAATAGCAAATACGCTGACCTTTGAAGCCTCACTCATGACCAGCACTACCCCGCACTGGAATTGGACAAGAGTATTGGCAGGTCAAATTAGAACGCATGACCTTGAAAGCCTCACTTATCTCCCCGGCACTGAGGAAGCCAGCACCAGATCGGACAAGACTATTGGCCGGTGCACAAATGAAAGGGGCAAAACACTGCCCAAAGCTTGGGGGAAGTTGCTACCCGAAGACTTAACCGCTAACCCCAAAGGAAGTGACCCCAGGTTTATTGACAAACAAAACATCCTCCACACAGGGAGAAAGGGTAGGAATTTTCTTTACTTTTGAACAAAGCTAACTGAGTACAGCACATCACCGAAGGGAAGTGCTTTTACACCGAATAATGGTGCTTTTATAGCTAGACATGACTATGGGTGTAACCAATAGAAAGGTGCCATGATGCAGATCATATTGTGATAAGACGAGACAATCTTTTGCAACACTTGACACAATAACGCATTCAAAGATCTCACTCAATCTCTGCGGGTGTCAAACATGATTTGAGAGCGTTCTAACATAGTTAAATACAATAATTACATACAGTAACTAACTGTTTCCGAGGTTTACACATCACGCTCCATTAACTGCGTTTTACTGCTCGCGCCATAAAGCTTTCTTAATGACTGATTCGACTTACTCTTCGTTGCTGGCTGGCAGACATTCCAGTATACTGAAGGACAAATCCAACTGATCAAATCTATTAAAACAAACAAACAGAAAACCTTAAACAGGCTCTTTCCTTTTTGTACCACAAAAAAATATTAAATCTCACTAAAAAGTACATTAAAAGAGGAATAGAAATGTACCTCTTAGTGATATAAATGCAATCCAATGCAAGCTTCATAAGTTGGGCTGTATCTACTATGATAGGTTCTTTTAACTGCAATCACAACAACAAATACATTATTTTGTAAGTGCCTCTACATTTGAAACGATAAAAAGTGGCATCACTGTACCTTACTACTGCACACAACTGTTTTAGCCATTGTGATTTTGAAATTGCTCTTTGGTGATTACTTTTTGAGAAGATAAAATCATAACAAATATAACTGAACTAAACATTAGAATGTACATGTATATCCTTTCACCAAACTGCTGCCAAATATTGTGAGGAATTGTTATGAATAGAAAATACTCAAGCATTTCTGGACTAAACAAGACTTGGAACTAAGGCAATAGTACTAATAAGGCATCCTAGTTACCTCTGGTGTAGAGTTCTGGAATATTTTCAACACATGTGTCAGGTCTGTCTGCAGAAAAAATACAGTATATAGTATAAGTCATTCGCCTAACATTATCAAAATCTGAATTAGTGTCTCTCACATTTTGGAATTCAGCAACCACCTCTTAAATGAAAAGTTAGAGGAGTAAAAAGGAATGTCTTTTTAACTATTAATAGCAAAACAATTTGCAAATTTATCATATTTATTTGAAGGTGTTGTCTTGCAATCCACTACTTTTAATAACAAATCTTCCCCACTCCTCCCAGGATGTACAGAGTAAACTGTGAAAATATCTATTTATGAATGCAAAAAAGCACAAAAAGAAAAGAATATCTAGACTGGTTAAACTGGATTTAGGGGGTTGGATTGGGTGGCTAGCCACCCCTCTCAGAGAAGTAAAAAAATAAAAATAAAATTGAAAAAGATTGTGAATATTATGACAGAAATAAAGGAAAACACTATGGATAGGTACCTCATTATAATTTCCACTTTGTAGCATTTTTGCTAGACAAGTATTTCTGGTGTAATAGTTTTCAGCCAGGGCCCAATTCTCAAATTGCAACATTTTGTGGGCATGCCCTATTGATGCTGCAACCCCAAGGTACCAGCTGCAACCCCCTTCCCTGCCCCCTTTGAAAAATCCTGGATTTGCCCCTGGAGTATTGGTTGATAACTTTATTTATACATGGTAAAAGTACTTTGCCACAGAGACCTATCACAGCAACATGTTGCCTTATGTGTCCTGACTTCAAAGATCCATAGACTATCCTTTAATGACTGTTACTCAGTTTTAGAATTTTCATGCCCTTGCAACATTCAGTACAGCCAAGCAAACACTACTCATAATCCATCAATATGGAATCTTTTGGGTTTAAGCCCAAATATCTCTTTGGAAGAGGGGACAGGAATTTGGGTGCATGTCTATTTACTTAAGTCAACCCTTCACATAAACGCACTACCTTGGCAACATCAGTTAAATACTGACGGATCAGGTTCACTTGAGATTTCTTTTTACGTTTTCCAAGCCGTTCCAAAAAGGGAATGACCCAGCGCCTGAAGTCCGCAATGAATGTTTCCTCTGTAGACTTCAAAATTAAAAGAAGAAAAAGTACAAGGAAATGACAATCAGTGCTAAAATAACACAGCTATGAGGTTTGTGTTAACTGTTGAAAGATTTGAAAAATGCTACAGACAACAGTGGGGCTCAACATAACTTTGAATGTTTCGTTATTTACAATGCTTCCCCATTTATTTCCTTTTTTATTTTTTTATTTATGTTTTTAAGGAAAAACAATGTGGGGAGATTTTCAAGTAATGCTTCTTGGACCCGGAGTTCACTTCTTCCATCCACAGATATGTTAATAAAGAGTGAAGATAAATCATATAAAACAAGGATACTGTCAGTGACTATCTACTTCCCAGTCAAGAAGGTCATCAGTGAAACCAAAGATATCACTGATGATACAAGTGTTGACTGACTGGGGTTTGAACTTTTAATATTTTATATTCATTTTAGAAATACACAGAAAAGAAAAATGTACATTACAAAAACTGAAGGGTCATAAAGAACTCTTGGACATAACAAAACAGCATAATATATATTCATAATAACATTACTTCCATGCTAAACTCTACTGCTAGTGTTCATAATGTATTTTCCTTTTTCAATACACGCCAGTTTACTGTTTTACATAATTATAACTCATGACTCCATGCCTCAATGTACAATGTAATCTACAATAGAATCCAGATATTCAACCATTAAATTGGGTCAAACACCTGAATTCCACGGTAGAGCACAGTGAAATGGGCAACCTAATCATGAAATTAGCATATAAATATACAAAACTTAAGTAGAAAAAATATTAGAAAAAATACTTGCTGCAAGAAGTAAAACAGACAACCACAAAAAAGAAGTAAAACACAGCAGAAAAATAACAATAGTTTACAACAACAACAACACACACAATTTATTGTCATTCACTATCCTAACACTGTCATACACCACAGGATACCCAGGCTCATGATAACACCACTCAGTCAGAAGGCAAGTTAGAGATGCCTAAGTGGTCATCATGTAAGCCTGGGGACCTTGCAAAAACTGTTACTGCTCTCGCTTTTCCTGTTATGTTAAGGATTACTTAATTCTAACACTACAAGAGCCAGTATCAATCCTCTCTTAGCTTCTGGCAATTGTTTACTTATAGCAATTTGTTTAAACATTACTGACATGATGTTCACCAATCAATCAAATGGTGTGAATTATGATCTACAACCGCATGCAAATATTTGACTAGCAAATGAGTCATATATTTGAATACAGGCATAGATAACAATAAAATGCAGTGTTGAAACAGGGATATAGTGTATTTGGTGGTTTGCACAAAACCTCATTGTCTCTATGATAACATACTAATTTTCCTAGCAATTTTTAATTGAAATAATTTACAACTTGCAAAATTTCCAAATAAAATAAATAAGTTGTCTATTACCTGTTCACATATCAGGTGAACAGGATATGTTTGAATGGCACCACAAACGTCCTAAAGTTTACAACTTAACCGTCAATGTTTCATTGGTCAAAAGTGACACATAACTGACAAAACCTTAAATGTTTGAAAAGTAAAACTAAGTGCTAAATTTCTCACACTTCATGGATGGACACAAATGGAAGTAACTGAATGTAAGCAATCTTTACAGAAACCAGAGATCAATTTTCTGTGTAAATAACTTACCCAGTGGCCATGCTCAAAAGTGCAAAACATGCATGTACTAAGCAGATAATAAATTTATCCACATACCTTCTTAAGTAGCATCCTTAGTTTGTCCAGTTCTGTCATGCTTTGAAATGTTTCCAAACTGAGATAAACATCTGCACAACTCTAAAACAAGCAAAGACCAAAATTAGTATATACTTTAAGGTAATCACATGAATAAAAGTGCAATAACATATACAGTAAAAGAGGTTCAAAAATTCTCTCAAAATTGCACTCGCCTTTAAAGGAATTTTTCAAATAACACAAGTAGAGTAAATCCTTAATTGCTCAAGCTTTCATAAGTGCACACACATTACTGTGCAGTATGGCGCAGATAAATTTATCTGCTCTCAGTCAATCACAATATTAACTAATTTTCTCACTCATGTAATAAATAAAGCAACATTAACTTTTAGGAGGTGCTCTCTTAAAAAGGTATCCCTTTATGGGAACTAATATTAATATTCTAACTAATTTTCTTGCTCGCATAATAAATAAAGCAACATTAACTTTTAGGAGCTGCTGTCTTAAAAAATTGCTCCTTTAGGGGAGGGTTCCACCTACAATGTATAGGAAATCTCCTGTTAATAGGAGGTTTGCTCTTACAGTACATGTAAGCATCCTAGCTAGTGTTGTGATGTGAACATGTGAATATTTATAAACTGAGCTGGAGCAATTAAGGGGAAATTTTTTAACACCTTTGTAACATGCCTTCTTATTAATTCTATTCAAAGTTGGATTGGCTGTGTCTGTAACATTATAGAAGCAGCGATACATGAGCATGATTGTGACCATGTGACTCAAACCTACCTCATAAACTAACACTTCAAGTGTAACAAGGTCATCATGAAGATCTCTAAGCCCCTAGATAAACAATAAGAGATACATGGATTAATAAAAACACAACTAGTTTCAATTCTAAAATATCTGGCAATTAGTTTCTGAAAACAAAAAGATTGATCACTCTTGGGACTATTTACCTTGATGCCTCTTTCCATTCCAAGTTTTATTAGTTCCAGGGAATTTCCAACCTATTCACAGAAATAATACAACACCAAATCATGTTTATACTGCCAACTGACATATCAAAATTTTCCAGCTACTGCTAATGCTGCAGGACATTCCAGATCTTCTGCAACAATTTACTACACTAAGAAAAATTCTCAATAGAAAAAATAAACTTTGTTACTTCACTGCAATCATATAAATAGTACCATATATACCCAAGTTTACAACATCTGAACCATTCAGAAGGTGTGTCTACCATCCTGATATCCTGGGATATCAAGTCACTGACTTCATGTGGCTATGATATCATGTTCACTTAGCCAAATGTGGGTGGGGTAAATACCTAATGGTACCTTTCTAAGTACACTTTGACGGCATATCAGGCTTGGTTGGTCTCACCAAAATACAAACCATGGCTGAACCAATCTCACCTGATTTGCTACCAAAGTGTACCAGAAACATATGATTAGGAATACATGTATATGAGTATTGGCATAATCAACCTGCTCTGTTTGTGCAATAACATCCACACAACAAACTCTTTTTCCTTGTGGGCACAATCCTTATTAATTTACATGGATTGCAACCACTAGTATGAAGTATATTTATGAGCAAAGGTCAAAACAACCACCTGCTTGGAGAGGCATTCCATCTCACAGGCTCTGCTCCTGTACCACTGTGTCACAACATCAGAAGAAAGCTCACACCTTCAGAATAACAAGCAACATCACTAGACTCACTAGTTGGTAAATTTACTTTACTATGGCATAAGGACATTTTCCCTCACACTCTGTCATGCTGCAGCAATGCTTACAAAATTAAGCTCTGAAAAGCTAACCTGGAAAACCAAGGGAATTGCAATTTCTAAAAGCTATGGCGTTGCTAATAGAGATGTAATTGCTATATTCTAATACTGAAAATTTCGTGTTACCAGCACTTCTATAAACAATTCTGATTCAGCTGTCACTTCAAGCTACCATCACTATTACAATAAAGTTAGCAACATGAAGAGGGATATTCTTGTAAAGGATTTACCGTGCACTTTGGAAGACCTACAATCCTGGACAAAAGTCCTTGGGACACTTATGTAATGTAATGGATTATCTGTGTTTTAGAACTGAAGTATGGAGAAAACGCTAATATATCCTTTATAAACGGGTTGCTGTCCCCCCTCCCCACCCAACACAATGTTGAAAATAGGTGAAATTGCACGTACTAGTTTTCAACATTGCATGAGGGGTGAGGGGCGAGGTTAGGCAGGTGAAGTTGTATTCATGCCTGGCGTGTACGCAAAAGCGTCAAAAGTGCAAATTTGTCCCAAGACTTTTGTCCATGATTGTAGTTGGTTTAACTATCTCCGGGAAAAAATAGATGAAATGATTTTCCACCATTTCACAACCATCTAGCCTAAACAACACTTTGAATACATCTATGTACAGCTAAATCATTGTGTTTATTTTAAAACCAGAAACAGTCACATGTAACACTAATGAATGGCCATGCCCTTACCCACCTGTACTGTTGCAAATCAGGGTTCTCAAGGTAAATAAATTCTGCTGGGTCTCCACTGTCATCCCAACCTAAAGCTTGCCTGCACTTAGCCTGCTCCACCCAGTCGGAATCTCTCCAGGACTTCTCATCCCATTCTAAAATATCTGGATCATCTGATGAGTACCTAAAACAATAACATAAGACGATGAATATATAATAAGAAATGAGAACTGCAGGCAAAAGAGTTGCTGTCGGCATAATAGGGGTGTGAACATCTACTTGCAAAGAATGTTCATCGTAATGTGAGAAATCACATGCAAGATCTTGAGACCTAGGAAACCACAGTCATCAAGTGGTTTCCCATTAGTCATAGAACAATTTTCTACACCCTTAGCCCTGTCTCACAAGGATTTAAATAAAAACTCTTCTGTCCTATTTGAAGGCTTTCATGCAAAAAGGGCATATATAGCTTTTTGGGCCAATTTTTATTTTTTGCAGGATCAAGCTAATTTTTGGCAGACTGACTTGTTTTGACGTGAAAAGCATCATTGCATAATTGTTTTTGTTGATTTGCGCTTCGTTTTCAAGAAATAACGTATGCAAAAAAACTTGGTTTTCCAAGTGGCATCTTTTGGAGCAAATCATTCGAAGGTGAATTTCAACACAAAGTGAACTTAAACAGTTACTTTTCGTAGCTTCAGCAGCATGGTTCTTTTTAAATACATGTTTTTATTTTTGAAAGAAGTAGAGAAATAGACCAGAACAAAAATTGACGGAGCTCATATCGAACCGGTGTCTCGAGAAAACAAACTCAAATCCGGCCAATTTAGTGCCTTATTCACTTGCGCTAACAAAGCAACAGTAAGAGAATAGTGTAATTATATGAATAATAAAACTTGTACCGGTTCGAACAACTAGCAGCAAATGCCATGCTTCGGTGACTTCATCCTTCAGCAAAACAAAAGGTTTCTTCTATTTTTCATTCAACAAAAGATCTCCAAAAGATACCCTTGGAAAACTGAGTTTTTACATATGTTATTTCTTGAAAATGAAGAGCAAATCAACAAAAACAATTACAGAACGATGCTTTTCATGTCAAAACAAGTCAGTTTGCCAAAAATTAGCTCAATCCTGAAAATATTAAAATTGTTGTATGAAATTGCTATATACGCCCAAATTTCAGTTTCATAGCAGATAGTTTGAAACCAGAAGTATCAGTAATTCTTATGCAACTGTTGTTGGCGACTCTCGTTTTAACAACCTGACCCGAAGTCATTTTCAGAGTCAAGTGTTTGTCAGTCAATGGCATTGTAAGTCTGGCCTGTTGAAACTGATTGGTCACTCAGTTAAGCTCTGATAGTATTGGCTGTAAGACTTGTGTAAAGTTTGTCAACAAAAATTGGTCGGTTCTAGTAACTTTTGATCTGTCTATTGTTAGTCTAATTAAGTCACTCTGTTTGACGTCCATCCAACAGCTTTGTTTATGTCACAATCAGTCTACACAACATCATTTTACAAAACACCATAAAGATTGATCAAGCTGCAGAGGTACACACAATAATGCCAGCCTTAATATACGTGCACTGGTAGTCACCTTAATTCAAAAATAAGAAAGTAATGAAAACCAAGCAGAAATTATATGTAATGTAAACAACACTCACCCTGCCTCTGGAAGAAGAGATCTATACTCCGATGGGGGCAAAGTCTCATCAAAGTTAGAAAGAATAGCAAGCCTGTGTGGAAGGGTCTCTCGGCCATGATATGTGAAGATTGCATCCAATGCTTCCCAGTTTCCTTCCTAAAAAAATTACACAAAAATAATATTGGCATTGTGGTATGCTAATCAGTAGTATATACCCCAAGGTACATAGGGAAAGGCTTCATTTAAAATGGGAGGACATATAAATTGTCCACTGCTCTGTCAAGCTCAAATTTGACAAAAATCCAACAATGATCGCTACAAATTTGCGCAATTATCTCAGTGCAGAGATATTTGGTTGAAAAATATGGACAGATTTCTCTCTGTTGGCTTTTATTTCTGTTATCAGAAGCAAAAGTACCTAACAACCACCAACAAAAATGTAGTCATTGTCTTATTTTGGAACCCACCCACTATAATGCAAGTAGATTTTGATGGTCTGTCAGTAGGGTTTCCCTGCACTTTGCAGAAATATCTCACATAACTGTTTTAGCAAGTCAGAAAAATGATCATACAGAGCCATGTATAGTAAACATACCCTAGCATACTCCACAGCAGCTTGAATAATGTTCAACTCTCTAAATCTCTCAAAGAAGGTGTGGCAGTACTCCTCATGAGCTATGTGGAGTCCACCTAAAATAACTTCATAGGTGGAGAGACGATCAAGGTATTGAAGAAGCTTCAGACGGTACATACAAATGTCTCTTTGCTCCAGATTGAAACTGATAAAAAAAGGATTTACTTCAAATAAATATCAGCAAAATAGCTTAGGAATATATTAGAAAATAGAATGTAGATTACCCATCATCATGTGCATAAATTAGATGGCAACCTGAGAAAATCCTAATCCAAAAGATGATACACTCTAGAAATAAATAACTCTTGTTGAACCAAACAATGGATGATCAAACTTAAAGGTCTCTTGATTGATCCAAATTACATCACTCATTTTTCAGCATTTTACAGTACCATGTACTACATGTATACCCCTGAATTACTCAAAAAGATAGTGTCCACTGGGGACACTTCTTGCCTTTTTCTTTATAGTGGTGATGATCAATAGCCCTCTCCTAGGTAAGTTTTCTTATTTGCATTGTAACAAAAGTCAACATTCACACAAAGCAATTAGTTACCTGAAAGTTTCATTCATGACACTTGCAGATTATCCAGGGGTGCTGGTGGATCCCCATGCACATGTATATCAGCGGTTTTATTAAAGTTTTTAGCAGAAGGGCAACTGGTTTTCACAGGCGGGCGAAACATTTTGAACTGAGCTTTGATGAAAAAACCTTCCCTAGATGGTCCAACTAGGTGGGTAAAATCATCCTTACAGCCGGTCAATTTGCCTGGTGCCCAGCCCTTAATGAAACCTCTGCTATACATATACCAACCCTCTTTTGAGACAGCTCTCAACTCAAAAGGAGCTTGATGCTTTAACTTAAATTCACCTCCCATAAGAGACCACTTACTGTTTTTTTCTGTTTATCTCTAATCAAAACAGAACTATGAGCAGGGCTACTTATAGCAGATGTTTTCCTTGATGTGTTAATCTATGTGTTTGAACAGTACCTGACAAACTTTAAGGATTCCTCAAGCTCTCTACGTTTCTTCTTTCTCTCCTCGTCATCTTCAAGCTCATCTTCTTTTGCCTTTATAATAAATGGCAAGGGTCCTTTTTCGCAACCCACATTGTCCACTACCTTGGCATCTGTTCCATGAAGACCATAGCGCAGCAGCTGTTTTGCAGCCTCATAGTCTTCTGGTACTCTCTCCACACATTCATTCAGAACCCACAAACGATTCTTGACTTTACTCTGCAATAATACCATAATACTCTGTCACATGTCTCCAGTTGATGATAATTTTCAGCACTAGACTAGACAATCCCATTCAGACATGATGTAATATATCAAACATGAAAAGCTGTGGTTGACCACATTTCCAAACACCGAGAAGAGAGTGGAAACTACGATGCATAGCGGAGTATTTTTGACGAACTTCAAGGTGTTTGGAAATGTGGTCAAACACTGTCTTGAGTGTTTGAAATATCTCCTCAATTGAAACTAAAACTAAGGAGAAAATGGAGAAACAAAATTTATCATAAAAAATCTTTGCAAATTAAGATCAGATATCCAAACACTGTCACGGTCATGGTTTCTTTTGTTTAAACTTGATGAGTTATTAATGAGTTTGAGAAACCCCCTTCTTTCCTCCTCAGGATTTGGTTCAACTCGCCTGCTCTCAGAGCGAGACATATTATGAACATCTGTATAATCTTGTGTTCAAAACCTTCAAATAAACTAATACAAAATTCTCATTGTTGATCACATGTACCAGGTAGTCATGGATTGAGGCTACAGAAACTCTGGATTTCCTCCACTGCTTCTGATAAACCAAGTCACTGTCTAATCCATATGTCTGTGCAAGGACTAGTGCTTCGCCATATTCCTCGTGTTCAATCTGAAACAACAAAACAAAGTTTGCTCAATGTCATAGAAAATTAGAACTGCCAAGTAACAAAAAAACCTTAATTTCAATGTCTCATTTTAAAAAAGGGTTTCAGAACTGAAGGTAGATCTTGTATGAAGAAACAACACTAAAGAAACATCACTGTTAAGATCACTGAACAATTTTACCTTCCTAGCATAGAGTTCCTCAGGTGTCGTGGACCTTAAACACACTAGTCGATATGTGCGGTGAAGAACTCTGCAGAAAAGTAACATCCAGAAATAAGTAAATTTTCTAAACTGTAATTGAAGAGTTTCTTTACAGTTAAAAACCTTCTAATATAAACATATACAATATTCCCCAGTATGGCCATAGTCGTCGGTTAGTAACAGGTTATAATCTTATTTAGAAAACAGCCCTAAGAAAATACGTGTGCCGATTGGTTAAAAATCGTGTTTCTATAACTCGATAGAAACACAGAACTAGCATGAGCTGTTGACGAATGAAGGCATGAGCAAAGAGAATTTACATTTTGATGATCAAAGTAAACAAGCTGTTTCTCTTTTTTTCATCGTGGTGTTTTTTAAAAGAAATAGAAAACATGTTCTCTGTGTTTCTATTGAGTTATAGAAACACTCGTGAAAGTTTGGGAGAACTCGAAAAAGCTGTGGAAACACTTGCCCCCAGCTCATATTCCCACAGTGTTTCTCGTTCTCCCAAACTTCCACTCATGTTTCTGTAACTCAATAGAAACACGGTACATGGTTTCTATTTCTTAAATACTAGCAGTTCTATTCAAAACGAAGACATGCAGATTTCTTTCAATTGATTGTTACAATTACATCTGGAGTAAACAAAAAATATAGAGGCATCAATGAAGCACTGAAGTGAACTGGGCACAAAGCTTGAGTCCTTTCATTACCTGCGTATCTTAATAGGTGGTTGAAATCTTTCACTTTCAGTTAGGAAAAACATCACCTTAAAAACAAAAACTTATTATGTTAAAAACAAATTCTATTAAAATCAGCACATACATGTAGCAAAATATTAGCGACAGAAAAACCTTCTGTGGTGCCAAACTTGAAGTATGTCATCAGAGCAATGGGAGATTTCATTAAAAAACCAGCTGTCATGGTAATTTGACAGCATGGCAAATGCAGCTCAGTTTAGCAGCTGCCCCTTGAAGATGCTGCAATATCATCAACTCTCCTGAGATGATCAGACCAGAGTTTCTCAATGATCAGAATGCTAGATTCTAGTGCACACTACTTGATGTTTTAATCTGAACATTCTAGTCTAGCATCATCCAAAAGATAACAGCATGAGGGTAAAACAGAATGTATAACCTCCATACAAAACAAATACAGCTTTGAGTAAAAATAGTTTTTTTTTCAGTCAATCAAATGCTAGTTTTATTGCCCTTTACTTTGCTTTTCAGCAAGACACTGCATTTTACCTGGCCATCAATCAACTTAAAGGCATTCAGAAGGTTATCACTATGGGTTGTGACTGGAAGATTTCTTTTTTTCAAGGTTTACTGATTGTTGTTATAATTGAAGGCTTTCGTGCAAAAAGGGCGTATATAGCTTTTTGGCAGATTTTTATTTTTTGCAGGATCGAGCTAATTTTTGGCAGACTTACTTGTTTTGACAATACAAGCATCGTTCTGTAATTTATTGTTTTTGTTGATTTGCGCTTCGTTTTCGAGAAATAACGTATGCAAAACTCAGTTTTCCAAGGGTATTTTTTGGAGATCTTTTGTTGAATGAAAAACAAAAGAAACCTTTTGTTTTGCTACACGATAAATTCATAGAAGCTTGGCATTTGCCGCTAGTTTTATTAGTCAATATAATTACGCTATTCTCTTACTGTTGCTTCATTAGCACAAGCACATAAGGCGCTGAATTGGCCGGATTTGAGTTTGTTTTGTCGTGACACCAGTTCGATACGAGGTCTGTCGATTTTTTTTTCTGGTCTATTTCTCTACTTCTTTCAAAAATAAAAACATCTATTTAAAAAAAACCATGCTGTTGAAGCTGCTAAAAGTGACCATTTAAGTTCGTGTTGCGTCAAAATCCACCTTCGAAGGATTCGCTCCAAAAGATGCCACTTGGAAAACTGAGTTTTTTTGCATATGTTATTTCTCGGAAACGAAGCACAAATCAACAGAAATGATTATGCAGCAATGCTTTTCATGCCAAAACAAGTCAGTCTGCCAAAAATTAGCTCGATCCTGCAAAAAATAAAAATTGGCCAAAAAGCTATATAGGCCCTTTTTACATGAAAACCTTCAATTATAACTAATGGCAGCAAAAAAGCAATCATAGGCTATGGTTTTGAACATCAGAGTTCACACGATATTGAAAGGCATAGTAAAGAAAGCATCTCAGCTAAGTTTACGAAAAAAGCTGAAGAACAATACAGTATGTGTATTGCTAATTCCTCAGGTTGTAGCGTATGGGAATATTACAAAAGAGGAAACTAGTAAGTAAACCTGTTTAGCACAATGTTTTGATCTTGACATCAGAGTTGGCTCATCATCATCATCATCCTCGTCATCGTCATTCTCATCACTGTCTAACTCGCCTGCTCCCTTCTCTTCATTCTCATCATCGTTCCCATTATTAAGCACAAGCTTGGATCGCAAGCTCTTGATTTCATTTTCACACTACAAAAGAAAAGAAATGTAAAAAAAACATCATCATTTTGCTGACAGTGAGCTTTCCTTTTGTTGTAGTATTAAAACTCCATGCTGACAATTTCAATTTTCAAGAAATGCAAAGTATTCGGCTCAATATGACATTATTTTTTGAAACATTTAACCTTTTCTTTGTGGATTATACTTATAAAGCAATATTATAGTTAAATTAAAAGATAAACAAAACACAAAATTTGGAAAATAATGTGTTGACGACAAATTTGTTTCTTTCTAGACCTGAGCCATACTGATCATCTACAAGAAAAGGACAGAGAACACAAGTGAAAGTGATCTTTACAGTTGATGATCCCGAGGGCTATTGGGTTGACTTCAGATCCTACCTGGACTATCTTAACGTTGCAGCGTACCTGCTATACAAAGTTGTACTGCAATACCATTACCAATGACAAGTTGTTAAACAATCTCTTAGGTTCTTTACCTCCAAGATAAGGAATCCTTTATCATAAGCAGCAGTAATGCATGACCATGGTTCACACTTTTCTGGACGGTTGCCAAGCAAGTTATGAAGACTGACATAGAGACACAGAAAGCTATGTTAGCAACAAATATTTACTTTTCTTATCTAATATTTTATCAATGCTGGGATAGAAGTGACTTAAGGATGGTGCCAACTTTTGTTAGTGCACACACGTTCTGTGCATCACACAAGGCATGGTTTAACAGCCACGCACCCGCTAAGGTTTGCAGTGACGTAATCAACTACGTTATCAAGTATGCAACTAAAATGAAAGCAAAATTTTTCTACTGTGACTAAATCAAGTTTAATGAATCTGTACTAAAACCAGGAATGCCAGAATAGCAGCATATCGCTAACCACTAACTATTAACGGCTTCCAGCTGAAAAACTAGCTGTTATCTATTGAAAATTATACTGAAATCCAACTGCAAACATGTACTTGCAGATGGCGTAATGCGCACGCAAAACAAGTGTGAGAGACGCAAATGTTTCACTTTGTGGGGAGGTGACAGGAAAAAATGTAATGGGCACTGTAAAAGTTTTCGAAAAAGATGAATAACTAGTGCGACAACTAATGCAACTAGTGCGACAACTAATAACTAGTGCGACAATCTCAGATAGTGCAGAGTGCAATTGTATTGATACTGTAGCTCTGGCATGGCAGTCCCACAAGTACTCCACCCCTGCTCAGTTCACTTCCGGTTTGTATTTACCTTGGTAGTCTGCTAAGGCTTTTCCCCTAAGCAGTGTGTATGTTTCATGGTTGTATTTTGCTTCATTCAAGGTCCAAAAATTACTCAATATTTTATTACTGTCTGTCGCGACAGTCTTTAAATTTTACTCTGGTGTTTTACTTTGATTTTTGTTCATTTAAAATTCAATATTACATTTAAGCAGTAAACATGACAATTTAGCTTTTCATGCCAACTTGTAGCTTGGTACTTGTAGCTTTTCATGCCAACTTGTAGCAAAGGTATAACAAAATAAAACCCTCGTTTTCTCGAAAACACATGGAGGATTTGCTTGTTTTTTCTGTCACCACTGGAGGTAAATGAAAGAAAGTTAAATATCTGATGAAGAAATGGAAGAGAAACGATTTTGTTTTACTCAAAACATAATTTTTTTCAGCAATAAAGAAGAGCTAATTCAATTATCAGATAGTCACAGAATACCACATTCTTTTTCTTTTGCTGGGGCCACCTTTGTTGTAAACAATAACACAATTCAAAATTAATACACAACAGTGTCGATAGAACAACAGAGAAGTGTTTCAACAAGAAGTATTGAAGGTAAACAGTGCTACTTGGCCGATATTATATTCTGCATTGGTGGATGAGTCTCCTCAAAGACTGATTAAATTAATTTGTGCTTTCATTAGATCATACGGCATCTGCAGCAATATTTGAGCACTTTCCTGGTTCTTTTGTCACAAATTTACAATTTGAAGAGTATTAAAGCGACCATCTCAGAAACTTTTTGGTCTCTCTTACAGATGCAATTAAGGCAAGAAATAAATAAGCTGCTAAGGAGAAGTGATACATTTCCCTTCTTTATTTGAACCCTGACAAACTCACCATTGTAGTTTGAAAATTTTGAACTGACCTTTGGGTAATTCTAAAAGATATGCATCCACAGTAACATTTCAGTTTTGCTCTAAAAAGGGAGAAGTGGCACTAATTGAAATATAACTGCCGTCCTCGTTCACATCACATGAGATATAAAACTAAAACTGCATGGAAACATAGTGTATAACACTAGCGATGTTAGAACACATGCGTCTTACATGTTGCGTTCTACCATAAGGAAAACCACTCAACATTTGTGTAATCCGTATGTAATGTATCCTCTGCCTAATATATAGAAGATACGAATGCTAACTTATCTGTCATGCCTATAGAGCAAATTGGTTTTGTTCTACAGAGAATAGTACCACAAGGAGAGCAAGGGGTTTTCTGAAACAAATATATGGCTTTGCGATGTTCATACTCAACCGGCGTAGGTGGGACATGTCTTTCATAGAGTGCACAAGTACCTCTCCCACCCCACCCCCAACCACTTCCTTGCCTCTAGACTAATTAATTAATTGAAATTAATTAATTAATTAATTAAAATAAACATTAAAGTTTACACCTTAGCGCCTTAGGACTTACTTTCCATAAAGCCTTAGTTCCATAGTGCCTTAGCGGATGGCAGCCCCCAAAACCATCCCAATAGTCCACTTTGCACTAAAAAACACGTGGTAACCCCTACATTTTATGTTATAAAATGGAGGTGGCAAGCCTATTCAACACATGATCAGTTTCTGGTTGTAAGGAAAAGCTATTTCAGACTGTATTTTAGCTGAACCAGAGGAAGGCTGTCATAGACGCTAAAAGCACTGATGCAATTACCAAAAGTGGTTTTTATGTTACCAGTTACCATGTAGTTTTAAGATCTTTATAAACGTGTTTGCTTTTCTGTATGTAAGGGCAAATTCAAATGGAATCTGTGAAGAAATATCCTTTCCTTCTTTTCCAGAAAAATGCTGATGTCAGCATTTTTGTTGAGACTCAAGGCTAATTATCTTGAAAAAATGTGTGGCTACCCCCATTTTTCTTTGTGGATTCCAATAGACCTTGCAAAGATCTACTTTATCCGCATGGTCCTAATCTGGGACAAAAACTTTTGTATTTAGTAGGCACCATCCTTAAAATATTACAATTTTTACTCACTTTAAAACTCACGGTAGGAAGGAGCTGTTTTGAACATTAGTATTAGTCATCATTTCATGGCTATTCCAAGCACAGGCCTAACTGAGATTTTTTTCAACCAGAAGCCACAAAAATGTTAATTTATTCTCCATACCTTTGTTCCGTGGATGATACAGTTAATGCTCCTATGCTGTGAGACAGAATTAAAGCCTGGTAGGACAACAATGTAATAAGCTTAACACATTCATTTGGCAAATTTTTCACTTGAAATGCTGGCACATGGGTAGATTGGGTGGGAGATGAGTCACCTATGCCTCCCCTCCCTTGCACGACAACTACAGTCATGGACTGGGTCAAAAAACCTATTAGACAGTGCACATTGACCTACAGGGGTACATAGAACCTGGACAACATTGTTAGTTGTAGAAGTATCTGACCAAACAGAATCTTTGGTATTCTAACAAGTAACACACAGAAGTCTTTGGTTTTAATACATCAGATGACAAGTTTGTCCGCTCAAAGTACACATGTTGTGCTAGTAGTCCATAATCTTTGTTTAATTTAATTTAATTCCCATTTGTTTACTTTTGATATTTATTTGGTTGAAGTATTTACACATGAATGATAAAGTAACACTAAAACATTATTTTTTCAGGTTCATCTCACCTCCTCAGTCCACCAATTAACATCCATTAAACCATAAAAGGAAGTATCTAAGAATGTAAACAATTAAAACAACATCAGTTTTAAAGGTTATAAAACCCTCAATTAGACCAGAAAAACCTAATAAAAATAACGTTACAAGAGCCAATAATACAACAGATGTTTTCCATTATTACATGAAGCCTTAGTTGGAAAAGTACAAAGAAATTTACAGTACATAAGTTGAGGCTTGCCTTGCTGTTATTGAAATTCACTATTAGTATCATAATCTCTATCAGTATTACCAGAAATCTGTGATTAGTTAATTAACACTGATCATCAATGATGGGAAACATCTTCAGCTATATTTTATCAACTGTTCCACCTAATATGTAAAAGGTGCATTTTTTTAAAACCAACCCTTGGTAGAATCCAATGGTTTTGATGCTGGGAATCCAGGACGTTCTTCGTAATGTTTGACTGGAGGCTGCCAGGAATTGAACATAAGAAAAACTGCCATGTATCACAAAAAAAACAGCAGAGATGCCAAATAAAATAACCTAAAACTATGGCTGGTGTCTGTGATTTCTTTGCTATACCTGTATGTTACAGTTATTTAAGAGATGACATACATTGTAGCTGCATCATTGTGACTGTTGGACATACTTTTAAAGCCAGATTCTAATATACAATTCGTGTTATTCTACCAATTCAGTTCACTACACTTAGATGTAATTCATGAGGTGTGGTAAATTTTGCCAGCAAAAACCACTGAAACCTGCAATAGCTAATGACCAAGAGCCCCTTTAAAAAGTACCTGATCATCTTGCGTCCATGTTCTCTTGTGCCTAAGTGATGGCACCTGCCACAAAGACAAGGCTCCTGACAAATGAAGGGCTGCCAGCTTGGTACCATCTGGGGACAGGGACATGTGAACCACACCATCCTAAAGGAAACCAAGATGTACATGCATCTTTGTGTGATGAGTTCCTAACATTAGCGTTAGTTGACATAATAAAGCAGGTTTCGTCTTACAGTGTATGTTAATTGTAAGTAAACAGGGAGTTGAACCTTTAATTCAATTCTATGTCCATCATTTTTACTTACCTCCTTAAGTGTCTTGGGCAAGACACTTAACTCTCACAGTGCCTCTCTCCACCCAGGAGTATAAATGGGTACCGGCAAATTGTTGGGGAAACCTAACAAATTGCGGGGGAGTGACCTGCGATGGACTAACATCCCATCCAGGGAGGGGGGGTAGAAATACTCCTAGCCGCTTCATGCTACAGAAATCGGGATAAGCTCCAGCAGCTATAAGCCATTCGGCTCCAAGGCTTCACTTTTTTTTTAACACTAAAACTAAATAAATTTCAACAAAAAGTGAATACTTATGACATGTTTTTTGGAGTTAGATGCATGTCAAGCTTTTCATCTCAAGATTACTGAGGAATAACACTATAGAGAGGTCTCTAACCTGTCCCTCAGTTCTTGGGTTAAGTAGCGGGAGACTTCTAAGCTTGTTTAAAATCCCAGATCCAGCCTGAATCATAAATACAACTATGTTAAAACATCTCTAAGTGATGCATCATCACAATAAGTTTTAGCTTTGGAGGAAAATTAAAAAGTTACTTCAACAAACTTGTCAGCTCACTGCATTCACAGACGCTGCGACCAACCTTAATAAACTTAGTGCCTTCATCTTCAATGAGATTGTAATGTGGATACCCTGAAAGAATCCTCCATGCTGTCAAACCACACCGAGAGGCTGGGCATGACTCATCTGTTTTTACACAAACAAATCTTGATATTAGCAATTATTAGCTTACACTTTTAAAATGTATGATGACAAATAGCTAAAATAAGTTACAAGTCTCCTATGCACCCATTATTTGGGTTGTCATGCAATGTTGTGGGAGGTGTGGTGGTCTCACGGTTAGTGCGCTCATCTCTGGATCAAGCGGTCCAGGCTCAAGCCCTGGCTGGGGACATTGTGTTGTGTCCTTGGGCAAGACACTTTACTCTCATGGTGTCTCTCTCCACCCAGGTGAATAAATGGGTACTAGCGAACTTAATGCTGGGGGTAACCCTGCGATGGACTAGCATCCCATCCAGGGGGGAGTAGAAATACTCCTAGTCACTTCATGCCACTGAAACTGAGATAAGCTCCGGCCTGATCAGTCAGTTAGCTTGTATGCAGACTTTACCATGCAATGTTCCCAGTGGGGGAGGACCATTGCATGACAACCCAAATAACCAACACGCAGAAGACTAACAGTATGCTAACAGTTTCACAGTATGCAATTTCATTTCCCAAGAGAATGGCTGTGTATTTCATGAAAAAAGCATCGGAATAGTGTGACCAAAGGAAATGGTGAAGTGATTTTCCAATTCCTCTAGTTTAAATTAGAAAAGAGAAATACCTCTGAAGATATTCTTTTTTTCCAAAACGTCTCCAGTGGAATGGAACGTTCTATTTGATTTCCCACTGGAACAACAAGTTTTACATCCGCTGTCCACTTGTTAAGATTATAGTTTCTTTTTATACTCACCTGTCGAATTTCTCTGCCCCTGACCAATAAGACTGCCAATAATCAACAGGCTGTGCTGAGGATGATACACAACACTGCAAACTCCATGAGGCAGAACATTGGCAAAGGAGAATGTGTGGTTCTTTTGGAAACCATTGGTAGAGCTAAAAGAAAGACATTAATATTACAATGGTTTCCTTGCTATCATCATTATGATATTGAATATACATTGTGTAGTTCCAGAAAGTATCCATACCCTCCCCCCCATGGAGGGTCACGGAAATTCCGAGGGGTAGGGGGCCTTACAGAGGTAAATTTCCAAAGGGGAGGGAGGCTACTCAAGGAGTTTTCTTTCCAGTGGGTCTGAAATGCAATTGAATGAACACTACGGTACTTTCCCAATCGATTCAGGTAACCAAACCAACAGAAATGTTCCATCTGTTGAGAAATAAATGTTAGATTCTTTGTCATATATTTTCCATTTTTCTCCCAACGTCATACAACCAATAGCAATCCTGAGTATCCTGTTTGTTGGACGTCAAGTTGAACAAAATGCCAACGAAGAGGTGCAGCAATACATGAACAATGAAGGTGATATTTTATACTTCGAAGATTGTGCTGTATTTAGCTTAAATACAGCTCAGATGCTTTTTCCAGCATTAATCATGTCGTCAATTAAATGCAATTCATACTTTGTTTATTTTGTTTGATACTCGTACAAAATTATAACATGAAAAAGTACGTCTTTGTCTACAATGTAACTATAAACAGCTGCGGCTAAATTTTATTACAATTAATGAGTTAAGTCTTGTTTTTTTATGGATACGGAATTTCCGAGGGGTGGGGGGGGGGGGGGGGGGCAAGTGGAAAAATCATGGAAATTCCAGGGGGTGCGGGAGTACTGTGAAGCCCCCAGGAACGGAAAATCCTGGGGGGTGGGGGGTCAACCTAGAAAAACCCTCCGTGGGGGGTATGGATATTTTCTGGAACCACACATTGTACCTAAATAAGATAATTACCTTTTTATTTACATTTTGTTTCTTCAAATTTCAATCAATAAGTTTCAACAATAAGCAAGTTTTGGTCTTAAATAATGCCCTATTCCCTCCTTAGGCCTTCTCACGCCACATGGCATATAAGCCACCCATGAGGTCCCTCCAATGTTCCCTGTCCTGGGTGGTCTTTGCAGCCCTATGACTAACCTAATTCTATCCTGATATTTGGGTGGGGGGAGTATTTCCTCTGGACACCGATTAACTTGAGTCAATGTTAACCTCATCAGAATCTTTGACTGTTCAAGATTACCTCAGTTCCACTCAATTTCCAGGGGTTACATCATAATCATCATGTGTGGAGTAAAATCTTTTATTCAATTAGTGATGAAGAAAGTACATATAAGGAGAAAATGCTTCTCTTCTCAAAAAAAAAAAAACCACACAATCTCTTTATTGTGATGCAGCACACAAACCTGACCAAATAGTTCTTAAGTTCACCACAATAATTTATCACTAACAGTTCTGCAGACCTGCAAAGAAGGACATTCAGTTTAGTGAAAATTACTAATTTATTATCAGACACCAGTCATATATCAATGTCAGAAAAATAACGATATCACTAACAGGTTCAAAAAATTTTAAATCACAACACAAAAAAAATAAATTAATGTCAATTAATGTTAATCATCTTCTTACCACTGTGAGCTATGTTTATGCTCAATAAAAACCAATCCAGCTATGCAGTCACTGAGATCTGAAGGAATAGTTCCCACAGTCTAGATTGAAATGATAAAAACAGCATCTATAGTTAGTGCCTCAAACAAGCTCCACTTAAAAGCATCCATTTATTTTAATTAAAATCATGTCTTGACATTTTGTAACTTACCTGAGAAATTGTAAAGAGTAGCTCTCCAGCAAGGTCAAACACTACTATGTCACCAGAGCTATTTGAAGAAAATTAAATAGAAATTAAAATATTGATGATGTTCTAACAGCCTTGCAAACATGTAAGTAAGCAAACTGGTCAACCCAATACATTACAAACCTGTAAGAACAAGCCAACATAGAACAGTCCTGACTCCAAGCCAACTTCCTCCATTGTGGAGAGTTGTCATCATCAACTGAAACCAAAAGATCAAGGAAAAATGCATTTACCAAGTGTTTCCAGAGAGTAACATCTGCTGGATTAAACAGCACAACCCAAGTTAATGACTGGTTTAACAACTCAATACTCTTGCATGCTGTAATTCAAAAGACAGGTAGCATTGACATAATATCTAGTCAAAAAGTATGGAAAAGCTTTGACAAAAGGGATCCTTAACATGTTTAACATTTCCTGAATTCTCCATCAATAAAGGGCTGCTGTATGTACATCTGATGGCAAGCTTTTAGAAATACAATCATTCTTTATAAAGGAAGGCATTCATTCAAAGTTTATAATTTTCCTATCACAAGATTAGAGTTAGTTATGACAATGTTCCATGTCACGGTTTGTACTCAAGATTATTAACATATGTGTTTGTTACTGGCACTAATTATCTCTTAGCATAGAAGAATAATGTCAGATGTGCTTGCAACAAAATGGTCAAGTCAAAATGGTGCACCTACCAACACATTTTGCAACCACTGATTCAAAGTCGTCTATGAATGATCTACATAAGAAAACAATAAATTGGTAAATGTGGTAGATGACATATCAAACAGATAAGAAACTACTGTAGGTAAAAAAATTGCTTTCTTCTAACACTCAAGAATGCTTTTTACCACATTCCAAACACCTCAAAGTTTGTGACAAATACTCCACTGAACATTATATTTTCAACTCTCTTCTCTGTGTTTGGAAATTGTGTGGTTCCAGAAAATATCCATACCCTCCCCCCCCTTCCCCCCCCATGGAGGATCACAGAAATTCCAAGGGGTAGGGGAGTTTGAAATAGGTAAATTTCCGAAGGGGAGGGGAGCTACTCAAAGAGTTTTCTTTCCAGTCGGTGTGATATGTGATTGAATGAATACTATCGTGCTTTCCCAATCGATTCAGGTAACCAAACCGACAGAAATGTTCCATCCATTGAAATAAACGTTAGATTCTTTGTCATATATTTTCCATTTTTCTTCCGACATTGTACAACCGACAGCAATCCTGAGCATCATGTTTGTTAGACATCAAGTTGAACAAAATGCTGATGAAAAGGTGCAGCAATATATGAACAATGAAGTTGATTTTATACTTTGAAGATCATGCTGTATTTAGCTTAAACGCAGCTCAGATGCTTTTTCCAGCACTAATCATACCATCAATTAAATGAAATTCGTACTTTGATTATTTCGTTTGATACTTGCACAAAATTATTCCCTGCTTTGGTCTTGCCATAACTAGGTTATCACATGTTTTCATTGTTATCCATGTAGTAAATAGTTTGCTAAGTGAGCAAAGTCAATTCAAAGCCATTTGTCTTGAACTATATATAACCGTGGACAGCGAGGGTTATTGGAGCAGTAGCCGGGATTTCATGTCATTTATAGAACAACTGAACAATGCGTGTTTCACGTATGACAAATTAAATAAATGGCACACAATGCATGCTGAAGCGATGATGTTTAAAAATTGTTCCTAGAAGATTGGAACATAAGCAGACAAACTGATTCTTAAACTAAACTAAACTTTAACCCTTTACTTCCTAACAGTGCCATTTGGCACACAACGTCGTAACTTTGTAAATATTTGAGAGATTTCTATGAATTTTTGCTGCAAAAATTTCCTTGTAAAGATCTGCTCATTGAAGGCACAAAATTGTGACCTCCTCCTATCTAAGGCATGGTTGACCACCCCCATTACTTTCCAATTTCTTTTTTGAGATGTGCATGGAATGCAAGACTTGTTTCACATCAAGCTATGTACTAAGACCTGCTAAATAAGCTATAGTTCAGGGGCATACCTATGATATTTGAGAACTGGTACATGTTGGAAGCTTTTCAGTTTCACATTTTAAAACAATTTCTCTCAAAATGACTACCTCCTTCACAGACAAAGCATATGACTTAATTGATGTATTCCTTTGGTGAAAGAAGAAATAAAAGGCATTTGGGAAACAGCTGTTTGGAAAAAATGTTGCGTGACGGCTTTACTGCGTGGGTAAAGTAATTCAATATGTTATTTTGACCATGCATAAATTAAAACTTTGACTGGCTCATTTGAAAGAGCTTTATGTATGTTCCGAGATTCTTGTATGAAACTTATTTTAATTTAATGAAGAAAAAGTCAGCTGCCATGCCATCTGGGAGTGAAGCGCTTCTAAGTCAGTTGTTTATTGGTTTAAACACTGGTTCAAACATTTTAACATGACATGAAGGAACACGCCGCATCTGCAGTCTACCGTGAAAAAGTACGTCTTTGTCTACAATGTAACTATAAACAGCTGCGGCTAAATTTTGGCACAATTAATGAGTTGTCTTGTTATTTATGGATACCAAATTTCAGAGGGGTAGGGGGGCCCAAGTAGAAAAAATCATGGAAATTCCAGGGGGTGGGGGCAGTACCGTGAAGCCCACCTGGAATGGAAAGTCCTGGGGGGTGGGGGGTCAAACTGGAAAAAACCCTTTGTGGGGGGTGTGGATATTTTCTGGAACCACACATTTAGTAGACTGTTCACAGTCCCCTATTTTTCCGTGAGATCGTAGATGTCGATCGTTGAGTTCAATGAGCCACCATCTTGGTCTCTTGATGCGAGCGAAACTGGGGAAAGTACAAAATGCCCATGGGTAGTGGCGGTTGGGCTTAATACCGTGGGGGTGACAGGGCAGAAAAAATAGGGAGACTGTAACAGCTTCACTTTGTCTGGTGTTCACTACGTTAGTTGCTCCAGCAACGGCAACACCTGATTGGTCAAAGGGACAATAGAGTTTATCAGAGCGTAGCAGAGCATTGACAACTTGAGTGACAGAAAGTGACATTCATCACTTCGCGGCTCGGCCAAAATGGTAGCGATTTCAAGAGAATTTTGTGGAAAATGTTTTGATTTTGATCGTCTGTCTGCTTCTTGTCTTGGAGGATTGGTGTTAAAGCGCAAGCAAAAGGAGACCGTTTCTCGTTTACTCAAAGGAAAGGATGTTTTGGCGGTTCTTCCAACTGGTTTTGGCAAGAGTTTACTATATCAAAGTTTCATTTTGGCGAAGGAAATGGCTGAAAGCTCCATTGGTTGTTCTTATTTCCAACTGAAATTTTACAGTTAATGCCACAAAGACAGCACGCATCTGAATAATTGGAATTCTCTGTGGGCTTTGCCACTTTTTTTGGAGTCAGAGAAGAGTTCTTCCGTCCCGCATTCATTCGACTCAACTTAGTAAACCTTCAAAATGTTTCGAAATTCACAGTAACATGTATTCATATCATCATCCCTGATTTGACAGGTTTTTTTCTCAGGGGAGGAGATTATTAATTGATTTGATTAACGGAGGCGCCAAACTGGCGGCTGCGCCCCTTTAACACGAGACAGAGTGAAGCTGTTGCAGTCTCCCTATTATTTCCGCCAGCCGTGCCCTCCACCACCCCTACCCACGGGCATCTTGTACTCTCTCCAGTTTCGCTTGCATCAAGAGATCAAGATGGCAGCCCGTCGAGCTCAACGATCAACATCTACGATCTCACGGAAAAATAGGGGACTGTGAACAGTCTACACATTTGGTAAAAAAAACAGTTTCTCTCATTTGATATATTGCATAAATATCAACAAATTTAATTTGACTTCTACAGTATTAAATCACTAAATTAAGCTAGTAAATGCATTGAAAACATACATTTAAGGGACAAAACTAGTGTCTGACCAAATCAGTAAGCTCGTATTTCAGCTCTAGGTAGCAAATAGTTGTAAGCATTTGATTTTCAGGCAAATTCTAACTCTAGCACACTTTTTTCTGTTATCTCCATCATGTTTCCCAATGAAAATGAAAGCACTGACCATGGAAATAAGGCTATTGAAGAATACTTTTACGCATAATAATTGATGATATTACCTTATTTCAATAAAACTATCTTGAAGCACTGCAAGGAGCTTTCCATCACTAAAGAAAAAAACAATTGCATGTGTATATGTTGTGGTTTAAATCTGACTTAGGTTCATTTTATTTCCTTGACTTGAGATCTATTCTTCAGTTTACAGCTTGGTTACAACAAAGGGACCATATTTTAAGAGGTAACCAAGGTCCCAAAATTTATTTATCTCTAATGATCAATTAACATGCAGCAAAATTGTAATTGGTCATTTATTGAACTTTGTGCTGTACAGTTCAGGGAGTAAACATGGTCATATATTCAACTTGACCTTGAACTACAAGCTCAGCTGATTTTAATATCGTTCGCCCAATTAATCGACCCTGAACTGCACTCTCAGTTCAATTGAAACTTTTATGATTTTTATCTACACAATGTACCTGGACAAGGCAAACCGCCAACTGAGTGAACTGTTGATGATTTTATACAGCTGTGCTGGGAGGCCAAGAATTTGATTGCTGCCACTGAAATTGAATACATGTAGCAATAAATTATTATTATAAAATTATACACCATTAATGTACTAAATTATTTTTTACAAAATTACTTTTACCCCTCAGTTTTCAAAACCTACTAATGATAAATAAACACATTTTAGACTCTCATAAGGAAAATCTTTTTAACTGAAAACACTAAAACTGGTCGCAAGGGAGTTTTTCGTTTCCAAAAGACCTTTCCCGCATTCCAACAAACAATGGCACTGAGTCAAGGTCAGGGTGGACAAAAATACAGCAAATGTATGAAAATGTCCACCCCAACCTCGCTCTGATGCTATTGTTCAAATGCACTGAAGCAGAATGCGGGAAAGGTCTATTGATGTTGATTCAATATTTTATCTAAATTAATTTAAAGATCACCAAGTGGGGTCAAACATTGTAAAAATTGGTGCCACATTTAATTACCTAATAGTATACTGAATTCCCCTCAGCAACCACCAAAAGGAATCTACAACAAGAAAAAGAAAATAAATAATAGGTAACATGGAATGTAACAAACCTATATCAAAATTAGCACATGAATGAATAGCCTGTACATTCATTTCTGCATTGTACCAATAATAATTATTGTTCAGTCAATACAGTGTGACACAAAACTCTGGGGCTGAATACTTCGTACATGTACCTATTCATCACCAAACTTACTTGCCAGATGAGCACTACTAAAAAAAAAAAATGCATATCAATGCATTTAAGTATGCATCATCAAAACTTATTACTGTTACTAATTCAGAAATAAAGAACAGTCTTGGTTATCCATATAAATTATAGATACAGTATGTCTGTATCATACGAGTAGGTAAAGTAAGTTGTCAACTCCCTGGGTCCTGTTGCACTTTATAGGTACAGGAAAGAGATTAGAAAAGTTTGGGTCCCTTAGGGTTGAAGTGAACTTCTTAAAATAAAAGATGTCAATTGTATCCTTTGCCATTCTCCATTGCCTAAGTTATTATTTGGGTAAGATATTAATAATTTTAAAAAAATAATAATAAAATACTTTGTGCAACTGTCAAGAACTTCTTTGGCAGAGATCCTCTCAGCTGACCAATATCAAATCCTGTCTTGTTCTAGAAGAAAACACCAGATACATTTAAAGTTAATCTTTGATCCCATGCTGAGCCTCATCTAATTAATGTTGTGTTATTTTCATATGTTAGTGATAGCCTTCTAGTTGAAGAATATTTATAACAAAATCATGAGGTTAAATATCTTATCCAGGCTATTATGTCTCTTATTACACTAATTTCACTTACTACTATTGCAAAACTTCTTAGGAACAACTCAAATTTCATCTAATTAATGTTGTGTTATTTTCATATTTTAGTGATAGCCTTCTATTTGAAGAATATTTCTAAATATGTTATCCAGGCTATTATGTCACTCATAACACTAATTTCACCTACTAGTATTGCAAAACGTCTAAGCAACATCTCAATTTGGCAAGATTCCTGTATAATCCCATGCTTATCAAACTGTAGCTAGTTTTGCTTTATTTGTGCTTTTTGTCTGTGTGCAAAACATAGTATAAAAGAAATATCCTCAACTGAGTATGGGGCTGTACAGAAATCATGCCCTCAAATAATCCCTGTCCCAGCTTTATCTTTCTGATGTGCTCATGACTCTTATGAAATATTATATGATAAGACCCTTAAATTTACAGGACATAAAATTTTAGATTTCCTTGCCAAAATATTAGCTTCATTAAGCCTACACTTTTACTAACATTTAGGCATACATTACTTGCAAAAAATTTCAGACACTTTATTTCAGACAATAAGGGCACTAAGACTCGAGGAGCTTTGGAACCACTTAAAAGTTTTATTCAGAAGGAGATGTTTTGGTTGCTTAAAAGTTGGGATGCTTAAAAATTTTGGAGAGTTTTATTTTCAAGTCCGAAATTAAAATCATCTAAATATTTTTGCAAGTAATGTAGCAGACTGCTGATTGTAACTGTATGTATTGGAATGTCAAACCCCCCAATGTTGACAGTGATTTGACCTCATTGTTTCATGCCTAATAATTCATAGCAATTCACAGTCAAAAGGTCAGTGGTAGTTCATCTCCCCCAGCCCCGTCCCCTTCTATTCCTCATCATCCCATTCGTCCCGCATCCTACCTACCCTCCCCCCCTCACCCAACCCAGAATTTTAATGTATTGAAACAAGGTCTCCAAGGTAATACACTAAATGGTTGAAAGATTTTCAGTTGATCGAGAGTTTCTCAACAATCTGGTTAAGCGTATATAAGCTTATCTGTTTAAGAAATCTCATAATTTTATATCATTTGAACGAAACCAACGCCACGTAGTAACTTTTGCATGTTACACTGGCGATAAAGAAACAGAGGATTTCTTGAAATAACGGAAAGTAAATTCTAAATACCTTTCAAGTAACACAAATAAATACTTACCAAGATTTCTCCCCCGAGGGACCACTCTGCACGTATAAACACGTCGTACAAAATGTGGTCCTCCGTGACCGCTGCAGCCATGATGGAATTCTCCAATTGAAGGCGAAGAGACTAAGAACTAGCATTTCATTGGCTGAAGTAGATCACGTGAGATGCCACCGTAAGAAAACCGCCATCTTTGAATTGAGTTGCGTGTTCCTTCCGAAACAAGAAGTAAATTGCATCTCGTGTGAAGACAAACAAAAGTTTCAACAATTTAACGATCAAGCTCTCAATGGCGACAGAAACAACGTTCAGACCTCGCGTGGATCAAGAAAATGCTTCAGCCCTGGATATCAAGGGTGGAAATGTATCAGGTATAAAGTTAAGCTTACTAACTCTAGTTTGCACAAAGTCTTACATGTCACCATTTTATGAACGATTGAAAAGCGACCTTTCTATTCACACCTAAAAGCCGGGAACTAGAGTATACTTTGCGACTTAAATACACAAATATCGGTACACCGATGGAAAGGTGACTCTGCAGACACATGTATGAAAATCTAACGACAGTTTTAAAGCACAAAGACGAACGGATTTTAGCAAAGGGATTTTAAGCTTAAAACAGAAGCAAAATTCTCATTGGAAGTGGCATTCATTGCTATTGAGGACTTCAATGAAAATTCTTCCAATGAGCCAGTTTTGAACTTTCTTAATGTCTTTAGGTGCTATAATCAAATGGTTTTAGGTAGAGATCAACTAATATATTCTCAGCAATAGAGCAAGAATTAAATTAGTGAAAATCTTACTTTGAGAATCTAGCCAATCAAATCATCTGTCTTCAGAGCCACCTTTGCCTTGTGAAAAGGCTTTACTGGCCAAGAGGGCCAGGTGGCTTAACAGAAGAGAATGGTGCTGTTAAATCTTTTCAGTCCAACAATAAATTAAAGTGAGTTTACTAACTACATGTGTAGCTTGCAGAAAAAAAAAAAATTCCTGAAAGATTGAAAAGGGACCTCTACATGTTGATGTATAGTCACTTCATGCTATAGAAACCGTGATAAGGTCCAGGCTGATGGGCCACCTGGCTCGTATGCAGACTTTACCTTTACTTTTTTTTTCATGTTGATGTATATTACACTGATAATGATTAAAAGAATAAAACTACGACGTTTCAAAGTCATCTTGACTCCATTATCAAGCAGAGGTGTTAGCTGTAGTTTCGAGATTAAATACAAATAAAGGTGATAGAGTACATTAGAATAATAAAACAGTAATGAAAACGAAACACTTATTATTCTAATGTAAATAACTTTGAAATGTCGTAGTTTTATTCCTTTAATATTCATTATCAAATATATTTCGAAATGTTCTCTTATAAGGATGTATATTACAGTGTTATAAAACCTAAAAACTACATGTAGGAATGTTGTATGTCTTTAATATCCAAATATTGGTACACAGGGAGAAGTTTTGGTGCTGCAAAATCTTTCCAGTCAGACAATGCTCCTTTAACAACTCCACGACGTGCTCTTGGAGATGTAGGGAACACCATCAAACCATCCACTATGAAAGCCAGGAAGGGACTTGCATTAAAAGCCAACAAGCTAATGGGCAAGAAATCTACAACCACAAAGATTTTCCAAGATCGTGCAGGAACCCCAGCAAGTAAAGGACTGCCACTCTTACAACAAATAAGCTCTGCAGGTCTTAAGCAAAGTAGCAAAAAGAAGCAGGCAATTCATGTAAAGACTACAGAGAAACAAAGAGTGAAAGCCGAACAAGACCAGTGTCAAAAAGAAACAATGCTTCCGTTTACTGATAAAGGTATGAACAAAGGTGTAATATTTATAAAATAGAAAAACTTAGTGTGGTATACAAAAGTACATGTACAATTTCAGTTAGGGAGACCCAGTTCTTTGTCCAGGCTTGTACACTCAGGGACTTTTGAGTTCTTTTAACTTGCTTGCATCCAGCCACATGCACATGTATGTGTATGTGGAATATTGCATACTAGACAAAGGAAAATAAAGAAATCAAACTGATGCACAATCACACGATACAAATTAAATATAAATATGCAGGTTTTCCTTGTCACACAAGCACAAAGAAAGGTCTTCAAAGATCTGACAAGGATTTTTTTCTACAGGTCCTTGAATTAATAAGGGTCTTTCAAAGATCCCTCAAGATCTCTGGCAAGACTCTTAAAAATTATATGGCAAGTACTGAGATCATCAATAGGATACTCAAAGATTTTGACAAGAATCTTTGTGCATCTTTGAAAGAATTTCATCAACTGAAGGAGTAATATTTGTTCTGTTTTATTCTGTTCAGAGGATGCTCTTCCAAGACCCAGCTATGTTTCAGCAATCTTGAGGAATGTTGGAGCTCTTTATTATGGCTGTCAGTTTAGACCCCAGACTGGCATTGATTCAGATTCTGAAGACGACCCAGCAAATTTTGTGCACTTTGAAAATGAAAGAAGACCAAAAAAAGGTACACAAAACTCCAAAAGTTAAACTCTTTCAAGAAACAGCAGTTTGTATTTTTATCAGTGTAGGGCCTTCTCATGCTCCCTTCTCTGCCTGCTTTGAGACTCAGCTCATAGCGCAGAGTTATGCCACTCCACTAAGACACTTGTGTGAAATCCAAAATGGTGAACTTGCAAAGATTCAGTGAAGATTTCAACAAAATTATTGGCCCAAGGATGCCAAGAAGAAACATCCTATTGATGTTGACATTGAAAATCATGGGTTTTCTGTTTTAAAATTTTTACAAACTTTGTGGCATGGTTGATGTTACCTGCAGAATATTGTAGAATGAAATCTATCCATTTCTGGGCATGCTTTAATGAGCAACTGCTAACAGATTCATTTTATGTTTTTTCCAGCTTTGCTATTATGAGTCTTTCTTATTATTATAGTCGCATGAGACCCAAGTTACTGCGTAAGCCCCTAATGTGTGTGTGTCTTGGTGTTTCTAGATACCTACTTTGATTCACTTCCATTTGAAGGAGAACTGGATTTGTTAACTCAAGGCTTTGATACACTCAGTCTTCCAGATATAGAATTACCACCTATCGATATTGATTCACTGGGACTTGGCTTGTTGTAGAAATAGAATATTATTTTATACATTAGTTGAAAATTACACTGTAAATTTATATTAGCTGTAAATAGATTGTTTTGTTGTGTCAAGAATTTCCATCTTCTAGTTTGGTGTTCTTTTTTTTCCTATATTTTGAAACAAGTTTTTTCCTGTTGTAAATCCTTTATTTTTCACTGTTGTAATAACAAATAAAATTTACCACTTCCATTGTCTCTAGACTTGAGATTACAGTCTCTTTTAATTTCATTGCCTTATTTTGTTTCCATTTGAGATCCCCTGTTATTATTTACCAGTAATATTTAACTGAAATATTGAAATAAACATTGAAAAAAGCTGTGAATAAATGTGCATTTTGTCTTTGTTGACCCTGCATGTTCTCCTTGTCAAACATTTCCAATATTCTCTTTGGACAAATTAGCTTCTTCGTTCTTAATAAATGACTTGGAGAGCACCTTTATTCTCAAGATGAATGCCAAAGATGAATGCTAAAGATGCAAACTACTAACTGGTTTTCCAGGGATTGTGTAACTCAGTTTTTAAAAGAACTTTTCAGCTGGAAACCACTCACATGGTAGTCTCCTTCGCAGCCATCACACAATGCTTCTCTAATAACGGTTGCAAAGGAGATTACGCACATGCAGCTTGTGACTACAATTGCATTTATAGTGAGAACACTCAAATGGTGAACAGTTGATTGTTTAAGTGACAAAAGAGTGAGGACTCTTCATATTAACAAGAGTATTAAGCATTTTTAAACTGTAAAAGCACTTATATTGCTCATTATAACCGAGGAGTCTTCATTCTACAAACCCAAAAGAAATGTAAACATGAATGTAGAGTGTTTGCAGTTTGAGTGTCCCTACAGTGAACATTTTATGTCATCTCTAGAGTCTATATATAGGAGGGTAGAATAGACAAAAAGCCAAGCCAATAGAACAGCTCAAGATTGACAGAAATGGAAGGCACTATTGCATGCTCTATGTTCCCCATGGCACAAATGGGATTAGATAACAATAATGATGACAACGATGATCATAAGAGTCAAGACCATGGAAAAATTTAGTTGATTTGTAAATGCATACGATAAGAAAGATAAGATAATTTATTTAAAGTCATATACACGGGATGGTTACCCAGTGAGCCAGAGGCTCATGATAAAAGTGTTTGAAAAGCTAAAAATACTTCTCATATCTATGGCACATTAGGTGCGTTCTTAACAACTTATGGTAGGTTGTTCTAACTATGAGTAATGATATTTGTGTACAAGCTATGGAAAAAATCTACTATGAGCAACAACATCTCACAGAGGGAATTGGCCATTGACGAGGGCAGATAGGAAGGAAGGAAGAAGGGACTCTCCTTCTCTGCTTTTCTTCCTTCCCTAAAATGTTGCCCATTCAATGGACTCTCCAGAGATGACTGGAGACAAGTCAGGTGCAAATTTGTATATTTTTAACGTGAAAGCTTTGATATAACATGTTCTTCGATAGCTTTTGATGACTCACGTTCACATCTTAGGCATCTTGGGGTGGTATGTATTAAATTGGACTGCTAGCAGTATGGGGCAAGATGTTTCAGACCAGACAGAATCAAGACTAGAAGGGATTGGGACGAGACATGGGTGCGACACTCTCGCGTTCACGGATGAACCTCATCTGACCTTGAGAAAAAAAAGACCGGCTGCAAGGAGTCTATGTGTAAATGTTTCAACGTGACTGCTATTACATAATTCGATCTGCCTTAGCAAGGAGCTCAACATCCACGTCCATAGCTTGAGCTCAGACACCTGTGCACGTGTTATATGCACAGCTACACCAAATTGTTAATGTGTGTGCAGGATTTTAACTGTTCCTAGCTAGAGATGGATTACCTTACAACTGATTACAATATTAAGACGCATTCATGTACATATTAATATGCAGGCATATTAAAAAACCCGGTTATGACCATGTCGATCATGTTCATTGATACGAAGTATGCATCACAATCTCGCTTTAAAAAGTTTTCTGTTATAGATTCTAGAGGAGATCAGAGTAAAAGTCCTCAAGAACATTTCTTTCAATAAACCGATCTGGGCAAAATAATCCCTGATGCGCGTAGAAACTGGCGACACGAGTTTTGTTATTGTTATGGTCCAACGGTGAATGGAATTCTTGTCCAGCCTGTCACGCAAGACAAACCCGCGTTTTTGGCGGGTAGTTTAAGCCAATCACAACGCGAGTTTTCAACGCACCGGTTTCAAGACGAGTAAAACGAGCTACGCTCTCCTGTTTATAAATTCAAGTTTTACATCATCGTAGTAGAGGTGAACACGTCGTAGTTGGCTTTGTGGTGAAGAGTGCAGAAGTGCATGCTCGGTTTTCCTTGTTCCCAAGACAAAAATGGCTCCGGTAAGACTTCACTTTCGATTATTTAATGTTTCCGTGATTGTTTAATGTTGTGAATTATCTAAATTCTATTTCATGTCGGTTTCATAGAAACGTGGTATTCTTGAAAGACTTGACGCAGGGGAAGTTGTTATTGGCGATGGCGGTTTCGTCTTTGCGTTGGAGAAACGTGGTTATGTTCGAGCTGGTCCTTGGACGCCAGAAGTTAATGTAGAGTATCCTTCGGCAGGTAAATTTGATAGCCTGACTAGAATTTCGTGAAATATTTCCTGCCTGAGTAAAACTTTGAAAATCGTGACTTCACATTGTTTTGATCGACAAACACTCTTTGATCGCGCGGTATAGTTATTGAAATGGAGCAAAAGGTCGGACGAGGGTGTTGTACTTCATCGTATAATCAATCGTTTTGTCCTGTGTTTATGTTCAAAACATGTTACAAGGATGCCGGGAATTTTACTTTTAACTTAGTAAGCTTATCTAGCTTAATTTGTGGCTATTTTACTTTCGAAGTAATCGGCAGTTTAAAAACGGAAAAAAACCGCCAAATTCCTAGCGGATAAGTTGATGGCACGGCCCTCTTTAGTTACTCTTCTTCTTCTTACCGAACTTAACTTTCTTTCCAAACCTAACACTGAAATATTTACAGCTTGGCATTTGACAAAATAATATTTTTCTGAGGTTTGTTGAAAAAAGTGGAAGGACAGTTCTTAGCAAAACTCTAAATCATAGTAAACACAAACGGAGCTCAAATCGGCAACGCGTTTTTTTGTATCCGAAAACTGGAGTAAGGGTTATTTCTCTGTAACTTTGGTTGATGGACCTGACCGGCTACCGTCGTGCCTAACAGGTCATCTATTCACCGTTTGTCTAGGTCTTTGTATGAGGAAACCGGTTGCTCCGGTCGCAAAATTTTGAGAGAATATAGAGAAGTCGTGCATGTGTTCTGAACAAAAGCGGAATTCGGAATTCAATCGCACAATTCAACTTCCTTACCTTGTGGTTTCATTTTCTTAGAAGGGGAAACTATAGCTTCTCATTAGTCAAAAATTAAGGACATCCTTTGTCACTTTTTGCATGAAAGCGTAAGTTATCCCATTGTATTACATCACAAGCCCCCACAAGCTGTTAGCTTTATATCTCATCATGTTGAAATAAAGGCTTCCTATCCTATCCTATCAATATGTATAAGTACATTTTTTGACATGTCCCATGTATATTTACCACCCCCATCACAACTTAGGACCTAGGACTCTGCAACACTGTAGTGGCCTATTAGAAATCAAACTAGGGGAGGGGATAATTTCTCCACCCCCTCCCCACCCCCCAAAAAATAATATTATGCAACAGGGGAGGATCTAGAGAGAAGGTGTAGGGGGTGTGCACCCCGCCTCCCACTGAGATGGAGCCTTCTTCTTCATATTTGCTTTCAAAATTTGTTTACTTCGCCAGTCAGTTACACCATTCCTTAGTGGTGCACCCCTCCTTAGAAAGATCCTTGATCTGCCCCTGGGCAATAATATTATTCTCCTCTCATAAAAATTCTTCAAGCAGTTGAGCAGCAAAAAACTCTTTCAAGCAAACTAAGAGATTTTTTCCCCTTGACTAGGTAATTATTTCATCCCCACCCTTACCCCTCCATTGATTAATTTGCTCCTTATTAATCAATCTCATTCCACTCCACAGTTAAAGAACTTCACAGAGAATTTCTGCGGGCTGGCTCAGATGTGATGCAAACATTTACTTTTTATGCCAGTGATGACAAACTTGGGAATCGTGGAAACACAGCAGCACAGATTGGGGTGAGTTTAACATTACTCATTTCAATGTAGCTATTGTACATTGAGTTTTATAAAAAGAGAGTTTTGGTTGCTATGGAGATGTTTGACTGCACATGTCTGCTTTGGGACTTGTAACGGTTGATTTTTTAACTTCTGACGTTTGTAATAATTATTAGTATTTGTTACGCAGTGCCAAGCCATCAACCAGGCAGCATGTGACATTGCCTTTGAGGTAGCCAATGAAGGAGATGCTCTGGTTTGCGGCGGAGTATGTCAAACACCAACATATTTGAGTGGTAAAGGAAAAGAGGCTTGCCAGAAAGAATTTGAGAAACAAATAGAAATCTTCCTCAAGAATGATGTAGACTTCTTACTTGCAGAAGTAAGTTTCACAGTAGTACATAAATCAAGCATGTGACTGTAAGCCTTTGATTACGAGATGGTATTGCCAGCAATAATTATTACAGATCATTAAAGCTAAACAATTTAACATTACGATAAAATCCATTCAATTAGTGTATATGTCTAATAAGTATTTTTACACTTACCACAAGAAGAGTTACAGGTATTTTTGTTTACATTTATTTGAAATCTTGTGTTATTTCCAATTCTTCAACTCAAAACATTTTTCGATATGTTCTTGTTATTAGTGAGTGCAAAAATCTAATTGGCTGGGCCAATAAGCAATACTCAACTAGCTAGCTCAGAAGCTCCAGAAGAAAGCAGACACATTTGATTGTGATACATTTTATTTCTAACTTATAAAACTGTAAAATTGTTCTCAGTACTTTGAACATGTGGAGGAAGCTGAATGGGCAGTGGAATCGTGTAAAGCCACGGGCAAACCTACTGCCGTTTCACTGTGCATTGGGCCCCAAGGAGATTTGCACGGCATTCCTACTGGGGAATGTGCGGTGCGCTTGGCTCATGCAGGTACATCAATGAGTCCAGAATAGTTTTCAACAACAAAATTGCAAAGGTTAAGACAGGTTAGGATCAATATTTCACAATCCAATGTTAATTGTTTTTGAAAATTTCATATAAACTTGCAAATCAAACCAATGATTCCAAAAAGATACCATATGCTAAATATTCTGAAAATAGAATATACCAGCAGTTTCTTAAACATTCAGTTTACCTAATGTGACATTTAACCAAAGCAAAAGGTCAAAGTACATCAATTTCAGTCTTTGTGGATCATACCTGATGATACAACTTAAACATCCTTACATTTACTACGTAGAGCTTAAAGTTTTCACCTAACACTTAATTAATGCATAATATTCTCTACACCTCATTTATGCTAATACATACTCATTTCTTCTAAGTCTCATGCTTTGTTCCGTCCATTAACAAACCACGTAAATTGATTTTCAAGGTCTAACTGTTAAAGTGTTGCATTTTTCTAGGTGCAGATATTATTGGTATTAACTGTCATTTTGGCCCTGATGAATCCATTGAAGCATGCCGTTTGATGAAGGCGGCCCTTGATGCAGCTGGGATTAAAAAGCACTTGATGGTTCAACCTCTTGGATACCTTACTCCTGATGCTGGCAAACAGGGGTTCATAGATCTTCCAGAATTTCCTTTTGGTTAGTTCCTTTCACTGTTTTTCTCTCTTAGGAGTATATTATGTAAAAGAGCAAACTTGCAAAACAAGAACATCATTCACTTTAAAAGGGTGTGTGGTTTGATTCCTTTTTTCACACAATTTCTGAAGCTTTTTTCTCGGAAAGTTGTTGGAGAGTGCAGTAAAAAAAATGCCAGTTAACCACAAACTTGTTCTTTGCAGCTCTAGAGCCAAGACTGATGACTCGATGGGATGCTCACAAGTTTGGTCGTGACGCTTACAATGCCGGAATACGCTTCATTGGTGGCTGCTGTGGGATTGAACCCTACCACATCAGAGCTGTTGCAGAAGAGGTGAGTTCCCTTTATTGCAATTCAAAGGAAAACAGTACGTTGCTAGTCATGATGTGTTTCAGTGTGATTTGCTCTCTGTGAATTCCCGCTATTTGTGATTTGTACAAAAAATGTTCTCTCTAACCATTTCCCGGATTTCAATATGCACAAGTCAACAATTTTCATCTTGTTTGTTACTCAGCTGGCAAAGGAGAGAGGAAAGCTGCCAAAAGCAAGTGAAAAACATGGCCCTTGGGGAGAGGGGCTAAGGTTGCACACTAAGCCATGGGTTAGAGCCAGGTAATGAAAATGTCTGTGACTTAAAAATCATAGTTAATAGAGGGGATGATTATGAAGTCCAGCAAACATCAAAGGAGAAAACAAAGATGCCAAGATTTATGATGGAAGTTCTACCTACAACTGTGCACAATCTTTGGTTTTTGCTCATACACAATCCATGAATTACATAACCATTTTTCATGCACGATCAAGGCCAAAAAAGCAAACAAAAACTTACAACAAAGATCCTTGTCAGGCTTCATACCCATTCCTCTTTATTAGCTATAGTAAAATGCAGTATTGCATTTGTGCTAATATGATGTTAAACATTTCATGGGAATGACAATCAGGAAAAATTAATTTTCAGGATGTCTTTGGTATCAAAAGTTTTGCTTCTATTGCACTGAAGTAACTTATAAGTTGATAAAATTATTATTAATTCTATGGCTGAGAGGTAACCAAATAAGCTGTTACTATAGCAGTTTAAATCAATACAAAATTGTTTTTCACAAAGGATATGGAGCTTGTGTAATTACAAGCTAAATAAAATTGTGTTGTACTAACAGGGCACGTAGAGGTTATTGGGAGAACATCAAGCCATCAAGCGGCCGACCATTCTCTTCTAGTATGTCAAAACCAGATGACTGGGGTGTTACTCAGGGAGACAAAGACTTGATACAACACAAAGAGACAACAACTCAAGAAGAGATGGATTCTGTCATCAACCGAGCCACAAACAAAGAGGAAGTTGTCAATGGAAGTAACTAAGATCTTGAAGTCATTGTAAATAGCCTATAAAAATTGCTGTATCATAGACGGAGTTTAGAAGAGTGTCTTTGGGAATCTTTCCACGGTAAATTGTACTTGTCAGTAGTAATGTCATTGACATATTTTGATGATTGAAATGGAATGTTATCCAAGTCCTACTTGGATCGTATTTTAATATTCTTTTTAAATTGCAATTGCAATAATGATATTTGCAGTTAGTGGCGGCTGGTCTCTATTTAAAGATTTGAATTTTGCCAAAGAAAACAAGTGCTGTATAATATATCCTCTTTTAATCGGCAAATCCACAGCTAAATACCTAGCAGTGACGTGGTTGAATTCCGTACATGATTTCCATGATTGATTAAGATAACAAATTAGATATTTTTTTTATCTTTCATTGCCCTTGTTAAATGTTTCATTAAATTCTTTGCTAAATGAATTTCAGTACGGGTCAGTTGTGTAAATAAGTATTATACGAATGCTGTCATGTTTTCTGTAACATATGGGATTCAAAATTGCACTTTGTAAGATTGTAAATTAAAAATAAATGTAGTCTCGCATAACGTCATGCTTTGTCAAACTTAATCAATGCATTCTCTATGAAATACTTAAAAGGTGATGTGCCCTTATAAACACCTACGCCCTATCCCCACCATTGAAATCAATGCTAAAATGTTGAGCATCACACTTTCCCTCCGAGTCTCTAAAAGTAGTTTAGACAGCAGAGAAAGTACAATTCAAAGTAGACAATGGAAATGAAAGGGAATGCACATAGGAGCTGCAGCTAAGATGCACCAGATTAGCTCACTGCCAGCTATTTTTGTGTCCATCCTTTGCTACAGGTCAGGGTCACTGTTAATATTCATACCCAGATCTCACTTGGTTTGACACGTGGCCGTGGCTATGACTAAACATGGGAGGAGAATGTAGGGACTGGGACACAAGGACTTGGGGGCTCCGGGAGGCAATAAACAAACAGCACCTGATATTTGTGCTTAATGTGTAAAGTACATTTTTCAGTGGTGGATAAGACACGAATGTTACAGGTTTAACATGAAAACGCATAGACTTTTCTAAAAGTCATTCCAATAATTCCTCCCTGGCCTGATTGTAAGTTTACCCTCTCACTTTGCTCGAGGGAGATAAATAAGTCAAGGATTAAGAAAAGGTCAACTTGTGGCAAGTCTAGAAAACACAGTTACTTACCACGAAAATCCTCCATGCCTGCCCATGAGGTTTACGACCTTTTCTGAACCTTGAACTCTCACAGTAAAATAGGCATGCAAACATATTGGGCTGAACCATGGATGCTGGGAATCATCAGGTACTGCTCAGTGATGTGCTCTTCAGCATGTAATACCATTTTTACGATAATTGCAGAAATTCTCGCATGCTCATTGGCTAATTTTCATTGTCAATAACCAAACAGACTCAAGAATTTATTGTTTATGCCATGCATCAAAGAGCCAGAGCGAACAATTTGACAATTTGTTATTGTAAAAAACAAATGATGTCAGTTTTTCATGCATCTGTCCTGTTATTGACTTGCTATTGCCTCGTGGATCCACAACTACTTTGACCACGTTGTGACAAAATTCACGATCAATAACAGGGCAGACGCATGAAAAACTGACGTGAATTTGTTAACTTGACAGCACTGCAAATTGTACTAAACACATTCAGCACAAAAATCAGGTGTTGCTTGTTTATCACGTCCCCGAGTCCTTAGGTCCCTGCTTCCCATGTCCCCAAGTTCCCACATCCCCAAGTCCCCACGTCCCAGTTCCCACATCCCCGTGCCGTGGAAGATCTGAGTTCAACATTACTACAGCTCTTCCTGACCCTCCTGTGAAATATCTGCAATTTCTTCAGCTATAAAAAAGACGAAATATTCTTAGTCACACGGGCTGGCTGTTTGAGGCAAGCTAAGTTCTCTGAAAATTGACGTTGGATACATTGAAAGTCTTGCGAATCTCGGAGTATTATACTTCCACAGAGTATAGAAACTTCACAGCTGGTATTTTCGATGATGAATAACGTTTGTCTATAAAGCCAGAGTAACTCTTTAACGAATAAAATTCTGAACAGGGCCCGTTGAAGTCTGGCTACACTTGATAGGTCCAAACTTGACGGCTACTGTCAGAACTTGTCAGCCACTGTCCATTGAGTGTTTAAGTACTTTTTGAAGTCTCATTAGTGTTCTGTTCCTCGATAATATCGTTATCAATAAAGTTCTGATCATTTTCAAACTCTTGATCATCGTTAATTTCTAATTGCTGGACGTTCGCGTGCAACACCTCGGTTGATTCGGAGCTGTTCAGTCTTGTGAGAAACGCATCGAGCAGCCTTCTGTTGAGATGATCTGTTTGTGTGATCTCTCTTGTTGGTGTCGCCTCCTTCGTTTCTGGGTTTTCCGTTCCACGCGTCTCTTGCTGAATTTTTTCTTCAGAATTTTCAGCAACGGCCTCCATGATCAAAAACAAGATGGCGGATTAATATGACTTTGTAACCACGCTTTCGGTCTAGACCCAAGCCTCCAACGAGAGTTCGTGTAAACTTGGGAAAGTTTTGACCAGTTTTTGTGAAATTTCCCTCCCACGTTCGACCAGTTTTCGAAAAATCTAGATTCAAAATAAACATACCGTGTGTTTAATCGGAGAACGAGAAGGAAGAGGTAAATGGCCAATAAAGTGCAAAAGCAAAGTGAATGCTATATTGACTAAAGCAGATTGCTTTCCTGTAACTTCTGCACGACTGATTTTTTACTAAAATTAGTAATTCTTTCAGTAAAAAACCACAGAGAACTAGATGAGTTTCGTTGTGTTTAATGACTTACTCTGACTACAAATAATTCAAAGCATCCACCAGGAGCCAAGAATACAGCATTGTTAACGCCTATTTTCAACAGTACATTTGTCATACACAGAAACAAAATACACAGATTTTCTAATGAAAAATATAAAATCCGTTCAACTTGTAAAAAAAACTTGTTACTGAAGATAGGGCTCTTTTTATTGAGCTTCTGAGGTGTTTTCATCTGCGCCAACAAAACGTATATTACTATTCCCGTTTTGTGGTAATTTGGGAATGTTCAGATAAGGACAGCCGGCAACGTTTACGTTTGACAAGTCGATCTGTCTTCCTGACGAGAGAAGAATGCTCTCGAGATGCTTACATTTGATTACAGACATCTCGGGTGGGTTCTTTACAACAGCACGTGACAAGAAGATGTTGCGCAGATTGTTGCATTCGCTGAAAGACACGTGCGCGATCCTGTCGGGTTTAACACGAAGCTCAGCGCATTGCAAATGATGGCAATTGTCAAGTACTAACTTGTCTATGGCTTTAGCTTCAACATCTAACCGTGGTATGGATTCGTCGCTCTCCATTTCACAGAGCTGTAGCCCAATTTTACCAATACGCCTCGCTTGAAGATGATAGCGCGAAAACTTACAGTTCGTGGTGCGGATGAATGATATAGTACCAGCAATGACTTCGAAGTCCAGGGCAGCCTTGCTGTCGTTTGGAGTCTCACCCATCGTTACACTTAAATGTTTGAGCTCCTCGCATTTCACCGCAATGGCAGTCGCATTGGGCAAATTTATCGACACGCGCTCGAGCTTCCGACTTCGGATGAAAATTGCGCATGTTGACCTGTCTTGAGGAAATCCACAGAACTCGTCTGCCGTGACTGGTCCTCGTCTGTACACATCACAGAGAAAATTTTCCAACGTAGGACAGTCAATCTTGATACTTCCTAGCCTGGGAGCTTGACACAGTAACAGATTCAACACTCTTAGTTGCGGACACATAGCTCCATACAGTGTAAGGCCCGTCAGTTCACCAATGATGGAGAGTTTTTTGATTGTTTGGTGCCCCTTTAAAAAATTACGCAATGTTGTAATGGGCATTGCAGGGCAAGCCACCAACTCCAGATGATTTAGTCGAGTTGAACTGGATTTCAGGTTATGAAAGTTTGAGAGATTTCGCAAACACATTGATTCCAATGACTTGGAATAGACAAACAAAGCAGTAAGATCAAAGCAGTTTGCGAGTTGAAATTCCTTCAAGGCTGGCGTATTACAACGCAAACATTGCATTCTTAGTGTCGAGAGTCCATCCAAACCGAGTGTAAGTAGGGACGCAGATTCGATGGACAGCAGGCTTTTCCGGTCACGGTGAACCATCCCAGCACCAACAAACAAATGACGGAGTGTCTTCATTAGCTTCAGCATGATACGCAAGTGGTCGCTTGTAAAAAACAGCGGGCAAGTTCTTAGCTCCAAACGCGTCACCACAGCAGCTAGACGCTGAGAGGAAGAAATTGTTTTCAAGCACATATCTCTGTTGTGAATAATATGCGGAGGTAGTGTTGGTACAAGACCAAACCCAGATAATTCGAGCTTTGTCAGGTTTACCTTGTCAAGAAACGCGATCAATGTGGAAGGCGGGAACGCAATCGAGTCCAGCGCAAGTTTCAAAACTTTGAGTTGAGGAAATCTAAGAATAACCATCTGGAGATGTTGAGGCGTAATGAAGTTTTTTTCCAACGTTTCCGGTTGTTGGAACAACCATTGGATTTCTGGAGGTTCGGAACGAAGGTATTCAGTGAGATTCAACTCTTCCAATACGCTTGCGCACTGCAGTGTTTGTAAGAATCGAGGATCCCATTCTAACAGTGGCACATCTAAGCAGGTTAAACTTGTCAAGCGAGAGAGCAGCTCTCGTAAAGATGGATCCGTGAAGGTTCTCGTTATTGGGTGATCTCTTAAGCACGTGACATAATGTCCAAACTTAAAGAGACAATGCCGAAGAGCATCTCTGTGCCTCGCGTATTCTGTAACGCATAACGGGTATGCCCGTGTAAAGTGGATACATTTCCAAAGAGACGGAGTATTTTCAATCACGTCCTTCCATCGTTTGCACACCATTGAAAGGCGGGCCAAATTATCGTACACTGGATGAAAAAACGCGAGAATTTGCGCCAACAGTTCATTTGGTAGGGCATCCATCGTTCAACTTTTTGATCACTGAAGACAGTAAGCTACAATACACCGCGTGCGTCGTACGTCATAATACATCGACTCATCCGCGAGAAAAACGCACGCGCAAAACCTTAGTTAAACCACAAACCGTAAAATCAGTGTTAATAAGTAACTTCAGAAATGAGATGACATTTTCAGTCAAGCACAAACGTGGCGACAAACATCTGTCCCCTTTTCAGTGTAACGGTAATTACAATCCGTTTGAATTTATATAGCATTCTTTTACAAAGTTCGTTATTTGCGTTATACTGCATTGCGTCAAGTAAGTTTGAATAGTAACGGAAGTAAAATATATAAAGAATAGCCTTCATTTGGCGCGAAAAAATATATATGTTATTTGCCAGCTGGGAGGTCCGTCTAGTGAAAAACTGTGACCGAGGTCTTGAAAATGCTGCCCGAGGCCGCAGACCGAGGGCAGCATTTTCAAGCCCGAGGTCACAGTTTTTCACTAGACGGACAGGCCCTAAGCCGGCAAATAACATATTTATGTTTTTTTCCTGCAGTAAATTGGTTTTACAGATATCTGTCAGTCGTTGCTATTAAAATCACTTGAAATCAGACTTTTCTACCCTAAATTGAATGGCAGAAAGCGAGGAAATTCGTTAAGTGTATTTCACCGAAATTCTTCTGAATACAGCAACGATATGATCAGAGAGGTATACTCGACCGAAATTGACTCAAATTTTACGGCGAGAGAAACATAGGATTACGCGCCATTACAGCGCCAAGCTACAAACAACCAAGCAAACTCTCACAACTTCAAAACACTCCATTGAATTTACTTACAATGAATTTCTTTGCCATTTTAATGTGAACAGAGATAACCTTACGTTGACTAATCGTGGATGGAAGTGTTAAAAAGGCAAAAGATTGACGATAACCGCTAACCGTTTTAGGAGCGAAATAATCGCCACAGCGGGGAAAAAATCCGGTCCGTGGGCCGTATCGTAAAAAGCTAGACCGGTCACGAGCGCATGATTAGCCGCTGAAATTCTAGGATTTAGGATTCCGGCCCACTCAGATGCTTAAGGAAAAAATAATCTCGGATATTCCCCCGTTTTAGCTGGGAAATATTCGGTCACGTGACGTGTTTAGACCAATCGCGCGTGAGCGAAAATATTTGATGGATTATAACGTTAATTATCTTGCAAATGTTTTCGCTCGCGCACGATTGGTCTAAACACGTCACGTGACTGAATATTCCCAACTAACTTGGGAATCCCCAATTCCAAAAGCGCCCGTGTTACGAAAAATATTCGAAGGATACTAAACACAATAGTCTCCATTTGGCGCGAAAATATGCTCGGATATTTGTCCTTGGACATTATCTGTTCCTCAAAGTTCATAGTTTTCCTCGAGCTACGCCCTCGGAAAACTGTTTGCTTCTCGGAGCAGATTATGTCCGTGGACGAATATCCAAACAAAGGCTAGCTGTTGTTTATCTAACCAGGTGTTAAGACTACCTCAAGGAAAGTAAAAGATTTTGGCCATTACATTTCTGATCAAATCAGGTTTTTCCCATTAATGTACGGTCTCTTAAAGTTTTATCCGCTATTTGGTAGCCACTGAGGGGATGGGGGGGGGGGGGGGGAGGGGGGTTGGGGTTGCAAAACTGTTGGCTTGTTTCATCAATGCTGCATGCGCGCACTCTCAATGCCGCCTCTAACCAACACTTAGACAAATATGACTCTGGGTGGGTGGGGCAAAAGGATGAGTAAAAAATAATTGCTGCTTATTTGAAAGACTTTTCAAAGTAAAGAAAAATGGCGTTTTCCTTTTAGAAATATCTTTTTTCGTTTTAGAGATATTTACGTTTTTGTAAGGAAAGTGATGACGTCATAGATGGTTCCACTAAAACAGCACAACACTCAATCGAGAATAACTCTAGAAATATTAAGGCAGTGTTCTTTAAACTTGGCACAAGAAATGTACATCACAAAAGAAACATAATGACACCCGTCGCTCCATTACCATGACAACAGTTATGCTGCTGGTTCTGTTTTAATTAAGACTAAAATTCCCAGATTTTATCTTAAACAAGGATCATCCACTCCCACCAATCTAATGGGGAGAGTCAAGACAATATGGGAACCATGTGTGTTCCGAGCAAGACCCTCTGTCCCACTTTAAAAGGTTGCAAATGGGTATGTTTGATTTTTCACAGAAAGAGACTGGAGCCAAGAGTGTTGCCATGGCAACAACATAGTAGGTGTCATTCTGTTTCTTTTGCGATGCACATTGCTGCTGCCAAGTTTGAAGAACACTGCTTTAATATTTCTAGAGTTATTCTCGATTGAGTGTTGTGCTGTTTTAGAGGAACCACCTATGACGTCATCACTTTCCTCATTTGCATAAAACAAAAACGTGAATATCTCTAAAACGGAAAAAGATATTCCAAAAAGGAAAAAGCCATTCTTCTTTGCTTTGAAAAGCCTTTCACATAAGCAGGAATTATTTTTTACTTCATAGGTACTTTAATGGAGTTTTACAAAGTGACCAGATCACCGAATTTATCGACATGATAAAGATATTTTACCTTATCATATACAGCTCGATAAAGTAAGTAAGTAAGGGACTTTATTTTATTTCATTCTATTTTGTTTATTTAAACTTGTGGCTCTCTATAAGCAAAATACAATTCAATCAAAAACCTACACCTAGTAATAAAGATAAAAAAAATTTAAAGTTAATTAATAATTAATAATTAATTCCTGAAAAGCCCCATTGGGGAGGTAACAATAAAGTATGTATGTATGTATGTAATTGCCGATATATCACAAAACAAATCGACTCAGTTGCAAAGGCTTACTTCTAAAAGGAAATTGCCATGGATAAGTATTCTGTTTAGTTCCAATTTATGTTTTACGAAGAAACATAGCTTTTTGTTTTACAGCAAGGAACACATTACAAAAGAATTGTACCGACGAGCTCACTCCGAAAATAAAATCGAAAAGGACGACACTAAATAAAACAATAACCCCGTTACCAAGTAAGCGCACTCTCATTACGCGCGTCATTAAAGTAATAAGAAAAAGGCGAAGTGTATCAAAGTTCAATATAATTATCAAGCTTTATAATCAAATTCGTACGCTGCCTGCATCGTTGGTAGTGCCATATCCAACGCACGAATTCAGCGGCTCCATCAAACCCCTGCTGTCCCTGTGAACGCTCTTGTGCCGGCGCTTGCCGATCACCATGACAGCGATGGCTAATCCGACAAAAGCCGTAACGCCAAATGTAATACCAACCGCAGTTCCAGCGTCCACTTTATCAGGGGTGCCCTGGGAAGACTTTTGCTTGTCTTGCGTGGTGGTCTCGGCCAGATTCATGCCAACTATACCAGGTCCATCTATGTTGGATACAGCTGCGAACTTCGCAACAGAGCTGAGTGACAAAACGGAAAAATATTATGGTTCCATGCGCGTCATCTTTGAATTCTGAAGTGTTGGTTTAATCGTTTAAGGGAGGGGGAAATCGCGAGAATACCCTGAGAATAAAACTCTTTCATAAAACAAGGCGAGAACCCGGACCACATTAGTGGGAGAAACCGCATACCAACTGTACCGACTGACGTCCCTGATCCTTATCTCTTTGACTAGTTTACTCAAGTGTTTGTAGAATTTTTCATCTGCGAGAACCTTGAAAGCAACAACTACGGGAGAGCAGGGGAGGGGGAGGGGGTGTCACGTAGGAACAGCATAGTCGTAATCCTATAATGAGACCAAGAGATGCACACTCAGTTACCTTTTAGTTGCTAAAGTCCACTGAAGAGAGCCGGGACGTTTAAACCAGATCTGGCCAGTGTCGTGGTTAACTACAAGCAAAGGCACAGAGTAGTTGAAAATTTTAGGCGCACTTGAGTAGGGAGGTCTTTTGATGATTGGTAATCCCTGGTTGTTGAATATGTTTGCTTTGACACAGAAGTTGATCTCACAATCTTCCTCGATGGCGCCAAGGTGTTGAGAGTAACCGGTTGGACAGGACTTCGGCCAACCAGATGGACCAGACTGACTGACAAACGACGCCAGGTTTGAACCTATGAAGAAGAAGAAAGAAACGACAAAAATGCAATTAAATAAAAGCCAGCCTGGTTGGACAATTTTAACTATCTACTGTTTTCCGTGGATGAGAGACTGGAAACTGGAGAAGAGAGCTACGATAACGAGATTTCCGTGTTAAACGGAAAAAGAGGAGCACCTCTGTGGCGGTCCAAAATCCTCGAGCAGAATGTCTGGAAACGTTCTAATCTATACGATTTTCAACCGAAGTTGTTTCAAACCGAAATCGGATCAGTTTAGCTAAATGGTAAGCACAGTGAAATTCTAAAACTTAAAGGCAATTCGCATGTGCGACATTATTCCAAGGCACGTGATATCTATATCATGACGTATCTACATACCCTGGCCGTTGACTGCGGATTTCGGGACTCCAAGCGGATTACCAGCATTGCAGCTGAAGAAACCACCAAACGGCACTGACTGCTGGTAGCCAAGCTCGTAATCATCACTCACACACACCTGCATTGTGGCTCCAAAACGCAGGGGGTAAAACTTGAGTGGACAGCCGTGATCCTGTACCACGGGGTTCTTCAGCACCTTGCTGTAGAGTCCTCCAAAGAGATAGCCTGTATTGGTAGGGACCTTTCCCTTAGCCACGCACCAGAAGGTCGAGTAAGTTGTGAAGCCGCAGTGAGTATGACACCATTTAAAGACAAACAAGAAGCGGTGACAGTCACGATGACAACTTCGGGGAGTGCGGCCTTGATGAACCAGGACAGCCTCATAACCGTCGCTGCAGGTGTAGTCGGATGTTAGAGGGTTCTTCTGAAGCAGGGCCTCGCATGGATTACCATCAGGAGAGCCTTCGAATTGGCACGTTTGAAAAACGCCCCCGAAAGTGTAGTTGTTCGTGGGACTCTCGCAAGATCCATCCTCGAGGTTGGCTTGAAAGCTAAAGTTTGGAGAGTCCATTTTCGTACATCCTTTGATGGTGTTGTGTTCGTAGTACAATTTAATAGCTCGCTCAACCACATCGGCTAATTTAAAAGTCAACTCTTCCGACAATTCTGGCAAACTTCCCGGTGTTATGGCGTAGTGCAGCGGATCACCCGATCGATCAACTGCAACAAGATCGTCAATCAGTTGATCTTCCCACTGATTGATGGTAAAATTTACTCTGAAGGGCGGTCCTCCAAACGTTAACGCGGTGGAATAAACAGTATTGTTGGTGTACTGGTCCAAATATTTAACGTCGCTTGCAGTAGTGTGGCTAAATTTTGTTTCAAATTGAAAACTGTTGAAAAATGACGCACTCGCTGCTGCCGTTATCTTCCTTTTCTTTTCATTTGAGTCTGCGACGAATCCAAATTTTCTTGTCAAGTGATCCACCTTAGCGAGAACCGCACCCGCCTTGACGCTTGTAATGTAGTGCGTTCCAAAGTCGCGTACCAGTATTTGCGACAGAAAGTTCGCGTATGCAGTATTATTCTGTTGCAGATGAGAGGCGATTTCGAGTAAACGCGATTTGAACTCGGGCTGAAATGCGCTGTCGGGTTGAAGCTTTGCTGTGTACAGGACATGGCGCATTTGGACTCGAGTCGTCACAGCTTTGTCTTCTACTTGATGCTTTTTTACTGACTCGAACTCAGACGAATACGAACCGCCAATACTGCCGAACGAACATGATATCGAGGCTTCAACGTTGATAGACTTCGCTGTCGTTGAGGAATAATTGTTCCAGTGATCGTAAAGCTCAGCGAACATGTGCACTTTGCTTTCCTTGACAGGATAAAGGAACACATTATCAGGCAGAAGATACCTGCCGTCATCTGAGGTTTTACACTTGGAGTAATTCTGCGAAGAAACAACACCCATATGTTTATTCCTCAAATTGTCCCATCCGCCGCCGGGAAGAACTTCGAATCGATAAATTCCGTTTGGAACAGGACAGAGTCGTGGATCACCGAAAGGAAAATTATAGGGTGACGAATCATTGTGAGCGAATACAAAACTGGTGCCAACTATGGCAAAAATCAGTGCACAAGCCAGGAAAAGCCTAGCGATCAAGGACACCATTGCAACGCCAGAAATAATAAAGAGAACCGTGATCAATCCATATTATGACATAGACTTTAATCACGCCATTGTCTTGGACACAACTCGTGATTGCCTAACCTGTGATCAGACGTTCCCTTGATCACGCGTTAGTGTTTACCATAATAGACCTCTCTTGGTATTCCCAGACGGACAGAAAATGCGGCCAACCAACATCTTGTCTGAGTTGTAGCGTGACACGAGCCAACCGCGAGCCCAAGTAAACCGCGAGTCACGAGTCAACAACGAGTCAACCCCGAGTCAAGCCAACTTTTTTGATTTTTTTTTTTTATTTTGTCCCGAGAAAAATAGATGGTAGGGAATAAAATATATGAATATAGATTGTCTTAGCAGTTTAACACGGAGCGAGCCTATAAAAGGTAACTTTGTTGGCGTTGTTTTTTGGGGCAATGGAGGAAAGCCGAAACAGCGGTCGCACAACAGTAGAAGTCGTGAAGAAAAAGTAGTTTTTGGCTCAGTAAAGAAAACGGGTTCATTCACGTAGAATAAAATATGGTAAATAATAACCGAAAATACAGTGAAAAACAGACTTACATTAACCCTTTGGAAGATGCCTTTGGAAGAACAAAAACGATGACTTCTCTTCATCCGTTTGGCATTCAGTTCACGGAACATTCAAATTTCGCTGCTAAAACTGAAAACAAAGCTGCGATCAACGAGCTATCTGTTTCGACTTATCTGAGCATGCCGAGGACGAAAGCAAATCTCGCGAGAGGTGATTTTGATGAGATATTCAAAATTATTTGGATTTATTAGCGTGATGATTGTGCAAACAAAACGCAAATTGAACAATACTGTTATTCCTTAAACTGCTCATTCAGAGCGAAGAAATTCGAAACAAAAAAATACCACGAGGAAAACAGAGAGAACTTGAAAAATGTCAAAGTAACATTTCGCCTGAGTATCGACGTTTATAGAAAGGAGAAGGAAGACTTATGGCTGAATGCCGCAATAAAAACAAAAATTGCGTTCGTAAAGCGAATGATACACGGCTCAACATCGTTCAACTTTTTGTTGATTAACAAATGTTGAATATTGTTGCGACTTGTTGAAACGTTGTTGCAACTTGTTGAATACTCATTCAACTTTTGTTGAGCAACAGCGACACATTTTGGCGCGAAGTTGAAATGGTAGACGAGGAAATGTCGCTGTCGCTCTGTGCTTCGAGTGTTGTCGCCGTTATCACATGAAGCGTCGACAAAAAAGACGAAAAAAACCGGTGTTATCAAAACTCCATTCGAACTCAGCTGATTCCAACTCTTTGGCCGCCATGTTGGTATTTCCACGAAGCCACGTGACACCAAACTCGAAAACGATTGGTTGAAGCCGCTCAACAAGCGGCAACTTGTTGAACGGAATAGAGCCAAGCTCTATTTTCGTTCAACAAACGTTCAACAACGTTCAACAACTTTCAACTGAACTTTCAACATGTTGAACGGCATATTTCAACGTTCAACATCACATGATACACTGTAGAAATTAAGAAAGAGAACTTTTTCTAAAGCAGATTCTCAACTTAAAGAAATCATGTAACTCTCAAAATATTATCTTTCTAAACTCTTCCTCCTGAAGCTATCGCTCGCTTAATTCAAAAGGAATTCCTTAATTCTAAAGCAAAAACCGAAAATTACACCCGATCGCTCTCCAGAATTTTGTGGCAACTCGTTACGCCCTAAAATTAGACTTGAATGAGTAAGCCAATCAAATGGGAGCATTGGTGACCCGTTGGGATTTGTGATTGGCAGGTTGAACACCTAAGCATCGTTATACAGGCTGAGGGGACTATAGTAGATGGAAAACGCGGGGGCGGGGTCCTGGGGTATGGGGTATGGGGTCCCAGAGTACGGGGTCCCGTGGTGTGGTGGAAAACAAGGGGTCTGGGGGAAAACACGGGGTTTAAGTGGAAAACACGGGGTCTAAGTGGAAAACGCGGGGTACCACTTTTTTGGCCAAAATATGAATTTTCCTCACTAAAATGAGAAGTCGAAATTTTGTTGGTTTAAATTGCAATGAAAATCTATTCAGCATCTCTGCGTGAAACGCGTTTCTCGATCAAAAATGCAAATTACACATATTGTGTGGGGGAAAAACAAAAACACTTTTAAGCCAACGTGACGTGCATCATAAGAAAGCGTCGTTTTGTTACGTGACACCTTCCAATTGCGATCGGAAAAACTTTGTCTACGTACTTAGGACGTACTGTGAAAAGTGCAACGATTATGAATATTGCATGACCCATAAAATTTATGTTCCTAAAAAATTTAATTGGAATGTGAAACAGTCTAGAAAGTGTTTTTTTTTTCTTATACGTTTTTGCTTTTGGCTGTCTGCCGAAATACTATCTTTGGGGGCCGGGGCACACCTCACTTTCCCGCCTCCCAGCGCTCACGACCGTGTCGATCTAAGGCAAACTCTCCTCCATTTAAAAACACTCGTTACTGTTTGCAGAAGTAAGAAATAAAACATGTTGCTTTATTTTGGGTGGTTTGTTTCCTTATTAAAGACCATGTTATATTCTTTACACAATAGCCCGTTGAACAGGCGGATTAGCGGAGCGTGACTCGCGCTTCGCGCAAGTGGTCACGCTGCACGCTCGTGTATCGCAGTTCGCTCAGTCTGCCCCGCTAATCCAACTGTTCTGCGGGCTATTATACAATTGTTCTTTTATCCAATTAAGGCAGACTGTTCATTCATATACACGCGACTGAAAATTTGAAAGAAAGAATTCTCAAGAGCATCATAACATGGTTTATAATAAATGAAGCAAGAACGGAAAACGGGAAAGCGAGTAAGATCTATTACAATTCAACATATGGTAACCTTCAGGTTAAGAACATAGCTCAAAAATTGTTCCGATTACAAACATTCTAGGTTAATTGCTATTCAATGGACCTTTTCGGCGATAAGGTGGCCATTTTGAATTCTATTGTTTCAAATAGTTATCATGGGATGCTCAGGGGACCATTCCACGCTTTAACCCCCTGAGCATCCCATAATAGCTATTCGAAACAATAGAATTCAAAATGGCCGCCGTATCACGAAAAGGTCCATTATACCTAGTTCCTTAAAATCGTTAATGCACTACAAGTTTCAAATGGAACGTCGACATTGAACTGCAAAACCAACATCTACTTCCGCGTTCGCTTCGCGCGCCAAACATATCCCTCAATAATGCTGGTGTTTAATTTATAATATAGTATAAACCCAACACTTCTTTTACTGTTAGGTTTCAAACAAAGTCATTCTAACTGAAAAACGTGATTCAGAACATTCGCTTTAAGTGAAATAAAAAAAACAAACAAACAAACAAAAGCGCAAAGCAACATAACGCGAATGTACACGTTATTCTGTAAAGAAAATATAAACTAAGGAAATGTAATCCCATATAATTACATCTTTTTTGAAAAAAAAAGTCAGTAAACAAAAAAGTGTGTTTGTTCGAACAGTGAGCGCAATGATTTTTTACGGCATGAACAAATGTTACTAATTTGATAGTGGGTATTTTGAAATACGCCATAACGACAACTGCCAAAAGTGCGTACACCGCACACCGATTTTATAGTGTTGGCACGAATTTTAGGATATTTCGTAGTGTATGTCATCGCTTGTTATCGCTTGCCAACGCTATCACAAGTTGCACGTTGGGGAAACCGGTCGTAGGCGGCTTGCGGACCGTTTCGGGGTGCACCCTCGTTCAGCGTTCAGTGGAGGGTTACAAGAAGAACCCTCGCTACCAAGTCGGTGGATTTCCGTTGGCGAGCACTTCAAACTTCCTGATCACAATAAAATCCAGGACATGAGGTTCTCCGTGATAAGGCAGGTACAGGGTGGAACGACTGTAAGACGGCGCGAGGAGATACGGCTGATCTTCCGACTGGGATCACTAGCTCCTAATAAAGGGCTGGAACATTGAATTCAAGTTCAGTTGAATTCTCCTTTATGAATAAGGCCCGGTTCAAACGTCGAACTTTACATGTGCCGAACCTAATACCAATTTGGGTCGACCCAAATAATTAAGTCTAATGCAAACGGCGGTTATCGCTGACCAAAATGGCGGAAAAAATGTGGGAAAGACAAATTGTGGAAATGAAGAGCTTGCTTTTCTTGCAAGTGCGATCAAGGAGGGTAGAACAAGTCGAAGAAGGCGACTCCAGATACAGTTAGCCTTTAACAACCGAAGACGAGTTTTGAATTTGGTTTGCCTTCTATTATTGCTTATTCCCTAAGGAACATCACAGTTCAACTGCATGTGACGAGGCTCCTCCAGTTCGTTCCTGTCGTCGGTTTCTTCAAGATTCATTTATTTTGTCATTTTCTCTCAAAAACATGACTCGTAGTACGCAACCGAACTACCTACTTTCCAACCCGCTACACTCTTGTCGCTGTCAAATACGGAACACCGCATACAGAAATGATTCATGCACATCAAGCAAGTATATTTCGTGCTCTCGAAACAGGAGGAACACATATCTTCCCGCTCTTCCCGCCATTTTGTTCCAAAAGATCAAAACAACTTGTGTACGCATGCAGAACTCTGGGTAAAAATTAATTTATTTAATGTATTTGTAATGTATGCATTAGGTTCGGTACATGAAAAGTTCGACATTTAAATCGGAGTCGCTCTGTTGTCGAACTGAACGACTGGCCATGTCGAACTTAATTCTCGGGTCGACGCAAATAACATGTGTCGAACTTAACTGATTCAAACGTCGATCTCGTCATGTACTTAATTGGGGCTATTAGGTTTAGGCTCGATTACCAGCCGCTGTAGACCGGACTCGAGAAAGCGGCGGAAATCGAGCCTATATTAGGTTCGGCTCATGAAAAGTTCGACGTTTGAACCGGGCCTAAGAACTCGCACGCGCGCGCGGAACATTTTCAAGAGCATCTACGCCATTAGCCGCGCGTGAACAATAACGTTTGTTTAACAAATTTGCGACTGATGATAGGGGTTTTTCCTGAAAAGTCTCTAAAAATAAAAATACCTTAAAGCACTTTTTGTAAACTTTATCTAATGCAATTCAATTCAAAGTGCTACACAGCAACAATTTGTTTTTATTTCTATTAGTATCATGCGATAGTTTTTCAAAGATTACAACGTGCGCATGCTTAACTCTCTATTGAGCGCGCTCTCATTGCACGCGTCCTAAAAAGGCGAAGAGTATCAAAGTTTAACATGATTGTGGTGACTGGAATTACAGTTACGCTAAACGATCTGAGTTGCTTTATCCATGTTAATTTAATGTACTAGGAATTCTAGAAATTCGGTCTAAAAATGTCTCCAGCAGGTGGGTGAACTCAAGATGACCGCGACACATGCAGCTACAAACTGACCCACTTGCTTACACTAGACATCTTTCTGTGGATGTTATATTATTATTGCTATCATCATCATCGTCATCGTCGACGTCGCCGTCGCCGTCGTCATGATCATCGTCGTCGTCGTCGTCATCATCATCAGATTGCTAAAAGTGAAACATGCTGCTCAGCAGCAAGTTTTATAATCAAACTCGTGGGCTGCTTTCATCGTTGGTAGTGCCATATCCAATGCGCGAATTCAGCGGCTCCATCAAACCACTGCTGTCCCTGTGAACGCTCTTGTGCCGGCGCCAGCCGATCACCATGGCAGCGATAGCTAATCCGACAAAAGCCGTAACGCCAAACGTAATACCAGCCGCAGTTCCAGCGCCCATTTTATCAGGGGTGCCCTGGGAAGACTTTTGTTTGTCTTGCGTGTTGGTCTCGGCGAGATTCATGCCAACTATACCAGGTCCGTCTATGCTGGATACAGCTGCGAACTCCGCAACAGAGCTGAGTGACAAAGCGGATAAATATTTCAATAATAAAATTATTATTTTAAGAGATGGAAGCCACGCAAGTTGTAGCTGGTTCCATGCATGCAATCTTTGAATTTTGAAGTGCTGGTTTCATCGTTTGAGGGGGACAAAACCGTAGAAAGCCCAGAGAATAAGCCTCTTAAAAAAACATAAAACAGGGCGACAACCCGAACCACATCAGTGGTAGAAACCGGCAACCAACTATACATAACTGCTGCCCCTGATCCCCAGTCCCTTCGAATTTTTCCTCAGCGAGAGCCTTGGGGCCGACCTGCACCGTTTACAAGGTTCTTCGTGACTGGCCAAACAAAACAATAGGCAAACAACACAAACAATGCCCCTAGCCCCCAAAACAAAAGAGGTGCAGATTAACAAGAACGAATCAAAATAGAAGTTTTGAAGAGGTGCAGGTCTACTGGAGCCTTGAGAGCAACAAGTATGGATTGGGAGGGGAGGGATGAGGGTTCAGGTGAGAACATTACAGTCGTGACCATATCGTGAGACCAAAAGATAAATCCTCAAATACCTTTTAGTTGCTAAAGTCCACTGAAGAGAGCCGGGACGTTTAAACCAGATCTGGCCAGTGTCGTGGTTAACTAAGAGCAAAGGCACAGAGTAGTTGAAAATTTTAGGCGCACTTGAGTAGGGAGGTCTTTTGATGATTGGTAATCCCTGGTTGTTGAATATGTTCGCTTTGACACAAAAGTTGATCTCACAATCTTCCTCGATGGCGCCAAGGTGTTGAGAGTAACCGGTTGGACAGGACTTCGGCCAACCAGATGGACCAGACTGACTGACAAACGACGCCAGGTTTGAATCTATAAAGAAGAAAGAAACGACAAAAATACAATTAAATAATAGCAGCCTGGTTGGACAACCTTAACCATCTACTGTTTTCCGTGGATGAGAGACTGGAAACTGGAGAAGAGAATTAATGATAACGAGATTTCCGTGTTAAACGGAAAAAGAGGAGCACCTCTGTGGCGGTCCAAAGTTTTCGAACATCATGTCTGGAAACTGTCTAGTCCATTTGATTTTCAACCGAAATTTTCGGATCAGTTTAGCTAAATGGTAAGCACCGTGAAATTCCAAAGCTGAAAGGAAAATTTGCATGTGCGACATTATTCTAAGTCACGTGATATCTATATCATGACGTATCTACATACCCTGGCCGTTGACTGCGGATTTCGGGACTCCAAGCGGATTACCAGCATTGCAACTGAAGAAACCACCAAACGGCACTGACTGCTGGTAGCCAAGCTCGTAATCATCACTCACACACACCTGCATTGTGGCTCCAAAACGCAGGGGGTAAAACTTGAGTGGACAGCTGTGATCCTGTGTCACGGGGTTCTTCAGCACCTTGCTGTAGAGTCCTCCAAAGAGATAACCTGTATTGGTAGGGACCTTTCCCTTAGCCACGCACCAGAAGGTCGAGTAAGTCGCGAATCCGCAGTGAGTATCACAGCATTTAAAGAAAAGCCAGCAGCCGTGACAGTCACGATGACAACTTTGGGGAGTGCGGCCTTGATGAACCAGGACAGCCTCATAACCGTCGCTGCAGGTGTAGTCGGATGTTAGAGGGTTCTTCTGAAGCAGGGCCTCGCATGGATTACCATCAGGAGAGCCTTCGAATTGGCACGTTTGAAAAACGCCCCCGAAAGTGTAGTTGTTCGTGGGACTCTCGCAAGATCCATCCTCGAGGTTGGCTTGAAAGCTAAAGTTTGGAGAGTCCATTTTCGTACATCCTTTGATGGTGTTGTGTTCGTAGTACAATTTAATAGCTCGCTCAACCACATTGGCTAATTTAAAAGTCAACTCTTCCGACAATTCTGGTAAACTTCCCGGTGTTATGGCGTAGTGCAGCGGATCGCCCGATCGATCAACTGCAACAAGATCGTCAATCAGTTGATCTTCCCACTGATTGATGGTAAAATTTACTCTGAAGGGCGGTCCTCCAAACGTTAATACGGTGGAATAAACAGTATTCTGGGTGTACTGATCCAAATCTTTAACGTCGCTTGTCGTAGAGTGGCTAAATTTTGCTCCAAAAAATCCGAAAAATGACGCACTCGCTGCTGCCGTTATCTTGCTTTTCTCTTCACTAAAGTCTGCGACGAATTTTCTTGTCAAGTGATCAACTTTAACGAGAACTGCACCCGCCTTGACGCTTGTAATGTAGTGCGTTCCGAAGTCGCGTACCAGTATTTGCCCCAGAAAGTTCGCGTATGCAGTGTTGTTGTGTTGCAGATGAGAGGCGATCTCGAGTAAACGCGATTTGAATTCGGGCTGAAAAGCGCTGTCGGGCTGAAGCTTGGCAGAGTACAGGACATGACGCATTTGGACTCGAGTCGTCACAGCTTTGTCTTCTACTTGATGCTTTTTTACTGACTCGAATTCAGAAGAATACGAACCGCCAATACTGCCAAACGAAAACATTCCCGAGGCTTCAGCGTTGATAGACTTCGTTGTTGTGGAGGAGTAGTTGTTCCAGTGATCGTAAAGCTCAGCGAACGTGTGCACTTTGCTTTCCTTTACAGGATAAAGGAACACATTATCAGGCAGAAGATACCTGCCGTCATCTGAGGTTCTACACTTGGAGTAATTCAGCAATGAAACAACACCCATATGTTTATTCCTCAAATTGTCCCATCCGCCGCCGGGAAGAACTTCAAATCGATAAACTCCATTTGAGATAGGACAGCTTCGAGGATCACCAAGAGGAAAATTATATGAAGAATTATTCTCAGCAAATACAAAACTGGTGCCAAATACGGCAGAAAACAGTGCACAAGCGAGGAAAAACCTAGCTATCAAGGACACCATTGCTGTATATTGAACGCATCCAATGCCGGAAATAATAAAGAGAACTCTGCGGTCAAGCTTTAATATGCGATTTCCTTGGGAATTGACCCTTATGCCAGTCATGTGACTTTCGGTTTCGTTCCAGGTGTTCCAGATCCTGTTTAGATTTCAGACACGTCATGTTTTCGGTTTCCTACCGCAGCGTCACAGATGAGTTCAGACATGAGTGAAATTGAACTCGAAAACAACTGCACCTAATTCTCAATTAATGCAAATATTGTCCAGCTGGCGAAACAGATGGGTACTAGAAGGTTCCACAAATACCACAAGTCAACCGCTAGCTACTAAGATGCTAATCTATACAAACGTTTTCATACAAACTGTTCGGTTTCCCAACAATTGATGCGCAATTGCAGACAAAAAAGTTTGCATAATCTCAGGTGTCATGAGCTACAAGGGTTTTTCACCAGATCAACAATGAAAACAAATCGGTTTAGAAGAACAATATTGCATTTTGAATTTGTCTAAATTTAATATCTGGCGTGATGACAACCTTGTCATGTCTACTTTAGGAAAGAAAATAATAATGTTCAGTCAACAGTCGAGTATTAACTTAACAACTTCCGTCCTGCGCGAAAGTACACATTGATATCTACCGGGGGGGGGGGGGTACTTGACCCATGTTTCGGTACATGGGTGCAGGGTGTCGCCGAGGGTTTGAAATCCTAACCTTGTTTAGGACAGAAATACTCTAAAAGCCCTACCCAGTGTAGGACAACACCGGTACGATCTATTCTGTCAGTGCGCTTTTTATAATTCTGATATAAAGTGGAAAAATAATCAGTTAAATTTAAGGATACCGACAACAATAGCATTCTTGTCCAGAAAATGATCTGATGTTGATTGATGACCTTGTAATGGCTGGTTAACGTCTCTCGGCTCGTACCATATCCTGTTTAGGACAGGTTCTGACCCTATTTAGAACAGAGGCGAGTAAAATATTATACCCTGTTCAGGACAGAGAGGCCTAAAAACCATACCCTGTGCAGCGGCACGTCCCTGTATAGCCCAGATAAGGGAGTACCCCTCCCCCCGGGTGATATCTGCTGTCATATCTGCTACGAATTGAACAAACATTTCCGAGAAAGAGAGGAACTGAAAGCCCTGAAGAACAAATAGTGTTCCGAAGCAAACATTTGTTATATTAAAAACCAACTGGTCACCTATTGTTCACTGTCCTTAACGTTCCAAGCAACAATTTCAGTACAAATTTACAGTATTCAGAAGAATACGAACCGCCTGTCCTGCCAAACGAAAATTTTCTTAAGGATTCAGCGTTGATAGACTTTGTTGTTGTGGAAGCGTAGACCTTCCAGTGAGCTCGGCGAACGTGTGCACTTTGCTTTCCTTGACTAGGATAAAGGAACACATTATCGGGCAGAAGATACCTGCCGTCATCTGAGGTTGTACAGTTGGGAGTAATTCAGCAATGAAACAACACCCATATGTTTATTCCTCATTCTCCCATCCGTTGCCGGATAGAACTTCGAATCGATGACCTCCTTTTCAAACAGTACAGCTCCCAGGATCACCAAAAGGAAACCAATGACGAATCATTGAGAGCGAATACAAAACTGGTGCCAAATACGGTAGAAAAAAGTGCACAAGCCAGGAAAAACCTAGCTATCAAGGACATCATTGCTGTATGTTGAACGCACCCAATGCCGGAAATAATAAAGAGAACTGAAATCAATATTTATGTATGTATTATAGGACATCGACTTAAATCACCGCACTATGGTGGACAAGGCTCGTGATTAAAAGAACGCCTGATCGCAGGTTTGTGATTACCATAAGAGACTTTTCTCTTTGTATTCTTGGAGACACAGAAATGCAGCCCACGAACATGTTCTTTCTATAAATTGTTACAAACGATTTTTCAGTAGGGTCATTGTCAAACACAACATCGAATGTAAATTGCTAATGTGCATCCCTTGACGACGGTTTTGGCATTTGTAGTTTAAGTCCTACTGTATTATGCAATGTTCGTGGGGACTTGACCCTTATGCTCCTTAAGTGAATGATGCGAGTTTCAGTTCGCTCCAGGCGTCACAGACCCTGTGAAGTAAGGGTGGTTTACACTTGCAACATAACGACATAAGGACATGATGTCGTTGACTGCAGTGCGAACATCCTGAAATGATAACATAACAGCAAAATAACAGTATGAACTTAACGACATAAGGAAAAAAACTGATCTTTTCCTCGTCGTCTGGTTGCCATTCGGTTCTAGGCGCGCCATAACAGATCGGGTTTAGGTTCTTTCAAGAAACAGACATGAGTGAAAATAATCTCGAATATATCTGTTACGAAAAACAAACATTTCCGAGAACAAAGTTTGACAGAACTTAGTGCCAGATAGTGTCTGTAAGCAAAATATGGGTTATACTTTAAAAGCCAAATGGCGGCCTGTTGTGTTTGCTGTTCTTCACAAATTTTCCCATGATGTGACCCTGTTTGTGAGATGTCGGCCTTACTGTCTAAGTAACCATTTCAGTAGAAATACTCATTACTATTCTTTTCAGATGAAAACTGAACGTGTGTTAATTGTAAACACATATTTGGAAACTCAGAAGGGAGGAACTAAGAGCAAAGACAACAATTTAATAACTGAGTTTATTTACAGCAACAGCATTTCAAAAAGTAAGTTAAAAGAAACGTGGAAACACACATCAGGTTGACAAGAGAGTAGTCAACATTAAGGAAAACATGTTTCCATCCTAGACATGGAGGAAACACGGTGAACCGTCAGACGTCGCTAAGGTATCAGTAATCTATCCTGTATATGATAGCATCAGGCCTTTTCTAAATCAGTGCAGCTTCAACTCAGTGATAGCTACGATGTGCGAATTTTACTGAAACAAATATATTCCCAGAGCACAACAAATACATCTTACCGCTCGATTCTTACTTTGCTGTTTGTTCAACAATACGCAGCTTTCCTTGCCGCTTAAAGCCACAGTTCAATCGGAATACAGGTGCGCAGCTTTGTGCTGTAACTTGATCGACAACAAATCAATCAATTAATCACCTGTTAAAAAGACACTCGGAAAAAACATAAGCGCTTTCTCAGTCTTGCTAAAACTCGTTTACCACAGAAATACAACACATGATTTACGCGACTGCACATGTTCACACCGTCTTAAAAACTGTCAAAAAGACTTTCGATTAACAAGTATAAAACATTGAAACTGTCCGGTAGGTCAAACCGGGTTTTCCTGTTTTCCACTTTGCGAGAATACTACGTAAGGAAGCGCCTCCCTGACTCGCATCTTAATATGAAAGATTTTGTTTCTTTCAAATGTATTTCTTTGTTATATGTATATTGTCTTTGCACTGTGTTCGTCACATCAGGAAATAGCGAGTCTGGAAATGGTCAAGTATAGGTTTTGGCTTGGTGGTACGCCACGAGTACAGTTTACATGAAGTAGATAAACACTGAGCCACAAACAGGAACGAGAGGAAGAAATCTACCAAGGAATTTGTTCGATTTTATGTACATTTCTACGTAATTTTCTAATAACATTTGCAAATACGAACTTCGTCTTTAACTATATAACAGTAAGTAATCTGATCCAGTTAACTCCTTTTTATATCCTAACATTACATTACATGTCTTTTTTTTTTATCTTAAGAATCTAGGGCTTTAGTCATAATCGATGTATTCCCATATGTCCGTTTCGTAGCCCTCATATACGTGGTCTAAAAGAACTTTTCGTCTCGCTTCGCAGTACCTGAGGATATGGTTAAGAAACAGCACTTTGAGTAAATTTCAAGAGAAAAACTACCTTTTTATCTATAGAGTAGACTACGAGTAGTCCCGCTTTCACTCAGTCCGTCGTGTGTTAGGCAAGAAAGAAACCAATTTTTCGTTTAGTCCGTTGTGCGCTAGGCGATTTCGCTTTGTCCGTCGTGCGTGACACGAGAGAAAATGGCCGCGCGAAATCCTGGGGACAAGGAGCGCGCTTCTCGCCCCCCGCGATTTCTCGCGGCCTTTTTTTTTCTGCCAGTTTCTTTACGATGGCGCTCGACGGACTAAGCGAAAGAGGGACTACTCGAAGTCTACCTATTATTATAAACACAATAAAGTAACCATTGTTACGGGAAGCATAGATTGAAAACTCGGATCACCAAGGATCAACGAGGAAAGGAAAACAGGAAAGCAGTAGGGATGCGGGTAAATAAGGTACCTGTATTTATCTTGGACCTTCTGTTTTATATCTGATAAACACTCGGACGTTATGTCACGCTCTAGGTACTCAGACAGAGTTTCTGTGGCCATTTCTAGATCTTTTTGATTGTCCTGTGTTGAAGCAAAAGACACCAAACACATTAGTGTCCTGAGCTATTTCTCAAACACAAAAAGTTAGCAATTAATTAAATAACTAATTTTATTGTAAATCTAGGAATTGTAATCTAAACATTTTAATCGTAATTTTAAAATTTTAGCAAAGTTAAATTTAAATACACGACCCCACAAGCTTTTAGCTTTAATTATTATCGTGTTTAAATAAAGTTTATCTATCTATCTATCTACAAGCGCGAGAAGATGAGAGGGTAGGGTGAGAGAGGGAGGGAGGGTGGAATGGTGAGATGGTGAGATGGTGACCGTGGGATGGTGGAAGGAAGGGGAAGAAAGAAAGAGGAGGAAAGTGTAGATTACCGATTACATAAAGGACTCAGTGCATCCATCGATAAACATGTTGTTCCTAGTCTGTCCACAGGCGTTTTTTTTTTTCTGCGGCTTATTTTTCGCGACTTATTCTTCGAGAAACTCTATTTGTGTCTTTACCCAGCCCCATACCCTTGCATTTTGGATCGTTCATGTCCCACACGGTTAATGTTTTGCTTGTAATCTCGACGAGATCGAGACAAAATAAAGGGTGTGTGAACAGACTAGGTTGTTCCCTCTTTATGTTCTAAAAGCTCAATGAGAAACGTGTCAAACGCCGAAAGAAAAGGACTGGAAAGTGAGCATACGTTTTGTAGCATAAATCAGGCTACAGTAAGAAACAAGCAGTTTTCTGTACCTCAAAGATGACGGACTGGTTGTTTTTCTTGAGGTAGAAAGCGAACACGTAAGTGTATTTCAGTGTGTTTCTGCACAAACACAGAACATCTACGGCCTTTCGAAGAAACTGAACCTGAAAGTAGAGCATATATAACCTTTAATCGCGCTTTCCTTACAAATTAAACAGAAACAATTCACAAAATTGGAGAAGATACAAACCTCAATCCATGACATGTTGTGCTGCTGCATCTCTTCCATCTTCTGCTTGACTTGAGCATACAACTAACATGTCAAAAATGAAAAAAAAAAGAGCCCTTAAATGAACGCTTTAAACCAGTATTAAGTTAAACGCCACGTTTATTTCCAGTTCCTTCAAGTTTCGCTTAATGTTTGACAACTTCATGATGTCTTTCTGTTGGTCTTCCATACATGAACTTCACATCCAGTCATAGCAGCAAACGCAGACATTTAAATCTTTTTTTTTTTATCAAAGGCCAGTAGAAAATATGGCCTAAAGGAGACGGTTTTCACGGTACAAAATAACAGACCAGAAAAAGAGAGCTCTGACAGGCTAAGCACAAGAATACTTTTCACCGTAACAAGAAATCGTATAAACACAAGCAACATCACTAAGTACGATAGGAATAACATAAAAGGAAAAGAAAGAGGAGCAAATAAGGATAGCATAAAAGTAAATAAAATAAATCACTTTATTTAAGAGTCGAATGTATTTAGCACTGTTGAGCTAACTGGCGACACCGTATTTAAATAAACAAATATTGCAAACAGAACATTAACTATTAATAATCCCAGCTGGTGCGAGGCTGACAAGTTGGCTATTTACACGACACGGTCGAGGAGTTGAACTCGGGACAAGCGAGAACAAATCCAGATAGTGGTAGATTGGAGGATTTAAACCAGGGACCTCCAGATTTCAAATCTAGCACCCTGAGCCACTCAACAACGCCGCCTTCCATTGCAAACCCTACGGACGCAGCAAATAAACTTATCAGCATTTTAAAATGTGTTGATTCCTCGTTTTCTCACCTTGGTTTCAAATTTGGCACTCTGGGCATGATTCATATAGCGATTACAGTAGAACAAGTAACGCTCCAAGGCTTGCCGTGATTTCTAAAAGAAATAATAAAATGATTGTCTTGGGAAAGTGTCCTTGGAAAAGTGATCACTCAATTGAAAGTAAGTATCAGTACTTACAGCTTGGGCATCTCTGGCTGCCTGGGCATCTTTCTCATCATAACGATTACAACTGTACCTGAAAACAAATCACACACCAGAGAACAGTAAAGGAGCTCAGTCAAGCAGATCAATAAAAACCGAAAAAGAATTCAACAAAGGACTATTTAAATGATGCACTACCTAACTCCGTGAGGTGACATAAATAAACGCAACTTATATTATTTTATGGCACGATTTTGTGCTTGACGTCTGTGAGGACAAGAAATATGAGTGAAACACTCCACTGAAAGTCCTATAGCATACGAGTGAAATACTTGGGAATTATCGCAGACAACTAGATAAATTGAATTTTTTTGTCCATTTTCTTTTCATCTCATTTCAAACCAAATAAACAATGTTCAAAATATCGATCACAGATCCTCAATTGTGTCAAGAAGGAATCCACCACAAGTTCGAGTAACAAGCGGACAAAAACTTTTTACCAAGATTATTTACACGGTATTAGAAACTTCCGTGCGACTGTTCTAAATATCTCCTCAAAAGAAATCATTTCTAACAACACCATATGTCGAAAACAAATTTTAAAGTTCATATGAAACACTTGAAAGTACTGGTGAAATGAAACTGATGAGGAAAATTTACCTGTGTTTGCACAATTTCTCTGATCTATGAAACACATTTTCTCGAGTTTCCATAGGAAATTGTTTTTGGTGTTACCTCAGGCAACTATTTATATATTTAGCTTTTAGAAAATGTAAAAAGGACAGTAGCATGCTTAAAGTTATTCTGCTACTAGGTTTTTGTCCCTTCAAAACTGAACTTGCTCGATTTCCTATTGGATTTCGTCTTAAAATGAACTGCTTAATGGTATCCAAAATGGAAGGGACACTAACCAACTTGATCCATGTGGTTCCCAAGGCCCCAGGCACATCCAACAAAAGTCAGCCTTTAGAAAGAAAGAACAAGAACAAAGACCACCAATTATTCAGAGTCGTTAACTATACAAAATCACATGCTCAGCTACAAAATACCTGCTGGCACATAAAGCGGTGATTCTACTTACCAAATAGAAGATGGTGTTCCACGTTCTCTAGGAAAATGATTCACGCTTGAGGTCAAGCAAAACTGCAGGTGGACGCACGAGTAGTCTCCTCCGCAGCAGCCTTTTTGACATCCACCCCCCTCCCAAAAAAAAAAAAAAAAACGGCGGAGGAGACTAACTAACGCACGAGCGGAACGCGAGTGCGTTCATCAATTTTTCTAGACCCCAAAAGTGCATTATTGCCTTCAACATAGGAACACCATGATCTATTTGGTTTAGAATATAGCACTGAAAGGAGAAAATATTTGCACCTGAGAAGGGGTGGTGAAAAATACAATGCACGCTCAGCTCCAATAGCAGGTATACAGCACTTGCATTCTTAAAACTCACTAGAAACACAGCTGTTGACGCATTGATTGTCCAAACAGAGAGAATTAACATTTTGATGAATCACAATCAAAAAGCCATTTTCCTATCGCTTCCTTAAAAAGCCATTTTCCTATCGCTTCCTTACAGTGTTTTCTAAAAGAATCGAAAAAAGTTGTCTCAAATGTTTTCATAGCGTGGTAGAAGCACTTGTGACAGAATTAAAGTAAATGAAAACGCTGTGTAAACTATCTTGTTCACATCATGTTCCCACATAATTTCGTATTCTCCCAATCTTCCACTGGCATTTCTATAACTTGACAGAAACACAGAAAATTTTTGTTTCTCCAAACTGTCAGTAACGGGAATAGCTATCATGGTAAACAACAGTAAAAAAAAATGTTTGTCATGGCCAAACATAATTCCAGTGAAGAATGTTACCTTGCAATTGTTGTTGCGACAAACCATGTGATTACAGCCGCCATTCTTTTCTATAGTAACATGGCACTTGGGGCATTCCTACCAAAAAAAGAAATACATTTAATATTAATAAATTCTCAAGTACAAAAGGTGAGAGAATGAAGCATAGGCAGATGGTTTAAAATGATTTTAATCTTCCCAGGTTACCAGGTAAGCAACACTTCGCAGTGTTACGGTGGAAACATTAAGACTTGGCACCAAAAGAAGTGTCTGATCAGGGAAGACGTCTTCCAATGGGGAGTTAACAAAGTAGTGTTTGCATGTGGCTGGCTATAGCTAAGTTTATTCCTGTAGGAGGTGTTCGCCTGCAGGGGATTTTCATTAGCAGAAGTTAGACTGTATTGCTGTACACTGTGGAAAGTGTGGTGTCTAATCACTGTGCATTGAGAGTTCCAGACCTAAGTTCAGCTACTGCATGCATTGTTTTATGTTCTTGGGCAAGGCACTTTACTCTCACAGCAGCTCTCCTCACCCAGGAGTATGAGCTCTAAGGGGGACCACATGAAATTCTCCTCATTGACTAATACTAAAGGAACTAACATAAGCTTGAGAGTAGATTTAACATGTTTCACACTAGAAAAATAACCCTGAGCAATTGAAGCTTACTAATACATTGTGTGAAGAGCAGCTTTGACATACATTTAACTTTCTTTACATACAGTTACAACAAGGAAACAAACCTTTGTGTTTGCCGATATCCAGTTTGATGTTTCACTATCATCATTGCACTTCTTTATCCACTTTTTAAGCCACTAAAGGACAAAATGTACCAGTGAATAACATGCACACAATAAAAAGAAAGAACCAGCTAGAGTCTTATTGTAACCTACCTGTTCTGAAACTCTAAATAATCTTATCAACAGACAACAAATGCAAGTATTACTGAATTCAAATACAGGTTGTGCATGCAGCCAGGTCCATCATTTGAAATGTGTGGATACTACGTTGCAAAAACCTCCATTAGTTTTGGATCTGATTTATTTATAAAAACCATGTGTGCTTTTATCTTTTCGGCAACAATGAACTCAACCAAAGTGTTTGGAAAATGCCAAAGCAAAGCAGACACACTCTTGACTGTGAAAGAAATTGAAGGAATGGCCAAGATTGAAAGTAAAGTAGATCTATAGGCTTTTCAAAAATTTCATGAACCATATCAAGTCCCAATTCATGTCCTGTGACAACAACATTTAGTTAACAGAAAAGAGTTGTAAATGTATGCGTGTTGAAGTCGTCAGGCTAAGAGCTCTTCCTAACCTACATTTTTTTGGAAATGTGCACAAATGATGTCAGACTGTCTAAGTAATGTCTCCAGCACAAAGATTTACAGTTAGTAATTTACAAATTTGGTGGCACATACACCGGCTGTTTGGCTGTTATTTCTAGCTCAGTGCAACAAACAAAAACGTAAGTAACTTACAGCACATCTCACAGGCTCGTGAACAGGTTCTCCACAGCCAAAGCTGAACAAGTAAAACACAACAACATTAGGCTCTTGCTGGTACTCAATGTTTTCAACTGTGGGGAAAACTTTACTTTTCTTCCCATCCAAAGCTGTCATGTAATAAGCTTTCTTGTGATAGTTCAATGCTTAAAACACACTTTTCAACCCATTTGATAAAACTCTTATGATATACCAATGCAAGATCAGACAAATACCAGATAAACATGTAAGTAAAAATGAAGTTTTTACCTGCCACTGCATTTTGTAGAACATACAATGGCAGCCATTAGAACACAACATCATTACTTCATAGTTTAGTGGTTAGTTTCTAGATGATAAGGCTTTTATTTACTTTTAATGGTGTGAGAGTCATGTGATGCATACCTACATATAAAATTTCAGTGCCAGAAGTGTGTTAGCAGAATGTCACTAAAACGCTAACAAAAGCAAGGCAGGGTACAAAGACTGATTTCCAAGCTTGTGCAAAATGTGACTAACTTTGTCACTACCTCCCCACATTTCTCATAAGCAAGATCAATTTTTTTAAACATTAAATTAAACAATAATTTCATCTCTGACAGTACTTCACTTCCCCATTGGGCAAATAAAGGATAGCCAGCATCCACTGGCCCTTAGGTCACAACTTTCTTTGCACACTGTTTCAGGGGACATTACTTCTTCTGCTCCACACTGTAAAGCACATTTGAATAATGAAGACAAACTCACCAAAATGTGTACCCACAAAGGCATGTCACAGGTAAAGCATCATGGTAGTTAGCTTTCACAGCATTTTGACAGTCAGGCCCTGGACACCAACTCATCAATCGGTTGCTCTACAAATACAAGAAAGCCTGATTGATTAGTACCAAAACGTATTCTAACCTCTAATCAGGATCAACACACACCTTGATAACCCTGGCTGTGAGAGATGAACAAACACTGAGCATTGGCACAGTTTTTGACACGAGTTGTTGTTTTAGTACTGTTAGTTGAGTTCTTCTATGACTTTGAGCATTCCTGCAGGTGTAATTCATGTGTCACTGCACATGTACATGTTAGCCAAATAGCTCCTCTCTACAGCCAGGTATACAAATAGACACTGGCAATTTGGTGGGATATCTTGACTACTACTCAAACTCAACAATACTCCTGGATAAGTATTTGGTCTAATTAAGAGTAGCCACTGTTACTCATGACTTTCAGAACAATTACGGAAAAATATCATGAAAAAGTGTTGGACCAAAGGGGCATAGATGTCACGATTATCGCAGTTCACATTACATGTACTCAAACAGGAGCTGAGTCACCCTGAAAGCCACAACCTTATCAGCACAATCATTCTACAAACACATCATAGATACAAACACACCATAGATACTAAAAAACACATCTAATGGCATTAAGGATTTTTGCAGGCTATACCAAGTTCATTACAATTCTTGGAAACAAACAAGCAAGATCCTTAACATCAAAAGATGGGTAATTTGGATGGATGGACAATTATTAATGGTGGACAGAAATGTATAATGCAAATGTAATTCCTTGTGGACCAACAACACTCAACAGCAAAGACTGTCACCAAATGGATACTTTTACAATATTTTTATACAGCACTTACCTCAACAAAGCTGTTAGCTATCAGATGATGATATCGCGCTTTTACTTTAGTGTCTTTTACTACTTGCCTGCCATTAAAAACATAACTTACATTAGCCAATTTGATATCTTGATTGTATTTTGCTTTGTTGACTGAATAAGGTAACCGACCAACTAGACAGACACGACAAACCCACAATTATACTGGCGTTGCAGGTATAGTGGAACCTGGTTAATATGGCCTCAAAAGGGACACCTTGTTGGAGTTGAAGTGGACTTGTGGTTAGTGAGTTCGACTCGTGATAGAGTGGTCCGGGTTCAAGGCGTTGTATTTTTAGGCAAGACACTTAACTCTCACAGTGCTTCTCTCCACCCAGATGTATAAATGGGTGCCGGCAAATTTAATGCTAGGGGGTAACCTTGTGATGGACTGGCATCCCATCAAGGAAGAGTAAAAATACTCCTCCTCATCATGATACAGAAACTGGAGATTAGTACTGGCCTGGCTTGTATACAGACCATTACCTTTACCTTTTTATCAAAGGAACATGCCCAAATGTCCATATTACCTGGGTCTACATGTACATACTACTGATTTATCCATATAAAGACTTGAGCATACAATTTAATTCCATTCCCATAATATGACAATCATTGCTTTTATTCAGTTATTTTCAAATGAGTCACCTGCTTAATCATCAGGGCCAAGTTGTTCAAAGGGTGGGTAATGCTATTCACCAGATAAAATCAACATCCACCATGTTCACAAACTACACTACACTATAAAGTGGATAGTGAATAGACCATTTTCGATACACTAAAATTCAGCTTGGCAGTGAGGCTTAGAGGACACAAACAAAGGAAATTGAATGACTAAGTTTATTCACTTCTTTTGTTTGTGTCCTCTAGTCCTCACTACCAAGCTGAATTTTAATATGTCGAAAATGACCTATTACCTTATGGATTGCATTATCAGTTTTTGAACAATTGTATAACCAGAGCCAGAACCAGTCCTTAAAATCTTAAAATACTTACCCCACAAAAACTTCATCTACAAGGATGTCACACTTATGAGCAGGACAAGAAATGTTCTAAAAACAGGAGATGACAGTTTAGTGCTGATGAACAATGAAACATGGTAATTAAAAAATAAAGTAATAAAGTAGAGTATTGGTTTATATGATGTAATAGTTAATAGCTTACCTCTCCAATATGCTCATCCATAACTTTAGTAGTAATGTATTCCTTCCAACATCTAGGACAGAACCTATGACTGCATTCTAAACCAACAAACATCTGTAGGGCAAACAATACAACACACAGTTGTAACATTACACAAACAAAATAGAATGTATCTAATGGGAATTTATGGGAAGTTTGAAGAGGACTGATATCAGCTTACAGAAAATTATACATATTTCCCTGTTGCTCACACTACTTGTCATATCAAAGCAACTAAGTACCGTAAAAACTTGTGTATAAGCAGCACCTTTTTGCTGAAATTTTGGGCTCAAAATGGCGGGTGCGGCTTATATACGAGACCATTGCTTTCAGAGGGGGCTAATTGCCTAGGTAGGGGTCAGATATAGGACTTAAAAACGTAAGTAAATAAACATTCAACATTTTGAAACCTGTTGCTGTTGTTGATCATTGCTTTTGATAGAAGTGGTGGCTCCTAAAGGAGCGTTTGTCTCTTCAGGTTTTAAACCTGAATCTTCTTCACGAGTAGTTCTTTCAAGCGATTCATTTGTACTTCCTTTGCGCAGCTAAACTCTAACTGGCATGGAATCTCCATTCCTCCACAAAGCTGCTTACAATGCCTTCTGCGACCGATCACTTCAATACTGATCTCTCCGCCATGTGCAAGAAAATACCACGCTATTCGTGAGAACTCACGGGGCAAATGACCGACTGTTTCGGTGTTCTTCACAACTTGAACCGCGTGTTTATCCATAGGATTGTTAAACTTGCGTCGAGCAACAAGTTTTTCAACAATTGAAGGCTTCCATACATGTTTATAAACATGGTATCCACGCACAGCTGATGTGAAATGGAACTTTTCTGTGTTGTTTATCGTTCGTTCAATTGTTCAATTCGATCGATCTACATGACTCGGCCCAGGCTTCTTATCGGTTTTTAGCTAGCCAATCAAAGTAGAGTGCATCTGTGAGGCGTTGCTAAGTGACCTAACCAAGCCGCATGTTTGTCGCTGTAAATAAACCTGTTTTTTTTGCATGAAAATTGATTCTCAAGGAACTTTATATTCAAATTTTCGATAATATGCTCAGCTTATACGGTTACCTATGTAGCATGGATCCTAAATCATTTTAGTTTTGTAGGTATATTTGTTCTATGATCGTGAAATGTCACAAAAACTTGTGCTAAGAAAACACAAGGATCAAGTCATTCGCAACTTGAGCATGGTTAACTGATTGTCTGTTTATTGTCTATTTAAACCAATTAGATTTTACTCTGTTTGATCTGCGCAAGAGTCAAAACATTCGAGACGTGTTTTCATACTGTCAGTTTATTGTCATCATGTCAGAAAGGGGTTCTCCCAGAGCATCGTACACTGTGTCTTTTAAACTTCGAGTTGTTGCATATGCTGTAGAAAAAGGAAATCGTGCCGCTGGAAAGCAGTTCAGTATAGATGAAAGCTGTGTGCGTCCCTGGCGCTCGCAACATGAAAAGCTGCTGAAAACACCGCAAAACAAGCGAGCTCTACGTGGTCAATCTGCTGCATTTCCTGAACTTGAAAAAGAAGTCGCTGCGTGGATAACCGAGAAACGCAAAGCTGGCACTGGCGTATCCACCAATGTCATATAATCTACAAGTCCATTTATTTGCGTGTGTATTTCTCTTGTGTCCAGACTCTCTCTTTAAATGACTGCGTGGTTACTAAGCAATCATTTTGCATCGATCAGTCAGAGATTGTTTCGCTTGGATTTCCGTTTGAATTTCATCGTTTTCCACTATCGCCTTTAGCAATAAAGGCAACATCTTGTCAAAAGAGCCTCTCTTTAGGAGGATATCGGAAATTCCATTGAAGAATAGCTTGTAAAAGGTATTTCAAGAGTTATTTAGCTCGCAGCAAATACACAGCATCAGATTTGACCAAGCTTACAATGTACAAGTAATCACTTTCTTTTGCTCAGCGCATTTTAAAGAGTTTTCTTTTTTTCAAAATCAAGCTCGAAAGTTAGGAGGTGCGGCTTATATACGAGTGCAGCTTATACACGAGTTTTTACGGTACTTACTGAAGTATGTGTCATTGTCAAGCAGATTTCACAGTTTGCGTCTGTTGATGCTGAAGATGATCTTGTGTTTACCTAATGAAAAAACACACAAACACAAGTACTATTAGCACAACTCTGCAATACGAATTGGGAAAAGGATGGTGTACGAACTTATTTTAAGTTATGTAAATAAGCCGTAAATGAACTTAAAGGGGCTTCAGGAAATCAGTGCCTGATTGATGACTGTGGAATCTAGTTTGAAGTTACAAGGCTCAAAATAATTTTCGGACTGTGGCTGGTCATGTTGACTGACCAAGATAACTTTAGCTTGGTCATGTCTTGTTTCTGACCAGTCACATATTTTACAAAAAATTACAATAATAATGGCCTATAAACCCAAAAATATACTTTGTTTGCTCCAGTCGATGCTAGACTGTCTAAAAAGTGGCTTAATTAATACAAAGAACGGTTTCTGTTTCCTTGATTCTCACCCATACCAACACACAACAAATCGTCACTTTACTAGGAATATGGCCACAGCTACACAACAAGTGTTAGGAAGTTTCCTAATGATGTAAAGTGCAAACCATAAAAAAATCTAAACTCTGATGTAGTCATATTTAGAGAGAGTTTTCGTTCAGGAAGAACTAATGATCACTAATCATTCAGTAGATTTTACCACTTTTGGTCGCGTGCTAAGTAACGAGTTAAAAAATAAACAACAGAGTCAGTGAGCGTTCTAGTGATTTCAATTATTTGCTTTAGGAAACAAACGTAAAAATAGATCTCAGAGTAGGCCAAAAGGAAAATATAATCTAGTAACATGCTGAAGATGAATGTCTCCTATAGTTCCAGGTATTATTTTACATAAACAAAGCCATCTTTGAATAGTCCGGGTGGTTATTGTTGATTTCTTTAAATCGATAACAATCGATATTCCTGAAAACAGGAATTATCAATGGTTATCGATTTTTGCCAAACAATAGCAATCGATAAAGAAATTTTTCTGTGAGTTATCAATTGCTGATATCAATTGACAGCAATTGGCAATTGATATCCATTGATTTCCAATATAGATTTTTATTGATTGACTATGCCTGATGATCTTGAATGCATGACAAACGGCAAGCGAACAATTTTTAAGCCGTTTGAACAGTACTTTTTCACACAAGAGATCATTATTGTATTTTTACAAAGAGACAAAATTTAAGATTTACAGCTGAGGATTTGATTTTTTTATTCAAGAATGAATAACATGACTGTGTCAACATGACATGACCAGTCAACATGACTAGTGGGTGAAGTTTTTGGCTGGTCAAGTGACCATTCTGGCCAGACATTGTCCGTTGACTGGCCATTATTTTGAGCCCTTAGTTGGGTTGATACTTCTTTGCTAGGTGTTCCTGTTATAGTCTTTCCCATAAAACTGTGAACACCAGAGAAAATCCAAACCTTTAAGTCCATTGCAGTTTCATCTTGTTGTATCTGATTGGTCGCAAAACAGTAAACATTCCAGAAATTTTCTCTGGTGTTCACAGTTTTACAGGAAGGACTGTAAATAGTCTGTGCTTGAGTTTTTAAAACCTGCTACATGCAGTCTTAACCTGTACCCTTTAATCAGAAGTAGAAACCTTTGGCTATGGTACCTTCTAATTTCATGTTGAACTAATAGGTCTTTATACAACAAAGCTCTGAGTGATAAACTAAGAACATACACTGATCAACATGAAATACTGACCCTGTTACTTGAAACAGGTCTGGAGTTTGTTCTATTTGGACTAACTATATGTGCTTCGGAGAAGAGTCTGTCTTGATCTCCACTGTAGTACCTACGAAAGCAATATCAAACAAATTTATGTGCTTTGCTTGGCTTAGTCATAACATGTTTTAGTCCCTGGTATTGCAGAGCCCTAAATTTAAAAAAAAAAAAAATTCCTGATAGTCCATATTTTGAATGTTGCACAATCAAACTTGTAAATTTGGTTGCCCCTGTGAATCCTTATGAGGAAGCAACTTTTTATCCAATCCCACCAGCCCCACTCAAAGTGGAAGTTTTTGTGGAGCCTTGAGACAAGATCATTGTTACTAAGGCACTGCAATTGTGATAGCTCAGTTGGTAGAGCACTGAACCAGTATCGCAGAGGTCATGGGTTCGAATCCCGTTCAAACTTGAATTTTCTTTCAGGCTTAATTTCACAACTGCTTAAGTCGTGGGTACAACTGTGATGATCAATCATGTCTTCATATCTTTCTCGCAGTTCAAATATATGACATTTCATATATTCACTTGCAGAAATGGGTTGGTCAGCAACATTTGAGTGTTATGAATTCTTCTTTAACAGTCAACCCTAATGGCCAGAAACATTTCTTGGAAATGTTTATGGATTTGCAAGCACTGATATAACCAGAAAAAAGATTGCTGAACTGTAATATACCATTCATGTCAGTCTCTCTAGAATGATTGACTTGAAACCAGTTGAACACACCAAAAGTTATAAGCAGATACAGTAATAAAAATAATGCATCAAGTGAAAAACAATGTGTCATTTCTGTGTTTACCTTCCGTCTGTAGGTCTATCATATAATTATAACATGTTTTTATTCATGTGCCTCTTCTCCTGAAATCTTCGCTGTCTTAAAAAGAACCTGAAGTTTAGGATGTCAAAAAGCTGCTTATACATGTATCTCAAATGTTTGCTGCCTTGAAAATATATGAAAACTGTTTCCCTTGCTTTGTGGTAAATTCTAAGACTGACTTTTTTCCCTGTTAACAAGGGTTACAAAATCTGTGAACTGAACTGGGGTCTTTTTTTGAAACACCATAGATAATTCATTTTGCTCAACATGTAGCATTGTACCTCTTTGTAACTCGATAAATTATGGACAGAGGAGACAACATTCTCGATGACGTTAGAATACTGCGAGGAGACAAAACATCAATGTATGTAGTAAAACACACCAAGATGTTACCTTGGTTTGAAGTACAAAATTGACACAGAAGATAGAAATTTGCAGTTATAGTACATAGAGATATGTTTGACCTTCACTTTTTCTCTATTCTGTTTCCTTTCCTTTTGTAACTTATGGTAGTAAAATCACATTTCGAGATAATGCAAATTACATGCTGAATAATTATCATTACGAATGTTAGATATGTTTGTTTGATACAACGAACTGCAGAGCAGTTGTCTTTAATTACATGTGCATCAGCTTCTTGCAGGTGGTACGTTCTCACAAGAAATGAGATGCTTCTTGAGAGAAATGAGATGCGAGGTGGTAACTTACTTTTGAGTAGTACTGTTGACTGATTAAATATAATATCCTCAAAGAAAAAAGGATGGCTGCTTTATTAAAAGAAATCCAAAAAACAGCCACATAGTATCAAACATTAAAAGTATCAAAACAGTATCAAACATTAAAAGTACAAAAACTTCCAATGTTCTTTTGTGCATGACATTCCATTCAAGTAAAGTTCTTTTTCAACCCATTCTCTGCATAAAACTATCTTTGCCTCTTCTGTTTCAACATCCAAACATTGCTTAGGAAAAATATGCAGTCATCTTTTATGCAGTACAATGTTGCACTGAAGTGAACTGATTTAATATTAAATTAACTTAGTTTGTACTATCAGACTTTGTTGACCACAGAACAGTTACAGAAGTGTGATGTTATAAATGTTGGATTTAGTTTTCATTTTGAACTGGGTTGTTTGCTTTTTTTCTCTTTGGGCAACAAGGCTCTCAATATTACTAGCAAATGGTTGGCAGGTATACATGTATGGTGCATTGTCTGTCACTTTCTTGAAGCACTGATGATATTTTTTGATTTCCAGTAAGAGCATTGTTTGTCCCTCAAGTTTATTTCCCCTTTGTAAATGTCATGGTCACATGATAATCACACTACAGTGTAAATCTCTTGTCAGCAATATTCTGATTTGCAGCTGAGATTCACTCAACTATCAAATGAACATTGGAATCAAATTAAATTGTGTTGTCATTGAAACCAAACTTTAGCCAATACCTCTCATTAGAAGATATTTTGCTCTTTGTCAGTTTACAGTGCTACTGACAGTTTAACTTCCATAAATGGCTAGCTCCATATTAATGCAGGATTTTATGTTCCCAACTATCATTCAAACTTCCTTCACAAACTCATAAAAATTCATCAGGTTGGAACAAAGGAAATCATGACTGCACCAGTGTTTGCACAACTGATCCTATTTAGCATAGATTTTTAGGATTTTATTTCTCCATTTTCCTCTACTTTACTTTTGTTTGAGAAGATATATCAAACACTCAAGACTGTCTTTAACTACAGTTCCAAAGACCTCAAGATTTATCTAGAAAAAAATGCCTCCTACACATAATATGTGGTAAAAACAGTTTCCCGCATTTGATATACATGTATTACCGATCACAGAAATCTCTCTACAAATGCCAGCAAAGTCAACACAGAATGATGTTACAATTAGAGGCAAGACATCACAAGAAATGCAAAATACTAAATAAAGAACCCTTCGCTTTCATGTTTCATCACGCGATTAGAAGTTTACATAAAACTGTTGCATTTAGAAAGTTTACTACGCTGAAGAAGTAAACATGCATTTTTTACGTTGTCCTGTAATACTTTATGCTAGACTGCACTCTTTTAGTCCAAACCCTGACAGGTCAAGCAATGTCTGTTAGTTGTAATTATCATTCACTGACCCATGAATTCCAGAGTAATTTCATGTACAATGACTGCAGACAATTGACAGTCCTGTCTACGAAATTTAATAGTAACCAGATTAACATTCCCATGCAATACCAAATTTTACATGAGAAAAGAATTCATTACTGAATGGAGGGAACATTCATGTTTGGGGACTTTAATACACACACTGGTCATGAGGCCATGAGAAAAGACTATATAGAACAACAACAAGTCACAACATAAATATGAGTTAGGCTGCAGTCAATTATTCATTCATTTTCTTGGAAATCTTTGCCCCGAGACTCAGCAAAGTGTTTCAATAATTTTGTCTGCAATCTTAACCTAACTACAACTTCCAACTCTGAGGACTTAACTCCAGTGACTTACATGCACATAGTGGTACAGAGCCAGAACAAATCCCAACTAACCTTTCTAGTAGCTTTTCTTTATCCCATTTAAAATGACTAAGAAGAATCCTGGCTGTTGGTCTTGGTAGCTATTGCAACAGAAACAATGAAAAAGTTATTAATTAACTGAAAACAAAGACACTACAACTCTAACTAATGAAAGTTATGTTTCCCTCATGCTTTTTAACTAGCAAGAACAACTTTAATAATGCTCCAAAATGATATCTTTTCAAGCAAGCATTAGACCCTATTGGGGTAATATTACCTAGGGCTATGAAGCAATGTCTCTATGGAAATCAATGGTCAATATTTGTCCAGGATGGTGAACAAGGGATTTATCGTCTTGACTTTGTTATTTGTTTAAGGTTGTGGAAATTTTACCTTGTACAACCAGTGGAGAACATTGGACAAGCAAATATTTAAAGCATTTTGATCATCACATTTAATCACTGGGCCACTCACACATCTTATTAGTACAATAATTACTGTAAAAAGGCAAAACATTACTGTAAAGTTTGCTAACTGCGAAAAACATTTTTGTCACAACAAACGACAGGAACCAGGCTGACACATTAATAGTTGGTGACAAAGTATAGAATATTGTTAGACTTTTACAGGACAACATAAGTTTAATTTAGTGCAGGTACTATATTGTCCTTCAATCCTATAAAAACACTGGATACTTTGTCAATCATTAACTCTGTAGGATATCATGCAGTGTTGAATACCAATGACTGAATCTTGACTCTCTGATACAGATTCTTCCCACTTATCAATCAATTTATGTTTAGTGGTCAATGGTATGTCAATTCTTTTGAAAGAAAAATCCTCATGTATGAAACATTTTTTCTTTACATCCAACCTTTCCAAATTACAATATTATAAGTTATTTACTCCTCAACTTCATGAAGTGCATGTATGCATAGTAGCTTTCTCTTGCATTTCCAAGAACCCTTTTAGTTTTAGCTGTAAATAATCAATACAAGTTTAAGCAAGAAAAGCAGGCTAAGGCAGGATATCAGTGAAAAAATCAGTGTGAATTTAAGTGCATTTCTTTAAAATGTCCTCATCTTATAAGAGGTAATATCTTGCTTAAAACAATAGCAAGTTATCCTGATACTGCCTCTAACTTGAAAAAATCACCTAGAGTGAGTATAAACAAGGAAAAAAAACTTTGCAAGAAACTAATGTTCCTGTTCAGATTTTTGCTTAGGTCGTCAGGAAATTGTGATAACATTTCGAATTAGCAAAAAGCTAAAAATAATATTAGTAACGCTGGAAATAATAATAAGCTCAACACCAAAGTATTAAACTTACCATTCATAGCTCACGCAATAAGATTAAGAGACTTTGTATTCATACATGTAGTTAACACGGGGTTGATGTGCCCGCGAAGTTAAATTTCAGAATCTTTAACCAAAAGATCTGAACAAGAGGAGCAAAATTTTCATTGTTGATGTTTGCATTGAGAAATAAGTGAAGTCTGACGTACTTCCATGAAACCCGGGAATCTTACCTGAAAAACATTATTAACTTCGTCGATAATATCGTTCATATAACAGACTAAAGCTTCAGGGGTTAGACATTCGTAATGGAAATCGTCATTTATGTGAGGTCTCTTTGGAGTAGAGGGTTCATCGCAATCGATATCGAAGTCGCTTTCATCGCCTTGCTCGGAGCCTGATTCGTTGTAGCTATCCTCGTGTTCGTCGTCATAGATCGCATCATCGTCCTCCGAGTCCATTCTCGTATTAATAATATCTACGTGTCGGGGAAAGAGGTTGAAAAGCAGTAAATAATCGCCACAAATTTTCCAGAAGAACACTGACTTTCATTTATACGGAGGAAACCATGTACACTCTTTGGGATTTGGTCACATGATGATGCAAATTCTATTGTGATTGGTTAAAATACAATCCAATTGTGACGTCGTTAATATAAGTAATTTCTCGCGACTAAGACAGAGGTCTGGGAACAAGGAATCTGACCTCTCGCTTCGACAGCATTACAAATATACATCAGTTTTGATTTCGCTTTTAAGGGAATTGGAAATAATAATAATTTTTTAATCATAAGCTCCTGTAAGTTATCTAAGGAACCTTCGGCTTTTTGTTTAATTTAATAAAAATTTACTGCAGTGCAAATGGAACTCACCGTCCACGTCTCAAGATCTGCACGCGGCAAGCACACGCGGCACGGGTCTCGAAAAAGCTATGACGTAATACAATGCAATACGTTATGATGTCACTCGTGCAAGCAGGACTGCATACATGTTTCGCTAATATAGCGCTATGACGTAGCTAAGTAGGTCGGATGCTCCAAGTGAAAACAACGCTAGGGTTCGCTAGAGAATAGGATTTCCAGATCACGATTCTTGAACGATCAGAGATAATTTGCACATGGAGATAAAGTTTGTCTTAGTAATCCGTATCCACACTCTTAGGAAGAAAAAAATTTTTCCTTGGGGGCTGCGCACGGATACATGTGGCTCGTCTCAGTCGAGTACCCGCGGGTTCCCTCAGGCAATGCACTGAACAATGAAATAGGGCTCTATAATGTTCAGGAGCACTCATGGACTCACGGAAAACCGTTTTGCACCAGAATACAGGAGACCCACGGGAGGCTATTGCGATCTTGCCTAAACATGAACAGTGATAGGAGATGATGATCATTGTCTTGATAACGATAAACAAACGAGCAAACAAACAGACAAACAAACAAACAAACAAACAAACAAACAGACAAACTAACAAGGAAACAACAGCATGTCGTGTTAGGTGGTGTTTTTACGTGCAGACGTCAACTCTTGCTCTTGTTTCACACGGAAAAGAAACAAAATGCAACAGCTCTCACTTCCAGATACTAAAGGATTGACCAAACAGGTAGCATTCACGTAAAAACGTTTAGAAATCAGACACAGAAATGTGTAGCTCTTAATTATAATGTAAGTAAGTAATTCTTTATTTAATGCGTGACCACTCCGATTCTGCGAACAGCCTGCTCGCAGACTAAGAAATATGCAGGTACTCTTGGCTCGAGCTTCGTTTTGCCAAATAATTTAATAGAAGAGTACGGTACCAGAAGTCACTTGGTGTAAATAATAATAAACCAAACTGGATGGCGACTGGCAGATTTATAAGCTGGTATGTTATCCAATAGGGCCAGGACTCAGGGGAAGATCCAGAAATTCCAGAAAGGAGGAGGGGGGGGGGGGGGAGGTTGTACACCTTAATATCTTTTGACGCCATTGGCGTGGATGGCGAGCGCCACAGGCGAGACCCTCTAGGAGGGTGGGGGTCATTCCTCCCTGGAATTTGTTTTTCTGATTCTACCCTCTAGTAAAACAGCATTTCCAGCATTCTCGACATTTGAAAAGTGTTCGTGAAGGCATGATATTAAAACTGTAGTTTACCTTATTCAGCTGAACCAGAAAACCAAAAAAAAAGAATGCAGGCGCGAAATGTACATTATCTTTTCCTAATTTGACAATCAGCCAATTCGTGGAAGTGAAACAATTTCTTATAAAACAATTTTATTTCAATATTTTTATGAAGAGTCAAACAAATAACAAAAAATGCCACTCAAATGCTGGGGGGGGGGGGGGGGAGGGGGTGCAATCCCCTAAGCCCCTTCCCTGGATCCGCCAGGGAACCACACTGAAAGATTTTAAGACATGCAACGTAAGCAGTTGCGAAAATCAAGCCTAAAAAAAGTTCAGGCTCATTTTCGCAATTGTCTAAGTTGAGTACATAATTGCGATATTGTGTCGTTCATAGGTCATATTTCTAATTTATCAGTATTGTATTAAATTAGAAAAAGATGGCTCGTAATATTTAAATTGTAAGCTGACATAAGCTGAAATATGACGTGTGAGCATTTGCTGGTATCAGCGCTCAATGCATAAAAGGACCCCCCGTAATGGCAAGGCCGTTTTGGGTTGATAGGGTTTGGTCATAAAGGTTCATCTCTATGTTTGTGATAAACGATATGTCTGCATACTCATGTAGCTTCATGCCCGGAGTCTCAACACTGTTTGAGAGAGAAACGTGAAGTGAGAAATTGAGACAGAACTGCAGCTGCCCAAGGGTTACTGGAAACATCTCAAATGTAAAAAAAAAAAAGAAACAGGTTTATATTCTGGTTGTTCATGTATTTTTATCCAGTACAGGTGCTAAATTTGTCCCGAAAGAGAAATTTAATTTGACGTCACTCTTCGCAAATGGTTGCGGCATGGCACCAAGCATCACTGTCCTCAAAATAATACTGCCTCGTGCGCGTTTCAGCCTCTTTTCAAGGCCAGGGTGTATGAATTAGAAAGGAAAAATTCTGTAATGACAGTTTCTTTTCACCGAGGAGTATCATGGCTATCTCTAGCTCTTTCCAGCTGATTATTTCTAACACACTTCCGGTTTGTTAGCTTCCGGTCATATATTTGCTTTACCATATTTGGAGGTTTTCTGTGACGTATAATTGAGAGTGAGAGCTTGGGACTAGTAAATACACAACAAAACTTCTTTTGGTGAAAGAGTTGGTGATCTCAATGTGAAAAAGTTTACCTATTTATTGTTGAAATTTAGGCTTATTCAAGTCGAAAAGCCGTGATCATTGAAAAGAAGAGTATAAAGTAAATGGCCGCTCAACCACCTTCATCGGCTGTGCGAGCGTTACAGCTGGAGCTAAAGAAACTTACCGAGGAACCAGTCGAAGGATTCGTCGTCAATGTGCCAGATGAGAGCAACTTATTCGAATGGGACGTAGCGATTTTTGGTCCTCCAGGTACTCTTTACGAGGGTGGTTACTTTAAGGTAAGTCTGTAATCTAACAGAGCAGAATTTCTTGTTTTGGAAAGCAAGCGTTGCTAAGTTTTTTTTTGACATACCTCATTTTCGCTACAGGCACACATGTCCTTCCCTCCTGGCTACCCATACTCACCACCAACGTTTCGCTTTCTCACGAAAATGTGGCATCCTAATATATACGAGGTAAGATAGATCTTAAGCCGGTTGCAATTCTTTTCTACGTATTTTACTCTTGTAATTTTTATTCAGCGGCTGATGATTTATTCTCGATTCTTTAGTCCGGTGATGTGTGTATTTCAATTCTACATCCCCCGGTTGACGATCCGCAAAGTGGTGAATTACCTTCCGAGCGATGGAACCCGACACAAAATGTCAGGTACGTATAAAATAGCCTTCCACTCAGTTTTTCTTTTACTGAAAAAGACTTAGGCTTTCTAGTGTTCAAGAAGGTATCCGTTACATACAGAAATAGCTTTCAACTAGATTGTAATACCATCACAAACCAAACGCCATATTATTTTTGGTACAAGAAATGTACATACGTTAAAGCATACGACTTATATTGGATTTCTTCTTGATATCTCGAATGTTATTTTGCTTGCTTTTATGCCAGAAAGTGTTTTTCAGCTTGTCTATCAAAGGGAGACTATCAAGGTTTTGTGTTTTGGACGCTTGAATGATAATTCTATGCTCTGGTGTGTTTATTTGTCGGCATGTTTTCTTGTCACACTGTCAAAACGTGGTTAGGATTTTGCATGTATTGTGGTCGTTTTGGTTTGCATTTTCAGCCCAATGAATTACGCACAAGTTCTTCTTAGCGATTGTACATTTAGTATAAACTTAAAGATGTATCTATCACAAATCACTGAAATAAAACCAATCTCAGTTGGATCGTAGGAGCAGATATGTATATCAACATTAAAGTTTCTGAATAAACACCGGTTCTGAATTTTTATTAATTCTGCAGGTTGCCGGTAGTGTATTGTACAGTTTGACAGAATGTTGCACCTACCGCTCTAAAATTAAGTTCTGAGCCAAAAATGATATTCCTCTAATAGGCTGTGACAAATATTTTAATGCTTTCCAAATTTGCTTGCAATTAATAACATGATAATTGTGTATTGTAAACCTTGGATGCTAAAACAGAAATCCTTGTGACTGACTAGATCTAGGCAGTACAAAATTATTAGGAAATAAATCATAGCTTTAATTACTACTGTATTTGTTTCCAAAGGGTGAGAAAACTTTAGATTTAAAAATAATCTTTAAAAAAATTGTGTTTAATCAGCAGTCACTGGTAATTGGGGGAACATGTTTGATGTAGGACCATGCAGTGGTATTTTCCAGATTTTTTTCTTCACGCTTTCATGTATTGAAACAAAATTGTAGTTCTTGATGAGTATGGATAAAGAGACATGTGGAAAATGGAAACATAAACCACTGCATTCATAAACATCCTTCAAATTTGGCCATTTGAATTTTTAACCGCGCGGCCATGGGGCGAGCGCGGTTCATGTTCTACCCTTGGTTTATTTTTTTTTATTTTTTTTTTTGTCGGAGACCAGACGCAGATCTCCACTCGGCCAACTTTGAATTACGCAATCTGTAATGTTTACTCGCCAAACCTTGTTTCTTCAGGGTCAACAGAAATCTCAGATTACAAAATCACGCCGAACCTACACGTTGCAAAAAATCTCTTCAAAACCCTGACATCGACGCGATATATCACTTTAGCGTTAATAGCTACCACACATTGGCAGAAGGTAAATCTATTCCTTAAAAATCCAGCTTTATCGTGCTAAATTTCAGCGAAATCGAACAAAGCCAGAATTAATTAAAATTTTTTTTGTGACCTCACTCCCCAGACTTGACCTAACAAAAGGAGCAACGGTCGCCCATAGCAACCGAAAAACACGAACATAACAAAGCCGACGTTTCGGCCAAAAAACTCCAGAATTATCGCCTGAGAGCTTAAACTTGAATGGGAACATCTTTTTCGAACTTCTTTCAACTCATTTAGACGAAAGAATGGCCTCAGCGGGCTACAAAAATGACCAAGAGAAAAAACAGAACAAGACAGCAGAACAAACCGATAATATTTCACCGCGTGGCTTTCGGCACGAAAACGAAAATACAGCTTACTTCTGGATAAATTGAGCCTTAGAAGCCACCAACTGGTCCCATATTACTTTCTGTATCCTTACAAATGTCCTGACTTCCATCTCCAAAAGATTTTGCCCCAATTTTGAGCAAATAAACATTTCGCCGATAGCGACCACCATTACGGTGGCTTGCATGCTAAATTAGCTAACTTGACAAAATTCTCCCGATGGGGGAGGATGTGAGGAAAAGAGCTGAAAAATGGCCTGTAATTGGCTAATGATGAGATCTTCCCACTGTCCAAATTTGGTGAGAATCGAAAGTAACGCCAATTTTCTGTCACGTTTTCAATCTGTAGCCACTGGAGTGACCAAAATCGATACATCGGTCGGGATAGAGTTTCATTATTAAATTACATGACTTGTGTGACTACTTTGCTAGCCCTTTACTCGTGGAAAACACCAATCAAATTTAATCATGTCTTTAAAGAAAGAAAGCTGTTGTTAATAGTGTTATTATCGTGTGGCTCATATCGTTCATGACCATACATATCCCGAAGAAAGTTCTAGATTAGGACCATTACGTCATCGGATATTTGTCAACGGCTACCACTGATGGTGCAATAATACAGTTTGTGTTGATCAAGTGATGTGATGTCTACAGTAAGAAAAGAATCATCACTGACTGCTTTCAAATGTGCACTACATTCCGACGGTAGTGCTAAGCAAACAGTTAAATTTTAAAAGCGCGGTTATAAGATCTAAAAGATCTTCTTGTTATCCTGTCAAATATCTTTGATTTTTGCATGTAATTTATTAGTGAGCCGGTGTTATGGATATTATTTGACACTGGACATTGGACACTGTATTTGGACATTGGACGTTAAACACTGGATTCCAAATCATTTAAACCCTGATTACCTTTGATTCCTGTGAAGCATAAAGTGGTCAATACTGTAGCAGTGTGTGCTTGGCATGTAACTTGATGAATTAATGCAGCTTAGAGCATTAACCAGTTTTAAAACAAATCCACTTACAATGGCAAGAAATAGGGAAAAAACTGAATTAATTCTCTGATTGAAGACAGGACACTGGTAGAGGAAATAACCAAAATTGATGTTGTGTTCTGTGAAGCTTAGGTTTTTTTTTACCAAACCCCTCATTTGTGGGGAAATTCAGGAGCAATTAATAATTCACATTCCACTAATAATCAGATTGACACTTATTGTACACAGCAGAAGCATAGCGAGCATTCCCATACAAAGAGTTCTTCTGCATTCTGGCTGTGTGTAAATTGGAGTGAAAGCAAAAAATTGACGAAGCAGAGGGTGGTGGGGCGAGAGTGGGAGAATGCTTGCCCGCAAACCTCTCGATTTTGAAAAACCTGTCTGCCCAAGTATGGGGTTCCTGATTGGTGTGGCATTGTCATCACGATTGACAAGTGTATCCAATTCGCTTGAATGTTTTCAGGAATTAACTCAAGTGTGACTTGCACAATGCTGTGGTGGAAGGTTTGAGAAATTGTGCTAGCCTCAGTGAAGATTTATTAGACTTGAGGTGAATGGTATTCAATTTTACTCAGAAGACACCATCTGTTAGAGGGTAAAGACTTGGTGGCTGTATTACCACTGGATTCGACAAAAGCTTTTAAAATCTTCCAGCTGCTGTTTCAATTGATCGAACGTGCTTGAAAATCAAACAGGAACCAGGGAAGGAGAACCAATCTTTGAAAGTCTTATTTTGCAACCTCGCTTAGCTTTACTGAGTCGATTTTTGTGCCCAGATAATGCCAGACCGAATTTTAGAAGCCAGTGACTGGTTGTTGTTTTCCCTACAAAAGTGAATTTACTCGCACTGACAATTTTCAAAGAAAGGCTTGTGATTTCTGGTTGGTTCTATAATTCAACGGTTAAATATTTTTAATTTTCTAGCAGCAAGAGAATGAAATAACTGTCAAGCCAATGAATGGTTGAAGTTAAACCATAGGAAAAGCTGGCCTTAAGCCGGACATTTGAATTTGATGTTGCCCTCCAAACGAGTATGTAGATAGCACTATAAAAAAGCTTGCAGTCAAATCTTTCTACACTATGAACAAACAGAAAGCATTTCTTTCCTTATTTCTGAACAATTGGGGGTATTTTATTGTTAGTGCTATTCTGGCACCTCTCAAAAATTTAATTTTAGTGCTTGGTGACAAGTTGTCATTCAATAAATGAACTCAATGGTGAAAACCAGTGGGCGTTTTTCAAAATCAAGGGGTTTGCGGGCAAGTGTTCCCTCACTCGCCCCACCATCCCCTGCCTCGTCAATTTTTTGCTCTTGCTCCAATATATGTGTTGCCAGAATGCGGAAAAGCTAGGGTGAAGCATGGTATGATGATATTGTTCTTGTTTTTGACTTGGTTGAAGCTTTGTTTTGATCGTAGTAAAACTAATTTTAGTTCTAACTATCTTCTAAGATTCAAAAATAGTCACAGCTAATAGTCACTTCTTTACTTTCATCTTTAGTTATAGTATAGCTCCATCCCAAATTTAATTTGGGTGTGCTAAATTATGTTGAGTAAGTACAAAGCTTAAAATGATGACGGTTTACCAAAGTGAGCAATTAGATTTTAAAAAAGGTGTAAGTGAATCTTTGAACAATTCTTGATTCTAGTAATAAATTGTACAAGGAAAAATGTTTTAAATTTGGAATCTGGAAACAGGAGCTGCAAGCAAGTATAACTGCACTAAAAAGTTCATATTTCAGAAGTACAGTACAGACCAGTATCAAAGATTAGTTTGCTTGTATACTGAGGTGATTTTAAACAGTGTTAAGGTTTACTTACCATATACGTTACCTTCAGTGCTCCTGTAGACTGAGGTGTCTTGCATCCAAACAATGTAGTGCGTCCGGTTTAAACTGTCGATACCTAACTCCATATCAAATTAAAGCTTAAAGAGCTGGCTATTACACAATAGCAAGAACTTTAACATAAAATGAATTGTTGAATTTTTCACGACCTTTAAATGTGAGCATCCAAATCATCCTTTGGGTCCCTTTTGACAATTCATGTTATTTCAGACTTCTTGGTATAGTTTGATAGTCAGCGTTATAAGCTTTAATTCGATATGGGGTTAGGTATCTACAGTTTAATCCGGATGCACTACATCGCTTGGACATGAGACACCTCTAAGGGTATACGGTAACTTTAAATCAGGCTCCCCTTGAAAGTTATTTTGTCTTTCTCTTCACTTAATCTGATTAATATATTTGCTTGGCTTCCATGCTATATATACCTAATCATACCTTTTTGGCATGCTTTGTGGCTTATCAGGCCAAGTGAGCATGACATCATAGCCATATAAGGTCAGTGACTTGATGTCACAGGATATCAGGACAGTAGACACAGCTTCTGATTGGCTAATTGGGAATTGGGTATGGTAAAGAAACATATATTGTTAAACAATGTAAGTTGCTTTTTTTACGAAGATTCTAATAGTCTAATGTTAAAATAAAGGTTACATTTATATCTTCACAGAACAATACTGTTGAGTGTCATTTCCTTGTTAAATGAACCAAACACATTTTCTCCTGCAAATGTGGATGCCTCTGTGATGTTTAGAAAATGGAGAGAGAGTAAAGGAAAGGATAGCGATTATGAAAAAGTTGTTAAGTAAGTTGGATATTGGTTTCCACTGGGAATTGAAGTGTAAAAATACCTCAGCACAAGCATATGCTACATAAGCAAGAACAGAGGCTTGAGAACAAACGCACTAGTTAGCATTATGCATTGCACAACTAGTATGTAGACTACAATAATAGGACTGCTCCATACTGATTTAAAAAGAGAAAAAAAATCATAATTGCAAGCAACATAAACAGTCTCACTGCAACAAAAAGCAGTGATACATAGTTAGGCCCAATTCCTTTCAGGCGTCTGCTTATGGAAGCTTACTGGTAAAAACAAAGGAAAAGTATAAATCCTAAGCCCTCAACGGATTTGAATGGGAAATTATGTCTGCTTATGAGAATGAGTAAATACAGAGTTCAAATGGTGGTTAGTAGAGCTGCCTGCTTACAAGAGTGAGCACTTTTTGAAGAGGTGACACACACAGTATTTAATAATTTAATGGTTTAATATTTGCAGAAAACAAGTTCAACGTTCCAAACTGGAGGCCGAAAAAGAAAACATAAAAGTACCAACAACTGTCGATGAATACTGTGTAAAATCTAGACCCTCACGATCTGAACCTGAGGACTTAACAGATTTCTATGATGATGACTATGCCGATGATGTGGATGATGACGATGATGACGATGACTGCATGGATTATAGTGAAGACTCGGGGAATGAAGAGACGTGATACATGTGACTAAGGGCTGGACCTCTGTCACAATGTATATTTTGTACTGTGTAACATAAGAGACCCTTTGAACCATGGCAAGATGTACAAGAACCTACCTGGCTTAAAAAGCTTGGAAAAACCTTTTTCTTTTGTAAAACTATATTTGTGATACATTGAGCAGTGTGATACATGGGTGCAAAGACTGTAAGAGCTGCTACCCTTGGTTTTCACAAGTGTGGGATACTGTGGTATGCATGTCATGTTACTCCTGTGCACAGCTCTACCTTTGTGCAGTTATCAGAAAGTCATGGAAAGCTTTACTAGCTTTACTGTCAGTCATGAACTCCACTCCTTGAGATCGGAATTTTTTGAAAGTAGTGCCGTGTAGCCTTTCCTGTTTGTGGTGGTATCTATGTCATGAAATAAATTAACAACCTTAACCCTTAAAGTTCTTGTTTTATTCTCTGCTTGGAATGATGGATTCATTATTTCGTCCACAATGCCCATGTGTGTCTGTGGGAATGTGAATTTTGTTGAGCATGCAGGAGACATTTTCTTCAGTAATAATATCAAATAGAATAAAATGTTTCACCCTTGCTCTCCATAGAGTCTCCAGTAGCTCAGTGGTTAGAGCATCTGGTTAGATCATGTATGGTCATGGGTTCAAATCCCTTCTGGAACTCCCATTTTCCCCCCGAGTTTTCTGTTGATGCTATTTCTATCATTTAATAAAATATTAATTAACTAATTACACCACTTAGACAGTCAAGAAGGCTAATTACTTCGAATCATTAAGTGAGACATAGACCCTCCTCTACAGCTTCTTTACAAATCAGTAATAACTAGTAATCTAATAAATCCCCCATTTACAAGTACTAGGAGAAAACTAGGCCTTGATCTTCTTGATGGATGTTGCAGGGCTTGACTTCTCTGTACTGTTAAGATGTAGGCTTGATATTTGTCCAGCCAAAAGGGCCTTGGAACTAGGAAAAGGTGGCCTTTCCACAGGATCCCAAACCTGTTTTGACTTGGATGTACAGATTGAACAAATTGGTTTTTACTATGTGCACTAATTAGAAGTGCCTAGAAGTGCCTAGAAGTGGGAAGTTCTACTCAATGTCTCACAAAGTAGAAAACAAAATATTAATACTAATTATTATGAATTGTAGCATTAAATAATTATTAAGAAAATCTTAAAATGCATGTGCTTGCTTTTTCCAGAAAAATATCATTTTTAAAAACTGTGATTTTGATGATAAAATGATTTAATTTTTTTGTTGTTTTTTTAAATAATTCATTGTAATAAACTTGTTGCTTCTTCCTTAAGGTTAAGAATCTTGCAAACTGTTTTTATTCTTTTAGTCATTTTCTTTTTCACAAGTGTCCTAAATGTCATTTCTATGTGCTACATTTTTGGACAGAGCCTTTTCAGACAAATTAAGCACAGTCCCTCAGATTAACCTGAAGATAATTTTAATTGAATCCTACCAAACCCTTTGCTTTGAAAATCTAACTCTATAATATAATTATATCATTTAATTGAAAAAAAAAGCCTGCCCTATAACGTGTAATTGTGTCCAGAGTTCTAGTGCAACTCTGTTGCTTGTGGCCAATCAGGTCATGATGCCTTGGTGGATATGCTGGATCAGTGACCATTAGTTTGTGGACCAATTCTTCAAGTGGCATTCTTGTTTTCAGTTACTTATTTATTCTGTAGAATAAAAAAAAAAATGCATGTGTTAATGTGTTAAAACAGTCAAACAAATAAAATAGAAAATCATTTGATAGCTTGAACAGTAATATAATTATTTATTGCAGATTTGCACCATGTTATACTTGAAAATTATTTCCCAAAGGCTCACGCCCTTTTCATTGTTTACTTTTTTCATTAGCATTACAATATAATCCAATGTTTATGAGGCAATTTATAGTTTCAATCCCAAATTACTTCGCATCCACATCGATTTACATTGTAATGCAAATGAGAAATAGCTAATCATGAAAAGGGCTACTTTGAGAGTCTTCCAAATATCGCTCATGATGTAAATCCTTAATAATTAATCATTCACTCATACAGTTAGCTTTTAATGACTAATCAAGGCAGAAATAGGTGTTATCAATCTGCAGGCTGAAGGTTATATTTTTTCACTGAGAATGGTTGTAGCCCAAGCTCGCAAATGAGCTTCCCTTGTACATACATTTGGTACAGATAATACTCGGGTTATGCAACAATTGAAATAGAGGGTTTTGTACGTAATATATCAAACATGAGAGAGAGCCTTTCATTGGGATATCCAAACTCTGAGAACAGAGTTGAAGATAGGACGTGTAGTGGAGTATTTTTTACGAAATTTGAGGTGTTTGGATAGCCGATGAAACACTTCTCATGTTTGATATATTATGTACAAATCCCTCTATTGTCAGTCATTGCGAAAATGAAGGAAAAGTGCGTACTGATTTTTTAGTTCACAATCAATCTAATCCATTATCAGGCTACATGTATATATTATTACTGGTATTGATCAACATTACTTTCCATGTTGAAACATATTTTATCTCTGCTAGTTTATATTATATCATTGTATTCCTTTAAGTATTAACAAGCTACATAGCTTGAGCAACTATTGTTTGACCATGATTGCAATTCAGGAACTGAAAGCCATTTCAACAGACTTTAAATTAAGTTGCCCTTGTGTTCAGTTGTATACCTTGTAGTGAATTTCTGAGAGATTTCTAAGTTTTTCTGCTGCCTATAAAGTCAAATCAAATGCACTCAAATTAAAACAATAATCAATTGAATGAAAGCTCCCGTTTTCTCAATAAGGATCTCATGGACTTATTTTCCTATCAGCGGTAACCACATTTGACACTAGTCACAAACTAGAACCACAGAGGAGTCCATGGGAACATGGAGAAATTTGCCTAACCACAGCATATAAAATCATAAGTAAAATTCCCAGTAACAGAGACCTCTCGCTGTCCACATTCACATGTCTGGTCGTGATGCTATACTTTGTTTCTTAGATGCTTTTTTTTAAATTCTAGACTGCTTGTGGACAGCCTTTTCTGTTAGGGTCCAAGAAGGGTTTATCCCCATGTGTGAATGCAAAAAAGGCAGCACAGACAGGAGAAGTTTGGGTTAAGATAAGAAAGTCAGTTTTTCTCTTTGTGTTTTCTTGTCTTGTCCAAATCCTTCTCGTCCTAAACCTTTGTTCTTCACTCCCTTCCTGATTTTTGGGAGAAAACAGCCCACAAGCAGTGTATCTATATTCCACCACAGTAACCAGCAAGTAATGTCAAAAAGCCATTGTTGTTTTGGGGTGTCATTTCAGGTTACCAAGTAATTTTGCCCAATAGACAGCTAGATTACAATGATTAATGTACCTGTTCTGCTGTCAAGTCTCTTTGGCACTGAGCTAACATTTCATAACCAACCATGAATTTCTTCACCTGAAAAAAATTATAATAACTAAAAATAACTACATGTATTACCCAGTCTCACGAAAGAGGAGCTAAGCCGAAAATATCTAGTTTACGCTAACTATTTGACACTTTCAAGAGCTTTTTATTAAGGATGTATACTAAGAAGTCAGATTTGAAAATTCTCTCAAAATAGTATGAGCCTTTCAGCAAGTGTAAGTTGAAGGAATTTTCAAATATCACAAGTGGTATAAATTCTTAATTGCGTGAGCTTTCATATGATTACTCATTATACGACTGAGAAAATTACGAATGAGCATACATTCACGTGCACTGCAATGCAAATTAACAATTAATGACAAATTGACATGCTCTCAGACAATCACAAATACATGTAATGAAGTAATTTTCCCAATCTAATAAGCAATAATTACCATTAATACTTATAATAATTTCATCTCTTACAGTATTTCCTATAAAAAAAACTTGACTTGCCTGTCGGGCAAGCAATGGAGATAATCCACTAGCCTGACTGAAAAATTGGACACAACTTTCTTTCCAGGTTGCATCCTAAATATTTATTTTACAATGTTGTTATTGATTCTTCGGTGTTTTTCTATTCCAGAAAGTTATAAATTATTTTGAGGTTTCCTTCCATTTCAAAGTAATCAGACGATCTTACCGAGGCAGAACGAAGTAAGGGAGGGTAGTAATGAGCGTGTAAGTGCCAGTGACTGCCAAGAGATAAAAACAGATTTAGTTCCACTTCAATTAACTAATACATGCACATGCTTGGAGGATCTTCCCTTTTCTTTGGATGCCAACAAATAGGCTGAAAGCCATTAGGCATGAAGACTTTAGTCAGAATGCAGCAGCGTGACTAGCAAAAAGTTAGACAAGTGCACTGGCCTCTAGATCAAATGGTCTCAGTTCAAGAACCAGCTGGGGTCATTACAAGCCCTGGCTGTGACCATTACATTGTGTTCTTTACTCTTACAGAGTATCTGTACCCAAGTTTACAAATGGGCAACAGCAAATGACACACTCAAGGTAAACCTGCAATGGACTAGCATCCCATCCAGGGAGTGTATGAATGCTCTGACCCACTTAATGTGATAGAGACCAGAGATTCATGCCAACCTGATGGAGCACTAGGCTTGAACAGAGAGTTCATCTGCTACATTTTATAGAGTAACCTGATGGTACTGAGAAGTCTCACCTACAGTCTGTATCCTGTTTACCTGTAGGTGCCCCTGTAAAGGACAAATTAACCTAATTTTAACCCAAAAATGATAAAAATCTGCCATTCAAAAATGGACACAAAGTTTTCAGACATTAATTTGGAGATCAGAATTTTTTGAATATGCTCATTGTACAGTAGAACAAGTAAGGGTGGTGTACTAAATGTAGCCACACTCCCATAAGAAACAGAGGTAAACTCTGACTGGTGGTTTGGGTCACTGGCATATGTATAGACATATCTTTACTATGGAGTCAACTGTTGAAATTACATGGTCATTTATCAAGTCTGGCAAATTGTTGGAAATAGAACCTAAGTTTTTCACTATAGAAATTAGAGGAAACACTTTGGAGTCATTTGTATGATAGTTACTGAGGACAATTATAGCTTCTCATCATTGTTTTGTCCCCAGTAGTAGGCACCGTGAGATAAGGTTTCTTCTTGTGTCTAAAGTGTTTCTCAACTCCCCAAAAAGCTTTACACACATGCAAATTCTCTTTTTTTCTGTTTTGTAAAAGTTTAATTCCTAGTTACTATCATTAACCCATAAAATGACACCCTCAACAGGTAAATACATATTTATTAGTAGAGACCTTAAGTTCAAGGTTTTTCAGCATTTCCCACGAACCGCGAATGTCTGTGCGGCTAGACCAGGTTCTAGAGGTAAGTGATTTACTTCAAGGTTTTTTGCACCCTAAAACATAACAATCCCATGTTTGAGGAAAAATTCTACTTTTAAAAACTATTTTGCTTATTAACTATTGAATTCTTTTTCATAGAAACAAAATTTTGAAGACGATTTCTCAGCTAAAACAGAAGTGAACGAACAAATGAAAACAAACATGGCAGCCATTGAATTAACCGTAAACCCTCGAATCTTAAGTCCCAAACGTGGGCAGACGGCTAACATGAAACCGCTAACCGCAAATTGCGGCTTGCCGTTTGTGGTAAGGTTGCCAAACCTCTATCTTAAGGTCTCTATTGGTCCAACTTGACTGTCCTTAAAACTGCAGGTCATTTAGTGTACATGTGTGGTTCACCTACCATGCCAGCCCATAGAGTAAGGAAATGAAACTTCAAACAAGTTGTCATATTTTGTGAGAAATCTCTTCATGATGTCAGCAAGACCTGCAACAAAGGGTCAGAGTCAGTATACAACTAAAGTAAATGTAATTCACAATAAATTATTATTATTACAACCCGGCCTGGAAAAAACTCTCAAGAAACATCATTCTGGTTTTTACATGTGACAGTTTGTTGTCAAAGATGGTTTGTGACCCCCTCCCCCTTATCAATGCTATCTTGATCTTTATAACCTATTGCTTAGAATGGTAGCTTCTCCACCAAAATTTGAACAGGAGAAGGGGGGGAGTGCATTTTTTGCTTTCATAAACATCTTCTGTCAATAATGTTCGATTTCTCATGAAGTCTTTCTTTAACTAGTTTTGAGCACGATAATTTATGGAATATTGTTTGAAGTTTCAGTCTCCACCAGACCATTGAATATCACATCAAAGAGTAGAAAATAAATGTTACATTTTTGCTCTTCTTCTGTAAGATCTGATAATTTCATGACATGTCTTCTTGGAAGGAGCAGAATTTCATAAGGCCAAGTTGCCCTATAAGAAAATAACAGGAATAAAGTTATTACTAATTATATTGTGAAAGGAAGAAATATTGTGTATTGCTTTGCACCCTGGTAAGCGTGAGGTGTACCATGCCATTCACGGGGGAATGGACTTCTTGTAGGGTGTACCAACATCCATTGTCTAATAAGTTGTTATAATTTGTTAAAAACTGGATCATTACATAATGCAATTCAAGACTTTTCATTGGCTTGATACCATGCTCCACAAATATGGTATGCGTACACCTAATTTTTGGGGGCGATCTTATTTTTATTTTATTTTATGTCTATTTTTTTGGGGCATTTCCACTCACATTGATTGGATGTGACATGTTGGATATCTAACAGGGTTCCATATTCGCAGTCTTCTGGTCGTTCGAGACGACTAAAAAATCATACGGACGACCAAAACAATACGAAAAGTCGTCAGCTGGATGAGTTTAGTTTGACTTAACCAAAAAATAAAACATTTCTTAAATTTTCTTATGGGTTCCCTGCATTCTAAGATTTGCAGCTTTCTTTTGCAATGAAAATCATCATTTTGTTCCGCCATCTTGGATGATGCCATATTTTCCAATTTTCATTTCAACTGCTGATGTTCTGCACTGCATCTACATTTGCGGACACACATAACATGATCACATCAGCTGTTTTAATCAGGATATGGTGTTTAGTAATGTTAACAATTCGGAAAAACAATCAAAATACGAGCTGGAAGAGCAAAAGCGATCTTTTCAGCCTTCATGCCGGTTGAAAAAGCGTTGGTTTTCATTTGGACCTGGATTTTCTGTGTCCACCGACTCAACAACATCAACTGCTGCAACTATGGACATGATGTTCTGCGAGACTGGTCACGTGAAAATACTAAAAAAGTAAACTTTCTATTTACATGTTGTTCTATTGCAATTCTTTCCTATTGAACAGGCAAGTAAAATATTGCCAGGGCAAGTATGTCATCTCGCATACTTGCCCAGCTGACAACTTGGAGAAAAAAACAATATGGATCCTTGTATCTAACATCTCATATCCAACACGTGCTTGTGGAATAATTGTTAATTAGATAATGATGCCTGTTTTTTGAATATATGTTATTGTCTGTTGTTGATAGATCTTTTACACAACTTAACACTCAAATTTGCACTAAACAGCACAAATCAATAGAAAAAGCACTTGAGAAATTTGCATCCAAAATCTTGACAATAAAATAATTTCATCTCTGAGGACCATAAGTGGGGGATGGTACGTCAATTAGGATTTGGCAAATCTTCTCAGCTTGTGGCAACTTTGATAGCTAGACAACTGCTACATACCAGTAAGGTACCACTACAATCCAGTCTTTATTTTCCACAACAATGCGAACCTGAAAAGCAAGTCACTTTGTCAATGAAAACCTAATAAAGAATGTGTGGTTCCAGAAAATATCCATACCCCCCCTCGGAGGATCACGGAAATTCCCAGGGGTAAGGGTGTCTGACATAGGTAAATTTCCGAAGGGGAGGGGGGCTACTCAAAGAGTTTTCTTTCCAGTGGGTGTGAAATGCGATTGAATGAACACTATTGTACTTTCCCAATCGATTCAGGTAACCAAACCAACAGAAATGTTCCATCCGTTGAAATAAGCGTTCAATTCTTTGTCATATACTTTCCATTTTTCTTTCAACATCGTACGACAGACGGGAATCCTGAGCATCGTATTTGTTGGACGTGGAGTCGAACAAAATGCCGACAAAGAGGTGCAGCAATACATGAACAAAGATGATATTTTATACTTTGAAGATTGTGCTGTATTTACTAGTACATGTAACCGTAGACAGCAAGGAGCATTGGAGTGGAAGCCGAGATTTCATTCAGTCACTTATAGAACGACTGAACAATACGTGTTTCACGCATGAAATGTATGACAAATTAAAAAAAAAAACTAAGGCATAAAATGATTTTAATATCATTTTACAAACTACAGAGACAAAGCGTATGACTTAATAGCTGTTATTGGAGTTGAGTCTGTGGTCAAATATTCTTTTGTTTTAAAAGGCATGCAAACGGGGCGAAAGGGTCAATACAATGCAGAATTGACCCTTTCACCTAATTTGTGTATCAAGCCGCTGATAACTGCAATGACAGCTATTGATGTAGCCTGCATAGCAAGTGTTTCCGTGGGGTTTGGAAGCAAAGAAAGAACGAGGAACAGGATTTTCGGTGTTTTGTCTGCGCGGAAAATGGGGCGAGGACCAAAAAAAAAGAAAGAGGGGGATGGGAGAGGGGAAGGAAGGAAGTGCTTGCAGACAAACCCCTGGATTTTGAAAACCTCCGTTCGCCAGCGAACGGAGCTTGTGATTGGCTAGGCTAGTCCAATATTATTGACATGTGTCGATCAAAGGTATTTTAATACCTTTGAGTGCCAGACAAACGGGGAAGACGTGTTTGAAGCTTGGTTAGAAGACGCTTTAACTTTTCTCGCTGAACGAGGATTTAGTCGTCAGCTTCAACAGTACAGTAGAAATCCTGTAGTGCAATGCAGACGCTTTGGTTTTTCGAAGTCTGCACATCATTGCAGAAGCAAGCGCCACACAATTTGCAGTTGTTCCTTTAATTTAAACATCACTTTCTTGAATGCCACATGCGCCAAAGACAAGATAATAAACCACAAGACAGAAAATTCGCACTGCTGCGTGGGAAAACCTAGTGATTTCGTCTGGCGTGTTACATGGCAACATGTTGTCGTAGGTACTCTGACATTTCATTACAAGCATTTTTGTTGACAGCATTTAGAACCTCTGGATACAATTCTGAATGATTTGTTATAGTGTTAGCTGCGGCATGCCAGTTTTAATCACATATTTGCATTAGCAAAAATTTAGTTGTCTCGTTGCGGGGAATTCTTACGAGGACATTTTATAAACAACTTTGACTTGGAGGCTGCCTAGGGGAAGATTACCTTTATTCAGATACTGGTCAAGATTATCGTTATTTCCCCTCTCAGATGTTTGAAGCCTCTCCTGTCCAAATTCCAAAGTTTGCCGAGAAGACTTTCTGTTGTTTGTTTTTGCTACAGGTGATAACACTCGAACCGATTTGTGGAACTGGCGTTTCCAGCAAACGCTTCTTTACTGGAATTGCCTTTATGGGAGTTGACTTGCTAATTTTACTGTGTATCGATTCCTGGACGAATGAATACAGTGATCCAAGATTTCGAATCATGCGAGCACAAGGATTACTAACGCGACTGGAATACTTCTCACATTTTAACTTTCTGGCAGATTTGTGCAAAAACTTCACCCTTGCAGTCCTTCCTTTTAGACGGATTGAGTAGAAATATAGCTTGATTATAAATTACCAAATTTAATTCATCGTTCCCACTGTGCGCTCGTTGTTTCAGACATATTTTGACAAGTAAAGTTTATTTTGGTTCAAAGTTCACTTCCGCTACAGAAGGCTGAAGATTTTATTGGTTAATTTATGACAACCGATGACAGCATGAAATCTCAGTGTGCGCACTCAGGCATGAAAGGCCAAGTGGGCAGTTTTCAAAATCCAGGGGTTTGTCTGCAAGCATTTCCTTCCTTCCTTCCCCTTTCCCTCCCCCCTCTTTTACTCGCTCCATTTTTGGCGCAGTAATTCTTTGCTCCCGAACCCCACAGAAACGCTTGCTACGCAGGCTACTATTGATGTATTCCTTTGGTGAAGGGAACAATGAAGTGACATTTGAGAAACAGCTGTTTTAAAAAAATGTTGTGTGACGACTTTACCGCATGTGTAAAGTAATTTGATATGTTGTTTTGAGCATGCATAAATTAAAACTTCGACTGGGTGATTTGAATGAGCTTTATGTACATTTCGAGAGTCTTGACAGTATGAAAACTTCTTTTAATGAAGAAAAAGTCAGCTGCTATGCCATTTGGGAGTGAAGCACTTCTAAGTCAGTTGTTTATTAGTTCAAACACCGGTTCAAACATTTTAACAGACATGAAGGAATGCACCACGTCTGCAGTCTACTGTGAAAAAGTATGTCTTCGTCTACAATGTAACTATAAACAGCTGTGGCTAAATTTTATTACAATTAATGAGTTAAGTCTTGTTATTTATGGATACAGAATTTCTGAGGGGTACGAGGGGCCTAAGTAGAAAAATCATGGAAATTCCAGGGGGTGGGGGGTCATACTGGAAAAAAACCCTTCGTGGGGGGGTATGGATATTTTCTGGATCCACACAATCAGAAATAATGTTCAGCCTCTCTACAAAAGCCACTGTAGGGTAGGATGAACTGGCTGTTGTCTAGAGGTGGGCCATACAACAGACATTTCAGTAAGAGTTAAGAAATAGAAAACATGTACCATGTTTCTAAGGAGTTATAGAAACACAAGTGGAAGTTTGGAAGAACAAGAAATGCTATGGGAATGTGAGCTGGCAGGCGAGTGTTTCCACAGCTTTTTGAGTTCTCCCAAACTTCCACTTGTGTTTCTGGATATTTTCTGGATCCACACAATCAGAAATAATGTTCAGCCTCTCTACAAAAGCCACTGTAGGGTAGGATGAACTGGCTGTTGTCTAGAGGTGGGCCATACAACAGACATTTCAGTAAGAGTTAAGAAATAGAAAACATGTACCATGTTTCTAAGGAGTTATAGAAACACAAGTGGAAGTTTGGGAGAACAAGAAATGCTATGGGAATGTGAGCCGGCAGGCAAGTGTTTCCACAGCTTTTTGAGTTCTCCCAAACTTCCACGAGTGTTTCTATAACTCGATAGAAACACAGAGAACATGTTTTCTATTTCCTTTAGAAAATTCCTCAATGAAAAAATAAAGGAAAACAACTTGTGTACTTTGATCATCAAAAAAACTGTAAATTTTGCTTGCTTGCACCATCATTACATCAACAGCTTGTGCTAGTTCTGTGTTTCTATTGAGTTTTAGTATAAATCTACTAGCGTTGTATCGTGAACACCGTTCTCTGATTGGCTACACTACTCACTATCTATTCCATTGTAGATGGTAAGTCAGTCTGGCAGCATGTGCTGGAGGCGGCTTCTTTGTGTTTTCGAAGTGTCTTTGAAGAGGAGTTAGGTTAAAGTTTTGAACAACCACTAGATTTTTTCTAAAACAATTAGATTATTCACTCTCGATTGTGTGATAATTGTCTCAGGCCGCACCCTTGTCAACCAGCACGCAATAGAAATTTTGAGCTCATAATCTAATTGTTAAATAGAAACACGATTTTCAACCAGTCAGTGCACATATTTTCTTTGGACTATTTTGTAATAAAAGTTGTTGATGGGTATTTGTTCAGGACAAAAAATCCTGGCCCTTGTGGAGAGCAGTTATTTATTAGAGGTGTTAGGCTGTAATCATTGAAATTGTCATGCCAAATTGAGAGGCCCAGACTGAACTTTCAACTGGACTAAAAGCATCTGGTCTACATTAGTAGCAAAGTGACAATGAACCCCCTATCAAACATATTTTTAGCATCAGCAATGCATTAAACATTTACCTTCTGTTCTGCCTCCAGTCTTGCATATTGTACCAGCATTGGCACTTTCTGTTCATTTAGATATTCCCGTTGAGTACGATCCTACCATACATATAAACATAAATTTAGATCACTTATAAAAATTAATGCAAAAATGGCCAGTTGGCTGTGAGCTTCCTTGCTACAACTGTATGGTACTGAATTGCAACTGTTTAGCACTGAATTGCAACTGTATGGTACTGAATTGCAACTGTATAGTACTGAATTGCAACTATATGGTACTGAATTGCAACTATATGGTACTGAATTGCAACTGTATAGTACTGAATTGCAACTATACAGTACTGAATTGTAACTGTATGGTACTGAATTGCAACTGTATAGTACTGAATTGCAACTGTATAGTACTGAGTTGCAACTGTATAGTACTGAATTGGAACTATACAGTACTGAATTGCAACAATACATTACTGAATTGCAACTATACAGTACTGAATTGCAACAGTATGGTACTGAATTGCAATTCTACAGTACTGAATTGCACGAATCTCAAACAGCAGATGTAATGGTCTAACTTCTTTCTCATTTATTAAGCACATGCATGTATATAGACACCTGCAAAAGTACCAACTGTACCTCTGCAGCCACTTCATTTGGTAGAAAGGAACTTGCCCAGATCTTAAACAAATGAAACATTATATAGTAAGAGACAGTACAATTGTGACAAAGTCAGTATTGGATTGGAATTTGTAAAAAAAAGCAGTTTTAATTGAATGTTACAAGTAACAAATTAAAGTAAGTCAGTCCATAATATCATAATGCTAGATTTGCTATCAGTTCTGAAATAATCAAACATCACATGGTTTTATCATTCAATAAAAACAAGTATGTTTTATCAGCCACTTGGTTGCGCAGCTTTTATGTCTGACAAAAGCAGTTTAATGAATGGTGTACTTTTAGGAAATGACACTAAATGATCTTAATTTTCACAGCTACTTCAATTTCTAGTGAATTGATGTAAGAAAGATGCTTGAGAAAGAGCTTTTTAATCACACTTTCGTCACACAATATAGGTAATATATAACACATTCACAATTTTTCTCACTGGTTTGTCTCAAGTTCTGATAGGTTCACCGGACTAAATGAGATGATACCGATTGTTTTGTTTTCAGTTTTACGTTAAAGTCACTAGAGAAGAACATGAGGTTTCAATAATTGAATTCCCATTATTGGAATGTCTCCTAAAAACATACTCTAATGACTTACTTGACAATGTGGGTGAGGATTTGAACATCCCATGACAGCACCTTTATTCTCAAAAATCTAAAATATTATTTAAGTGGTCAGAAGCCTTCATTTCAAATTCACAAACAGGTTGTTCAAAAGATATATAGTGTCTACAGATGGTTTTTATCAACTCTTATCCAATGAATAGAGATTAATCTGAGCATAGTTGTTCAACGTATGGAAAATGCTATATGGCATGTAAGTTGCTGTCCACTGGATAAGTGTTAACAAAGCACACCATACCATCCACTGGATAGTGATAGATCTGGCATTCATATAATTACATATTCCTTTTAACAATGGGAGCCTGTTGGATGGCATCATTCAGTCTGAAAATTAGTACATGTATTTACAGTCACTCTGAAGTTGGAAGTTAATTTTTGAGGCAAAATAAGATTCAAATCTCCTAGAACTGAAAATTAAAATATTTGTTACGGTCAAACCTCTCTTAAGTGGTCACCCTCGGGAAATAGCCAGGTGACCGCTTAATAGAGGTAGACAGTTTAAAAGAGGTGATCAAAATTTAGTGCCGTATGATGTAAAAAACTGAACGAGAAAACCATACTTAGTACTACTAACTATGAGAAAACAAAAGAAAGCACGTAATCTACGTTTACTGTTACTGCAATGATCATTCACACCTTTACATCATAATAATATTTCTTATAGTTACTGTTGTAGTTAATTATATGTGGTTTGCTTTCTTCAAGTTAGTTTTTTTTCAATTTATCCTCAGTCAATGATAACATTATTGACAAGGGATATTATTGTAAAAAAAAAATTACTAACTAGAAGAAAATGAGCCACATATGGTTGAAATGTAAATTAACTGAGATCAAAAATTAACCACAACATTGCTATTGTCTATGCTGTCAGTGTTTCTGCCATTATAGCTATCATTGCTATTGTGAAATTTAATATTTAATATTAATATGTAGTTTAGTAGTATTTTAGCAAAGATTACTAAAATTCTACAACTGATTATTACCTGAATCCAACGGTATGTTTTACTTAAATCCTGATACTGTCGAATCCATTCTCTTATGACTTCCAAGATTTCATCAGTGGACATAAGAGGAAGAGTGACATCAGACCATGGATGAAAACACATCACTCGGCTAAAAAAGGACAACAACAGAAATCAAATTTAGGTCACTAAAAATATCTATTTTGCATGAACATGTAAGTATCTTTAATCCTCTAAGTTTGGAGAAAAAATTCACAGCCTCGTGCCTTTTCATTTGTTACCTACCATGTTCCTTGAGCTGGTTCACATTTCAGCAAAGGATGACCAGAGGGACCTGAAAATAGATTAACCTCTTACTAACCGAGCATAAGGGCCACACTGAGGAATACAGGACTGAGGTTGGTGCAGTACGAACTGAGTACAGCATGGTCTGTACACAAATTACAGAGGGCCAATATCCCCCAGTTAAGTAGTTTATTATATTGTAGCACTCCATGGAAATCACAAATTTTGAATATGCAGGATTTTTAAAATGAAAAATACACAGCTTAATGCAGTTAAATGCAATTTAACGGAGTTAACAACAAAGAGCGCCAGTGTTGTCTGGAGTCAGCGGCGTTTCATACATGGGCATGCGCCAGATCCCATGTGCTCTTTGACTGAAGTGTGTTTAGCGTTACAGGCGCTAGTGTGTTATTTGCGTGGCAGTTCATGGGACCTCATCTTCAAGGCTTCCTCCCTGAGTAGCGTGTGCATTATTTGTTCTTTGTTCGTCGTTTTTTGAATCTTGCCGTTGTTTCTTTCATTTGGTATGGCACATCGTCGTGCAACAAACAACAGTGTGGCCGCCATGTTGGATTCAAGTCAGCCTTCTTCTTCAGCCGATTCTCCCTCTTCGGTCGTACGTCCTCCCATTTCTTCGACTCCGGTGTCCACTCCGCCCTCCTTCATCCTCTCTCAACAGGACCTCAGTCAAGCGTTTTCACAAGCCTTGGGGGATACGTTACCTCGCATTTTGGCGGCTTTGCAAAGTCACTCATCGAGTTCTTCGACAGCGGGAAACGCGGCGTCGGGCACGACGTCATCCGGTTCTGTTGTCATTAACCAACCACTGCCTTCTTCTGCAGGCCAGTCCTCAGGTAATTTGGTCGTTCCTCCCTTTATTTCAACATACTGCACGTTAGGCAATTCTTCTTTATCTTCGCCATCGTTGTTTGGTTCTCGTGGTGCTGCGAATGGATTGCCATCTTCCAACCAGTCTTTCACGCCATTGGTCTCCTTTGGTTCTAATTCCTCCATCGCCTCTACCTCAACATCCCTGAATAGGCCGTTTGTTGTTGGCCCCGGTTATTCCCCTACCCCGGAGAAGCTGGTGACAAAAATTAGGTCTGGCCAATTTGTGGATCTTGCTGACTTGCTAGCAGAGAACTTGAAAGCCCAGGAGACAGAGCCCCAAACGTACCTTGATGGCAAACTTCTTGTGAGTTCTTCCAAGAAAAGGGTGCAAGAGATCACTGATATCGTGACATGGGTTGAAGCATTCACTGTGTACTCGTGGATCTTCTGCTGTGCTCATTCTTCCAGATGGCAGGACATGACACAATACAAGCTGCTAATTCTCAAGACGTCGCGCCAGTTCCCTGGGAAGGCTTGGCTCCATTACGATGTTGCATTCCGCAAGGATGCAGCTGCTGCAGGTTTGGTGGACTGGTCTCACATGAACCATGATTTGTACAACTTCCATACTCTTTCGTCACCTCTTCCCCAGTCAAGCCAGCAGCCAACCACTTCGTCTTCAGCTTCAATTTCGATAGCCGGTTCATCCACCTTTTGCCGATCTTGGAATGATGGCACCTGTCGCTGGACCTTTGGTCAATGCTGGTACCTCCATCGCTGTGAGAAATGTGAAGGTGATCATCCACGTGTCAACTGTCCATTTCGGGCCTCAACCTCTTCCTACCAGCGCTCCCAGTCAACTCCCCCATCCCAAAGCAAACGTCTACGGCGTTGAAGTGGGATCCAAACCATATGTAAATAGTGTACATTCATCTTGTTCAGTTTCCTTTTCAAATTTTTTGATTCCTGTTCCTGTTAATGTTGTTGTTCCTGCACCACAAGATGCTTTTGGTAATGACATGCCCTCCGAAGTGGCACACCATGCTTTGCCCTCTTGTTCTTTGTCCATTTTGGGTGCCCCGTAGCAAGACCTGGTCCCCCCATCCAGAGTAACCCCCATAGACGCGGAGGAACTTCGGCATGAACTGTGTTCTTACCCGGCCAAACGCAAGTGGAGTACGTGATTTCAGGTCTCACAAATGGTTTTCAGCTGGGTTTTGACCCTCGGGCGGTATCTTTAAAATCGGAGAATAAAAATATGCCTTCAGCATCCCTTCAGCCTTCAGTCATCGACCAGTATCTCCTCACGGAACTCGACAAAGGCCGCGTAGCTGGCCCCTTTGCTATAGCCCCTATCCCAAACCTCCATGTGAGTCGCTTTGGAATTATCCCGAAGAAGTACCAGCCTGGAAAATGGCGGCTTATCTTGGATCTGTCTAGTCCTTTAGGCCATAGTGTCAATGATGGCATTCCAAAAGAACCCTTTTCAGTGCAGTACATGAAGGTTGATGATATCATCGATGGGATCATGCTTCACGGCAGAGGAACGCTGTTGGCAAAGTTCGATGTGGAAAGTGCTTACCGTAATGTCCCTGTCCATTCTGATGATCGTTACCTACTTGGTATGAAGTGGCGTGGGAAATATTTTATTGATATGGCGCTTCCATTTGGACCACGCTCTGCTCCTTTCATCTTCTTGTCCATTGCAGATATGCTCGAGTGGATCCTCAAACACAATTATAATGTGAATTTTCTTTTACACTACCTGGATGACTTCCATACATTGGGCCCTCCTAACTCACCTGTTTGCCAGAACAATATTGATACTTGTGTTAAGCTATTTAAAAAGTGGGGTATTCCTCTTCACCCGAACAAATTGGAGGGGCCATCCACTTGTTTAACTGTGCTCGGTATTGAGCTCAATTCTCTCTCACTTCAGGCCTGTCTGCCGCAGGATAAGTTTGATCGTATTGCTGCACTTCTGGAAGCCTGGTCCCTCAAACAACATTGCACACGGAAGGAGCTGGAATCTCTCATTGGCAATCTCCAACACGCATGTAAAGTAGTTCCTCAGGGGCGTACCTTCTTGAGACGCATGATCAATTTATTGTCAGCCTTTCGACGTGATAGCCACCCAATTAGGATCAACCAAGACTTTCGCTTAGACCTCCGTTGGTGGCGAGAATTTTTCCATTCTTGGGGTGGTCTCAGTTTCCTGCTTTCCCCACAGTGGGCGACCTTGCCTGAATTTTACGTTTCCTCAGATGCTGCTGGTGCTCGGGGTTATGGTGCAATTTGTGATCATGAATGGTTTGTGGGTGAATGGTCAGCTGTTCAGCATCCCTTGGCAATTGCCTACAAAGAGTTGTTTCCGGTGGTTATTGCAGTTTCCCTATGGGGCCACCGATGGGCTTCTAAACGAGTTGAGTTCTGCTCCGACAACATGGCAGTCGTTAGTGTTTTGCGTTCGGGCACCACGAAGGATCCGAACATGATGGTTCTTCTCCGTCACTTGTCACTTGTGGCAGCCCGACATTCCTTTGCCTTTACTGCCTCTCATACGCCGGGTAAAGACAACTCGATTGCTGATGCCTTATCTCGTTTTGATTTTCAGCGTTTCCATCATCTTGCTCCTCATGCAGCTCCTGGGGCGACTCCAATTCCGTTAACGCTGCTGGCTCAGCTGCCCGTAATTTGACAGATAAATGCCAGTTCTATTTGACCAATGGCCTCGCACCTTCTACTCGCCAAGTTTATGCTTCGGCTCAACGTCAGTTCTTAGATTTTTGTAGTCAGGATACTCCCTTCGAGCCAAGTCAGCCTCTTTTACCAGCCAGTGAACAAACTCTGATGCGCTTCTGTACCCACTTAGCAGATCGTCTTCACCATTCTTCCATTAAAGTATATTTGTCTGCAGTCCGTTCTTTACACATTGACTATGGCTTCCCAGACCCAATTGTCAACCGTCTTCAACTTCAGCGTCTCTTACGAGGGATCAAACGTCATCAGGGCCCAAATCTCCCTCAGCGCCAACCAGTGACAGCCGACCTTATGTCTGTTTTGCACAAGTCTTTAGATTTTATCAACCCTGACAGTGTCATGCTATGGGCAGCCTGCTGTCTTGGCTTCTTTGGGTTTCTTAGAGCTGGTGAATTTACAACAAATGGTACCTTTGATCCATCTGTTCATTTGACCGCGGCAGATCTTCAAGTAGATTCCTCCACCAATCCCCAAAGCTTTCGAGTGTTAATCAAGTGTGCAAGACTGATCCTTTCAGGCAGGGTTGTTTCATCTATCTTGGCCGTGGTTCCCTTCCTCTCTGTCCTGTGACTGCATTAACAAACTACCTTCATCTTCGTGGGCCAGGCACCGGACCTCTCTTTATTCACCAAGATGGCTCTCCTCTTTCTAGATCTCGGCTTTCCTCGTTTCTTCAAACCACTCTACAGGCAGCAGGTATTCCTGGAAAGTTCTCGGGTCATAGTTTTAGAATTGGAGCCGCTACAACTGCTGCCCAGAGAGGTGTTCCTGATCATCTCATTAAGACAATGGGTCGCTGGTCGAGTGATGCTTACTTGTTATATGTGCGCACACCTGTGGAAACCATCCTTTCAGTAGCTGAATGACTTGCCTAACAGGTATGGTTTTTGTCACTAATTTGCCAGTTACTGGGTGCCTACGGATTTGGGCATTTTTCTCGGGGCTCTGGCCTCCCCATCCATGAGCTCCTCTCTTCTCCGAGCTGGCTAGCGCGCTGCTCGGAGGTCCTCCGGCTTGGCGTGGGGGCTCATGGCTGGCTTGCCAGGATTTGCCAGCCATGGGAGCAGTCTCCATCTAGGAGCTGGCTGCCAATAGTGGAAGCTCCTGGATATCACAGGCACCCAGCCTCCATTTTGCGATGCAGTTGTTAAATGCAGTTAAATGCAATTTAACAGAGTTAACAACAAAGAGCGCCAGTGTTGTCTGGAGTCAGCGGCGTTTCATACATGGGCATGCGCCAGATCCCATGTGCTCTTTGACTGAAGTGTGTTTAGCGTTACAGGCGCTAGCGTGTTATTTGCGTGGCAGTTCATGGGACCTCATCTTCAAGGCTTCCTCCCTCCCCCCCATTTCCCTCCCTCTTTTCCACTGTTCACACAGTGTGACGGGTGCCTGCTCTCCCTTCTGCGTGGGGGCTCATGGCTGGCTTGCCAGGATTTGCCAGCCATGGGAGCAGTCTCCATCTAGGAGCTGGCTGCCAATAGTGGAAGCTCCTGGATATCACAGGCACCCAGCCTCCATTTTGCGATGCAGTTGTTAATGACCAAATGGTCCACATTGCAAAATCTCAACCAAGAAAGAACCAATCAGAACACTTGGGTTTACTTCAAGGTTACCTTGCCATATAATAACAGAGATTATTTTTAAGTGATCTGATCAACTCTTTCTTGGTTGATTTTGCAATGAGGACTGTTAACTACCTGTGAGCTGCTGCAGTCCTTGACCCTTTAAGTTTGGGCTGTGGTAGCTCACTCTTTTAGCTAAGCATATTATTTTACCCAATAAACTTGTATCTAATCTTGCCTTAGAAATAATTAGATTCTATCTCATGGTTTTAGGCAGGATTTAATGATAATTCAAACTTTCTATTGGGCTTAAGGTGTCCCTGTTTTGAGTACAAATTTACCTCAATTGAGAATTTCTATTTTATTAAAAAATAACTCTGTCAATATAAAATTCACTTTCCACATTCCTCCATCTTTCTTTTCCTGTTCTCTTAACGTTATGGTGTCATAATATTTTAGAATTTGGCCACCAGGAGATAAGTGATAAATACTATGTTATTTCATGCTGTACCTGGTAAAGGTGCTTCTTCTTGTAACAGGGCAGGGAAGTCATTCTCAAACACATATGTACTTTCATAATCAGGATTTTCCTTTATAAAATCATCAAAAATAAACCATAAATATTATAAAATGGCTGTCGAATTTGTATGTTAAATTTACTGAGCCAAGTTGAGACCAGGTGCAAATTACTGTATTCTGTCTCAACTAGCATAATGTACCACAGTAGACCCTTTCACGTGACCATTGTTTATGACTTTTTATGATACCAGAAATAGAGAGAAAAAATAATAATAATTGATAGTAATTAATGAATTTAGAATTGAAATGGGAAACTTGGACGTCCATGTGGTTTAAAAGTGGTATTTCGTGGTGCTTTGAATGTTAAAAAAATAGAGGAAAAAAAGAAAAAAAGAAAAAAAATGACTATAATGGCAGTGGGGGAAGGGACATCAGTCACCTAAAAAGCCACAGTTTCGCCCTGAAACTGAAACTTTTGTCATAAAATATAATCTTAACGAGTTAGTGTATGAATCCTTACCTTCCCACTAGCACGAACTGTTCTCGGACATAACGGGTTCTTGGGGTCCCAGCGTGGAATTTCTTGTTCTTGTGGCTTTTCAACTTGCCCTTTCCACGGTCTTTTCATTCGATGAGGGGAAACAAGAATCCAGTCTCCGCGAAGAGGATTGTATCTAGTGTGCTGATATTCAGTTGGATCAAAGGATTTTACCTTACTCTCTGGGATGGAGTGATCCGCATTCAAACATTCCGCCTTGCTGCCGTCCGCCATCTTTGTTTACGATCCAGTCCCAGTCACGTCGATGTCATGTCCGTTTCACGTGAGGGGCGGGAGCCTCGTTTTGACGACATGTCTCCGTCCAAGAAGTCTACTAAAACCTGATCTAAAACCTTGCACATTTAGAAATTGTAAAACAAACAAACCATACCAAGAAAGGTCAAGAATTATATAGACTCCGACTGGAAATTCGATTTTTGTTTCATGCACTTTGACGGAGAACATCCTGGTGACGAGGTACATCTTTGCTGCACAGCTCTTTGTACTCTACTTTGGAAGGTCCCTTCGCGAGTAACTTTGTCAGTGGATTTCGTTTGAGCGCATGCGAAAGAGGCAAGCATTTTGAGCAGGAGCAACATGGCGCTCCTCAATCGGAAAGCGTTTGAACGCAAGCTGCAAAATATGTCGTCCGCACAAGACAGTGTGCAAACAGTTTCGCTGTGGATGATTCATCACAAAAAGCATGCTGAAGATATGGTGGTTGTGTGGTTGGACCAGCTTAAGAAAGGTAGAGCTAAACTTTGATGTTTACTTCAATCGAGCTAACGAATTTCAAAATTGTCGATCAGGTGTCGGGTTTTAAAATTAAAACCTACCTGATTGATGAAATTTCGGATTCTCCGGCCAGCTGCCCTTTGGATCGACTGTAAAACATTTTTGTCTTTTCAGCTTCAAAGGCCGATCGACGGCTGGTCCTGTTTTACTTGGCGAACGATGTTCTTCAGAATAGCCGTAAAAAAGGGAAGGAATTCAGCAATGCTTTTACCAAAATCCTGCGAGATGCTATGCAGCTTCTCAGGTTTGTGTCAATCGTTTGTTTGCCCGACCAGTTCACGTGCCTTGAAAGATCAACCAGTATCTCAAATGAGTTCTTAATTTTGCTTTCAGCGAGAAAACCATCAAAGGAAACGTGGAAAGAGTCATCAAGATTTGGGAAGAGAGGAAGTTATTTGAAAAGGATTACCTTGAGGCGCTCCGCAGTAAACTTGGTATGGTGATTTGTTAGATTGAATTTATTGGTAGCTTTTCATATGCATATCAGTGTCAACAAGGAATAATAATCACATACTATTATCAACCTCAGAAGTAGCCAATGACCTGCCTGAATTATTGGCCTCATACTGGGCTTGAAACTGTCTTCAACATACCTTAAAAATTGTGATAGCAAGTCCCATGAAAGTAGTAGTAGTAGTAGTAGTAGTAGTCCCATGGAAAATACTCTCTCAAATCACAGACAAAAAAATTGTAGCAATAACATGTTACCCTGTTGCCCACCCCGTCCCCCTAAATATAAGCCACTTTCATCAAGATTGAAAGGTGGCTACCTATAGTCTATAGTTTTGTAAAAAGTATGTGCACTGGGTAACAGGAACATACCACACATGACCTTTAAAATCCACACAAAAAACATTGGGGTTTTCTGCTATGTTATGATGTCAACATGAACACAAAATGCAAAAGCAACAGTGAGTTTTATCTTGTTTCCATCAGGGAAAATCCATAAAATTTAGCAGACTGTTTATGACTATTTTACTTTACTTGGCACTGTTTTTTTTTTGAAGATCTGTCCAACTAGTTTTTGTGCAAAGGAAAAGGACATAAATTTGAAAATGATGAAGAAACTGCTACTACAACCCCTACTTTTTTGCCTTAAAATTGTGCAGTTCCAGAAATATCCATACTATCATACAGAAGGGATTGGAATTTCCTGGGGCTTGGGGGGTTCTGTAAGACCAAAAAATTTAAAGACATGTATGAACAGGCCTTCTGATATTACACGATGGTATGATTTCACACAATCAACCTCAAATCGAATCTGATCACACAATTTACAAAAAATCGCATAACTCATGAAAAGCAGCACAATTTTAACAAAGTAAACAATTAGTGCTTTATCTGGAAAAATCCTGTCAGTACACATCATTTCAAGTTGAATTTCTCTTGGAGAAGCCTCGAAAACCTTTTATCATCTTCAGTTTCATAAACAATCGAAGTTCAAGGCATTTTCTGGATGTCCCAGGACTGCTACATAGTTTTCATTCTCAACCAATTGCTAATGGGATGTATTAACAGGGTAGGATCAAACCTTGTGACTGGTCAAAATTGATATATCTGTCTTAACAGATATATCATAATAATATTGTACCTCTAAACAACTGTTTTTTTACTTAGCATTAGGAATGTGGATATAATTTAAATAAAACTGAAACTTGAATCAGTGTATGAAATATTAACGATGGAAAGATGAACATACCTGAATCGAGTGGCCGTGCAAACAGGGTAAAATTATAAAGGATTATACAGGTTGGGATGTTAGAATGTGGCCATTGGCCTTATTAACAGGGTGGCTGCATTAACAGGGTTTTCTTATAAGAATTTGTATGGGCATTTCGCTGGGACATGAAAAAGTGGCAGTGATAACGAGGCGATAGTATTAACAAGGTGGCCATAATGTGGGTTTCCACTGTAGCTTTCAAAACATCACTAAGGTGTGCAATACAGTGATTACCCAATGGAGTCACCTTAAATCTCTAAGAGAGTTATAACATCTCGTTGTTGGTATTGTCCTCCAGTAAAGAAAACATTGTGTACATTTTATGTTCTTACTGTGTAGAGTATGCTAAGATCCTTTGGAATGACTGTAGAACTTGTTTTGTGTTTTATGTTGCTATGCTTAGAGGGCTTTATTATGTGGTATTCTTGTGCACAACTTTAATTTTTCACATGCATCATCCGGCCTTCCTATTATTGCCCAAACATTTTTGAGATGCAAAATTCCTTCTGATAATTAGATCCCCTCAACACTTCATAATAAATCTTCTGGAAAACAAGCCTCCAAAAATAGTAGCCCAGGGCTTTTTCTCGGCATTTTACGGTATTGGCCCACATTGTTACCTTGTTGCTATGTATTGCTGATATGAGGAAGGACTCAAACTTTATAATTGTAGTAGTAGTGACCTGGGCTGGGTTGTTCAAAGTCCGATTAAGCTAACCCATGATTAGTAAGAATTTTGATTATTTCAGGTTTGTGACTTTGTGGAAAGGTTTTCTGTTTATAGTGTTTGGACTTCTGTTTTGGGTTTGAATAATCTCAAACTACAAGCCTGAGGGATACTAGAAGATGTTTTGACATATTAAATATTTTAGTTCTGTCAATGTGGGAATGAGAAGTTTGACCAATGACAAGACAACTATTTAAATAGTGTATGTACAATTGGAATAAAACTAATCAAATCATGACGAGTTGGAAAGGAAGCATGTCGTTTGGCCACACAATGAAATAGAACAAATCATTATTAGAGACACTTGTTAGGGAAACCTGTTTGAGTGCAATTATCTGTCAGTCATGTGTTGTGTGAGACTTATGTTGGTTTTTCATATGTTATAGCCTCAGGTGATGTCGCAGTTATAATCAAGAAACCAAAGGAAAAGCCCATTGAAAAAGAGAAGGAGAAAGAAAAGGAGAAGGAAGTAAAACCAGCCAAGCAAAAGAGGTTACCCCCAGCAGATTTTAAGGTATATTTTTTAGATCCTGTTAGAACTGGGTACCTGTTAAATTTAATCAATAGCATATATTTAGAAGGGATTTTTAAATTGAATATGGAAGTAACAGATGAGTAACAGATAAGTAACAGCTGAGTGTTACTTTTCCAGATGTTAGTGATCCAGGTCAATTATCAAAAACTGAAATAAGAATAACTTAAGATAATTTGCTATGCATCAGTTGTAATTTTTAATATCTTTAAGACTTACTGTGTTATCCTATAGGTGGTTATAATGCAACAATTTTGCTTTATCTTCAAGAGTGATCTGGAGGGCGTTTTTAAAATTCAAAAGTTTTCTGAACTCTTTGTTTCTTGAGTCTATTAGAAAGATGCTTTGTTTTGTTTTTTTTACATTCTAGACAGTAATGCCTCGAGTTTCTGTTTTCTGTTTTTTTAGCCATCAAAACTGATAGATGCACTGAAAGCCTTGAGGGATTTTGAAGGGGAGCTAACCCTTAAGGAATCTCAGCTGAATTCATTGAGGATCGATGCATCAGATTTGGAAAGTGTACGTCAGTTAAAAGGTTTGTTGAATTATGTAGTTGTATTTACTTGCATTTATGCCTGTCCAGTTCATTGTTTATTTGTTCTTCCTGGCGTGGCTCCAGTTGTGTGCAAGACAAATTTGTAGAAGTAAAAAAGTAAAAAATAAAAAAGAAGAAGTTAAACGGGGTCACCTTGGGATACATTGAAGCTAAAAGGAGTTGTGAAACCTCTGTCTCATTACCAGATAATGGCTATCACATATTAACAACTGCATCGCAAAATGGAGGCTGGGTGCCTGTGATATCCAGGAGCTTCCACTATTGGCAGCCAGCTCCTAGATGGAGACTGCTCCCATGGCTGGCAAATCCTGGCAAGCCAGCCATGAGCCCCCACGCAGAAGGGAGAGCAGGCACCCGTCACACTGTGTGAACAGTGGAAAAGAGGGAGGGAAATGGGGGGGACGGAGGAAGCCTTGAAGATGAGGTCCCATGAACTGCCACGCAAATAACACGCTAGCGCCTGTAACGCTAAACACACTTCAGTCAAAGAGCACATGGGATCTGGCGCATGCCCATGTATGAAACGCCGCTGACTCCAGACAACACTGGCGCTCTTTGTTGTTAACTCCGTTAAATTGCATTTAACTGCATTTAACAACTGCATCGCAAAATGGAGGCTGGGTGCCTGTGATATCCAGGAGCTTCCACTATTGGCAGCCAGCTCCTAGATGGAGACTGCTCCCATGGCTGGCAAATCCTGGCAAGCCAGCCATGAGCCCCCACGCCAAGCCGGAGGACCTCCGAGCAGCGCGCTAGCCAGCTCGGAGAAGAGAGGGGCTCATGGATGGGGAGGCCAGAGCCCCGAGAAAAATGCCCAAATCCGTAGGCACCCAGTAACTGGCAAATTAGTGACAAAAACCATACCTGTTAGGCAAGTCGTTCAGCTACTGAAAGGATGGTTTCCACAGGTGTGCGCACATATAACAAGTAAGCATCACTCGACCAGCGACCCATTGTCTTAATGAGATGATAAGGAACACCTCTCTGGGCAGCAGTTGTAGCGGCTCCAATTCTAAAACTATGACCCGAGAACTTTCCAGGAATACCTGCTGCCTGTAGAGTGGTTTGAAGAAACGAGGAAAGCCGAGATCTAGAAAGAGGAGAGCCATCTTGGTGAATAAAGAGAGGTCCGGTGCCTGGCCCACGAAGATGAAGGTAGTTTGTTAATGCAGTCACAGGACAGAGAGGAAGGGAACCACGGCCAAGATAGATGAAACAACCCTGCCTGAAAGGATCAGTCTTTGCACACTTGATTAACACTCGAAAGCTTTGGGGATTGGTGGAGGAATCTACTTGAAGATCTGCCGCGGTCAAATGAACAGATGGATCAAAGGTACCATTTGTTGTAAATTCACCAGCTCTAAGAAACCCAAAGAAGCCAAGACAGCAGGCTGCCCATAGCATGACACTGTCAGGGTTGATAAAATCTAAAGACTTGTGCAAAACAGACATAAGGTCGGCTGTCACTGGTTGGCGCTGAGGGAGATTTGGGCCCTGATGACGTTTGATCCCTCGTAAGAGACGCTGAAGTTGAAGACGGTTGACAATTGGGTCTGGGAAGCCATAGTCGATGTGTAAAGAACGGACTGCAGACAAATATACTTTAATGGAAGAATGGTGAAGACGATCTGCTAAGTGGGTACAGAAGCGCATCAGAGTTTGTTCACTGGCTGGTAAAAGAGGCTGACTTGGCTCGAAGGGAGTATCCTGACTACAAAAATCTAAGAACTGACGTTGAGCCGAAGCATAAACTTGGCGAGTAGAAGGTGCGAGGCCATTGGTCAAATAGAACTGGCATTTATCTGTCAAATTACGGGCAGCTGAGCCAGCAGCGTTAACGGAATTGGAGTCGCCCCAGGAGCTGCATGAGGAGCAAGATGATGGAAACGCTGAAAATCAAAACGAGATAAGGCATCAGCAATCGAGTTGTCTTTACCCGGCGTATGAGAGGCAGTAAAGGCAAAGGAATGTCGGGCTGCCACAAGTGACAAGTGACGGAGAAGAACCATCATGTTCGGATCCTTCGTGGTGCCCGAACGCAAAACACTAACGACTGCCATGTTGTCGGAGCAGAACTCAACTCGTTTAGAAGCCCATCGGTGGCCCCATAGGGAAGCTGCAATAACCACCGGAAACAACTCTTTGTAGGCAATTGCCAAGGGATGCTGAACAGCTGACCATTCACCCACAAACCATTCATGATCACAAATTGCACCATAACCCCGAGCACCAGCAGCATCTGAGGAAACGTAAAATTCAGGCAAGGTCGCCCACTGTGGGGAAAGCAGGAAACTGAGACCACCCCAAGAATGGAAAAATTCTCGCCACCAACGGAGGTCTAAGCGAAAGTCTTGGTTGATCCTAATTGGGTGGCTATCATGTCGAAAGGCTGACAATAAATTGATCATGCGTCTCAAGAAGGTACGCCCCTGAGGAACTACTTTACATGCGTGTTGGAGATTGCCAATGAGAGATTCCAGCTCCTTCCGTGTGCAATGTTGTTTGAGGGACCAGGCTTCCAGAAGTGCAGCAATACGATCAAACTTATCCTGCGGCAGACAGGCCTGAAGTGAGAGAGAATTGAGCTCAATACCGAGCACAGTTAAACAAGTGGATGGCCCCTCCAATTTGTTCGGGTGAAGAGGAATACCCCACTTTTTAAATAGCTTAACACAAGTATCAATATTGTTCTGGCAAACAGGTGAGTTAGGAGGGCCCAATGTATGGAAGTCATCCAGGTAGTGTAAAAGAAAATTCACATTATAATTGTGTTTGAGGATCCACTCGAGCATATCTGCAATGGACGAGAAGATGAAAGGAGCAGAGCGTGGTCCAAATGGAAGCGCCATATCAATAAAATATTTCCCACGCCACTTCATACCAAGTAGGTAACGATCATCAGAATGGACAGGGACATTACGGTAAGCACTTTCCACATCGAACTTTGCCAACAGCGTTCCTCTGCCGTGAAGCATGATCCCATCGATGATATCATCAACCTTCATGTACTGCACTGAAAAGGGTTCTTTTGGAATGCCATCATTGACACTATGGCCTAAAGGACTAGACAGATCCAAGATAAGCCGCCATTTTCCAGGCTGGTACTTCTTCGGGATAATTCCAAAGCGACTCACATGGAGGTTTGGGATAGGGGCTATAGCAAAGGGGCCAGCTACGCGGCCTTTGTCGAGTTCCGTGAGGAGATACTGGTCGATGACTGAAGGCTGAAGGGATGCTGAAGGCATATTTTTATTCTCCGATTTTAAAGATACTGCCCGAGGGTCAAAACCCAGCTGAAAACCATTTGTGAGACCTGAAATCACGTACTCCACTTGCGTTTGGTCGGGGTAAGAACACAGTTCATGCCGAAGTTCCTCCGCATCTATGGGGGTTACTCTGGATGGGGGGACCAGGTCTTGCTGCGGGGCGCCCAAAATGGACAAAGAACAAGAGGGCAAAGCATGGTGTGCCACTTCGGAGGGCATGTCATTACCAAAAGCATCTTGTGGTGCAGGAACAACAACATTAACAGGAACAGGAATCAAAAAATTTGAAAAGGAAACTGAACAAGATGAATGTACGCTATTTACATATGGTTTGGATCCCACTTCAACGCCGCAGACGTTTGCTTTGGGATGGGGGAGTTGACTGGGAGCGCCGGTAGGAAGAGGTTGAGGCCCGAAATGGACAGTTGACACGTGGATGATCACCTTCACATTTCTCACAGCGATGGAGGTACCGGCATTGACCAAAGGTCCAGCGACAGGTGCCATCATTCCAAGATCGGCAAAAGGTGGATGAACCGGCTACCGAAATTGAAGCTGAGGACGAAGTGGTTGGCTGCTGGCTTGACTGGGGAAGAGGTGACGAAAGAGTATGGAAGTTGTACAAATCATGGTTCATGTGAGACCAGTCCACCAAACCTGCAGCAGCTGCGTCCTTGCAGAATGCAACATCGTAATGGAGCCAAGCCTTCCCAGGGAACTGGCGCGACGTCTTGAGAATTAGCAGCTTGTATTGTGTCATGTCCTGCCATCTGGAAGAATGAGCACAGCAGAAGATCCACGAGTACACAGTGAATGCTTCAACCCATGTCACGATATCAGTGATCTCTTGCACCCTTTTCTTGGAAGAACTCACGAGAAGTTTGCCATCAAGGTACGTTTGGGGCTCTGTCTCCTGGGCTTTCAAGTTCTCTGCTAGCAAGTCAGCAAGATCCACAAATTGTCCAGACCTAATTTTTGTCACCAGCTTCTCCGGGATAGGGGAATAACCGGGGCCAACAACAAACGGCCTATTCAGGGATGTTGAGGTAGAGGCGATGGAGGAATTAGAACCAAAGGAGACCAATGGCGTGAAAGACTGGTTGGAAGATGGCAATCCATTCGCAGCACCACGAGAACCAAACAATGATGGCGAAGATAAAGAAGAATTGCCTAACGTGCAGTATGTTGAAATAAAGGGAGGAACGACCAAATTACCTGAGGACTGGCCTGCAGAAGAAGGCAGTGGTTGGTTAATGACCACAGAACCGGATGACGTCGTGCCCGACGCCGCGTTTCCCGCTGTCGAAGAACTCGATGAGTGACTTTGCAAAGCCGCCAAAATGCGAGGTAACGTATCCCCCAAGGCTTGTGAAAACGCTTGACTGAGGTCCTGTTGAGAGAGGACGAAGGAGGGCGGAGTGGACACCGGAGTCGAAGAAATGGGAGGACGTACGACCGAAGAGGGAGAATCGGCTGAAGAAGAAGGCTGACTTGAATCCAACATGGCGGCCACACTGTTGTTTGTTGCACGACGATGTGCCATACCAAACGAAAGAAACAACGGCAAGATTCGAAAACGACGAACGAAGAACAAATAATGCACACGCTACTCCGGAAGGAAGCCTTGAAGATGAGGTCCCATGAACTGCCACGCAAATAACACGCTAGCGCCTGTAACGCTAAACACACTTCAGTCAAAGAGCACATGGGATCTGGCGCATGCCCATGTACGAAACGCCACTGACTCCAGACAACACTGGCGCTCTTTGTTGTTAACTCCGTTAAATTGCATTTAACTGCATTATATGTGGATTCCAGAATGAGCAGTATATGTTCAAGTGCTGGCCAAGGTCCTTGGGTTGTTTCTATGGCAAGACATTTTGTCCTAAATACTGACTTCTCCCACCAACTACTTGGGCTTCAATTTGGGTTGCATTTTTAAAAGTATCATTTTTCTTCTCAACAAAAATGAAGCAAAACATTGTTGTCCACAGCAGCTTTGTCATTTTGTTTTCACAGTAGTGCAGTTTTATTGGAAATCTCATACATTTTGATGCATTTTTGCTGATTGTCCACACTAAAAGCCCCGAAAACGTTGATGGAAGCAATAGTATATGACTCTTTTTTCATCACCTGTCTGCCCTAGAAACAGTGTTTTCAAAATGATACATTTTCCAAAGACTCCACTTTTAAAACTGTTTTTGAAAGTCTCCATTTTCATCAGTGTTTTTGGGCATTTTAGTGTCGATGATAGGCAGAAATGCATCAAAGAGTATGCATTTTCAAATGCAAATGCATCAGTGTGGAGGGGCCTTAATTAAGTGTTATCTATTACCACAGGACTATTAAAATGGCTTTGTTGGTATCGCAAATTAAAACTAATAATTTGTAAACAAAGTTAACTTTAATAATGTATGTTTTCCATCTGTTCTTGTTAGATCGCACTGGTGGTGGGAAATTTTGTGAAGAGTATGAATTGGCTACTGCCACGCTTGAAGAGTTTTTGGAAACATTGAGGCGTGAACAGGAAGAGAGGAGAAACATGATCAAAGTTCTGGAAGATGGGGAGGCTTTCTGTGATGTTTCATATGGAGAAGTGAAAGTGATAGTTCATGTAAGTGCTATGTCACAGGGCTTTTGTTCATGTCTGTCTGAAGGGAAGGCAGCCTACTTTTTGGGTATACTGTGAATGCTTGCAGACAAGCCATACCCTGAATTTTAGAAGGTCAATATACAGCAGCAAAGCCCACTGTTAGCATGCAAAATCAATGACTAGTTAGTGCTTATGTGCTTACCAATCTTACATGTACTAGCCTGCAAACAAAGACATATTTCTTCCGGCCGTCACTTGGTTCAGCGTTACCAAGTGGCAGCTGGAAATACGTCTGCATTCACAGGCTGTACATGTAACTGTAGTGCTAAAAAAGAAAGTGATGTGGCTGATCTTTTAGTCTTTATGGTGCTCCATACATTGTGACATGAGATCTTTTTCTCTTTAGTGGATTCACTGAAGAATTACCTTATAGAACAGCTCTAGCACTCACTGTGTGTTCTGTGTCATATGTATTTGCTTGTGTCTGTCTCCTGACCAAAACGTGTCTTGATATATTTGTAAAGCTACAGTCGAACCACTAACGGCAACCTTTCTACAACAGCCACTTTTTGCAAAATCTGCTAGTCCTGGGCTATCAACGGTGACTGTTCTTTGCATGCTGACCGTAAGTCAGGAAACAGACAGTAGAGGTTTATTTGCAAGATGTTTCTTTGTTGTAAGGAACTAATAGTGTGTTGTCTTTTTGTGCATTCGTAGGCTTACAAGACCTTTGGGAATCGCCTTACTTCCCTAAAGAAAAAGGTTGACGGCAAGGTGAACAGGCTTGCGCAGAAGGAAGCAGAGAAAGCAAAAACTGGGCCTGTGTCAGCACCGCAAGCTTCATTCCTCACATCAGGTCTTCCTGATGTCGCAGAAGGATCAGCACCATCAACTCCAACACAAGCGCAACAAGCTACTTCAGATGAGGCTAAAGCTGTTGATCCAACTGTGGACAACATTGAAGTTGCTGATATGGACATCGAGGATGATTCAGACAGTGAGAAGTCAGAGACAAGTGAGGAGGCAAGTGCCGAGGATCCCAAGAGTAGCAATGATCAAACTCCCAACTCCACAGGAAGTTCTGATTCCCAACCAACACAGTCAATGACTCAAGAGCTTGACATTACTCCGGTGATTTCTCCTGTTCCCAGTGTAGCCCCTGCTCGACCTCTAACTCCAAATCTGGGGACCATGATGCCAATGCAAGGCTCCATATTGCCCAGTCAGCCTCAAGTTGTCCCTCCTCGTCCACCAGTTAGAATGGTAACTCATCCGTTCATGGGAGTACAAGGTGTCCGTTTTCCAGCACATACACCGCAATTCAGACCTGGAGTTCCTCCAATACAGCCTCTCCCTGGAATGGCTCAGAATCAGTTATTACAGCCATCAGGAACTTTACCTGGTCCTGGGCAAATGACAGGCCAAGGGCAACCTTTTTCATCAATACCAAGAGCAGCAGGGTTACTTCCCAGTTCAAATGCACCCCTGCCAGGCAGCATGGGAACTTTGCAACAATTTCCACTTGGTAATGGTTTCGTACACAGCCAAGCGCCACTGCCAGTTGCTGCAGCTACTGTTCCAGCCCCTGTTCAGGTCATAACTAACTCTGCGGCAGTAACTGACATAATGAAAGATAATGCAAGTCGTCCACAAGTTGCTCTTGATGTTGGATCGCCAGATTCAGAGGCGTCTGCCCCATCTCCAGTAGAATCCCCCGAGCTACATTTGGCGGAAGGCGACGAGACACCAGAAACGACTCCAGCTCCCCTCGGTGATGTGAATGTAAATGGCAATACTGGTTTTCAGACAAACAAGTCATTTTTTGAAAATCCGGTGAAAAACCCAACAACCAGTCTAGTACCTGGCTTTTCCGGAACACAATCAGTGTCCAAAACTTCATCTGAATCGCCGTCATCTTCCAGCAGCACACCTTCCATTCCTGACCAAGCTACAGGGCAGGATAGTGCTTTGGTGAAAAAGGACAATGGACAGAAAGTCAGTGCTGTAGACATTTTGGCTCAGTTACTAAGTAGAGGAAGGAAACTGCAACAACCAAATGATGCCGATACGAAGTCTGTCCCCATCACTGCTCCAGTTCCTTCCTCTATTGCTGCTCCGGTAGCCCCGCAACAGAATTCTGAAAAGCCACAAAGTAAACCTCTTCTGTCCTTGATTGATTCATTATTCCCAAAACTGAGTGACTCCATAAAAACATTGAAAGAGAAGGAAAAAGTTGTTAATTCATCGCAATTCAATTCTCCAGTCATTGCCACAAGTTTACCTGCCCAGCCATTACCCAGTGAAAGTCATTTCCCACATCCTTCCAATGTGGCTAGTGAGCAACCAGATTTTCCACAGTCAGGACTTAAGAGCATTTTGAAAAGGGGAGCAAAATCTGATGATGAAGTCCTCGTACCTAGTCAGACATCCCAAGCATTTCGACCAAATGATGGCGCATTTGAAAGGCATTCCATGAACCACGCTCCCGTGACTAATGCGCCACACCAGGGTCCTGTAAGAGCAGACCCGACCTCAATCTTCTCAGAGGAGAGACCTATGGGACGGCTAGTGGAAAATGAAAGGAATGACACAGAGCCAGGACCGAGACATAATCAGCAACAAGGTAACAGGATAAATGTTAGTGACGGCACACCTGCGGCAACACCACCAAGCCCTCTCCCCCGTCCAGGTACCCATTTCCAAGGTCCTCCTGTTAGAGGAGGTTCTCCTCGGTTCCCCCAGGAGCGGCCTTTTGACCGACCGTTGGACATGTCACCCCGTGGAATGCCACCATTTGGGCCTAGATTACCTTTCCAAGATGCTCATGGTCCTCATTTCCAACAGTCCAGAGATAATGCTGGTCCACCGGTTGAAAGACATGAAGGTCCGCCGGAGATGCCTAGGCGGATACCTCCTGAACAGCCATCCTGCGGTCATTCCCCTAGAGGTGCTTTCAGAGATGGTCCTCTTCGAAGGCCTCCAGACACTTCAAATGTTCATCCGGAGCATCATTATATTGAAACAACAGCCCCCACCAATCCCCCTGACATGCCATTGGAAGACGTACATGCGGGGAAGCCTCGTAATAACGAGGAGGCTTTCGTTGATGGCCCACCAGGGATAAAAAGACCCCCAATTGAAGGAGCTCCGATTCACCAGCCTGATCCTCGACAATCACCTCATGAACAAGTTCCTAGAGGTGACGGCCCTCCGCCTCACCGTGCTTCTTATCCTGGAGTGATGGATGATGTACAGCGGAGAAGAGAGTTTGAGCGTTGGGAAGAACACCGGAGGGAACCTTTCTTTGATCATCGAAGAGGACCGTGGGACTTTCCCCATGATCATCCGGGCCCTCCTCCTCCTGACTGGAGAGGACCGCCAGTATCACCTCGTGGTGACCCCAAACGAGCGGACTTTCGCGAGGACGATCCTTCCATGTGGACTTCATTCGAAAACCCAGGAAGGTCGCCTAGGACTTACGAAGGATTCCGAGAAGCCCCCCCTGAATTTGATAGATTTCACGGTTACGGGCCGCCGGGTAGAAGGCGTCACTCCGTAGGAGACTTTGAAAGTGAACGAATGCACTTTCCTCTGAAAAGACCTGGGCCACCGCCGGTCCCATTTCCAGGGCCTGCAAAGCGCCCTTATTATTAATCACTCTCGGCAGTGCGTTGTTTGTACGTTTGTCTCCCTTACTTTGTTAATCTTATTTAGACACCAAACTGTGATCTAGTCACCCAAGGTTAGCGAAGAAATTTCGTCCTGTGTACGGCGATATGTCTGAGCTATTCTAATCGTTGTGTTTCACGGAAAGATAAAAGCAACTCGCTCTATTTGTAACAAAGTGACTTCCTTTTGCTTCCGTCATTGACTATTTCCTCAACCGTTTTTACGTTATGGGCTTATAGGCTTCAAGAAAAATCTAATGAATGAATGAATGAAAACGAAACAATACAATCTAGTTCTTTATGTGGGGAGGGATGACACGTTCATAAGGATTTTTTTCTTCAGTGTTGAAGCGTGGTACGTTTTGTCAAGTTTCAGTGAATTTATATAATCAGTGTTTCTGCAGTAGCTAGTTACAGTGTACTCTTTCATCTGGTTATCTCTGTTCTCCGAAAAGAAAATCAACTCCATTCGTCTTGTTAGAGCCCCCTTTTGCCATCAAGACGTTGCTAAGCAACATATAGTCTGGTGGAAGAGCTGGCGTAAAAGAGAGCTAAGTACTCGCCTGATTTCTAATTTCGAATTGGAAGCCGTTCGAATGCTTGGTAGGGATGCTCCCGATACGGTAATCTGTTGCTCTCGTATTGTTAATAGGATGATAGCAATTAGTGAATATTTGCCGAATTCTCAACGAAATGAAAAGTGAAAGTTTCTACAAGGAACACTTATGTGAGGATTTTTATCTGTTGAATTGACTCGAGGTTTCCAGAAATGGTACTGAAAGATATCCTTACTGCCGTCATTGTTCTATTGTTAATGGTGATTATTAAAAACTGGATCAATCATTGGCTTAGCTCTGAAAATTTGGTAAGCGTACGCGTTATTTGTGGTGGGGGCGTTTTTATTTTTATTTGCTTTAGTTCTCGATATGTTGGGGGCGTTTTTAAAACTAACAGATATTCCAGTCGTGCTTGTACGCGCCTCTGGCGATCTTTCATCTCATATCCGACGCGCGCTCGTGGAATAATTGTTAATTCTGTTGAATCCTGCTATCCATCCCTTGTTTCCGCATGCACGAAGATGCGTACTTACACAGATGTGTAGTATTCTCCTTCAGGCAATTCAGGTCGTAGTGAAGTGGTGGTTAATTCTGGATATGTTTGCATGGTATGTGATGGTTTAATAATCAAAAAACAATTTTTTTCTCAGCTCCATATTTTCAGTTACTATAACGTTTTGTAAGGCTCTGGATTCCTGCATTCCTTAGCTTTTCGTTCAAGAAGAGTTTCACCCACGCTATTATGCGATTATTTTTACAAGGAAGCTGAGAAAATATGTTATTTCTGGCAAATGAGCTTGCGAAGAAGGCCGAAATAACTATTTTGCCGGCACGGAACATAACGCGGCCTGGGCTCCAGGCCGGTGCATCATGGGTTTGAGCTTGTTTGGGTTGTTCTTGCCAGGCCCTTCCCAAATAAACTTATTTGCCTATTAGCTGTGTGTTCATTCGTTGTGAAGTGGAGACAAAAATAGCCCCTGTTTAAGGTTATTCCCCAGTATTGCATTGCGCATCCCTACTGCGCATAATTTCACGCGTGATTAGCGCGCGCGCATTAGAGAAATGACGGCTTTTTCTTTACAGCTGGTCCTCGCCATAGAGGTAAATCGTCATTTTCTCGCAAACGAGTATGGTGACCTATCATTATTTTCTGTTGTTTTGAATTGAGTAATAAACTTCTCTGTGTAAAATAAATATGGACCAATTCTCAGTTAGAACAAAAAGCAATCGTCGGAAACGTGAATTTAGCAAGCAATCGTGACTACAATCATGGTGCTATTATAAGGATTTATATGGGTATAAACAAGGTGCTGTTGCTCCTAAACGAACATGGGGACCCCTCATTTTTATTTCAAAATTTAAGTTCCTATAATGTAAACAATCAATAGGCAAAGTTTGACAAAAATCTCAGTGTAGTTTCTATTTCAGTGGAATGACCTTAAGACAACACGTTGTACAAAATTGAAAAGAAGGCGTGATCAAGCGATTGCGTCACAGCTTACCTTAAACACATGGTAGACTGGTAACGAGTACTGGATGTAGTAACTTCATGGAGAAATATGGAGAACTGAGTTATTTTTGGATCCAAATCATGAGTCTTAAAAGGAACAAAAACGAAAGCCCTGGCTGACTAAGGAACACTACCGCTCTGACAGATGCTTTTGTAAGTGCAAATGATCTATGTTTACATTTTATATATTTTCTTTCATTACAAAACAACATCAAGACTTTGCTAGGTATTTGTTTTAAATTTTCACTAGGATTGGATAGTCGTGGAGGGCACTTGTGCCTGTTATGTCAATATCAGACACTGCAGGATATTATGATCAGGATCTTAGCTGTTACACTGCGACGTCAAATCAACTCGACGATTTTTAAACCACAGAAGTCGAAAATCACGTTTGGTTATGAAGGAGTATTTCGCCAATTTCGACCTGGAGGACCACAGCGATCGTTTTGTTACTGTGCATCTGGACCTATTAAAGCTGCTGACGATGCAGTGGAATATCCTTTAGAGGTACGTAAAAGCAATAATATCATTTCAGTGATTAGAAAATAGTGCTTGAAACGACGCTTGAAAGTAGTTTCAAGATTTGAAATAATCCGCCATTTTGCTTGAGTCCGCGAAATTTCAGCTGTGTTGGTATTTGAGCATGATCGGCAAGCACCATTATTTTCGCTCCAAAAAAAGTATAATCCACGTTGTAAAATATGTCGGAAACAGGCTTAGAGGAGAAAGTGGAAAATATGAATGTGGAAGAAAAAGAGCCTAAAACACAGAAAGGCAGAGAGAAAGCTAAAGGAGAGAAGAAAAAGAAAGAAGATACTAGTAGTGGATTTCCCTTAGAAGTAAGCATAAGTCCATTCACGCGAGACTAGACTTCGGTCATGTCGCACCCCCTTTACAAACTTGTACATCGTAAAATTCATTTCTTTTTGTGGAGTAATGTTTAATTAGCCTTAAGATGAACTACATTTCACTTCATCCATAAGAGGATCTAGGAGACTTATTATTTTTTATTACTGATAATTTCAAGACCAACATGCAATTGTTCGTGAGATCAAGAGTAAGCTTACAATTAAGGTTTCGCGATTGAAGTAGTAAATATTTCACGTGCTTCGATCAGAAATATTGAGTAGCTTTCCTTTAAAAGAAGTCACGGTTGTCTTTGTTTGGAATACTGCAGATACTGTTAAAACACAAGTAATATTGTTTGCCCAAATTATGCTTGAGACTGAACACAGTTTTAACTTGATATTTTGAATTCCCTGTCTGGTCTGAAAGGCTGATGCAATATTTTGATTTTACGCCAAGGGGCGAGGACTTGTTTGTCTGGGCCATTAAAGTGCATATTGATGCAATTAAAGTTCACGGTTATGAATCAAAAAAATCAATTAATTTTATTTACCCTTTTATGCGAATTATGGTGACCTTGATTGGACTTCAAATTTGAAATTATGAAGTGTCAAGTGTCAATTATGAAGTGTCAATCAGTATAATTAATTCAGACATTTATCACTGTAAACATTAATCAAGGGAGGGGAGCAGAGTGTTTCTTGCTTCTCATACTCTTCTCTTCCTTTTCTTGTACCATCCCATGACTCCCTTGACTGTAATTGAAGATATTACCCAGTAACTTATTTTAAAATGAAAATCTTGCATTTGTTCTGCTTCTCGGCTTCTCTTCCTGCACCTGTAGTCTCAGGTTCCATTTCTCTGTATGCATCTTCTTACTCTCTTATATTGAATGACAACTTTCCATGTTAAACTTTACTTGCGAGAGTACAGTAGTATTTATAGCTATAGCTTTTTCATTTCATGTTTTCTTGAAGCATGTACAGTGTACTAGAAGTGAAATTAATAAAATTATTGGCACTCTTTGCTGATTAAATGTTTTATTCAACAGTTGAACCCACCTCCAGCCTTTATAGCTGAGAGAGACATATTATTTGACAGGCTGAAGGCAGAGTATGATGCCAAAATTGAAGGTAAAAAAGTTTAAGTTTATGTGTAATCATATTATAAGTCTTCTTTTTGTTATTACAAATACTGATTCTAGTGCTTCCTTACTCTCACCAGCCAAAGAGAAGACACCTATCAAGATCACATTACGGGATGGTAAAGTAGTAGATGGACTGGCATGGAAGACTACACCATATGAAATTGCAAGCTCCATCAGGTATAAATGTTATGTCTAAGTTTGTAATAAAGTGAAACTTATCTTACGTGACAGGACTCCTGATTAACTGGACACCCTTTACAAAGCGCACCCTAAGTCTGGTCCCAAAATTGGTATCTTGTGTAATACCCTCTTCAGCACACACCTTGGTTAAAAGGTACATGTAGGAGACATGAAAATGATTTTTTTTTTGGTTATTTCTGTTGTTGAAAACCTCGATTATGGAGATGCCAGCTGAATTTACAATGCAATTTTCGATTGTATGCTTTACTGAAACTTGAATTCAGGATAGCTCAATTAACAGTCTGGAAGATGAATATAGAGAAACAGTTGAATGTTGCTATCAAATATTGTGCATTTCTTAATAACCTCAATTGAGCAAATCTCTCAAATGTTTACAATTCTTTATTTTCTTTCTAGCCAAGGGCTTGCTGATAACACTGTTGTTTGTAAGGTCAGTGATTTATTTTGTGCCTGTATTCAGATTTTCTATTGCATCAGTTTATCTCTCAGGTATTTCAGAGCTCTTTAATTTGTCAGTTGACACGGCTTGTACTTAATTTAAAATATACTGTAGTTGAAGAAGCTAGTCATAAAAGGGGATAAGTGACGTTTTTTTTTGCTTTTCTTTTTTCTTGCTCCAAATTAGCTGAATTTTTGCATGTGGTCTTCAATGTAATTGAAAAACGTGGTTCTGTATTTTTGTCGCTGGTTTTTGCTTTGTTTTCGAGTTAAAACGTAGGCAAAAAACTTGGCTTTTCCTAGCCATGTCTTTAGGAGTTCATTTGTTGAACAGCAAACAGGCAGACTGTTTATAGTGTATGAAGTCAAAACCAAATCCCACAGCATATAGAGCGGAAATCTGGGAACGGATTGTTTACACCGGTTATTGTGACGTGAACAGAACACGTGAATCGATCGAGCGTCAAACGAAATGCCATCAAACAAAAAATAGATGTGCCGCATTAGAGCTCTGTCAACTAATATCTTAAGCATTGTTTTAAAGTACCTTGTATGCGTGCCTGGTGGTTGAGAGGCATCATAAAGCCTCGATAAACCCGTAAGTCATCAGCACATTTTAAAGAATCAAAACATGTTCTGAAACTTCGAAGGCAGCTGATATACCGTAATCGTGTTATCGGCGTTTGAAGTCAGATCGAGCCAGGTAGCAAAGTCCAAGAGCAGTTCTTGCCCAAGAAAAATACCCTCTGGTGAGTTGTGGCCCATTTGCCAAGCGTTGCTAACGTCAAAGTTTGGAAAGCGAGAACTGGTTTTAGACTTACAAAATTTGTCTTGTATCGACCGCCATGTTTTCCCGCGCACGAGGTGTAAAGACCCTTCCCGGCATGCATTGCGATTACGTTCTGCGGATGTTTCTCAAACTGGTGACTAGATTTAAACATAATAATGGCCAGCAAGTGGCGATCGATTGTAACAGATCTGTGATCCAGTTTGCGTTGATTTTATTTCAAATCGGCATGATTTGTAGTGTTTTGAGCTTCTGGGATCAGGGGACATGCAGATGTATGGAGACCCGTACGTTGCGCAGAAGGGTTAATCTGTTAATCTGTCAGCCCTATTTATAGAGCGTTTTCACGTGGAGTCATCGAATTCTTAAATCCAAAACTAAACAGCCACCAAAGTTGTTATCCTCATCAGGCATAAGAGGTACCAGCGCATTTTGAACTTGGAAGTTATGGCGGTGCGTGACATAAAGCTACGATCGCGTTTGTCGAAAACTATGTTTTATCTCGTGATTTTTTAGCCATTTAAGACGTTGCCGTATTTGGAAAAGTGCTTATTGAAATGTTTATTTGTTTCATTTTATTTTTATTTACACCTTTTTTTGACCTGAAATCAACATTTTTGAGCTTATATGTTGCGTGAAATTACCATTTTCAGGAGCCCATCATGGGCTCCTACCATTTTGCCGTTTTCTAAGTGAAACCAACATCCTTGCCGTCACGCGTTAACGTCAAATCAACATTTTAATCTATTTAGACTTGAAATCAACATCATTGAGCTTATGCGCTGCGTGAAATTACCATTTTGCTGTTTTCTAAGTGAAATTAACATCCTTGCCGTCACGCGTTAACGCGAAATTAACATTTTAACCTATTTAGACTTGAAATCAACATCACTGATCTTATGCGCTGCGTGAAATTGACATTTTGCTGGTTTCTAAGTGAAACCAACATCCTTGCCGTCATGCGTTAACGTCAAATCAACATTTTAACCTATTTAGACCTGAAATCAACATCATTGAGCTTATGCGATGCGTGAAATTGACATTTTGCTGGTTTCTAAGTGAAACCAACATCCTTGCCGTCACGCATTAACGTCAAATCAACATTTTAACCTATTTAGACCTGAAATCAACATCATTGAGCTTATGCGCTGCGTGAAATTGACATTTTGCTGGTTTCTAAGTGAAACCAACATCCTTGCCGTCACGCATTAACGTGAAATCAACATTTAATCAACATCATTAAGCTTATGCGTTGCGTGAAATTGACATTTTGCTTGTTTCTAAGTGAAATCAACCTCCTTGCCGTCACACGTTAACGTGAAATCAACATTTAAACCTTTTTTGACCTAAAATTAACATTTTTGAGCTTATACGTTGCGTGAAATTGACATTTTGCTGCTTTCTAAGTGAGATCAAAGTCCCTGCGGTCGCAGCGGGCCGATCCTTTGTTATGATAAACCGAGGCGAGACTTCGACTTATAACAAAGGCTTGGCTTGGTTATTATAACAAAGGATCGGCTCTGTTTATCATAACAAAGGCTCGCCTTCGTTTATTTGCAGCCTCGGCGGGAAAAGGGCGTTAGGTATTTTAATCAAAAGTGAACTTTGTCGAAAACGCTCCAAATTTCGCATAGAGTTTTGTTTAGGTATGTTTAGCAATGTCCCGTAGTTTTTCTGCTAAACTTTGCTTTGTTTTCAGGATATTGTGTATGCAAAAAACCACTCGGTTTTCCTAGCGGCGTCTTTATAAAGCGAAGCAAAAACCAGCGGCAAAAATACAGGAACACGTTTTTCTATTACATTGAAGACCACATGCAAAAATTCAGCTAATTTGGAGCAAGAAAAAAGAAAAGCAACCAAAATCGTCACTTATCCCCTTTTATGACTAGCTTCTTCAGTTGTTGATGTACAATACAAGCCAGGGTATTTCATTAATTGAGTAAATGAATAAGATTTTAGTAGTATAGCCAGCTAACAGAGTAAAACACCCACCCAATTATATGTAAGCAAACATCAATGCTTTGCAGGTTAATGGTGAAGTTTTTGACTTGGATAGAGTCTTGGAAGGAGATTGCACCCTAGAATTTCTTAAATTTGAAGATGATGAAGGTAAACTAGGGCTGCTGCAGATTATGAATTTCACTGTACATCATCCTATTTTTGTTTTATTATGTCCCAGCCAGCAGGCTGTGCCAGGTCATGACAGTTCATGGAGTTTAGGAACTAGTTTCTGTCAGGAATGAAACTTGTTTGTGTGGTTCTTGTTTTGTAGTATTCATCATTGAATTGTGAGAGTGTCAGTTAAGTTGCTGGCACACACGTACATGTAAGTTGTGTACGAGTTGTTGAGTTACATATGGATGAAGTCACTGCAAACATCATAGGTCTTTCTTTTGTTGTTGAATGTTTATAGTGGTCGATGCACTTAGCTACAACCAGCTAGTTTTCACGCACGCCCCACTTAAACTGAAAGAAACAAATATTGCAAATAAACATAATAGGCTTAAAAATCCCAGCTGGCAGGAGGTAGACCAGTTGGCTATTTACAAGCATGACTGAGGCATTGAACTGGGGTCTAGCGAGAAACAACTCTAGCTTAGTGGTCAGAGCAGGACTTGGACCTGTGACCTCTGGATTTCAAGTCCAGTGCCCTAACCACTCAGCCATGTTACCTTCATAATTCCATCTGTAAAGGACATGTTATTATATACAATAATGATACCAAAAGAAGAAAGAAAACAAGAATGGTAAATGCAAATGTATTGGTGTCTGATCAAACCAGCCAATGCTTTGATGACACCTACAAATGATAATGCATTGGTGACAATAATTATTTTATTTAGTAATTAATAATACTTATTGATATTAATATTTATTTCCTGCAGCCAAAGCAGTGTTCTGGCATTCTAGTGCACATATCATGGGTGAAGCAATGGAGAGACACTATGGAGGTCATCTGTGTTATGGGCCGCCGATAGAGGAGGGTTATTACTATGACATGTTCTTGGATGGAAGGTTGGCTTGGACTCACACTTAATTTATTAAAGCTTGACACCTTGTTCAGTTTTGTTTTCTTTATTCCAAAGTTTGGTTCGATGTCCGGGCATATTACTTTGGAATTTTAAGATTTAATAAATCAGTCTTAAGAAATAAATTCCAGGTTACTTAAACACTATAATGTTTATTATACCAAAGTAGAAAGATTCTTGGCTTAGTATTAAGGCCAATGCTTGTGAACTTATATTTAGAATATAGCTGTGTGGCTGAGGTATATTTTTGAAGTTTTATAGTCTTGATTTTTTTGACCTTTTTGTGTGTTTTGACTGCAGGCAGGTGTCCTCAAACGACTATTCTTCTTTGGATACTTTAACGAAAAACATTGTGAAGGAGAAACAGCCTTTTGTAAGACTTGAGATATCAAAGGAAGACCTCTTAGTGATGTTTAAGGTATCACTTGAAGTTCATTTTGGTAATAAATTATTACCATATTTACCCCTGTATAATGCGCACCCGTATATAATGCGCACCCTGATTTTCCGGACAATTTTTGAAAAAACAAAAAAATCGTTGTTCAACAAAAGACAAACATTACAATGAGTATATTCCATTGCAACAGTTTAATAACATGAACTTTTAAGCTTACAATACTCAGGTAATTTGTGTTGACCTGCCGGTAAACTTTCCTGAATCACAAAGCAGTTTTTTACAACAGTTTCGAAGTGAGCGATAATTTTAAGATTGTTAACAGTACCTCAAAATCCGTAAAAATCCTCTGACTCTGAGTCAGATGCGAAGAGCTCGTCTACAACCTCATCTTCTAAAATAGATTCATCATCTGAAGAACTGTCGAAAACACAATCATCCTCGGAACCATCCAGAGCATTTGTGATTCCACACTTTAAAAAAGATCTCGCGACCATTTCTCGTGGAATATCACGCCATGCTTCGCCGATCCACTGGCACATGAGTTCTTCGGATGGTTTCTTTTGTCTTCCAGTTGCTGTCAGTTCATGGATTCCCTCAGCCATCCATGCCATCCACCTTTGCCTGACTCTGTCCTTAAAAGGTTTGTTTAAACAGACATCTAGAGGCTGCAGTACTGAGGTGAGCCCGCCAGGAATTATGGCCAAATCCGTGTCCTCCGATTTCAGCAAACGTTTCACTTGCTCCGTCTTGTGTGCTTCAAAGGAATCCAACACAAGTAGACTTCTTCGCCGACTTAGACCTCCAATTCGACAACGCCAAACTTTTTCAATCCAAATTTTCATGATTTCGCTGTCCATCCAGCCCTTTTCTTGGACAGCAACTACGACGCCATGTTTGTTTTGGATCTTTGGCATGGTCTTGCGCTTGAAAATGACCAGCGGTTTCAGTTTGGAGCCATCTCCTGTGCATGCCAAAACGACAGTCAGGCGGTTCTTTTCATTTCCTGTGGTTCGAATCTTCACTGTTTTATAGCCGATTGTGCTGACAGTTCGATTTGATGGCATGTCAAATTGAATTGGACTCTCATCCATGTTTGCCACAAGATGAAGAGGATAGTTGTGGGCTCTTCGCTGCCTGATAACAAACTGGTGAAACTGCACGATTTTCTCTTCGTAGTCCCGTGGAAGACGTTGGGCGAGCGTGGTTTTCTGTCGCAACGACAAACCATTCCTCTTCATGAATCTTTGGCACCAGTGGTTGGAAGCCTTAAACTCGCCAGCAGCGATGTCATACTGCGGATGTTTAGAAAGTTCCATCGCTTTTAGCCTGATCATGGCCAGTAAAATCGCCAGTCCGTTGTTTCGCTTTTCTGTGATCCAAGCCATCAGATCTTGCTCAAGGCGAGGCCAAGCCGCTTTCCTTCCACGATTCGCACGTTGAAGTCGCGGCATTTTCTCTAGGTTTTCCTTGCTTCTTTGCCAAAGGCGGATATTGCTCTCGGCAATTCCAAACTCTCGCTGGGCTGAACGATTTCCATGCTGTTCTGCAAATTGTATAACTTTCAACTTCTCCGCTGTGGTGTAACTTTGTTGCTTCGTGTTTTCTGCTGCCATGATTGCCCGTAAGTTTACAATTATTCCAATAAAGATGCTTCAAAACAATTTGTTTTAATCTATCATATTTAAACAGCTGTTATTGGTTAGTTATGTTTTCATTATAACAAAAGTCTTAATCACAGCCTATTAAAACCAAGTTTATTGTTCTTTCGTGTATTCATGCAAATGAGTGTAGCGGTGTAATCAACAAACAAAAGGTTCCGCATATAATGCGCAGTGCAAATTTCGAACTATAAATTTTGGAAAAAAAGTGCGCATTATACACGGGTAAATACGGTACATAATTTGTTAGAATGAGTTGGATTTTAGTTCTCTTGCATATGGAACTCTGTTGTGTGTAGATCATTGTCACCCCTCCCTCCCTTCCCTCCCTTCACACACCTGCACCAACATTTGTCCTTGTGTAGGTTATGCCCTGATAATGGAATTGTTCCAGTGGAATCATAAAATCTCTTTTGGAAGATATTGGGTTGGTACTCAAAAAAACTAGTCTGTTCCAGGCTCTTGGTCAGTGGGGACGATCAAAAAAAGCAGGCAGGTGACGAGTGATGAGCGGGGTCTGGTAGAGAAAAAGGGGGCCAGACCCTGCTCATTGTGCACCTATGTGATCTCTTTATCTTAAGACAAAATGATGTGACATATTAACTTGTGAACTAAGTGGTAAGCAATTTAGTATTGTTAACCTTGGAAGAGACCTTGTGTTCTATTATACTACCTAGCTGCACACCTATCCTTGATTGAATTTATTATTTATCAAAGTATTAATATGTTATTTTTACAGTACAATGAATTCAAGTGCAGGATTATAAGGGAAAAGGTGAAAACACCAACTACCACTGTGTACAAGTAAGGATAAATTGGATTGATCACTGGATTTTGTAATCTAACATGATTTTGAATGATGATTTCTATTGATATTTGATGTAGTGCTTTTTGAGTGTAATTTCTGCCTCTTCCCCAAATTCTACATTGTGTATCAGTAACTGATCTACTTGGAATTGGTTACATAACTTCCCCCTCATCATTACTGTTCGTCTGGTGGCAGTTCTTGGTGTTCTTTCCTACTCTGTATAAGGAAAAAAAGTAAATCAGATGTTAAAATACCGTCAGAGATAATCTCTTTAATCTATTTAAGGTGTGGGCCACTGATTGACTTGTGCCGAGGACCTCATGTAAGGCATACTGGAAAGATAAAGGCTATGCAAGTCACTAAGGTATGTACAAAGTTACAGAACTATGGATGTTCTTTTTGCAGTCCTCTTGAATATTTTGTTTGTCTTTTTATTTTCAGAACTCTGCTACATACTGGGAAGGAAACTGTGAAGCAGAATCTCTTCAGAGACTTTATGGAATCTCATTCCCAAATGATAAACAGGTGTATTGAAATTATGTGTGTAAATGTCATGTCAGAATGTATGTGTACAGTGTACACTGTATTTAGTCTGTAACATATCACAAAATCCCTTTCATTTCCTCTACTTCCTAGAGTGAAGAATTCTCTGTTCTCAGAAATAATAAAACATTGACAAATAAGTGTTCTATTGTTGACATGAAGCGAGTTTCAACACTGTCTATTTTAAGAATTACCTTACCTTTCCTACAACATCTGTTTTGGACACTGAAAAAAAAAAAACATTAAAAAATATTTTCTTGTTGAGGTAGATGAAAGAATGGAAGAAGTTTCAGGAGGAGGCTGCAAAAAGAGACCACAGAAAATTAGGAAGGGTGTGTACAGCTTCTCAATATTAGTTTACTCTCTTGTTCTATTACCGGTATTGTAGCAGGTGCTCATTCAGGCTCTGGAAATCCTGTAAAGGCCTGTAGTTTTTGTTCTTGTCTTTGAAAATGGTTTTATAGGTTGTGTAAAGTTTTGGAAACCTAACCCCTATAAAAATAGTGAACATAAGTTAGGCAAAAAAGAATTTTTCTGAAATAAACTTAAGTGGCTGAGTTTAGCAAACTCATTAGGTACACAATATTTCTTTATTGGGGTCGTGAAAAGGGAGTATTGTTGAAGAACAAGAAATAAACTTGTGCTATTGATTAACGAACAAGTGCTGAAAATTGTATTAAACTAGTATGAGTGTAACTAAGGACTTTTCACCAAGTAAAAAATTGCAAAAAATATTAGGTAAAAAGCTGTTAAAACTACAGTCGAACCCCTGTTAAGCAGCCTCCTATTAAATGGCCACCCCTATTAGGCAGCCAGTAATCAAAGTCCTGATGAGCTTTTTTCTATTGTTTTTACCTCTATTAAGCAGCCAGCCCCTTTTAAGTGGTCATTATCCATTTCTGCGAGGGTGGCCATTCAATAGGGGTTGAACTGCATATACACTTTTGATCAGTGACATCATGATCACCCTGACGAAGGAGGATCTTAATGATCAAAAACATGAAGTGTTTACATAGTTTTCACAGCTTTTTTATCTAAACCTTTTTAAATAAAATCTTGACTGTTAACATTGATTTTACTTACAGGATCATGAACTGTTCTTCTTCCATGAGTTGAGTCCTGGCAGCTGTTTCTTTTTACCAAAAGGAGCTCATATCTACAACAGTCTTATTAACTTCATCAAGGTTGGATTTTTGTGTAATTCATTTAGCAACGAAAAATGTCACTGAAACTAAAATAATACATTGCTGATTGAACTGAATGGTAATATACACCTCACCTGTACAATCGATTAGTGACACCTAATGCCTTATACATTTACAGTATTAGTATACAACAAATGGGCTGCTAAAAACAAGCTTTGTTGACCAATGTACAAGACTATTCTCAGGGGAATATATGAGAAGCTTGACGATAGTATTTCCAATACCAAACTATGTGGTCGATCTGGACCACTGTAAAGCCCCTATTTCTCATTTGTTCCCATTAATCTGTTTGTTCTAAGGCCCAGGTGCATTGTCTTTGCTCTGTGTTTATTGTTTCATTTTTTTTTCCAATTTTAAGAACCTTGTAAATGGTGCAGGTTTCTTTTAAACTATGGCTTGATCCCCAAGAACTAGCAAAACATCAAAATGCACAATTTTCCTGTTCCTCTTGAGAGCATGCTGGGAAATTAAACCCAGGGGATCTTATGTGAAAGATACAAGTTCTGAACGTTTTCAATCAATCTGTTCTGTTTGTAATCAGGAAGAGTACAACAAGCGAGGATTCCAGGAAGTTATTTCACCAAACATTTACAGTACCAAGCTGTGGGAAACATCAGGTCACTGGCAGCATTACTCAGTAAGGACCACTGGATGTTCATTGATGTTGCTGCTTTTATGCCTAGGAGGGGCACTCCCAGAAAAGTTGGGTAGTGGTGTGCAGCCCACTTCCCAAAACCCTTAGCCTGTTTATGACCAAAATCTGGCATTTATGCTACCCTATTTATGACCTGGCCAGAAATTTGATACCTTATTTATGACCTTTGTAGCTGGCTCAGTTGCCCTAAACATAAGTTATGAAAGGCTTTTGTTGATGGACTTATTGATAATGATGAAAAAGTAGCTTCTTCTAAGAAACATTCCCAATTCAAGACTAGAGTGCTGCAATACCCTATCTAAGACCAAAATGGCCAAAATCAATACCCTATTTATGACCAAAACAGCTGAAAAACCCTACACTTTAGGGCTGCACATACCTTTATAGCCCATATAAGGGAGTACCCCCCCCCTGACTTTTATATTTATTAGTCAGGTTTTTTAACATGGCTGTGTTTGTTTTCCAGGAAAACATGTTCTCTTTTGAGGTGGAGAAGGAGCGCTATGCTTTGAAGCCCATGAATTGTCCAGGACATTGGTTAGTTTTTGGCTTGCTTGTCTGTGTATAACCATAGTGTTGATGGTCAGGGGCTTTTGTCCCAGGGACTTGCATTACTCAGGTCTATACTCATAAGAATATCAAATTTGTAAGAAACTATTAGCTAAAATATAAACAAAATTGATAAAAAGCTGTTATAACAATGTATGCCTACTCAGCAAAATTTTGATCTGTCAGCTAACAGACCTGAGATAGAATCATTCTACAGCCTTCACTGCCCATCACTTAATTCACACAGACAGTGTTATAAACATGCAGTGGTTTTCACCCAATTGTTATCTCTGTAATCTTTCAATGGGGATATGTGCTGTCAATCCACATGATAATCACTATCACGTCACATGATCAGTTCTCTAATTTTCTTCCCATGATTTGTTCCTTAATTCACATAAGCCATACTCATCACCTAATTTGATATTTATCAATGAAAAGATTACCCAGATCACTCTGTGAATTACTTTTGCGGCAGGAGGTCATCATTGTTGTACAAGTTAACCTTTTCAATTGTTTTTCAGTGTAATGTTTGATCACCGTCCCCGGTCATGGCGTGAACTTCCTCTAAGGATGGCTGACTTTGGAGTTCTCCATCGTAATGAACTGTCTGGTACACTGACTGGACTGACCAGGGTGAGAAGATTCCAACAGGATGATGCCCACCTCTTCTGTAGACCAGATCAGGTAGTTTTTATATTTATCTGGAGCGCTGCTATTGATGCAGCTAATAATACTTCTGCTGTCATAGGTACATAACAAATGAAGAGTTACCTTTGGGTCCAAGGTTTCTTTTGCATGCAATAGGTGCCTATAATAGTTGATGATTTACTTAAGGGCATTATTTTCTCTTTCATTGTGTTGTTGATTCCATTTTATGTTTAATTAAAGATTGGTGATGAAATTAAAGGCTGCCTGGATTTCCTCAAATTTGTCTACAGCAAGTTTGGTTTCTCCTTCAAACTTTTCCTGTCCACAAGACCTGACAAGTACATGGGTAAACTGGAGCTGTGGGACAGTGCAGAGAAGGTGAGATGCTAACATCTTGTGCACTTCAATCCTAACAGTGATCGTCATCTTCAGACAGCAGAAAGTAGTTATACTAATGTTGATAAGTGATAGCTGAGGGATAAAGTGCCCCGGTGTTAACCAAATGTTTCAGTCCTGTAAGTTCAGTTGCATTCTGGTGCATTTCTAGCACACACAAGTGATTTTGTTGGAGGCAGCTTTTAAAAGACAGCATAGACTGATTTTTCACTTGTTCACTAAACCTCAGAAAGATCTTATCATAATTACGTTGGTGAAACAAAACTGCTCATTAATTTAATAAACTTTGTGTTAAAAAGTACCAGACGCAAATGTTTGAAGTAGCTGGTGACCTTGCATCAGGCACCAACTTATTTTGAAAACCTTGTATTTGCTTTGTATGATTGGACCTCTTGTTCAGCAAGGTAAATGCATATTGGTGGAACAGTTGGTTAAACCCGAGGCATAGACTTAATTCATAACAGTGAATCAAAACGCTTGCAATTTTAAACCTAGAGATTTCAAACATTGTGTCTTTAATAGCTTGCCCCTGTTGTTTCTCCACACCTTATATACAGACTGTTTGAAAATAACTGCCCTTAACCCTCTCACTCCCAAGAGTGCCATGTGATACAAAATACCATTACATGCTCCATATTTGGTCAATTTTTATCAAAATTGAACAGCCCAAAGGTCTTGGATAGATCCGTCATTTGAAAGTATAAAATCGTATCTTCCTCTTAATGAGACTTGATAAACCACCCCTACAAATTGTGCATTTTTGTCCTCCTAGGCTTTTGATGTCAAGTTAATATCTGACAATAACCCACACATTAGGAGCTGCATATTAAGCTATAGTTTAGGGGCACACCTCAACTATACAAGGAGTGAGATAATTTTTAATGTTTTTCTTTTTTTGTTTTGAATGCTTTTCAATTGTAACTGAGGCTTCCTCTATGGCTGTTAGTATGATGTACAGTATCCCAGAAATAATTTCTTTCAAACAGATGCTATGTGTGGTCCTTGGGTCTATAGTTACCATTTTACAAAATATGTGGTTTTACATGCTTGTGGTCTTTCAAACACTGAGAAACAGAGACAGCCATTTGTTTCAATGGGTCAGTGGTATACGTCTATACAGGCATCTTTCATGCCCTCTTTAAATTCTCTTTTATCTTTATAAAGTCTCAAAGATTTTTCTGTTCATGTTAGGAACTGGAAAAGTCTTTGAATGAATTTGGAATGCCTTGGACATTGAACCCAGGAGATGGAGCATTCTATGGACCAAAGGTACAGTAAGTTGATAGCTTTATAGCCCATCAGGCCAGTGCTTATCTCTGGTTTCTGTAGCATGAGTTGACTAGGAGTATTTCTACCCACCCCCCTACCCCTCTTAGATGGGATGCTAGCCCATTGCATGGTTACCCCCAAGTATTAAATTCACAGGTTCCCATTATTTTATACACCTGGGTGGAGAGAGGCACTGTGAGAGTAGAGTGTCCTGCGCAAGAACACAACAGAATGTCCCCAGCCAGGCTGAGGGGCCTCGTCTACTTGAAAACTTGAAACTGCTTTATTTAAAATGCTATTGCTTAAATCCTTAATGCCTAGGTGTGGATTACGTCAGTGCAAAAAAGTTTTTCTTTTCACTGACACCTATCTTCTCTTTGCTAAGTGGCACATGAGATAATTCTTTTAATTCCGAGAAAACAAGTCTATTTTCCCCATACTTATACCCACTATGACTAAGGTAGGCATACATCCAGGGTGTGATACTACAAAGACGACAGAACATGACTTTATGGTCAGTGAGAATGAAAGTGTATTTCCGTCATAAGCAGAAATTTTATTTTTATGCTGGTGCTGGGGTCAGTCCAGGAATGGTTTTTGTCCAAAAATACTCTTTTGCAATTTTAAAATACTTGTCTCCTGGTTTCGACTCTGCATTGTTGTATTTGCCTAATTATGCATGACTCACTGTGTACCCTGTTCCACTCTTTACAGATTGACATTCAGATTCAAGATGCACTGCGCCGCTATCATCAATGTGCTACCATTCAGCTGGACTTCCAGCTTCCAGAAAGGTTCAACCTAACTTACGTCAGGTTAGAGCATTTTGCCTCTAGTATTCAAGCAGACCATCAAAAAAGATTAAATCCTTATTATTGTGTTATCTTACATTTGAACTTTTTTCTTTGGAAAGCTCTTATACTTTGTAACTAATGAGGCTTCAGTCAAAATGGACATTTCGTTTGTACCCGCTCAGCGTTTATTAGTCCAGGATTACTGACTTTGCAACAACTATTGTAAGTTGATGAGCTAAGCTGGAGTGCAAAATCTTTGTTAGTCTGGTCAGAAAATGTTTTATGGCCAAAATACCACCATCGTGACAGATGGATTTACTTTTATGGTATTTCACGCAAATATTTTCTGTACTGCACTAACAAGGCCATTGTTTTCCTCTTAAAGGAAAAAAGCTTTCAAACATTTTCTCACTCCATTTCTTTTTTTTTTCTCAATCTTTCTTCAAAAAATGTTTTTTTTTTCACCTCTGTTTTTATATATTTTGTTGTTGTTGTTGCAGTGGTGAAGGCGATGAAAAGAAAAGGCCAGTCATTATTCACCGTGCAATTCTGGGCTCTGTAGAGAGAATGATCGCTGTATTGACAGAGAATTTTGGTGGAAAGTGGTAATCTGGTTCACTTTGCCATAAAATCATTAGTGTCTTCCCACAAGGTATATTTTGTGCGTTCTGTCTTGATTTCATTTGTTTTTGTTCGAATTCCAGGCCGTTCTGGCTGTCACCAACTCAGGCCATTGTGATTCCTGTGTCTCCGAAATATGAGGAGTATGCAATCAAAGTATGTATTTAGTTATGCTACAAAAACTACGTAAGATACTATACAATAAAAAAAAAAACAAGAAAAAGAAAGAAAGAAAAGTGCCATAACGATGGTCATCAAATGAATCATTAATCCCCATGCAAGGCAGACCACCTTAAAGAAGAAAAAAAATACCAAAAATTAATCATTTTCAAAGTTAAGTGGTCCCTTTCTCCCTTATGTATAGGATCACAGGTTTTAATAAGAAGTTAGTTATGGAATTATTTTTATTTGTACTAGTAACGTCACTGTTGCGAAGTATTGCGCAGATTGACCGTGTTGTTTAGTTTACGTGTTTTGAATGCGAAAATCGTGAAACGCTACAACACACCACGCGCGTCTAGACGCTACGTGCTCGTGTGGGAAGATGGTTTTAGAAGAGTTTAGAGGCGTGCAGGAGATCACGCTATTGTTCTTCTTTATCTGTCATGTTTACACAAACTTTTCAGGTCTAGACGCCACGCACGTCTACACGCTTCTTGCACGTGTTGGAGATCGCGTCTTGTTCTTTTTCGTCTTTTGATAGTTTTGAAAGGGATTTTCAGACAACGACCTGACGTGTGTGCACGTGTTTTGAGTCATTTGAGAAAGAACCATGTGTTGAACGCGCGCGAATGGTTTTGAAGAAATAGTGTTATAGACAATTCTACCTTCAACTGCGCGCCACATTTGCTCTCCAAGTTCAAGTTTTTATCCTCCTTTGATCAAACCATGCGTCTAAAGTAGTTGAACTGGGAAGATATTGAACTGAGATTCGAAGCATATGCCCGTTCTTGATTCGTTTTTAGTGCTGAATATTGTTGTGTCCTCCTGCAGGTCAAGAAGACCGTGTTTAATGCAGGTTATATGACCGATGTGGATCTTGATCACGGCACCACGCTCAACAAGAAGATACGAAACGCACAACTTGCTCAGTACAACTTTATATTCGGTAGGTTTTGCTGTTTTGTTTCTCAAATGTTAAAAAGCGTGTAACTTGGCTTGCGACGACAGTAAGACATGACCGGTAACTAACTGGCCGCTCACCAAAACAGACACAATTCGAACACAATTCGAACACAATTCAAGCGATGTTTGGTATATTAAACTTCAAGGAAATCATTGTTGATAGAGAAATCAAACGACAAATTAATGTTCGCTCATGTAAACTACACAACTGGAAACTGGTCGATTTCTGGGTCAGAAATCGGCCAGTTTCCAGTTGTGTAGTTTACATGAGCGAACATTAATTTGTCGTTTGCTGGAAGGTAATTAGTTTCCAAGATGGCGGATTTCCAAACGCCCCACGAGCCCATTTCAATAACGAAACTCTTCGCTGATTTCGAAGATTTAACAACGACAGTGGCAAAACTTTTAATGGTCATATGACGCCTTTGTCTTGCTAAATGTCCGTTTTGGTTAAATTACTTTTGAACTCCGAGGATTGCGCTTGATGTTTTTTTCATCGCATTTCTTTCAGTTGTTGGCGAAAAAGAAGAAAATTCCAACACGGTCAACGTTCGTACGCGCGACAACAAAGTTCATGGAGAGAAAACCATCGATCAAGTGCTAGAAAAGTTTGCCTTCCTCGCCAAAGAACGAATCAAGGACAGTGAGGACGAATTTTAAATTAAAATAATGCAGATCAGTGTAAAATGTACCCAAAAATCTCAAGTTGAATTACTGACTTGAACCGCAGATGGTGGGGAAAAAAGTGAACAGGGGAATGGTAGGGGTAGAACTGTGTTACACTGTTCTTAGTAGTCGTTAATGGAAAAAGAATGTTTTCTACGCACACGCGTAGAAGACTTTCGTCAAGTGTGGAATCAAATGCTACCTGTTTCGCACCTAATCGAGTTCGCACGCACTGAGTTTGCACCCCTGAAGTCATTTATATACTTTCTATTTCGAGTTCGTCTTCACCTTCTGTAGATTAAAGAACGAGATGTAAACATGTTTTGTGTGATTTCGTTTCGTTATACCCACAATGTTGTCTTTTTTGCTCGGTAAGACAAAGATAAATTTGCAGCACTTGATCGCTAGTTGAGCCGATGTGGGTGCGAACTCGCTTGGATGCGAAACCTCCAGCTACCGTGGAATCACGTGGATGTAGCAAAATTTTAGAAATTGTTGCTATTTCGTAACGAAGCACAGTTGACTAAACGATGAAGCTGAAAGCGTTGTTTTCTTGCCCACGTTAGTTCCGCCTACTCCCTGTTCCTTCCTGTTTTAAAACAGATACTCCGCGTGATTTGGAATACCGTAGTTGCTTTTGTCCCTGATGTCGTGTGTCGTGTACCTCAACCCTGAAACCACGAATTTGTTACCTTCCTTTTTCTGTGCAATGGAAAAGCCCTCGGCGTAGTGTTTTCTATTGATAATTAGTCATAAGATCGGAGCCGATAGCTGTAGTTTTTGTGAGAAAACCGCTAAATAACACATTTGAAGCGTAAGCATGTAGTTAGAATTTAACTTGTAATGTTAAACAAAGCGGTAGCACGGATCGGTATTGTGATTTCAGTGTTACTATAGAAACGTGAAGAATAAAACAATTTGTAAGAAAGACATTTTGATCTGGTCTGCAAGAAATACTTAGTTGCTCTCTCATTCCGACTTGTTACCTTTCTTCCTCCGGGTTCTTTTTGGCATACTTGCTTAATTACTTTGCGCCGTTTTCTACTACTTTCCCTCGTCTAACTTGTCATTCCAACATTCTCCTAATTATCAGTTCCATAAGATCACCGCCTCTTGGTTATATCGTGTTTTTTTTTTAATTTCTGTTTCGTTTGTTGGATCTTCCCGCTTCCACTGAAGAATTCCTTATGCTAAATCGTAGGCCAGGACATTACTGGTGTTCAGGGATGAAAAGATGAACCGCTTCCTGCAGACTGAGACAGAAAACAGACACAGACAACGAGACAGCCAGACAAACAGCATTCAGTTCCTGTCTTACAAGATTTTTTTCAGTCTTTATCTTATTATTTATCAGCACTCGAAGGCGCCAAAGATGACACCACAGTTTATTTGCATTGTCCCTTACATTAACAGTTGCGCACCTTAGAATACGTTTCGTGCGCCGGTGGAATGGCTCATCGTGATAAATTAGCATACAGTTTTATTATTACAAACAACTGATAGCCATATCACGTACTCTATTTTGCGGTAAATATGTGGTTAACTTGGAATGTTTAAAGCGCTCCTGTTTAAATAGTGTATAATGGCATTTTTTTTCCTCTTTCGGGAGGTAGGAAATCTTGTTCGATATGTCAATTAAATTCACAAAAAAGCCAGTAGGTGACCGCATTTCAAGCCTCAAGGAGAACGCGAGAACGCGGGAAAACTCTAGAAAATCGTTTTCCGGTGTCGTCAGTTTTCGTGATAGATTGATTTGAAACGTAGTTAGATTAAAATGTAGTTAAAATGCTGTGTTGTGACTTGTAACCAACCAATAACAATTGTGATTTTGCTTTTAGAGTCGGGAACCTTCATTGTATATTTGATCACATTCCTGGGTTACGTTGCGTGACTAGTCACGCAATCTCCTTAGGAAGACTGCCTAAGAACGGTCGTGGAAAAAGAAGGCTCGAACCACATGACCGTTAAGTAAATTACCTTGTGGTGCATATCAGGAGAATGGAATGATGTTCCTTCCGTTTTCTTGAATGGACAAAATACTGAGAATTTCAGGAAATATAGTTCAGGTAAATGTTGATTGAAAGTCCAGGAAGGGCGTGCAACGACTATTGTCACGATAAACCACGCTTTGGTCACGTCTTTAGAAAATCTGCAAATGAATCGTACGGTACGCCATTCGTGAAAATTGTTGGAAGACTTCTGATTAGGTTTGTGATAATTTCCAGTTATCAATGATAAATCAGTCCTAAGAGCCTGAAGAAATGCTAAAGAGTTGTATTAATTCTTGAATGGTTTGTAGGGGAGTTAATAATCTTACATTGTTAACCGCCCGGAAAAGTGGTGTTCTCAATGCAAAGAGGAATAAAACACAATTATTCATGGTTTTAGTAGAACATGCTTATTCACTTAGATAGTGTAAATAAATGAGGACTACTAAACCCGTGTACAGACAGACGTCTCGTATTTCAAGTCGTCTGTGCGTAGGCTTGTCGATTGCATGCTTGATTAAACGAATACGAACAATTATTTTCGTAGCCTTATTCCACTACTTGTTAAAAGAAATTTGCAACCGACTTAATAGAAGGATTCATATTTTTTTTTGTTATTATATATATATTCTTATTTTTCCCATATATTATCAATACTGTCATGTACTTTGAACTGGATAGTAATGACACGGATTCATCGAAACGTCTTTTTTGTTTTAAAATGAGAAATATGAGGGGAGTTTTAATTAAGCGTGGGATTTTTAATTTTGTTAGTCAAAATCGTGTTGTCAGCAAAAAGTTCAAACTGTCAGAGGCTATAGGTTGCCAGTATATTCCGTACAGCACACTCGATGTTTTGACGTGATTTCAATGCGCGTGAGTAAACTCATGCAGTCTCCGTGAACCCAAAGTCACGTTCATCCAGTGCGCAGACAATATCTCATCCGGGAGTTTAGCGTACGATGATTACGTCATGGACCGAAGTACAACAAACCGATTAGTTCCCATTAATGTCGCGTGAATAAAAAAGTCGGTAAAATAGACCCGCCGCTTATAGAGTTCATAATTTTAAACTTTGCTCGGTGCATCATCAATACTAAAGCATATTTTAAAGAATTGTCATCTGGTAATCAATAAAATCATGTGACGGGAGGTTATGAAATAAACTTCACTGACGTCGCAATCGCTTCCTCTACTGACCTTGTATGGCCATTTTACGTCACGTTTTGTTTGTTCAACAGTTGGTTGGCTATATCAACTTTTTAGGGGTGCGTTTTCAGCGTTGGAAAAACCAATTTCTGTGCATAAACTATTTTTCGGTTACGTGGCAGCTCCGATCTAGGTTTCTAGAGTATTTACCCACGAAAACAGGGGAGTGTTATGGTAATTTCCTTGTCCATCAACCGGAAGTTTCACGGTTGATTGAACATTTTATGACATCCAGCACACAATGCTAGGTATTTTCATCCAGGCCACTTGGAACAGATAAAGGTTTGTACCTCGTGAAAACTTCCTGTTTTCAGTTGACTCATTCGTGAACACAGATTTGCTGACTGTATTGAAGTCACTTTGTTTAAGTGTGTCTTTTTGATCAACGTTTTGCAGATTCATCGTAACCAGCGGAGGAATCTTCAATATTGCTAAAGTTGCGTGTCTGAGGATCCAAGTTACCAACGAACACAAGAATTATATTTCATCCTTACGATATATTCAAGCTTTTGGATTCCCGTTTTTTCTGATAAATAATTGAATACAACATTTCCTCAACGTTATCGCACTGGAAAACATTATGAGTTTGGAAATGAGCGATCTGTTCGCTAACCAAGTGTTGAACATCAACGGGCAACCGGTCAATTTGGACTGCTTAGACATCAAAGATATTCTGGACGAGTCTAATCAAGGTTTCCTCGACCCAGCGTTTCTTACAATGTCCACAGAACAAGGTATGTACGATGTTTAACGATACGAAATGTAGTGATCTTTTCTGACAGGGTTTAAGCCAATCCAGCAACTCATTCATTATCAGGATATGAAAACTTTCGAATAGCGCGTGAGTGTAATGTGGGCCTGTGGGTTTCAAATGCACACACCTCCAGTTAATACCCGGTTTAATACCGCAGGAAAATGACGGAACAGTGCTCTGTATCTGTCGTTTTCCTTCAAGTTGTGGCAGGCTCTCTTCTTATATTTGATCATTTACATCCGCCGTTTCTGTCGCTGGAACCCGCAGCGGCATGATGTAAGATAATATAAATCAAGTGAGATGCTTTGTTGTTACATGTCTCCAACGATGACATTTTGTTCCGTAGAGTGTTGGAAAATTACGTTTTTTCAATTGAAGTTATAGTGCTGTTTTTACATCCACAATGCTTCCCTCTTTGTGACAAGGTTTTCAAAAGGAAAGAAATATTAGTTTTAAGAGTCGGCGTTGGAGTCTGATCCGTTTTCGCATGTATTTGTTATCTAAGCCGGTCGGTTAATGTACTTTGAATTGTCAGTGGTTGGGAAGCAACATCATAAGGCGGTTATGATGAGCAGTGTTAATACTCAGTTCGAATAAACATAGCCGGCTGGTTCTATTGTTGACCTTGGATGGCCTTGGGTAGTAAGTTGTCAGTTTCGTCGCGTGCTTGATCGTTGTCCATTACGCTCTGCATTTCGCTCTAAGTGCAAGCTTTTAATATACCATTTTTACCGTTAAGAGACTTTACTTTTTATATGTAACGAAATAAATCAGGCGGCTAACTTGTCAAGCGTCTAGAGATTGTTTATCTCAAGAAAATTACTAGATGTAAATGTGTGCATTTTGCAAAGTCGACGACGTGTTATTTGCATTTGGAAATCATGTCATGTAACTTTCCGAATATTCCTCGTGTTAAGTCGCGCTGATCGTATCGTTACTAATTAAATTGAAGTCACTTATATTCCTCTCGAAGAATTGGTCAAAATTCGGAATTCAACTTCAAACTCATTTCCGACAATGCGCCGAGTCTCTAAATTAAAGTTTTGCAATTACTTTGTCAACTTTTGCAGACTTTACGCTAGTAAATTAATAAGAACGGAAGGTTGCAATAGATAAGAGAAAAAATAATAATAATATAAAATATATTCATGAGACTAGATGAAACTAGGGTCAGGCTTAGTGAGAAGTTTATAAAGACTTGGAGTTATCAATATTTGTTTCCCTAGGAAAAGAAAATAAGTGCGTTTGCGACTCGGTATCTCCCAACCTCGTTTCATGCGCGGAGCGTGAATAGATTTCGTAAAGGGGTCAAAGGGCTTCATGACTCAATAACTCCTTATAGGTCTTGATACAGAGCGGTATTATCTCGCCCAGAAACCAATTTTTTTTGGAGTATACGTGACTAGAAAGTTATTTGACTCACTTCAATTCAGGAAAAAAAAAATTATCGCCAAACTTAAGTGATAGCTCATGTATGAGTTATAATCATGCAATCTTGAAAGTGGTTGTATAGTCATTGAAATTCTGAGCACGTTTCCATGCACTCGTTGGGTTTCGTCAAGCTTATTTATGGGCGATTCTGTGATAAGAAAAACTGATTCAAAAAATGGTTTGATGCGTAAGAAAAACACGGGGAAAAAACTACCACAGAGACACAAAAAGGCTGGAATAGGGTGTAACAAGCGCCTCTCATCACTCCCCCTAGAACGTGGATGTGGTTGTGGTACGGCTGCATTTGTAGGCTCGGTGCTTTGTTAAACCTGGTCTCCATGTTTATGTTTCTGTCTTTTTGGAGAGAAGGGGAAAAATCCCCCGGGTTAGGATAGGGAGTTAAGGTCTGGGAGGGAATGATCGTAGAGTTTGTACTTCCTTGTACCAGAAGCTCTTTTTTGTGGTTTGTTTGTTGTCATTTCCAGGCATCCATAGCATCGCGATCGTAACTATCATTTTAGCTCGCGAGAAAGAATACTCAGATCTTTTGTATATTGTGTAACCTGCGCCGGAAACGAAATCATTTATCGACAACGGAAACATTTCGTCCTTTGAACATTATTGTCTAACACGAATTCAGTAGTTATCCGTTTCGGATCCAAGCCTAAAATATCTATTACCTTCACTCTTTCCAATCTTTTTGTTTAATTTTACTTTTCGGTTGTCGGTGTGTCACACAAAAATAATTTCAGCATTCTTTATTCCCGTCAGTTAAACCCTCTTTTGGTTCTAACCAAACTGTGTTTGATTTTTTCGTTGTTGCATATCATTATTTCATGATCAAATATTAAACTATTAAATACTGGTATAAATTATTCTCGCCCAAGTATGACGATGTTCACGTTCATGTGATGTAAGTAAGTATGCCTAAGTATGACGTGTGATATGAGGTATTACTTACACTGACGTCTAGACCATTTTAAACGGCGATTGGGGAAAACTCCCATGCAAACTTGTTGCGGCAAAGCCGATTTTCACAACAGTATTGCCGGTTTTTGAAAGCAGTTGAAAATCTGACGCATGTGTTCGCAACAAAATGGCGCTCCTTATCACACGATATTGATATTTAAGGCAACGCCGATTCTCCGTAAAAAAAAAAATCGTCACCTGTCCTGTAATGTCTCGTTATTGGCTCAGCCCTACATCGATTTTAGGAAACGACTGTTTAATTGTTGACTTTTTTTAAAAAACCGATGTCGTTAAAAGGTCAGTTGAGCGCTGAGTGTCCTTTGTCATTAAGTGTGTTTGTTGTGGTTTGAAACCTTCATTAAGGCAAATACAACTCGCACGTTCTACTCTAAAAAAAACGGCGAGTGTCACGTATCTGACCAGATCCTCTTCCAACAGTGACATAAGAAGTGCCAAGACTGATCAAGAAATTTTCTCTCGTTGCAAGAACAACACTTTGCCAAGTGGATAGAGGATGAAAGTGAAGAAACTCCCCAATGTTAGCACATAGTTTTGATGTACCTCTAAACTCTCACAACTGACACGTCAATCAGTCAGAGAACAGATATTTCGTAGTCAGGTCTTGCTAAAAAGGAAAATTAGCCCTGACCAATCCGGTTACAGCTTTCTTTCCAATAATCGTGATTAACTGACACGTGATGACTACATGTCATCAAATAGGAACTTCGCATTGGAGTTGCTACGTGCGCAAGAAGTCGCGTTGTAGCTGTTAAGTTACTACCGCAGTATTCACTGTTGTCCTAACAGAATCTTTTCCCACCACAGAAAATGGATAATTTTGGTAAGAGCAGTAAAGTGAACTTGGTACACGGTAGCTGTCGAGAGAAGAGCTCTTGGCTTACGTGGTTTGTGCTTAAAGCGGAATTGATAGAGGCCCTGCACGTGCCTTATAAAATAATCTTGGTACCTTTTTTTCCGTTTTCTGCGAAGCAACAACGTGAGATGACCAAACTTCTCCGTTTTTAGAGGAATGTGTGCCACGAGCGCCAACCTTTCGCATTTTGTTTGGAATTATTCACTCTTTTCAGATATTCAGCTAGAAATGGTTCAGTAACAGTTAAAATCAGGGGTTTCATTCAAGTTCTCAGCAGGAGGGTAGCTGGTTTTCACAGGCGGGCAAAACTTTTTGAACTAAGCTAATCTTTAGAAGAAAAACTTTACTCTAGATGGTCAAACCAGGCGGGCAAAATCATCTTCACAGCCGGTCACTTTGCTCGGTGCCCGGCCCTCAATGAAACCTTACGTAACTGATAGTAAATAAACTGAACATATCTAGACGATTGCTGCCATCATAATACGTCTTGTTTGGCAGTAAACATGCTGACTTTTGTTATTATTTGACAGTGTTTCCACCTTTGGACTGGTCCTGTTATACAGAGGACACCAAAGCGAATGTCACTGTTTTAGATTTGAAAGATGTCTACGAGAAAGGACAGATGCGACGAAATGCTAGCTCAGAACAGAGATTGCTGAATGCCGAAGTACACCTTAAGGCAACGGCACAAAAACCTATTCAGGTAAATGATTAATTAGCAAGTAAAGAAACTCCCGCGTAGGTCCTGGGAACGTGCGGTTTGAAAGCGTGGGTTAAATAGCGCTCAGTTATGTTCGTAGCTGTAGAGGAAATTGGAGAAAAAAACACCCAATTAATATCCCAGTACGTGTAGCATTTAACAGTTTTTCCGTTTTCTTTCCGCTTGTTCAGATTTCTTACCCCGCCATATTGCTAAAGCGTATCATGGAAAGGTTTAACTAACCAAAAATATGTGAGGGAAATTTAAAAGCGAGTATTAACTAGTGTTATTCCTTCGTATAACCTTGGTTTACTTCTGCTATAGTAAAGAAAGAGAGAGAGAGAGAGAGAGAGAGAGAGAGAGAGAGAGAGAGAGAGAGAGAGAGAGAGAGAGAGAGAGAGAGAGAGAGAGAGAGAGAGAGAGAGAGAGAGAGTTACGATTGTTAACGGACAACTGAGGACGGGGGGAGGGGGTGGGGGTCAACTAAATTCGGTCTTGTTTAAATAATAAATGGATTCTTAGCCAAAAAATAACTGACCGAGTTTTTCTTCGCGCCGATGGCCGAAAGTGGCTGTGAATGACGAAGTAGTGGTATTAACGCGGTGATTATATGGTTGGGTACTACTGTGGTGTTGCTCTCCTTTCACCTTGCATCAGTATATGCTGGCATGCTTCATTCTATACTCGTGCAGTTTCGATTCTCTACAGGGCGTGTGTGCGTTTGTGGAAAGATGTCCAGAGGCCGCAAGGATTCTACAAGACTTGAACGGCCGCGTTGAACTGGAACCAGTGGTATACAGCAGAAAAGAGCCATTCGCCGCCAACTTTTCCGTTAACCTCGACTCCGTGTATTCATCCCAGAAGGGTATTAAGGTTTACGAACTTTCACGCGTCAAAGGCGAGGAGAGAAATATTTTCCGTTTGGTTGTCGTGCTCCATTTTGTGGATGGAACGACGAAAGAGTTTACCAGCAAACATTTCCAAGTACAAAGCAAAAAATCCCCAAAGCAAGGACAAGGTTAGTGAAAGGAAATCTCGTGACTCAACAGTCGATATTTCGAATATCCTGTGGTTCCGGTTATTTTCTTCAATACAATATAATACAATACAATACTAAAGACGTCTATAGTACTTCGCTTACTTAATTGTTACTTCTTTTTAAGTGGCACTTCTTTTTTAAGATGGCATTTAGTCAATGTTGAATGGGAGATATCTTGTCCAGACCCTTTCTCGCGTCTTCTGGTGTATGACAACTGTGTTATCAACTGCGTGGCTTTCACTAAATAAATTTTCTTCCTTTCTTGCATTGCTTGGGCAACACGCCGGAGAGTAAAATGTAGCTGTTACACTATTTAATTTAAATACCGTTTATTTGTGGCGTTTTTTCGCAGAGGACGATTCTGGAAGTGTTGATAATGGTTACTGTGGAACGCCAAGTCCAGAGAATAAAAGAAAGAAGCGCAAAAGTAAGTGCGCTCTATCTTACATTCTGCTGAAACTTTGTGAAGGTATAATGGCAAAAGGGCCACGTTAAGTCCCAGTTTAAGTAGGTTGTGAAGAGGCTTTCAATTGGTAAATCGAGCGAAGAATATCATTGAGCGCGAAAGTAATAGGAGGAGCGAAGCGAGCCGAGCATGGCCTGGGGGAGACTCTCGCCAAACATTTTCTTCCCAGAGCACTCTCCGTCTCAGTTTCCATTCCAGATCCCCCTCGTTCGTGGCATATTATGCATACACTGGACATTGTCGATGTATATTTTTCGATTCTCAAATATGAGTAACTAGTGAAACATACAGCGGCTGCTCACCTAACACTGTCTTTCTTCTATTCTTGAAGTTTCAGGATTAGATTCCAGTCCAGGTGGAAGTTTGAGCAGTGGCATGAACAGTGACAGTAAGTTCTCTTCTACACTGTCTGTCTGTTTTCAAGCGAGTTAACCATCTTCACAGAGACTTTGTTCGAAACCATTTTGTGCCATTACAAATTTAAAGCGGGCAAAAACGAACAACTCCATTCATTTTGTTATTAGCGGTAGGACATTAGCCTTTGATTGTAAGACGATGGCAGAGCGAGAAATGTAATAACTTTATTATAATCCCAAGTTCGAATCTTCAGTATATACCCAAGAAAATACAGGTTTAAATTCTTTTTCTCTAATGTCATATTGCCCTTGCCCCTGAAAAAATGACGATGACAGAACTGTGGTTGAAAAAAATACAATCAAGTTCTAATTTCAAGTTTCAAGTGGCTTAAAGTGTAAAAAGAGATGATACGGTTTTTTAGCAAAATTATGGAAAACTCAGATCATTTGGTTACTCATTGCACTACCTATGATTTATTTGATTCCAATGAAACTGATAACCCTTTGATTTGTTTTTCTCAGCTGTTAGCGCCTCCGAGATAATTACAGATCGCCTCGAAGCTAAATCTGCCGTCATCGAGGAACTGCGGGTGACCAAGCCTATCGTCACACAAAGAGGAGACATTGCTTATCACTTCAAACTGGACACCGCTGACCATGATCATCCCCTTGAAGAAGGTGACATCGTCGGTGTCTTTGAAGGTCCTGATGGCGAGAGCTACATCGAGAAGCTGACACATTTCAATGCCTCAAAAGCCACGATGGCGGGAGTTATCAGCAGATCAGCGTATCTTGAGGCCAAGACCCCTGCAGAGGGCGAAAATAAAGGTACAGATTGAAACAGGAGTGCATGATGTTTGTTCATTTTCAGGCCCTCCCCTCTGTGGCCCTTTGTGGTCCTCTCCCTTGACAATCGTCGGGCATCACCATGTAATCAGGAAAAGTCGATTTTCGTGATGTATTATGAACTTCTTAAAAGAAACACTGAGAATTGTTTGAAGATTGATAGGGGGGATTTTTATATTGACGCAAACACAAATCTAAGTAAATAAGTAACATGGTTCTAGTATCCCCCATACGCCATGTATGATTGAGAAAACGTGAACTACCCTGAAAACCTCAGCAGTGTTCGATCTTGTATGCAAATCGTCTTATTTCATTTCTAAATTTTTCTGTTTCCAGCTCTGTACGACCTCGTGTGTGTAATAGGCATGGTGGGTGTTAAAGTTCTCGGCCCAGTAAAAAACGGTGAGCGAATCTTCGCCTCTTTGGAACATCCGGGAGCTGCGATACCCCAGAGTCGTGTGAGTGACGCTGTGTCCAGTGACGCCGTCCTGCTCGGTCAAACTCTTGAAAGCCTGGACGCTAAGACTGACGAAGTGAGCGTGGTGCAGTCTTTTGTCTCAATCTTGTTGAGCATTTCGTCTGGTCACGTGACGGACGCTGTCAGTGATTTGCGGAAAAACGTGAGGGAGGATGTGAAAACCGAAGTGAATCAGATCAAAAAGAAATGTTTGAGAGGTACTAGTTATCATGAATCTCTAATGTGTTCCAAAAAATATCAATGTATAGATATTGTTCTTACCATATTTTGACGTCATCTGTGATTACACAGCAACGTGGAATCTATTTGCTAAATAAAGCATGGTTGGCAATTTAAAACCAATTAGAAGTGGTGTTTACTTTAATTCCATTTGTGTATCATTTCCCATCATAACGTAGCATAATCTTTAGTTTCATTGACAACCCATCTCACTTTAACACATCTTGTTCACTTGTTTCAGGTTTTCGCCGCTGGTTGTTTGCGGGCTTCATCTTAGCGGTATTAGTAGCAGTGTTGCTGTATCAGTTATTCGCCCCAGGCACCGCATTTCGTTACTACAGATGTCGCCAGGGATCCATTGATGATAGTGATTTGTGGTTCACATTCACCACTAATGATTTACAGGTATTGCGTCTCGGACGCACGTTCTGAAACGAGAAGAAACCTGGGGCAAGTCTCATCTCGCAGTGGCTTGTGGGACCGTTAGTGAGGACAAAACTAAAGATGAAAAACGATTTCCTCACTAACGATCCCACAAGCGATTGCAAGTTGAGACTCGCCCCAGATTTCTTCTCGTTTCTAAAACGACGAATAGTGTAAAATGGAGCGGATATAGGATTTTAGAGAAGGAGATTCGAGATATGGACTGCCGAAGGCGGGGGCCCCGTAGGAGGGTCTGGGACCTTTCTCCCGCGGAAAATTTTTAAAATTGAGGTCCTTTTAAATAGGATTTGAGGCATTCTGAGGCCAAGTTAGTGTGTTATAAGGTGTTATTTATTTTTTCTTTTTAATGTAGGGGGGGGGGGGGGGGTTTCCGACCGAACCGCCCTAATCCACCCTAGATCCGCCCGTGTGTTAGGTTGCAATAGATCCTTGTGGTCGTTTTGCTCTTATTTTCACTGATTCAAATTTAATTTCAGTTCTAATTTTTTGTACCAATTAATTTGTACTTCGTCGTTGTTGTCATGTTTTAGATCACTAAAATTAGCTGCAGGACAGTAATGCTATGGACAATTATAAACAATAGTTGATCATTCAAAATATTGCTCGAGTTTCTTCTACTCCCCAAAAGATCGTCAAGTCTAAGCGAAAGATGCTAGAAACTATAAACACGTACAGTAGTCCATACAGTATATATACATTTTTCTTAGTATGTTTATAAAAGGCTAAAAGTTACTAAAATTGTTAAAAACCAAAACGTTTTCGACCCTGCGGTCATCATCAGTGGTACATGTATATTGCTAATGAAAATCTCATTTTCTTAAACAGATTCCTCGTGTACATGGTATCGAGTTTACTTGGGACAAGCTGAAGAAAAAAATGGATTTGAATTTTGGCAGAATAAACTACACAGGTACGAGGAAGAAAACCATCTCCATTGCAAACGTAGCCCGGGTGGCAGGCGATCAAAGGGGAGGGTGAGCGGAAACTATTGTTTGCCTCACTCCTTCCCTTTTGAACAACAACAACAACAACAACTCTGTTTGTACTCAAATCTAAAATTAAAGTGTACAAAAATAAGTTTTAAAATAAAAACGAGTACATGACTGCCCGATATAACCTTATGGGCTAATAAGACTGGGCAGCCATCCTTAGAGATTACAGAAATTGTTTATTTGGATCAGATACTAAAAGAGAAAAACTGTCAAGCCGGTTCTTGCAAACGCAGCTTCTTTTGAAGGTCTACATAAGTGATTAAATTGCAACAATTAATTCTGTTTTTAATTTGATTCTTTTTTTTATCTTCAGACGCGCACTATTATTTAAACCTGGACCGTTGTGCTTATGGCGGGATTAGACTCGTGGGTTCACCGTTGGACAACAAAGAGATGGTGCGAGGTGCAGAAATAGTGGCTGTCGATCAAAACTGCACAACTGTTTATTATCACGCAGAGGAATGGTCTCCGTATGAAACCGGCAGGGACTTAGTGTGTACAGCCCATCCCTGACACAGGATACATTAATACTAGGATTTTTGGAGGTCTTTGAGTTTGCATTGTCGCGAGACGTGACTGTTTCGCTTTGAGGTTCAACTTAAACGACGGCATTCAAAGTGGAATGTTGTAGAATCCAGCTTTAATTCCACGAGAAATGAGGCCCAATTGCTGCAAACAAGAAGCTTTGTTGGTTAAACGGTTAGCGTTTAGACACATTGAAAGAACAGAGAAACTTTTGTCAAGGAAGGAAACAAAGAACATGTTTTCAATGATGGTACAGCATTATTTAATAACATTGTTGTTTATGACATTTTACGTTACGCATTGCGATGGCTGGACCAAGCATACTTGTTAGGTAATTTTGTATTTATATCAGTTGAGTTTGTGTCATTATCTATGTTTGCTCATTCGTTTAGTCTTTGGATTTCGCTTCATGCTTTATTGTCATCCCCAGACCTGCCTGTCTGTCTTAGCCTGCGGGGCCTTGACCCGAGGAAAGGGTGGCTCACGTGACTTTCCAACTATCAATGTTCCGCTGGCTTAGAGGGAGAGCTGGCCCTGGGAATGCGAATGACGTATGTCTATGTTTACCCTTCTTAAATCCGTTTTCGGTGATTGGAATATTTTCAGCATTTTTTTTATAAAATAATTATCCCTTAGTATTTCCAGGGTAGGTGATATTTGTATCTCTTAACATCCAACAGTGATTCATTGCATTTTTTTTTTTTTTTTACCTTTTTACCACAAGTTATGAGAGTAAGCGATCTGATAACCTCAGGAAAGATATCTTGACTTCAAATGGTGAAATTTTCAAAAAGAGTTATGCGAATTTTAACTCCGACCTGAGGACTAAAGGGTTGAATTTTTTTTAATTGATTATTGTTATCAAATAACTTTCTAAGTTTGAAGAATATTCATTGCTATCTATTCAACACTATACTTTAAATGCGCAGTTGGCAGTTCAGTCCAGATATATACACTGTATAAAGAGGAAAAATGTATATAATACTTAACAACTCGCATAGAACATACAGTCCAAGGAATACAAGTGTAAGAACTCCATTAACTGCTTGTTACTGTCCAATCAGATCACAGCACCGTGATTACTCTCGTAAGATCTAATTTTACCATTATTAACATGATGCATGTCACGTTGCTGAGCTCCTCTGCTGACCAGAAGGAATCAATGACAGTTGGCTCAGTCGAACTTCGCGAGTTGATCTCGATTCAAATCGTTTAAACTTTTCTTTGACTACGAAAGGAAAGAGAGTTGAAAAAGTAAAGAAGAAATAAAAAGAAGGCTGGTCCTTTATATCATATGTATATTTTCATGGAAAGTACCATTTAGTAGGGACAGAAACATATCACCTCGATCTAAGTGATATGCTTCTGGTATGGAATAAGTCGTGAAATAGATAAAAGTGCATGATAAGTTCTTTTTAGATCGTGTTAAAAAGCTTAAAGATTTATTTGACCAAATTAGTTTTGCCTGAACTGTAATTTATTGATGTATAATGCCATTTATTAAATACATACTTGCTGGTTGAGCATGTCCGAAAAAATAAAGTGACATATTTTTCAACAAACACTCTTTGGTGTTTTTACTGCGCTACGGTGATTACTACGTTTAATGACTTCACGCCACACAGTCAGTTTCTTTAGAAACTCACTAATAATTGCTGCCCGTACCTCAGTGTGAGTTCAATGCGTGAACTCGATTTCCCCCAAAAATGGACTAAGAACGAGCGAAAAGATTACAAATGGAATGGGTCAGACCCTTTGTGTACATATATTTTTCTTTTTAGCGGACGCGCCAGGCTTGCACGATCCATGTTCTGCTGGATTCGCCTATTGTGTATTGATATCTCGAGAGATATACCGTAAAATCCAACGTTAAAGCCCCCCCCGGATATAAGCCCTTCTATTTGCTAACAAAGATATCATTAAGGATATAAGCTCCCCCGGATATAAGCCATGTAATGTATAAGTGGGTTTCTTTTGCGCTTCTTTACAAACATTAAAATTTTTAATCGCAAGTTATAGGCGCGGTGGCCTCATAATTAGTGCGCTCGTTCCCGGATCGAGCGGTCCGGTTTCGAGCCCTGGCCAGGGACATTGTGTTGTGTTCTTGGGCATGACACTTAACTCTCACAGTGCCTCTCTCCACCCAGGAGTATAAATGGGTACCAGCCAATTGTTGGGGAAACCTAACAAGTTGCGGGGGAGTGACCTGCGATGGACTAGCATCCCGTCCAGGGGGAGTAGAAATACTCCTAGCCGCTTCATGCCACAGAAACCGGAATAAGCTCCGGCAGCTATGAGCCATGGCCAGTTGGCTCCAAGGCTTCACTTTTTTATAGGCTAATAGGGTGATAATAGGGTAATAGGGCAATAGGATAATAGCTCTAAATGTAATAGTATGTTGGCTTTAATTCGTTACTCAGATAGTTTTTATCTCGTCGTTCCGAAACATTGTTTTATCTCGCTTATATGGCCCTCGGATATGAGCCCCGCGGCCCCCGCCCCCCGCCCCCCGTTTATAAGCTCACCCAAACCTTTATGAAGTTATACTGGATGTATTTTACGGTAGTTACTATGGCAGTAAATTAAGTGTCGAATTTGATCAGCTGTGGAAATGTCTCATTGTTACTCTTTTTCTTGAAGATATTTCAGTGCCTTAAAGGGTATATTCTTTAACTTCTCGTGCACAGATCCCGCTCTGCCTACCTCGCTCTCCGTTGGGGATCTGGGTTAGAAATTAGTCAAATTAGGTTGAAGTTCAATTTACCAGTCAGTAGTGAAAAAAAAAAACCTTTATTCTACCTACAACAATGCACGTGTCAATACTATAATCTACACAAAACTTGTTAAATAGCATGTATGGTAAATAATTTATGACAGAACGTGCAGGAAACACGGTTTCTAGAAGTATTCCTAAAACCCTTGTCTTTTATAAAAACAGGGACAAAAACTGTCTTTAACTTACACTTCATCCGCTCTTATATGTGAAAATTCGTCTGATAAATTAGGCTTGAAATATAATGTCACATAAAACGACACTCTGATTTCACGCTCTTTGTTACTGTACTCCAAGATGTCCAAGGTCTTCGTGATTGGCCAAACGAAACAGTAGGTATACAACACAAACGATGCCCCTAGCCATATGGCCCTAAAAGCAAAAGAGGTGCAGATTAACAAGAACGAATCAAAATAGAAGTTTTAAAAAGGTGCAGGTCATCCGCTGAAACTACCTAAAACAAGACCTTTGCTGGTCCCTACTCAACGAAGGAGTCCAATGCAACCCCTTAGTAAGTTACGAGGGTCCTGAGTCCAGTTACGTCCGTTTACGCTTAATTCTGACTCAATTTACTTTTAGAGACAGAGTCGGCTCAACTTTGGAGACCATATTTTTCTCTATATTAGTGCCCCCACCCAACCCACCCACCGCCGCCGGAAGGTATAAGTCTTTTCTTAGATGACGCTTTTTGCTTATTTCAAGAAAACGATTGATTGTCCAACCCTAACGGAATCAGTGTCGATTTACGTATAAAAAAGCACTTTGGGTGGACGCTAAATCCCTGGTTAGTCATTGCTGGAGTTGGGTTGGAAAGTACATTCATCACAAACATGTTTCTCCTTGTCTATGTTGCACTGACTTGAACTTCGGGCTCCTCGCGGGAACGCCCGAAAGCACCTTCAGAGTAAAAACTAGACCCCATTAGTTCACTGGTAAATTATACTAGTATCCCCCGAGGCCCCGCGCTAGTTTTACGTAGTACGCTAGTAATAAAACAGCGCTATTGGCTATTACACGACTCTGACCAGCTAAATGATCTCCATCACCAAACGGGTTCAGGAATATGGGGGCTCGCACGTGACGTGTTCCGCCGTAGCGTATGGAAACCATTTGTTCTTGTGCAGGTAAAATACCCCCGAGCAAGTTGCGTTGACTGCGAAAACCTCCGGTCCACGTATTGGTGGCTTGTGATCCAAAACGATCCGTTCGCCATAGGCGCATCGATCCAAATTGAGGTAATAATGGACATCTGGAAAGATTGCAAGAGACACGCGAATTACACTTCCATACAGAAATGTTATTCGAATTGTCCTGTCAGCATGTTTCTGTTTAGCTCTGTCTGTCAGTCTGTCCGTCTGTCTGTCTGTCTGTCCGTCTGTCTGTCTATCAGTCTATACGTCCGTCCGGCCGCTTGTCCATTCATCCTTCTGTCTGTTCGTCCATCCGTCTCTCAATGTGCTGTTCTCAATGTCGTCTGCAGTTGTCTTTCTGCCTGCCTCCCCGCACCGGCCGGATGTCTGACCTATTTGTTTGCTTGTCTGTCTGTGTGTTCATCTGTCTCTCTGCCTTTGCTGACAGATAATTAGCTTAAATCAATACATTTAACGGAGGACTAAGGGACTGGCTTTTACCACAGATACCATTTGAAGATTAAAATTTGAAACAATTTGAAGTAACAAAGGCAAAAGGACCACCGAAAACAGGGCTTCCAATCTGTCGTAGCTCTTTCTCTCCTTCCGCCTCTTAATGTTGCATTATTAAACGCTGACGTCTAGAAAAGGCGCAATTGTTCTGTTTCGCTTTGCTCTAAGTCTGTATGGAAAATCATGACTTTACCTGTAGCGTTTAACGGTTCACAACCGTCAAGGTCAAGTTTTTTCTTCACCCTTCCCCAGGTGAATTCAATCCCGCGTATAGTGGGAGTCTGAAACATAATAAATCGAAACAAATCGTAAACGTACGTCCGTTGCAGACGGGGTCTTACTGGTATTTTTCCACAAATCTTCGCCTATCAGGTTTTCGGAAAAGCTGACCCGGGGTCTTTCTTCTTTCCGCCCCGCCCCCTAGAGAGAGTGAGAGAGAGTAAAAGAGAGACCCTGGGACGAGGTTGGTGCATACTGCGCGTTAATGTGTCGAGCAGTCAGTTAAATTATAAACTGGTACAACATTTTTCCCGTACTTTAGCTGAGCCATTCCAAATACACTCTTTAGCGTAAATATTTTATCACAAACGTTCTTAATAGCAAAGTCTTCTCTCAAAGCATGGGCAAATATAATGCAGACTAACGCCGTTAGATCGATACAGCCTAGTATTTAAACCTTCACGTCCCGAGGCAAGACGCAAGATACAAGACGCAAGGAACCCATGCTGTGTCACCTCAATGGTACTCTAGACTTAACATACTCTCAATAGCGCGTTTGGGTGCTCTTCACCTTAACTCGATTCGTTAAAACTTAATAAAACAGAAAAAATGTCATTGAAGCTGGGGGAGATGTTATTACTTTCTTTCTGTTACCTTGAACTTAGGAGGCAATTCAGATTTTGATTCTGATATTTCACGCAGTTTACGATTAAAATGAAAAATTCGCATACTAGAAAGTGATTTGAGTCGGTTGATTATTAAGAAAAGACTTCCACAAACTTCAATCATTCCAAAAGAAGCGAAAGGTCTACGTTTCTTACAGCTCCCTCACTGGTTCATATAAGATATTAACTTGTTTTGTGGAAATTACGTTACCCTAAGCACCGTTATCTTGCGCTATACATACTTGGATGTCGTGTGTCGTAAATGAAAAAGTTGCTGCGTGACCCTTGATGCTTCCTCGTTTACAGAGCTGATACTGGTACCAAGTGCCTGGAGCAAGGAACTCGTAAAACACAGCAGTAAGCAATCCGAGAACCACAAGGAATATTGACAACTTCCACCTCAAGCCTGAAATCCATATAGATACATCCCGGATATCAGTGAATTACACCACTGGAAGTAGACTACGAGAAGTCCCTCTTTCACATAGTCCGTCGAGCGTGACTCGAAAGAAAACCTCGAGGGAAAAAATGGCCAGGATTTCGCGCGGCCATTTTTTGCTCGAGGGTTTCTTTCACGTCACGCACGATGGACTATGCGAGGAAGGGACTACTCGTAGTCTACACTGGCAGCCCAAAATGGTCACACTTTTGCAGCCCACAAAACTTTATTACAATGGCAATAACAAATAAAGGTACTAGAGGTTATGCCCTTTACAATCTCGTCGGTGTTTAACTCGATCTCCGTAGCAAGAAGCAATATTATTTTCTTTAGTTCCCCCTGGATGGGATGCCTTTCCGTCGCATGTTATAATTATTCCTCGAAATTTTCCAGCTCGAGATGATGATTAGTCTGTATATATATGGTCATATATCCCTGGGTGGAGAGAGGCACTGTGAGAGTCAAGTAAGCTATTTGAAAAGAAAATGATCATGGTGACCATAGTCAAACTACAGACCTCTGGAGTCTGGCTAAAACTTGTACGCGTGCGAAAAGCCTTTAACCCGTGGCGTGCAGGAATGAACAGGTACTCGTCCTTGCTAAGACTCATAAACAGAGCATAGCCAAGTGAGTTCCTTAGCACTGGTTATACCATGCTGATAAGCCCAAACCAGAACGAAACAGTCAGTCAAAACAGTCAGTGGCAGCTATGATCAGTGTTCATGGCTGCCACTTCAAAGCACAACGCGAGTGTACGTCACTTCCGGGACGGCTAAATAAAACTGAAACAAACCGCTCCTGACCTTTAAGCCACTTTGACCTGTTCTTTACCATAACATCCTCAAATCTGCCCTGCATCCCTTCTTGAAGGTCGTTAATGGCATTAGCGAGCTGTCCCGACTGTATACCGAGCACTATCGATACAAAGCAATGGACCAAGTGAACGCTGTCTTGTTTATAGCTCGTCTTGCTCTCCAGTGCTTGACCCAGTAACGTTGGGGTGCGACCGGCCATTGCTCGTAACGGAATGTGCGTCTCCGGAATAGCAACACCTGGCTGGTGTACTGCCGCGTACACACGCTCACCATTTTGGACCGTGCCAAGTACTTTAACCTTAACAAGGCCGATAACACATACCGTCTCAGTCGCACCTTCAAATAACATGATTTTAAAAGAAAAATTCAGTAAGATAAACCAAACTGTCCATAGCACCGCAATACTAGGGAGAGTCTTTGTGTTCAGTCCTTTGACAAGTTTACTAGACTTGGAGGACAAACGTTTCTTAAAACCCATCCCAGATTAGATGTGTTAAGTCCCAGCTCCCATAGCTTATTTGAGGTTCAGGTCTTTTCTAAGCCAAGAGATGAAAGGGAGGAGCCGGATTGGTCATCGGTGTCATATTTATATGTAACATGACGCAAGTTCGGTAGTATTGCTTTTGTACTAGTACATTGTAGGTAAATCACTGACAGGCTACCCCAACAACTGTACATTCGTCAGTTCGTCGATCCTAATTTATAGACTTGGGTTTGGAGACAGACGCAATGGCAGTGAAAATATTTACCTTTAAAACACATCACTGAAAAGGACCAATGGTTAGAACCACTCAGTCTGTAGTTGTACGTGGTAACCATTAGGCTACCACACTACCACCCTGAGGGTAGGAACATCAAGACGTCACTGTTGAACTCACTGAGGCTCCATCTCCATCTACTTTAAATCTGGGTTAATGACATTGTCTGTAAAGGACATATATGAAAGGAGCAAAAAACAAAATGTATTTTTCACTTTACCTTTTTCCACGTCATGGCGAGGTGCATGGGCATAAATGTAAGCCGATCGGCTTATTACGCCGGCCATCACTGCTCGTCCTGAATTCTCGTGTGTCAGTTTCTCTATTTCGGTTTGGCCAGTTTTAGCATTTCCCAGGAAGGCAATGACATCACCCTCCTCCAGGTCAGGTCGTCTTCGTGCTGATTCTGTCAGATTCAGGTGATAGGCGATGTCTGCGCTTTCTGTCGTCATGTTAACGACCCTCAAATCTGTGATAAGAGCCCTCTGTGCCTCCAGGTAATCTGTTAGAACTATACAGAATGCACGACAGTCAGGATTTTATCTCTGATTTAAGGCTGGATCAAGTTTCTAAAATATTTGGGTAGAGCACAGCGCCAGTCTAAAATCAAATTGAATTGACTCAAAAGACAAACGCTAGTGCTATTTGGTCTCAAAGTGAAATCGAATGAAGCCGTCATTGACGGTCCTGAAGAAGTGGAAGGGTTGGGGAGGGGGGAAGAGTGTAGATCCCATTTCCCGTCCCATTTTTTCCAAAATTCCAGAACACCACTTCCATTCCATTTTTTTGTGATCGGCCGGTCCCAGTGCAGTGCTAGTGACCCAAATCTCATTTTCTTAGTGACAGAAATCACAGTTTCCATTTGACCTCTTCAGGCTCCTTGTCTCTTATAGCGAGGAATGCAAGTGATCCACTTTCCATAGATCCATAAGCTATCTAGTCTTTTTAATTATTTATCAATTTGCATAACTGTTTTACCTGATTGTTTTTTCGCTATTTAATTATAAGCTTATTTAGTTTATATTTTTGCCAGTCCCTTTCGGATGCTTTTCGCAAACATCATTACTTTCTAACAGTTATCGTTGAGTAACAAGCACAACGTGTTTTCCTAGATCCTACAACTGAGAATGTTAAATTTCACATGTATTGTACAAAGTTTTGATGTCCAGATTTTCTTAATTCAGTCAGTACAGTGTAGAATCAAGTTACATTGTACCACGTATATCACGTGACTAACGCATGTTGAAAAAGGCGCGAAAATAACGAAATACGAGACGCGGCTACCATGCGGCGTGCGTGTGCATGGGTCAGCGAGTTATGATCTCAGATATGACCAGGTTGGACGCCTGAAATATCGGGTTTTCTGCCGTTTTCTATACTTTTCAAGTTCAAACTGAGAGAAAATAACACCTACGGACACGATATTTTCGGGAAAATGATGTTCTTTATGAAGAAGACCAACACTAACTGCATAATGGCGGGCGGACGTGCCTTGAAACTATCCATGGTTCTTTTAGTTTCTCTGTCGCTCTTCTGGAGTATTTTTAATCTCAGAAGAGATCTTCGTGTACCTGGTCATCGCAATGTGATCATATCAGGAGCTCCAGGACAAGAACCAACACGAAACAACCCACTACTAAGTAAGTTTACTCTAACGAGCGGAGGCCATGTTGATTTCATGCGACTTAAAGTAAAGAGATACTTTGGTCTCCGGGTCAGCCGCTATCCCAACACCGATTCTACATTCCAACTACGTAGATTAATTATCAGTGGAGACATTTGTCCAAACCCTGGACCCTTACCAAAACCGAGCTGCCAGAAATGCTTAAGAACGATAGCAATAAATCACCGATCGCTAACGTGTTCGAACTGTGGGTGCGTTTACCATATGAAGTGTGGAAATGTTAAACCAAGTGATTTTATTCGCATCAAAGAGAACACAATTAGCTGGATTTGTCGACAGTGTACTTGGCAAACCGCGGCTTTCAGTGCCAGCAGCCCCGAATCCCAACCTTCCGATGTATTCTCATCGATCAACAACTGCCTCTCAGATCATCCTGGTCTGAAAATAGGCCACATCAATGTTAACGGCCTAAAGGGAAAACTGCCCGAGATTCGCATGTTACTGCTAAACGCTAGCCTGGACGTTCTAGCTGTAACTGAGACCAAGTTGGCGAACGACATTACCGATGATGAAATCGGAATTGAGGGTTACTTCACAATCCGGAAAGATCGCGATAGAAATGGCGGTGGTGTTTTAATGTATTACAAAGATTTTTTGTCAGCCTACGAAGAGGTTAGAATGCAAGTCCCTCATACCATCGAAGGTGTTTGGATAAATGTACGAAGCCAATCGCAATCATGGCTATTTGCTTGTGTGTACAGACCACCGCTTGATCTCTCCTTCTACGATACGTTTAATGTCATGTTAGAGGAGGTTTGGTCTACGCGAAAAAACATAGTAATCATGGGCGATTTAAATTCTGATTTGTCTCTAAAAAGGCAAGAAGGTGTCGAATCTCACCTCGGTAGGCGCCTAACGCGCATATTAAACACTTATGGCTTAAAATGTGTCATAAAAGAACCGACCAGAATATCTGACAAAGCACAAACATTAATCGACCTGATAATTGTTAGCCATGCGGAGAGCATCACAACAGCTGGAGTCGCCCACCTGGGAATATCTGATCACAGTTTTGTCTATGCAAATTTGCGAATGAGAAAGAAGAAAAATCCATTGGTAACGAAAACCGTAAACAACTACAAGAAATTCGACCAGCAAAAATTTAAAAACGACATCGAATGTGCCCCTTGGAGTGTATGCGAGATTTTTGATGACCTAGAGGATCAAGTATGGGCATGGCAACACATCTACCAGGAAATCGCGTCTAACCACATCTCAACCAGGAAAGTCAGAAAGAGAGAAAACAAATTGCCGTGGATAACTAACGAGATAAAGAAAGAACAAAACAACCGTTACCGGCTGCTAAAGCTCTTTAAAGTTAACAAAGATCCAACAACCTGGAGCTCGTATAAAGCCGCTAGGAACCGTGTAAAGAAATTGATCCATAATGCGAAAATTTCATACTGGAGGGAACAATTTGCTGACACCGACAATAGCAAGAAATTCTGGCAAGTGGTAAAGAATGCACAAGGCATCGGCACGAGAAAACCAATTCCACCAGTCTATGACAGGGATAATAACATCCTAACAAACGATTTCGACAAGGCCGAAGCTATGAATGATTACTTTGCAAGCATTGGAACTCAGCTTGCTGAAAAGTTTGACCACGATGCCATGACTGCTCAGCCATTGGAGACCATTTATCGTATAACACCCACCATAAACCAAATTGGCCTGTCCGAAAAACAAGTTAAGCTGAAACTCTCTCGGATAAAACAAAAAACAGGGGGTCCTGACAAAATAACGTCACGTGAAATGGCGGAGGCAGGCGACACCCTCTTTGAAGGGCTCTTCAGTATATTTAAGAACAGTATTCAACGCGGCCTCCACCCGAGTAACTGGAAAATTGGAGAAGTAATCCCAGTTTTCAAGAAGGGGTCCAAGTCAGATTGTGCGAACTATAGACCTCTGACAATGCTAAATTTAAACAGCAAAATCTTAGAGAGTATTGTTTGCGACTCTCTAGACAATCATCTCGAGATGCATAGCCTTGTCCACACAAACCAATGGGGGTTCAAGAAAGGAATCTCCACTGAATCATTACTCGTCTATCTCACTGAAACATGGAAAAGGGCAATTGATACTGGCCACAAAGTCGGAGTACTATTTATTGATTTCAAAAAAGCTTTTGACACTGTCGACCACAACATCCTTCAACTCAAATTATCAGCTGCAGGAATATCAGGTGGTTTCCACGAGTGGATCGTAAGTTACCTCTCAAATAGATGCCAATTTGCCACTGTAAATGGAGTAAGATCTGGGCTGCGACCAGTCAATATTGGGGTCTCTCAAGGTTCCCTCCTAGGTCCTAGACTTTTTGCAATTTATGCAAATGATTTACCCAACTCGTCCGCAACCGGATTTATTCATATGTTTGCCGACGACACCACCGTGTATTACATTGGGAAGGAGGTTGAAGAAATAGTGGATGCGTTAAACCAAATATTAATTGATTTTAAAAGCTGGTGCGACCAAAATCGCTTGACTGTTCACACTGGCAAGACGGAAGCAATGTTAATCTGCAAACACGCATTTGTCGGCCCTATGAGACCACTGACATTTGGCAACTCATACATATATTTCACCCCCAAATCTACCTGCTTGGGTGTTGTAATCGACCACAACTTGAACTGGAAACCTCAGATTAAAATGCTCCACTCTAAATTTGGAGGAAAACTAAAATTCCTAAAGTCTATGAAAGGACTGCCTACCTGTGTTCTTGAAGAAATCTATTACAAAGGCATTGTTCCAAGCATAACCTACTGCATTGCCGTATGGGGATCCTGTTCATTGTCTTCATTTAATGACCTAGAGCATTTACACATAAAAGCTGCAAAACTAATCCATAAACTCCCTAGTGGAACTCCTGATTGTGACGCCCTTAAAAGGGCTAAATGGAAGCCATTGAGTTACATCTACAAGCGGAGGCTCGCATCGATAATGTATCAGGTGCATAATGATATTCTACCGGAGCAGCTTACGGCCCTACTTGGAACCCGCACAAATGAGACTAGTTACAAATTAAGGCGCTCGAATGACTTCTCGCTAGCATGTTATCATAGTGAACTCGGAAGAAATAGCATAAGGTATAGAGGCCCTATAGTGTGGAATTCCATCCCAAAATTCATAAGAAACGTTACTTCTCTTCAGCTTTTTAAAGAAAAACTTAAACTAGCCTCAAAAACAGTAGACCAAATACAGTTCGAGAAAGAGGCGTGCCTTATTAAATCTAAGAATAGTGCATTTTTATATTTTTAAAATACTCTTTTTATACTTAATTTTAATAGAAATGTAAATTTTAAGTCATTTTAAATTATCTTTTAGTAGCTTTTGAATCCTAACGATGTATTTTTAATAATTTTAGATTTTAGTTTTTAGGTATATATTTTATGGCAGGTCCACACCAGCCCTCTGGGTTGCCAGACGCAGACCTGCCTCATCAAAAATATATGTATGTATGTATGTATGTATGTAAGCCGTTCAAGCCGTTGCGATCAACAGCAGCCGCATGGACGCGAAGCAACTGCACAACGCTGCGCACAGGTTCCCCGTAAGTTGTCTCGTTTTGAATGAACGTGAATCAAAATCTTTGCCACTCCATGAAAGATTAATATAAGGGTATAAAGCTTTTTTGCTCGCGTTCGTTTTGATCAGTTCGCTGATCTTCGATATGCTTGCGACTATTGTGTAAACGTAAACACAAATGTCATTGTTTGTTTGTGACACTGGTGAACACTGTGTGGGTCGCTGGTACCGTGATTTTAAGGTGTTTAAAGGGTCTTTAAAATGGTTTCATCCCTGGTGAAACTAAAAGATCTTTGAGAATCTTACCAGATCTTAAAGATCTTCCAAAGATCCTTGAAAATGAGGATCTTTCAAGGATAATTAATAAATTATTTGAAGGATCTTGGAAAGGTCCAAGATCTTTGAAGGTCCTCGAAGATCCCTGAAGATCTTGGTCTGTATCTCTGAAGATCCTGGCGAGAATTGTTAAGATCCCGACAGATTCTTTGGGATGTTGACAAGGATCACTTTTGATCCTGCATAAGATCCATGAATATCCTCAAGGAACATCGAGGATCCATTAAATAAAGCTTTCACTGGTTACAGGATCTCAAAAAATTGTCAGTGATTTCTAGAGCAGCCCTTGTAACCCGGGCCTTGTAAAAAAACTGTTTGTTAAATGTGTTGGTGTTAGTTTGCTTATCAGTCAAACTGTCCTGGGTACTTTGTATTCCTTGACAGCGAACCTGGACAAAGGAATAAATGTGAAATTTTGTCCTCAACAGTTCACTCTTTTAATTTAATGGGTTTCTTTTACAGTCAAACCTCAACAAATGAATACTTGTACTGGTTTTGAGAAAACATTAGTTTAAAACCTGGTCAGGCCTACAAGTGGACCAGTACCAAAGACATGGATATGCACTTCCAGGTTTGTTGTAGTATGTGTATTGTTATCACCTAGCTTGCTATTGTAGCTAATTATGTTTTTCAGGCTAGGAAAATTGTATGAGCACATGAGAAAATGTGGTATTATTATCATGTTTTTCTCCCCTTTTTCTTTGTATCATCTAATGTGAGAGACAAATTTGGTCTTTAGGCGTGCCATTAATTAAATTTTCTAATGACTAGCATGCAACGCCTAAGGTCTGAGTGTTGCCTACATGTACGTGTATATATCCATGGTGTCTTGTAGTTTTTAGCTATTATGGTGCACTGTGTTATTAGGTATTAAAGCCATATGAATAGACATGTCAATACAGTATAGGTAGTGGCCCACCCCTCCAGCCATGTTGATGACACCATGGCTAAAGTTTAGCGACAGCTTACTTATCTACCAATAATTTATGACACCATCTTTACCCATTTTGGGTCTGAATAAGTACTCTTTCTGATAATGTGATTTTAGTTGATGGTCATTGAAGTTTGGTTGAAAAAATATTTACGTTCAAGCTTTTACATGTATCATCGTGTAGCTATCCATATAATTTATTTACTGTGAATTCAACAATGGATTTTATTTTATAAACTGATGAGGTTTTCATTTTTATATGAATTTAAATGAAGTTAATTCCTAAACTGTGTGGGTACCACAGAATAAGCCCTGTCTCCAAATGTGATGGTATTGCATCTTGGGATGGAGAGACTGATGTATTCAGTCAATCAGAGCTATTATGATTTATTTTAGCTGTCTTTTGACATCTATTGAATTGTATGAAACAGAATACTTACTGTTCTTGTCTGTCAGTGTAGCTGATCCAGAAGGAGAGTTACCAGTGCCTTGATCAACATAATAACAATAGTTTAGTATACATGTACAGTGGAATCCTGATTTCTCAAACCCTGGATTTTTCAACCTCCCAATAACTTGAACCAAAAGTCACTCTAATTTTATCCCTGATTTCTCGAACTACCTGATTTTTCAAACCAATTTTTGTTTCCATTGGAGGTTCAAAAACTCAGTTATCCCCTGTGGGTAATAATAATATAGTATATGAATTACTTGTACAAACTGTCAGTAAAAGATTTTGGAGAAAGATCTTTGCAGTTATTCATGAATGTGGAATCACAATGAAGTTACATACAAAAATATTTTTATTGTTGGTTTAAAAAAGTTAATATGCAAACATCGAAGGCATGTGCTAAGATGCTGGTTTGCTAAAATATTGTTATCAGAGACCATTTGTTTTTTTATGGGTGGAGGGGGGCTGGTGGGATTTGATAGACAGTCCCTGTTACACAAAATGACCCCCCTCTTCATCAGAAATTTTTTACCTGACCCCCTCCCTCGTACCCCTAACTTTTTGGGTTAACCCCCATGAAAATTAAGTCTAAAAAACATAAAAGAACAAATGATACCATTTTCAAGCCGGTTTAAGCAGTTTTTGACACTGTACCAGTTGTTTTGTCATAAAAATAGACAAAGAGGACTTAAATCCGAGATTACATTGTCGTGACTGTTTTATGAAAGGGAGTTGCATGGTTGGTAGTGAAGGTTTGAGTGTATTTACAGTGTTCAAAGTAGGGTGGTCCGGAGGCATACTCCTCCAGGAAAAATTCAGAGCCCAAAAAAATTTGAATTCCAACTTGGCCTTGGGACAGGTTAAGTCTGCATACGAGCCAAGTAGCCCATCAGGCCAGAGCTTATCCCGGTTTCTGTAGCATGAAGTGACTAGGATTATTTCTACTTCCCCCTGGATGGGATGCTAGTCCATTGTGGGAATACCCCCAGCATTAAATTCGTCGGTACCCATTTATACACCTGGGTGGAGAGGGGTACTGTGAGACTAAAGTGTCTTGCCCGAGAACACTACACAATGTTCCTGGCCAGGGTGTGGTGGCCTCATGGTTAGTGCGCTTGACTCTGAATTGAGTGGTCTGGACCCTTGGGACAAGTAGCTCTCAAATTTTGCTTCCCCTGGCAAGTCTTAGTTTGCTCTTTTAATGCTTTAGTTAACAGACAACTTGCCTAATCCCTTGCCCATTGGGCAAGTGGGAATGAAAAGCTACTTGCCCAGAAGGAAAATCTATTTGTCCTGGACGACTGTTCTGCACTTTTTTCCGAGCCCTGAAATCATATTTTACGAGCTTCAGAAACGTTATTTTAGGCATTCTGGCAGAACTTTAGCACATTATAGATGCTGTCATCACAACACCCATATTCAAATACAAATAGACAACGTGCCTAAAAAAATGCTGACGTTGCCTTTTCTTAAGGGAGGTCACTCATGGAGGTTCAGCTGTATTTAGCAACAAAATTCTTAGTACGGGTTTAGTTCCTGCTGCTGGGTACCTAGCATAGTAGGGGGGTTTGGGAGCATGCTCCCCTGGAAAAATTTTGAATTTTCAGAACCCCAGGAACACTACACATATTTTAGATATTATGGCAGAACTTTTGCACTATTATAGATGCTGTCATTACAATACCTATATTCAGGTGAAAATAGCCAAAAGCATGACAAAAAGCTGACGTTGCCTCAGTTTTATCAAAGGGAGTTTCTTTTTGGAGGTTGAGGTACTGTATATTTAGCAACCAAATGCTTACACTGTATTAGGGGCTTAGTTCCTGCTGTAGGGTACCTAACAAAGTAGGAGGGCCCCAGGGCATGCTCCCCTGTGAAATATTTAAATTTTCAGAACTTCAGGATTGCTATTTTAGGAATTATGGCAGAACATTTTGTACTACTGTGGAAGCTGTCAATAAGGTAATATTTAGAGTGGGCCCCTTTTTAAACACCATATTTTTCAGCTGCTCCCCCTACTCTTTCAAGATGCCCAAATAATTTGCCAATAATACAGTAACAGAACATCATTATCATCATTCCTTATAGCCCCTAGTGGGGCATAGGGCCGCGATATGGCATAGGCCCACTTGTACAGAACGTAGTGTTTCATAAATAGAAAATAATGAAATACGGCTTCCTCCAGTGACAATTTACATAACAGCTACACATGTATGAATTGATACTGCTAGTGTCATCTTGAAACAGAAACTGCTTTGAAAATTTAAGTGCCTCTGTTGTAGTCATCTTTGGGTTTAAGGTCTTTAAGTATAATTTTTTATTGAAGGAAAAATGCCAGTCTTCCACGTGCTGACAAGTTGTGTACGTCAGGATATCGATTCTAGGGATATATGTCAATTCAGTGGTGCCAGCTGACTTTGTTTAGCTGTTTTTCAGTTATTAGACTACTGAAATGTAGAAAAATTTCTAAGGAGTGTCAACAGTTGACGATAAAAACAATATATAAAAGTAAAATCTGTCCACGATCCTGAGGAGGCATCTAGTAAATGGACCAGAACAAGGCCACTCACACAAAATGGCAAGCTGGGTGTCTGTGATTATGAGATACCAAAAAAACATATCATTGGTTTGTGAATCATTGCGGAGATTTTTCTTGAGGAGGGGAGGCATCTTTCTGGGCGAGTGAAAATTACTGTGGCCGAGTGGATTTTGAGAGTTACTCACCCGAATGGTGAGTGCTGTCAAAATTTAGTTTCCCACACTCTACTTGTTCATTTATCTAAAAGTGAATTTGTAGGTTATTGTTTTAAAAGTCTAGTACCTGAATATGATGATCCATTGGCATTATGAGGACTTCCATTTATTCCAGACATGTGAGAATCTGAATCAGAAAGGTAGTAATTGATCTGAGTGGACATTTTGAAACCTACAGAATATTTCAAAGTAGGTTTTTATTACCAACAGGTTCTTAGTTCATGTACAGTACAAGCTTTCTTCCTCCGGGATGATTTTTCCTATCAGTAGCCAGTGTCAAGGAACAATAAAAAACTGTTTGAACTGAAACTGTGTTCAATCACCTTGCTTGAGCAACACAACACTGGTCAAGTTAAAAAATCAAATCTGTTAAAAGTTCGATTCAACTGCCAGAAGAGAAATTTATATCTCCTCCTGGCTATGTAATATCCTGTATACATGTATTTGTTAATACAGGCAAGTTTATGGGAAAGTGACCAGATTATCTAAATAGAGGTTTAATTTCTATCAACTACAATTATTTTGATACTGAAAAACCCATGTAGGGAGCTTCAATAAAGTATGTACACCAGTATGTATAATATCTAATGTATTTAAACTCTAAATCATGCTGTTAGAATTTAACATTGCCTATACTTTTTCTAAAAGGTTGCCTGTAACAAACAGTGGAAAGTTATGCATCACTGGACATCTCAGAGGAACGACAATCAGAAGTTACCTGTATAGTAAGTGAATATTAAATTAAGATAATCTGCAAAAAAGCAGCAGCTACAGTATTATAAATTATTTATTATATCATTCAAGTGTTTTGCTTTGGTTAAAATTATGTTGAAACAGTGAATATAGATTTCACTCACTTACTTACCTATCTCTGGTCGTTTTCTTTTAGCTGTATTACCAGTCACTGGATCAGTAGATCCTGAAGTACAAGCATTTGTATATTAATATTAATGTTAATATTAATATCAATATTGATATTAATATTAATATTGATATTAATATTAATAGTCGTATTAAGAAAAGTAAACAATTATTAATTACAATGGTTAAATTGGTGAGTGGGAGGTGACTATCTCTTGTGGTCAAGTTAAGTCAAGTCAGTCTTTATTTAAACACAAAATCCTACTATATTTATAGTTTCAAATACATGTATGGTCTTCCTTGTAGTCATTTTAATTCACTTTAGATTACACTCACTACAGAACTTTAAAACTAAGATAAATAATATGATATACTGGTAACCTTATTTGATCAAGGTTTCTATAATTTATATTGTGTTAAAAATAATCTTTTCCATGCAATGAAGCTTTAAAATTGTGTGTGTGCACTTGAAATATTGGTCAAATTCCATTCAATCCTAGTGAAGCACACGTGTAGATCAATGGTACATTTTTGCCCTTCTTTTGGCTAACTACAAGTTCTTGTGTTTATGCTGAACAGTTAAATGAACGAAATAGGGAATGTCATATTTAAACTTGAAACAAATTCTTCACAAATTCTACTACTATATACACTGTATGTCTGTGTATGTACATTGTACATGTACCTGCAGGCTGCTTGGGTGGTGGCCTTGGTCTTGTTCTGATGCGAAACTCTTTTGATGTGAACTGTTGTGTTGAACCATCAATGAGTTCTACAACGATAACAAGTTGCCACATATTCCGCATCTCCATTTCTACTCTGTCAAGTGAATAAACCAATTCTCCTTTTGGAGTCTTGTATACCGAATCCAGATCAATCGAAAAATGAATTGATTGCACTCCATGTTTTTCATAACTAACTCTTAGCTCCACAGGTCCTGTAAAAATGTAAGAAATCTATGATCAAATTATTTTAAGTTTCTAATTTGTGTTGATCAAAACTGGACATAAACATCCATGCCCTGGGTATACATGTACCCTGGGCATTTGAAAATTTGTTGTACCAAGGAAAGTATGAATTTGACATCAGTGGTTGTCATTACGTTGGGGCATTTGACACCAGATGAGCTCATATGGGAGGGTTAAGGGGGAACTTGTTTTGAAGTCAAGGTCAAGGTAGAAGTCATCAGCAGACAGCACTGTTCTTTGCAACATTTTGTCTGGAAAAGAAAGGCCCTCAAAAGCTTTTTGCTGTGTTTGAAATTAAATAAATAATTTCACTTGTCAAAATTTAACCACTTGTATTTTAATGGTATATAAAAACAATACCTGGGACATAGTGAAAGTTAAAAGTGGGTGTTGGAGGGAGAATGTTTTTCTTTTCCATTAATCTTTTATACCATGTCAGGGGTTTATATTAAGGGCCAGGCACTGGGCAAATTGACTGGTTGTGAGGACGATTTTTCCCGCCTGGTTTGACCATCTGGAGGAAAGTTATTCTATTTTAGAATTTCAGTTCAAATAGTTTTGCCCACCTGTGAAAACAAGTTGCCCTCCTGCTGAAAACGTTAATGAAACTCCTGCCATGTATGTTCTGGGTTTGGGGGCATTTGATTGCATGCAATGCAGTTTAACCCTTTGGTGGGGCATTTGAACAACATTTTTGGTTCAAATAATGGAAATTTGACTAACTAAAAATTTGTAATGTCAAATGACCAGGAGGGTTACTTGGCCATGCTATGGCTGAAAATCCTGTTAAAAGACAACCCAGCCAGTCAAAAGTTAAAAGGAAAAAAAAAAAAGAACCACAATACAGTTCCTACAACTACAAAAATCTGTCTTATTTATTCCTCTATTACATGTGCGACAAACACAACTGGAAGACAAAATTTCAAAATTAAAGGTGATTCTTGAAGTTAATGATACATTGAAGAACTTATTACCTACAGTAATACTGAATTACATAATCAAAGAAAGCAAACTCAAAAGAGAATGCAATCAAATTTTAACTACACTGCATCTGTAATATCTATATATATCTGCTGAAATATGCTGGTCCCCTTCCAGTGACACAATATTTCTGCATCTAATTCTCGTTATCTCTTACTTGAAATGCAATCCTAAATTTTATTGTGCCGGATTTATAAGATACCTTACATAAGAGACGTGTACAAACCTATAGTGTCATGGACCTTCTCTGCTGCCTCAGGAGTGCGCTGAACAAATGCTGTGATCGTCTCAATTTGGCCAGATGTCCAAACTACTCCATTGACCTTGCCTTGAGCAATACGTTGTTCAGATGTAGAAGATTTCTTGGCTTCTTCAGATGTAAGCACTTTCTTGATTTGAAACTTGTCATAGACTTCTTTCAAGTCTGTTATCTCAACTTGAATATCAGGGGGATCTTGCATGCTGACGTGAAATGGATGTTGGTAGGGGTCATGCAGCAGCGGCTGCGTGTCATCAGACGCAGTTCCTGCGTAGTTTTAGGAGTAAAAAGGTAACACATTACACTTCGTGTTCTTGGTTTACTACAGCCTGTATGTTGGCTGGCTCTTTATGAAGCAGATGCTATGCTTGCTACAGAAGAGGATTTATTAAGCAGTCGCTTTACTCACGCATTATTCTATAACGTGTTGGTAGCTGGAATTAAGGTTTCTTTGAACATGTGATAAGTGAAGAACCTGCGATTATGCTGGCTATAACAAGGTATTACTGTGCTATCCGTCTTTTAATAGTGTTAGCCCTGGTGTTTATAATTTTTCCTGTTTCCTGGTAAAAATCTGTTGACGTAGCATTATTACGTTTTTTGCAATGCCAGCACACTGCAGTTTTCAATATTTATTTCGTTTGAATTTTTATATCCACTTATGGGTCAACTAATCAACTGGGGAGAACAATTTATTTCGTTTTGTTCGTCCTAGACATTTGTATATTTTTAAACATCTATAAATTCTTAAACTAACGTTGGCCTGATCCTCACCGAAAGAACGGCGAAGTTGGAACGTGTGTATAGAGTTAAAAAGTCCGGCTATGAATTAAAATATCTATCTACATCTACATGTACATGAAACACTATTAATTGTAACCTACGTAGTTAGGTAGCGCTTCTTTTGGGATATTTAAAGTTAATCGATAGCCCTAATTAGTATCACAATTTAAAAATAAATGCAAGTTTAACGTTTTTTAGTTCCATTAATTGTAATGTAAATAAATAAAAAAAAGACTTTTTATCGTATGTTACCTTCGAACCTCAGTTATGAGATGAATGATAACATAACAGAGGCTTCCGTTCTCATGAACTCATGCCAGCTGAGGCATGTTTCAAGAAATAATCCTACTCTCCTCGACGGTAGCTCTTAATGATTTAGAATCATCCTCTGCTGTTTTGAATTTACATGTATGTATTCGCACAATCTGTATCTATATGCACTTCTTCCAGGAAAGTACGTTGATATATTTTCTAAACGATTTTAAAACTAGACGCGGAAGTTAGGGAAGGTAATAGGTGTTCTCCGGTTTCGTTCTTCTTCTTCTTATTATTATTAAAGTATTCTGTGATTGCTAGTAGAAATAATTCTTGTTTTCTTGCATAGCACTTCGCCTAACAATGGTAGACAATTTTTGCCGGCGTGAATATGTTGTACAGAATGGAGAGATTAAAGCGCCCCAACATTAGCATCTGTTTCAATGTAAAACAGTTTCGGTTTCCCTGAGTAATGGATTGATTATGGGTTAGTATTGTAAACCGTCTGTACATTTGCGCGTCTTAGAAAATCAGTATTTTATAGCCAGAGGTCAGAGATAATGCAGTCCCTGGTGTGTATGAAATTTCCAATATTATTGACAATGGGTAACGATTACATGTACCTTGTTCTCCGCCAAGAATCTCGTCTAGATCCTGTAAACGCGCCTGAAGATCAGCTTCCATGTTTACTGAACTCATACCCGCTGATCAACGTTCCAGAACAATTTGTTTTGCTTTCGTCCTCTCAGTGTGTACAATTGTGGCCGGGTAGATATCGGAACTTCCGCCTAGTCAGGAAGGCTTTGCAAAGTTTCAGAGACTTCGCTCTGTTAAGAGGTTGAACATTTTAACGCTTACCGTAAGAAAGTGAAAAACCATAGGTCGCGCCCTCAAGCGCCCGTAAATGGACAATTATAGTCTTGTGACTCATATTCAGGGAAAGCCCCTTCCCTTCACACTTTCGATATTCAAATTTTCCTCGAGTCAGTCAGTAGTGTCCAGTCCCATCCGGTATGTGTAATCCGAGATTCAATAGTTGATTGAAAATCCAAGATGTCATGCGTGATGGGAAAAGAAAAAAACCGCGAGAAATAAATGACCGCGCGCCCCTTTTTTTCACGTGACGCACGACAGACTAAGCGAAAGAGGGACTACTCGTAATCTAAGAGATGAATGAAGATCGCATCAAAAATCTCCCAGTGCAGAGATTACTATTCACCGCGATTGGTATTGTCAAACTCTTTTTTCCAGATCGAAGAGAAGGTTAGGAATGAAAGTAGAAAAGAAAAGAGAGTCCTTGTCAAAAAGGACTGGAGTGCCTGATCGCAGGTGACAGTTCTCTCTGATCATCTAGTCCTCTTTGTCCCATGGGAACATAGGACGTCCACTATTGCCTTCGTTTTATAATAAAGATATTTTAACAGGGAGCCCACGTCACATATGTGGTTTCCAGAGGGCCCCTGCGTACCAAAAAAAGCTCTGTTGGTCTTGAGCCATTCTCTTGGCCTCGCACCAACTTAAAAAAAAAAAAAACTCATGTTGGTCTCGATCAGTTCTTTCTGGATGCTTCTGCGCCACGTAGTTCTAGGTTACCACGTTTCCCTGTGCCCTGCTGGTTCCAATCCAACGCGTGGGATATGTTGATCTTTGGCGATGTTGAAGAAAATGGTTCTATGTTCCGAGAGTTACTTCGATTCTTGTGTCCTCAACGTTTCGGAACAACATGTGGCTCTCCTAGTCGTAGCCTGCATCAGAGGCAGTCTTCATCGCCAAGGATTTTGTGAGATGTTCGGCTGCACCGCATGCTATATCGATATCCTCGTCCCTTCTCGTTTACGTCACCATAACTGGAGATGGTAATTCGTCGTGTAAGCTTTCATAAAACGTCCTGGTTACTGTCACGCCGCGCCTATAACTAACAATTAACGATTAACATTGGTGAATATTTACCGAGACGAAGAGGTGAATATCGAGAACTACAAAATAACGGATTAAAACACGGAACCACAGACGCGATTGTTCGTTTGTTTCCTCATATGCAGCCGTAGTTAGCTTAAATGTACATCGATTGTAAATCAATTTACTAATCGAGTCAGACATTAAAACAAACAAGACAAACTCTGTGAAAAATAAATTCAAACGGTACCAGTTGTACTCACCGTCTAGACAAGAGTACATGTAGCTCCAGTTTGAAGAAAAATAATTTTCGGTCACTCGATCTCACCTGCTGGCGATCAACGCGCGGAAACCACTGCGTTTGCGATTTTTAGATGCCTCGAATACGAGTTCTTGAAAACATATTTTGTCTAAGGGCAACAACAGTCATTTCAGAAATTCCTCATGCTTTCCAATATCCCAAACTTGGAGTGATGTCTTTCGAATTACCGAAAATTTCATTCCGGAACTGTCCACCATGTTTACTTGCCAAGATGGCAAAGATGGCGAGCCCAATAACCAAGCTTCGAAAATGTTATATTCACCGCCTAGTGCGGTGAATATAGCGTTCAATTCTTATATTCACCTGTGGAAATTATACTAACAATGATTTTATTTATGTGTAAGTGAACTAGCCGAGGGTGGAGCCCTCTACTTATTGGAGACACCTAAATCTAGTTACAACAATACAATAAGCTGTGAAGTCTGAGTGACATTTTACATAATTAACGCTAGTCTAGATACTACAGAATATAAACTGTTTCACAATTATGATTATGAGCTCGAAATTTCTATGAGGTGAAAGTTGATGAGGCCGAAAGCCGATTCAACTAGAATGGAGAGCGAATAATCTAATTGTCTAGTAGAGGTCTTTGAAACAACGATTCCCAATTATTCTCTACTATTAAGTACTCCTTACTATTAAAAGTCACGCTTTAGCAAATCCGCGCGCCGATTGAATTATGTTTTGAAACTTGCAGCTGTTTACACGCGCTCATAAGTTCATTGAAACATTGACTAATTGTTAAATATAATCAACAATAAGATTAGGAGCTCGAAATTTCTATCGAGAATGAGGACACAGACCGAGTCACCTATCACGAATTTCAGAGCGGAAAAGCGTAATAAGCATACGTGAGTTTTGGCCTCGCGTTCGAAAAAATGGCGGGAATTTCGTCGACCATGTAAACAAAAAAGGATACGAAGTTTATTATGCTTACCCAATTTTCCCGGTAAGCAACAACATTGTAACGTCACAGATGGAAAGCTGGTGTATTGTTGTCGTGCGTAATCAAAGTTTTTCGGACAAAATTAACCTGAAGAAGGTTTTCCGAACCCTTTATTTCCCCGCAGTATACAAGAAATTTCGGTGCGAAGACACATTTTTTCTACTACGACTCTTATCATATTGCATCCACATAATCACACCACTGAATATATAAGCAAGAGAGCCTCCCAGTAGGCAGGGGAGCCTTGTTTAATTAACAGTGAAATGCCAAAAAAAAAAAAAAAAGAAAAGAAAATCACGCTTGTCGAAGTATAAGTAAATCGACGAGCGACATCCTCGCGTACCTTATTACAGTTCGGCGTTCTTCCACCATTGCAGGACCCATCGCAGCCTGCATTATTACTTGAGTCCTCAATCAAGTTAAATGATATAGTTTTATTTTGTTTTCCAACAATGCGTTTTATTGTCATCTTTATCACCGCAGTTTGTGTGTTATTCTTGTTAGAGCTAGGGATGCGCAGAAAGCTGCGCAGTACATTTTTCCCATCTGAAATCACGCAAAGAAATCGACAGCGAATAATCTAATTGTTTTAGTAAGTCGTTCAAAACTTTCTCCTCTTCACAGGCACTTAGAAAACGCAAAGAAGCGGCCGCCAGTTTGTTAACAAGCGCGCACTGCTAAGCTACTTACTCAATATCTCCAACAGAATAGATGGATAGATAGAATAGATAGCCAGTAAGAGAACAACATTTGTGATAGAACGCTTCGCTAGTAGATTTATAAAATACTAGAATTCTACTCGTATTCTATTGCAAATGCTGCAATCTGATTGGCAGACCTACTCGCACACTAGTTATCAGCCATTAGTGTCCGAGGTTTCGAGGAAGATTTAGAAATATCAAGAGATCTTTTAACTCCCAACACACACAAAAAAATCAATGTTTCAACGAAATTTCCATTCAGCAACTGTCCGCCGTGTGTACTTGCCGAGATGGCAAAGATGGCGAGCTTAGTAACCAAACCTCGGAAACGTTATGTTCACCGCCTAGCGTGGTAAATATAGCGTCCAATTCTTATATTCACCTCTGGAAATTATACTAATATATGATAGCTGACCCGTACATTATGCACCAACTATACGTTCATTCCTGCCTGTAGATGTTCAAATTTATTGCTGCCTCTGGTGAGGGAGCCTGGAGCGACCGATAAGGAGTTGGATCGAAGGTTTGCTTCTTTTTATGACATTGGGGAAAAAAGAAAATAGCGACTAAAAAGTACTCCGGCTAAATATAATCAATCGAACCCAATCGAACTCAGCCGAACTGTAGTGTACCTAAGCTCAAAAGATTCCTTCACAGCAAGCCAAAATAGTTTTCGGAATACTAATAAAGCTCTCTGTAGAAAATTGGAAAATTCCAGACTACCGGGCATTTTCCTAGCGCCAGGCATATAGTTCCTGCGTGAGGTCTGGTTTTCTTACGACATAAGCACAAAAACCAGCCTGAGCATAATGGCAGTGAGGACGCCCAAAACACAAGCGTAACCAAGTACGTATGAGCTACCGTTATGCTTATGCTTGTGCTTATGCTTATGTAATAGTAAAAACCAGGCTTTAATGTTGCACAACATCCGCGTCACTCGGCAGATAAAGATCATCATTTTCGTCATGTCATAAACGTTAAACTAAACATTTGAACATTTAAGCGCTTTCTTATGGCGACATAAAAAGCTCTTCACATCTAATATGATAATGACAAAAACTATTTGTACATTGATGATATTTGCTTTTCTTTCTTTTTTCTCGCGATTTGAAGCGTGGAAGGAGAGTTTTGTAGGGTGGCCCACAACTGTCACGGCAAAAGAAACAACCTCACGGCAGAAGTAAACGACTCACGGCAAAAGAAATAACATCACGGCAAAAGAAATAACTTCACGGCAAAAGTAAAAGACCGTAAAAGACTCACGGCAAATAGATAAACCACCCTACTAAAGAAAAAGGACAAAAAGACTCACGGTGAGGTTGCCGTGAGGTTATTTCCTTTGCCGTGAGTCTTTTTGTTTTGCCGTGAGGTTATTCTTTTTGCCGTGAAGTTATTTCTTTTGCCGTGAGGTTATTTCTTTTTGCCGTGAGGTTATTTCTTTTGCCGTGAGTCTTTTGCTTTTGCCGTGAGGTTATTCCTTTGTTATGTGTGAATAGGTAAAGGTAAAGTCTGCATGCGAGCCAAGTGGCCCATCAGGCCGGAGCTTATCCCGGTTTCTGTAGCATGAAGCGACTAGGAGTATTTCTGCTCTCCCCTGGATGGGATGCTAGTCCATCACAGGGTTACCCCCAGCGTTACGTTCGCCGGTACCCATTTATACACCTGGGTGGAGAGAGGCACTGTGAGAGTAAAGTGTCTTGCCCAAGAACACAACACAATGTCCCCGGCCATGCGTGAATAAATGTACTAAAATTGTACTCTCTTATCGACTATTTCATCTACATCAATCCTCCTGCGTTGTATTTGTGTTCGAATTTTGCGTCGTGCTAATATTAATCCCTCGACAGTAAAGGTTTATAAGATCGCAGCTTGAGTTAATTTATTTGTTGCGGGTTTCCGTGATAAGGTTTTATTTAATACACGATTAGACGGAAAAATTTAAAGTTCCCCTACGCGTAAAATTCCTATGACTAATCGGCATCACCTTGCCTTGTTTAGTTTCAATCTAAATAATTTTTCTATGATTTCTTTGTTATTCTTCAGGTACATTCATTCTGATTTGTTTTAATTTATTTTATCTTTGCTTATTTCACATCTCTTGACTGTAAAGACGAGTAAATGATAAGACATATCAGTCGCTAAGTGAATTTTGATTGATGAGAAATGGAGCATGATCCTTCTTAGTTGTTATATTCTCGAATGTTTGTTACCTCACTTTCAATTTCCTTTTGATTAACCGAAGTAAATTACGCTCTTGTTGGTTGTCGAATCTGACCGCCAATGGAAATTAAGTCACCACAACGTCTGTCGAGCATCGTTTACCGTCTATTGCACAAAGATTCCTTATCCTATTATTTCGCAATTGTTCTCTTTATCTCTAGTCAATAAAATTTGCTTCCCGTCTGGAGTTATATTATGTTCGGTTAATTATTTCCGAAACATGTGTGCGTGACATTTATTTACTAACACAGGGTGGTGCCGGATATCACGTACGCTAAGTATTAATTACAAGGGTCATAGTCACCAGCGCATAGCACGCATAGCATATAAGCCACGAGACGAGCGGTGGGGGGTAACTGAATACAGTATAAGTGATTGTTGTAACACGGACGAAGGCGAGTGTAAGGATATGAGAGGAGACATAAGCGCAGGACTTCCTTTTGATCCTGGCTCAATACCGGGAGATAATTCCCGTACACTTCTTTGAAACTATTTTTTCGTTCTACCTTCTCACATCGTCCATTAGACCCAATTTTAGCTGTTTTGTTTAGGCTCCTCTCAAAAGAAGACACTCTTTCTTCCGATATCTCTTTTATGTTCTAAAGTCAACTTTCAAGGCCCCTTGATTACGTCGAAGATGTCACTTCATACGAAATCTCTTTTTTTATTGTTTGCTACTTGACAAAAGAGCAAAGAAAAAGAAAACAGTTTTTACCTCCAGCTATGTCCTCTTGTCAAAGCGAAATTTGTTTAGCGTTGTCAATACGGTGTCATCATGGTCAGTCTGCGTGGCTAGCACTTAACAAATGTATTGACACATGACTGAATTTCCAAGGCGTTTCCCAGTTGTAATAAAGGTAGTATTGTTTTATGAAAGATGTAAATAATTTTTGTTTGTTTTTTTGTCGTCTGTCGATCCAGTTTCTGCATATAAGCAAAGAAATTGCTTAATTGTGTAAACTCTTTGAAGTATTTACATGTGATTACTATGTGACATAGTCAAATATTTTCTTTGACCGCCTCCTGTGCCGCCTTAGAGACGCTCAAAGAACAATTGAATTTGCCAACTTTGACTAGTCAAGGCAGTATTACGTTTAAAATACGTAAACTAAGTTCTCTTTCTTCCGTCCCTTTCCACGACAGGGAATATTGTTCTTACCAGACGGAATTAATATCTTTGGTATAGTTTCTCTTTTTCTACAGCCTAATTGCTTTGACCAGCGTGGGACACACTTAGCATAAGTAGAAATTGTGTGCAATGCCACATAACGCAGGAAGGGGCACAATACTAAATTTTCACGTTTTTGTCCAAGATTGTTATTTTATTATATTACTTTCTGATTGTTTAGTTCGGCGAAACCAAGGGTAAGAGACGCACGCGCGTGATTGTAAATGACAGGTGCCTATAAAGGTGAGTGATTATTCGTCAACACAAAAATTATTTTTACCTACAGACACGTTTTGACTCGTCACGCAATCAGTGATGGCGAAATGCACAAATGGGTAGGAGGCCATCAAGAAACCGCATTTCGGCTTGTCATTTATTTCTGTCGCGTGGAGACAACGACTCGGTACATGATACACAGCATGATGACACTCTACACTAATTTGCTCTCGAGTTTCGCGATTTTTCTAGGATTTTTGAAGATCCCGCAAGAACGATATTATTCCAGCACTGATATTTACCGATATTTATCGTAATAGCACTGTTTTAGTTGTATGCGAGCTAAATTAAGTAATAAGCAAGACTCCCAAAGTAGTATCTCATACTTGGTCTGTTATCCAGTGTTATCTTGTTGCAAATCACCCCCAAATTGTCGATCCTCAAAAAATGAAATCCTTAAGAATTTATAATTTGTGACAAGTCCTGAAAACCAGTTGATAATTGAATGCCAACACATTTTAGCCTAGGTGTCGTCATTTTATTTTGACGGCTTGAGTGATTTAGCTTTTGTATTGGTATATCCGGCAAACTGACTCACAAGATGTAAATGTATTTAAAAATCGCAAGATGTATGTGCGATGTAAAAATGATTTCGTTCAGAAACTAGAATTTTGAAGTAAAAATTACCACTGGTCGTTAGAAATGAAGATGATTTCTTCCATTCGCGGATAAATTGTGTAAAGTAACTTCCTGAGCGTAGGAATCATAATAATAAAGAGCGTGACTTCGTGAGCACTTCCGCTATCAAGTTCCGACTGGTATTGCACAATCGACATCATTTGAATGCGAGAATCATGATAACTTCTCTCAGGTGAGTTTCGAAATCGCATTTCCTGAAGACCGATAAAAAAAAAATCGTAAAGAAATAATCTACATGCGGTTTCCTGTTCCTGTCGTTCTAACATATCTCCTTCATCAGGTTGCTACGTGAAAAGAAGAACGTGCACTCTAGAATTTCGACCTTTGTAAAACTATGATTCTTCCGGTCGTTAGGAAGGAGAGAAATCCTTAATATTTTAAAGAAACCTCTGAACACGTCATTTATAATAGTCTTCTTGCTGCTTGATTGGAGATAAATTCAGGACTCGTCTTCATTTCCCTTAGGCCTAATTTATGCCAGCTGAATTTTAGTTTAAATAATCACGTAAAACCTCGGCCTTGCTACTTTGCAACATTTCAGTAACACAACTGTGTACCTACGCGAAAAGATCCCTATTACATTATGATAGCCCTCCCAGTTGTACAAACCCGAAGTGGAATAAAATACAAAGCGGACGCATCTTATATGAAACGGCATTACTTGGTTGGTCACGTAACTTCGCTGCGTATATATGCGTGGGCGGCTAAACATAATATTCAAATACCCGCCCACCACTCAACGGAAGTGAAGCATGTAAGACCGTCAAGTTCAACAAACTTCCTTTCTAAGTAGTACTTAACAGAAATTCCAAGGGAAGTTCAGCAAAATGGATCCCAAATCATTCCAAGATTCTCAGAACAACAACTCACGGGCCAATTTTTGCCGTGTTAACTGCACCATTGACACCGTCTTGGAAGAAACGCTTAGCGATATCGACGAGTTTATTCAGTCTGAGCTGGGGTTTGCACCTCTAATTGCTACTGAACCATTAACAGCCGCAGAGTTACACGATTTAAGCTCCCTTCTGCAAAATCGGCAATCGTCGGAAGAATCAGTCTTGGGTAATACGCTAGGTGAGAACAAGTTTCATTAGCTTATCGTATGTTGTAGGTATTTGGTACATGTACAGCAGAGCACAGGCTATAGCTAACTGAAGCAGTCGACGAAGCCTTGCCGCTTTTTGTAGTCTATGTAATCTGTGAAACAACTACCATTGTTGCACCCATGCACTAGTTTTTCTTTTTGAGCGAGAGTCGTATCATGACACAAATAAGATGAAATATTTTGATTTCAGCAGCGAAACGAGAACACGACTGAATGCAATGCAAAACTAATCGGCTCAACTAACATAGATTTTCAGAACTATTTATGTCAGACTAACAAGAAGTCGTTAGCATTTCATAAAATTCTAGGGAAAAAATTACATCATTAAATCTAGTTCCTTTAGCTACGAAAATAGTTCCTAGTTAAGAAGTGATAGCTTTCTTGAGCATTTTGACCGTCTCGATAGCTCTGGTGAAATGTGGTTATGATTTGCAGGAAACGGCGAGGCAGCCAGCATCGTGTCCAGTCCTGAGTCGTCAAACAAGGTTTCTGAAGTTGACGTGGAAATTTTGATAATGGGCCTCAAAGATGTTTACGACAAAAAGACCAAGAAAACTAACGAAGGATTAGAATATCGCTTGGAAAACTCGGAAGTGACAGTTGTGATCCGAGCATCTGATGAAATCACCAGTGTTCGTGCTTATACTCAGAGATGTGCCGAAGCTGCGATTAGAACACACGATACCATTGGTAGGGGTTCTTGAGTGATAATGTTTGTAGTAATCCTCGCTTAATCGTCGTTAAATTACTTAGCTATAATGTATGAATATATATTACTGATATATAATTTAGTATATTGAGCCAGGTTATAATATAATAATACACGTTTTTGTACCTATAGGTCCAGTTGAACTAGATGTAAATATTCTCCAAAGCGACCCAAGATGTCGAGTTGTCTCGGTGGATCTTGGGTCGGTGTACAAGACACAGGAAGGAGATCCAGTGTACTGGCTAGAAAAGGCAGAAGTCATGCAAAGGAACAAATGGGAAATGGTTATTGCAATGGAATTTAGTTCAGGCTTCAAAGGAACTGTTACGTCAGAAGCGTTCAGAGTTACGACCAAAGCAAGTTATAAGATGAGACGAAATGGAGGTTTGTGTAGTACTTAATACAGGAACGAGTGATAGATCGCATTTAAGAGCCACAGAATATATGCAATGTCGATAGTGCAACTGAGTCTAAAGAATGCAGTAGTAAAAAGTAGAGAAAGTATGTTGTAATGCTAAAGGAGAGGTTATTTCTGGAGGGGCAAGATTTGAGCGCATTGTTGATACAATGTCATACAAATACATGCGAACAGCAACGTAAACGCTTGCATCTCCAGTCTTCAATTCACGCTTTTCGAAATCATGATTGTGATGAACTGATGGGATCAAGAATCAATCTGATATAACCGAACTGTAGTTTGAAATGCCGCAAGGAAGGTAATTGGTGTAACATAGTAAGTAGAAAATTTAAAGCTTGATCGCTCCAGACGTTCGTAGAGACGGGTACCAGCCCCGGCTTTTGCACTGAAGTTGCTCCAACGTCCAACTCAAATTTTCTGGCACTGCATTTTCTATCGATTTTGTTTTTTAAGCGTTTGACGTGCACCTCGCTCATAGATTGTAGTACAATTTGGTCGTATAACTAGTTGAAATGTGTTAGTATGAATTGCTCTTAGTAAGATAAACTTTGTTTTCTTTTCAGATGTGCCAAGTTGCGGTAACGTGCAGCGTTTATTCCGTAAAATCAATTCGTCCACTAGCCATGAGGACACGGGTATTCCTTTTCATCTAAACCGTGGAATTAAAAAAGGTTTGTTGATGAATGTGGTTTGATTTTGTATTTTGTTGTGTGTTTGTGAATGTGTCATTGAACATCTCGGCAGTGATGATCGTAGGTGCGACTGAACGTGAAAGCCCGTTGAAATGAAGTATACATTTCGTATATAGACACCATTATAGCTTCGTATATATCTCACTTTACAGCATTTTGCTCGCGTCACGCCTGCTCCCGTAAGAAGGTAACTAATTTGTCGTTTTAAAAGGCTGAAGGCGAAAATTTTCGGTTCAAGGGATCTGTGTTTCGATTGTCAGCATGCCCAGAATAGAGCAGGCTGTCTTCGGCAGCCGTTATTTCGGCCATGAGACAGATGGAAAACAGTGTCGCGTGACGATCCAGTCTACAAACACAATCGCTTTTGACAACTTCAAGATGCTATGTCCGTTTTGCATTTGGATCTTTTAGGAGTCATAAACTCCGCTAAGATGTATAATCTTTCGATATTTCCTGTGTGCTTCGTTTTCGGCGATGGCAATTTTTGGCGTACTTTATAACAACAGAGGACGTTTAAAGGTTTGTGATTGTTTTTATTGGGAAAATCCCAAGCTTAGTATTTGTATTCACCCGCAGAATTTGCTGATCGCGACGCTTGTGCTTTGAGTCGAGAGCTATTTGGATTTAGCTTGAAGGAGGAAGATGATTGGGCAAAAGAGGACCAATCTGCTGGAAATTCTGGATCAGATTTGAAGTCTAGTTCAGCTCTTTCGACTGACAGGAAGATCTTGCTTCAACATCACACCGTTTTAGATAAACAAATGGTAAGTGGCAATCAGAGTTAGCGTACATTTGTTATCAATCCATTTTGACAAGGCTTTCTTAGAGTAAAACCCTGGCACAGGAGCCCCAGCAGGTGTCATTTAAGCTCCAATAGTCTTGTAAAAGAGACTCGCTCCGAGTGTAATCATCTCCCTTTGGATATCTGATATTTTCATCATCAATTCGTTGCCGTTGTAACAAGTAGAGTTACAGTAGATGTTAGGGTTCTTGGACACACTTTTGCCCACATGTTGTATAAAGAGTTAGATAATTAGTGGTTGTCGCTAAATAAAAGCCAACATAGCTGTTGTGCCAAGTGATAATGCGATGCAAATAGTGCAATTAACTCTATATCAACTTAGAAAAGCATCAGAAAATTTTATTTCAGCTGTCCTGTCCTGCTCGTAGTGTCACTGGAAGAACTGCCGAGATTCCCTAGAAGATTGTTGTAGACAGCCATCAATGGGGCTGTTTTTGACCTAGGAATAGACAATTCTTTTTCTGTAAGGGAGTCTAACTTTTTGAAGGGAACTAATAAATGAATGGATTTATTCTAGGTCACAAAGTATTATGGCCATAACCCAAAGGTTCGCTATGTTGTTGAACAGCCTGAGCTTCCAGGTATGCTGAAGCTGGTCGGGAAACAAGCTGTGTTGGTCAACGCGCGTCGAAAGGCAAATGGACACAAGAACGCTGAAGAAGATTTCTGGTGGGCTTGCGGGCATTGCTTCTTCGAACGTCGCAAGAAATCTACCATAAAAGCTCACGTCATTCAAAGGGTTTGTCAAAAGTCGGTGGAGAATAAAAAATCAAGAAGAAAGTTGACAGCCCGCCACTTTAGTCAGAGCGACCTAGAGGAGCATAGCTTTGAAGGTTATTCGTGGAAGAGCTCTCTTTCTGTCTAAGATAATGCCAGATGGGAGGTTATCGTTATGTTAAATGTTCGCCTGGGCCTTCTGGAGAGCACTGCCAGCACTGTCACCATACGGTAGTTAAACTTTTGGTACTTTGTCTTTCTTTGAAATTACCAAAGCTGAAATTTAGTTAAGTGCGCATTGAAATGACATAAGTGATATGAAGTATTATGATATGACTAGCTCCTTGAGCGGGTAAGGTAAACCAAATCCTGCACTGTGATTGGCTAGCCGAAGAGGCAGGATGGCGATATCTTGCCTGCTCGGGATTACGCACTGTGTCCCGCAAGAAAAATTTGCTCTCCATCCCATGCAATAAATCCTCAATTGACCTAGCACTGGCCTCGTTCTTTTTTGCGTGGCTATGGACCTCGGCTCCGTCTCGTTTCATAAACACGCCAAAAAAAAAAAAAGAGAAAAAAAAAAAAACAACTTGGCCAAAATCCAGCCATCTTGACCGAAAACGCTTGGTCAATAACCCATGTATATGTTTTACAGTGTTTGTGGTCAATTTTTGAATTTTAATTTATGACGCAATGGAAAACGCGTCTTTAAACGTTTTGTACATATACATGTAAAGACGTTGTGTGTGGCTGGTCCACGTAAGAAGTTACATAATGTTTATGTATATTTGAAGAAAGTATGTATATAAATAAGACAGATAAATTTCGTCGATATACGTATTATTTTTAGTAAAATTGGATACCACATTTTAAGACGAACCATTGATTTGGACGCCATTGTTATGCATGCTTCTCGATTTCTGTAGCGATTTTTAATCGCTGGTCTATTTGAACAGTACTTACTTTGAACTCTAACATGAAAATGTACAGGAAGCTCAACCTGAAGATCGCCGCTTTTAAAAAGTGTGCGCTGGAAGAAAATGCTATTGCTTTAAACTTGGAAAAAATATATACCGTAGCTTATACCAGATTATGTTTTTGTGTATTTCATACGTGCATTAGCAGTGTTGTGTATTTTCCATTGCTATTTTCTACATTTTTACTCGGGTAGCGCACCTGTATACTGGCTGATTACATTGATGTAAACGAGCTAAACATACTGACGACTTAAAACTAAATGAGTCCATTGTTTAATTAATATATCTATGGGCCATGAAGTCAAATTGAGCTATAAATTAAAGTTTAGTAATGAAACTCAGATACTTGTGTTTGGTTTAAACGTGTTAGGGAAGCCGAGGAGGGGAAAATGATTTAGCTCCTAAAATGTACTTTTGGTTAATTATTGATTCATCTTTGGACCTCGCTAGAAATGGCTTTGGCTGTTCGCAGTCCCAGCATGCAGCCCTAACGATGTTTTATAGGTTCACGATAGGATCCATCGAGACCTTCTTCTTAAGAAATTGCCGAGGTAATGACTGGTAGCAGCATTTTTTTCAGCATCTTAACTCTGATGAATCGCTACTACTTTTATTTTTCAGTAATCAACACGTGAAGAAAGTTTAAAAAAACTGTTATTGTGTATTCAGAGCTGCCATAAGTTTTCGAAATATTTGGAAAAGGTGATATGAAAGGTGTTTGAAAGCCATTCTACGTTTACGTCATTTTTGAAGAGATGAGTACTTCTAGATCTTGTTAATTTTTTTGGATGATACACCTTTCCACAATGTGCCGTTTCACCATTATAAACGCAACATCGGGCTCAATCAATTAGTTATTTGAGCAACCTTTCTCTGGTGAAGGGTACAATGTATCCGCGAGCATAAAGGTAGACTACGAATAGTGCCTCTTTCGCTTAGTCCGTCGTGCGTGACGCGAAAGAAATTCGCGAGAAAAAAATGGCCGCGCGAAATCCTGGGAGCTAGGAGCGCGCGAAAGGAGGGACTACCGCCTAAGCCCAAGAGTTTGCCCTTTCACGGCCGAGTGATTTTTCGGTGTAGGATTTCTCATCTTGACGTCCTCTTATTATCGCCTGTTATCAATAGTCTCGGGAGATCGGAATAAAATTGCTCTACTCTACTCTTCAAGTAGCCAGGCAAAAACATATGCCGTGTGAAGTATATCTTCGTTCAGTGTTCGTTCAGCGAAACTGTCAAAGAAGTTTTAAAAAGAAGACGGCGAATGAGGCCTCTTGTAACGATTTTCGCTGCGTCTAAAAGTTATTGCGAAAATTTCAACAGAGTTTCAACCGAGAATTTACATTATACATTATACATTATACATAGGAGATCATCCAACTGTGGTGAAATGTTTGCCGATAGCAGCGGAAAATTTCAGGTGAATGTCCGGCGTCAAGTGAGAGTCCGGTTCAATCTTTCAAATGGACGGCAGAAAGGCCAAGCTCAGTGAATTTATATTCGCTGACTTACACGATGCTGTTGAGCGGCGAAATCACTAACACGCTCGCAGTCGGGGTGGAGGCAGAAAACTTTGCCAAACAAAACACTGGATAAATTTAAATCTTTCCAAAGCGCCTGTTGGCAGATTCGCAAGAACATCACGGCTTGCGAAGCGTGATTCCAACGCTTCGATTTGCTCTGGTACCGCTTCGATTTGCTCTGGTTCCGAAACATTCCTGCAGGACGTCACCGGTATCTCGAATGTTGACAACACGTTTTCAACGCTCCTAACATAAGCCAATCATATTTTTGCGTTGTGAGAGCAACGCATAATTCAAACCCTTGGGCTTAGGCGGTAGTTCCTCCTTTCGCGTGCTCCTCGCCTCCAGGATTTCGCGCGGCCATTTTTTTCTCGCGGTTTTCTTTCGCGTCACGCACGACGGACTAAGCGAAAGAGGGACTACTCGTAGTCTAGCATAAAGGTTGATAAAGATAATATGATCAGTTTACGTTTGTTCACGCCCAGAACAACTTGTGGCATCAAAATTCTCTAACAAGTGTGGCTTTGCGTGTCCCCTAGCATCGTAAAAGAGTCAGTACTGCCATACAAGACGAGTGCAACGAAATAACGAATTACAAAAGACCTGAAACGAATATAACACTGTGAAAATATTTTGTAATGTCCAATGTTTACAACAAACCACATGATGAAACGGAAAACGAGCAAGTCTGATGGTGATTATTCAGCCCGGGGCGTTCCCATTCAATAGGGAAGGCGTCTTTGGTCCTAAGTTGGAAGCTAGTAGGAGCGAGTACATGATAAAAAAAGTACCGCAGAACAAACAAACATACATACATACTCTTTATTTCAACTCGAATAATCAGAGTAGCTCTATTGAGTTAAAATCTTCCAGAAAGAAAAATTCATCAATCAATTAGTAATACAATACATAACTAGAACGCTAAAATACTAAAAGCTCATTTTCTTTCTTTTTATCGATTCTTACGAGACTTTGAAACCTGCAAACGTTTGTAAATATGGGATGATGATCCAGAAGTACATTTTCACGATCTCTGATACCAAATTGTCTGGTGGTTTCCCCGGCATAGCTGGCCATTCCGCGCGGTCATAGTTTCCTCAAGGTTTATTTACGGTTACGCTCGACGGACTAAGCGAAAGAGGGACGACTCGTAGTTTATTGTTTCGATAGACAGACAAGAAAGCTGTCTGCCGCTAAAACGCACCAACATTTATGATAATAGTGGCCAATAGCACTATTAGTGCATCCACTCCGAGACTCGACTAAATTGAAATAACAAAAAACACTGAAACAGTGCAAAAGTGGACTGAGAAAGTGTCCACATTTACACTCTATAGTGAGACTCTTTTTGAGGCCACTTTCACGTGAGGACTGTACAGAACGATACTGATACGCCTCAAACAAACCGAGATTGTAGTGTGAATGGGTTTGGGGTGGTTTAACAGTCAACATAAGATTTGGAACGAATCGCGCCCAAGTACACGAACATTGATAGCATTAAAGGCCAAAATAACGCTAAATAACTTCAAAAGAAGAAAGTTAACGAGGCGCACTGTAAAACCGGTGCAGAGGCATAACGTGCATTTTTTCATGGGGTACACAACGAAGGGAAGATGTAGAGCGCCGAAGGCGCCAGCTGCCAAGGTGCGGTTTTTGGGCATGCTTACGCCACCCCCTGCAACAGGAAATGTTTATTTTAAGGGGCCCGGAAATGACATTTCCCACGTTTTCCGGGAAACAATTTCATAAATCAAAACACTGAGTAAACATTAAAACGGTGATTATTTAGTAACTTAAATCTATGTTGTATGTATGTCAACCTTCGGGATAATGGATAGTAGTTTCAATTGGAGCGGGACTGGAGACTGTCGAAGCAGCCGATTTGATAATTAAAGACGCGTTTCGCCAATAATTTATCCATTCATTCATTTATTTTTATTTTATTTTATTATTATTATTATAATAATTAGAGTGTCCACAATCAGTTCTCTAAGCTAAATACTCAGGTGAAAAAGGGGTTAAATACTCAGACACTTAAATAAAGTTAATTAATTAATTAATTAATTAATTCATTCATTCATTCATTTATATATCATAACTTTACTAGATCGGGAGGTCGCGATGCCCTTGCGCTGACTTCTCTATCTATACCACACTCACTCTACTTGTGAGGCCGTGTGTATGTAAGGACTGTACAAACGGAAACGAACAAATGTCAGTGTTTTCAATTATGGACACTTCACGCTCCATTTATCTACATACTTTCCCTTTGAGATTAAAGAGGTAACTGGTTATCCATCCGCCTAAATGCTGAAAAGCAGGCCGAACCGCTGAATTTTACTTAATGTGGGCTGGGGAGTAGTGCGGTGAGTTCTAAAGTATTTAACATCAGAACTGGACTTTCAGGTAACTACTATTCCTTTCACAGAGTATTGAGGTAAGAAAGCATTGAAGGAAATTTTAATTAACCGACCGTTAGCACTTCCGCTGCCAAGTTGAGCGACCTTTTTTATTTCCCCTCCTCAATTCCTGGGTTTATTTGTATTTCACCCTCCCACTCGTCTACCATGAGCGCTATAAAAACACGTTTGGCGAACTGTTTAACACTTCCTTTGCAGCCAACCATAAGGATAACTTCAGATCGAAATCATTCCAAATCTAATTTCAAGGACTCAACGCACAAGTCTATTTGCTTTTCTCCAAATGAGTGGCTGCGAGATCGACGCTTTCCTTGAGGAAAGACTCAACGATATTGACGAGCTTATTCAGTCTGAGCTCGGCTTTGCACCTTTAAATATCACAGTACCACTTACTGCCCCAGAAATCCACAACTTAAGCTTCCTGCTGGAAACAGAAGGAACGTCGATTGGATTACTGACGGACAATATTCTGGGTGAGTACACTTCTTGTGTTTGTTGTCTTCTCCTGATATTGTGGAATATACCATTCTTAGTGCCGAACGAGGGCTAAGTTATGTTCCCAATTAAAGTAGTCATACTCTTTGCATTTTGTGAAATATTGTCATTTCACGCAATTTGCTTTCCTGCATTCCTTGTTGGGTTATAAACCCATTCCTTGTTGTGTTACAAAGAGCGTATAGTATGAAGAACGCATGCTATGTTATAAAGAACGCAAAGTATACCATTCTTAGTGCAATACGAAGGCTAAGGTATGTTCCCGATTAAAGCAGTCAGACTCTTTGCATTTTGTGAAATATTGTCATTTCACGCAACTTCCTATCCTCCATTCCTTTTTGTGTTATACAGAAGGTCGTTAAACGGGATAAATAAGTACTGTAGTGATTTAATGAACGTAGTGATGCAATAGGCCACTTTCGATATATTAAAATTCAGCTTGATACATGTAGTGAGGCATAGAGGACACAAACAAAAGAAATGAATAAAAATGATCATTCAATTTCCTTTGTTTGTGTCCTCTAAGCCTCACTGCCAAGCTGAATTTTAATATATCGAAAACGGTTATTCTGAACGTTGGCTCACTCGAAGAAACGAACGGTTTCTCGCAGTGGTTTCCCTCTTGTTCGTAGCAGCGTAGGACAAACTGGGGTGCAGTGCGGGACTCACTGCCTTGGCGTATGTTCTACAAAGTCTCCAACGCGTCAAAATAATTCCAACAAACTTAAAACATTAATAATCACGAACTCCACAACCATTTTCTGTGGAGTCGGGTCCTAGACAAGTATATACGAGCTATTAAAATATCTTTACAGTTTTAATGGAGTGTAGTGTTGGTTGCAGGGAACGACGCAGCCAGCTCCATCTCCGGTCAAGAGTCGTCAAACAAGGTTTCAGATGTTGAAGTAGAAATCCAATTAATTGACCTCAAAGATGTTTACAATAAAAAGACGAAGAAAACTGATAAAGGATTAAAGTATTGTTTAGAAGACTCGGAAGTAACTCTTGTGGCTCAAGCATCTGATGAAATCACCAGTATTCGTGCTTATACTCAAAGATGTATCGAGGCTGCTATTAGGACACACGATACTGTTGGTAGGATAACTTATAATGTATCTAATGATCGTCATGAAACCAAGACACTTCTTGCTCAATCCTCGAAGTTGCAACTATTAACTTGTAACGGAAGTCGCCAACCCGGCGACTAAAATCGAAAGCTTGAACGGATTATCATCCAGACTGAAAAAATGCTCTGAGCGTTGATAATTCACTTCTCCTGCCATTTTTAACTCAGTAAAATTGAACGAACTTCGTTTCACTTGACTGAACTTTAGCGTGTGATGATTTTACCCTTGAACGCGAGACAACGCATGTATTTAATGATCGTCACGAAACCGAGACACTTCTTGCTCAATCCTCGAAGTTGCAACCGTTAACTTGTCACGGAAGTCGCCAGCCCGGCGACTAAAATCGAAAGCTTGAACGGATTATCATCCAGACTGAAAAAATGCTCTGAGCGTTGATAATTCACTTCTTCTGCCATTTTTAACTCAGTAAAATTGAACGAACTTCGTTTCACTTGACTGAACTTTAGCGTGTGATGATTTTACCTTTGAACGAATTGATTGCGATTCTATAGCATGTTGCACTCCGAATTCACTAATTGGTCTTGGTCTTCGCTTTTAATGACTTTGGTATTTTTATATATTTAGGGCCAAGACCAACTAGTGAATTCTTCGTGTAACAATAATAGAATTCTGATTGTGCTTCAGCTACTTTGAGGCCCAGCATTATATGATCATCAATAATAAAAATACGTTATCTGAATCAATTTTAATTGATCTAACTCAGGGATGGCATATTAATTATTAATTATTAATTATTTATTATTTGATCTATTAATTAGTTAATTGATTTTGATTAATTAATGATTTATTGATAAATTAATTTTTATACTTTGGTGACTAAATTTTTTCACTGGTGCGGCGACCGAAAATAAACTTTCAGTGGCCAAATGGCCACCAAGGACAAAAGTTAACCTTAGAGGGTTGTAATGCTATTAAATGACTGAAATAGCTATAGTTCATTATTACACGTTTTTAAACCTATAGGCCCAGTTGAACTAGATATAAATGTTCTTCAAAGTGACTCAAGATGTCGCCGAGTTGTCGCCGTAGATCTTGGGTCGGTGTACAAGACACGAGAGGGTGATGCAGTCTACAGGCTGGAAAAGGCTGATGTCATGGAAAGGAACAAATGGGAAATGTTAATTGCTATGGAATTCAGTTCAGGCTTGAAAGGCACTGTTAAGACGGGAGCATTTAGAGTAACGACCAAAGCAAAGTACAAGATGAAACGAAACGTCGAAGGTTAGTAGCTTTAGAGCATGTTCAGGAAAGTGACAAGTAGCACTAAAAGGTTTTGTTTGTGTGGACTGTAAATGCAGTAGAAAAGAACTAAAACGGTTGCAAACCTGAAATTGAAAGGCGGAGAAAGTGGAAGTTACTTACATTTGCCTCTGAAGTTGCCATGGACGCTTGCGTCCACTGGTTTGTCCGACTCTTCGAGAGCGACTTAATTTGCGAACGTAGAAGTGAACTAATGAGACAAAAAAAACATAACGAAGCCCAAATAAAATGGGGAAATCGGACTGTTGAGGCGACAGGAATTCTCATGCGTTAACTCTTCAAGAAAGGACTTGAGACGGAGAGGGACGGCTAATCACACGACGTACATGAGAGAAAACTGTGTAACTCAGCTGCTAACCGCGGACTCTAAAGTGCCTATGAAGTAAACAATAATTGCTGCTTATTTGAAAGGCTTTTTAAAGTAAAGAAGAATGGCGTTTTCCTTTTTGGAATATGTTTTGTCGTTTTAGAGCTATTCACGTTTTTGTATTATGCAAATGAGGAAAGTGATGACGTCATAGGTGGTTCCACTAAAACAGCACAACATGCAATCGAGAGTAACTCTAGAAAGATTAAAGCAGTATTCTTCAAACTTGCCACCAGTAATGTACATTACAAAAGAAACAGTATGACACCTACTAGGTTGTTGCCATGGTAACACTCGTGGCTCCAGTCTCTTTCTGTGAAAAACCAAATATCCCTATTTGCAACCTTTTAAAGTGGGACAGAGGGTCTTGCTCGGAACACACATGGTTCCCATGTTGTCTTAACTCTCGCCATTAGATTGGTGGGAGTTGACGATCCTTGTTTAAGATAAAATCCGGGAATTTTAGTCTAAATTAAAGCAAAGCCAGCGGCATAACTGTTGTCATGGCAACGGCACGATGGGTCTCATGCTTCTTTTGTGATGTCCATTTCTGGTGCTAAGTTTAAGAACACTGCTTTAATAAAGAGTGTTGTGCTGTTTTGGTGGAACCACCTAAGACGTCATCACTTTCCTCATTTGCATAGTACAAAAATGTAGATATCTCTAAAACGAAAAAATATATTCCAAATAGGAAAACGCCATTCCTCTTTACTTTGAAAAGCCTTTCAAATAAGCAGCAATTATTTATTACTTCATAGGCACTTTAAACAAAACCTTTTGACCTATACCTATTACTGAAGTTAATCTGCCGAACCAAACTGATTCAAACGCCGCTCTTTATCTATGAGTAGTTTCGGCACTCGGGCAGAGCGGTGTTCAACCCGATGATCCCATAAGAATTATATGATAATAATAGTAAATGAAGATTATCGTTTATTTTCTCAGATTCGTCTAGTAATTTTACGACACAGCGGCTATTCGGCAAGTTCACGTGGTCTGACAATAAAAACAACGTGACTGACCTTTCGGGAGGGAATAACTTTCTTCCAAAGCGAGGAATTAATCAAGGTTTGTTGCCAAGTGCGTGTGTGGGTAGCTTTCATTTTCGCATGTACATGAATGAATAATTTTAATATGATAAAAGAAAAATTCTCTGGAAAATATCACGTGGTCTACAATGAGTAAAAAACCGCCCAAGCTAAAGAGGTCTATTCTGCTCAAAAGAAAGCCCGATTGCATGGTGACATCAGACCAGCTAATATCACTACCAAGCCTTGCTTGTAGCTTTTATCATGAAAATATTTCACCTCCTCGTCCTCCCCCTTCTCGTTCTTCTCCTTTATCCCTTCCTCCCTCTCCTCTTCCGTCTCCTCCCCCTCTTCTTTAAGAAGGAGAAGACATCTTCCGCGTTTCTTTTGATTTAAAGAAACTTGAATGGGAGTGTGGGAGAATAAGAAATGCTGTGGGAACAGGGGACGAGTGCGCTGAAAAACTGCGGAAAACTGTTTAAAGCTAACTTAATTCTACAACTCGATAGAAACGCAGCGCAGTGGTCAGTTTTAATCTCTTATAGGAAACACTGCGAGAAAAAGAAAGAGGAATCACTCGTTTATTTGGATTGTCAAATAGTTCATTCTTCTTGCTCGCGCCATCATAACCTTCACTCCTCGAGCTACTAATTCTGTGTTCCCATCGGGTTATAGAAGTACGCCTTTTAGACGAACTTTCTTAAAGTGTCTTTTTTATTCTTTTAAAAAACAGAAAACAAAGGCAGAAAGAACGGCAGCAACGATAACGGCGACAACAGCAACAACGAAAGAAACTAAGCAAACAAACAAAAAAGTGAAAGTGTATTGTTTGTTCGTTGAAGAAACCCTTAGCTTCCTTAATTATATGTATTTTCGTTTTAGAATTCCCGACTGATGAAACTTGTGCTTTGAATCGTGAATTAATGGCATTTAACTTAATGGCCACCGCGCAAAAAGCAGAAGAGAACAACAACAACTACAACAACAAAAGAAACCAAGAAAACAAAAAACTGGAAAATTTCAGTTTTTTGTTTGCCCGTTAGAGAAACCCTTAGTTTGCTGAATTATTTGTATCTTCCTTTTAGAATTCCCGAATTATGAAACTTGTGCTTTGAATCGCGAATTAATGGCATTTAACTTAATGGAGGAGGATCATCCTGAAGCACGATGCCAGTTTGCTGACGATTCTAGGACTGACTTTAAGTCTAGATCAGGCTCTTCGGCTGACGAGAAGATCTCGTTGCAACACCACACAGTTTTAGATAGACACATGGTAAGTGGTAAGGACGCCTTGTTTTAAGCTTGACAAAGTGTGCTGACGGTAAAATGCTCGAACCTAATGGGAAGTTAGACTCAAGCCACCCATCAGGTTCTGCAAGATACGTCCAGTGACTGTATCCATTATAGTTTTATTTCAGGGAAAAATGCTTGATTAGCCATGCACTTATCTGTATCACGAATCTATTCGCCAATCTATTGATAATAATGAATTTGGTTGTGGTATATTTATTGATTCGAAGAAAGTCTTTCATACTGTTAATCATGTAATTCTATTAGATAGACTTAATCATTATGGCATAAGAGGCAATGTGCATGAATGGTATAGATCTTATCTAACCCACAGAGAGCAATTTGTAAATTTTAATGGTCATAACTCATCTTCCCTCTCAGTGAGTTGTGGTGTACCTCAAGGAGGTATTATGTAGTAATGATTTACCCAACACCTCCAGCTCTCCAATATTTCATTTATTTGCGGATGATACTAACCTTCATTTCTCAAGTAAAATCATTAGTCACCTTGAAAAAATCCTAAACCATTGCCAAATGGATGAAATGTAACCTCCTAACACTCAATATCTTAATGGCTATCTGGAGGCTTATGTTGGACTCCTGATAGTGAGGAGCGGGTTTGAAAACCTGCCCTGGTCGTTGTGTTGCGTACCTCTTTCTGCCGGTGTACCTCTTTCTGCCGGTGAACTGGTTAGAGAGTAGCAATACTCCATCTCATTTCATTATACAGAAAGTGGTAAGGGTGTTAGCCTCTTAAACTGACGCTCTTTGGACTAGCCGGAGATGGATGCCTGCGTTACTAGGCTAAAGAAAGCCTGCATAGGGGTCTAAGGCGGCGTAGGTTATTTGCCTTATATTCGACCTTAAATGTTTTCGTGGTAGAGAAATCTTCGCTCACAAGATCCAAGTAAACTCCAAATACTTTTCTCCTTTAGTTTTGCACTGTTAAAGAAAATTAATGAATTAATTAATATATTCCAGGTCACAACGTATTACCGTCACAACCCAAAGATTCGCTATGTTATAGAGCAGTCTGACCTCCCTGGTATGTTGAAGCTGGTTGGAAAACGCTCTTTGCAGGTCAGCGCGGGTCACAAGACAGATTGTCGCAAGAGCACTAAGCAAGTTTTCTGGTGGGCCTGTGGGCGTTGTTTCTTCGAACGTCAGAAGAAATCGAGTATAAAAGCTCACATCATTCAAAGGGTTTGTCAAAGGCCGATAAAAGTTAAAGCGCCAAGGAGAAAATCAACAAGTTTGAGTCAGAGCGAGTTGGAGGAAGACACGTTCGAAGGATATTCGTTGACGGACTCTCTTTTTGCCTAAGGTTATTGCTTATCGGCCGGTAAAATGTGTGCAATTAATATATACTTTCCTGGTGTAGACTAGTTACATAGCAGCATGTGTTTTTTTGTTGTTGTAAATATGAAAATAAGTTAAGCATACATGTCTTTATGCACTGGTGTTCTAAAAATTTATAGTATTTGTGGTTAGCTTTGATTTGTAATTTATGACGCATTGAAGAACATCTCTACAAGCTGCACACATGAAGCTGTCTAGTAGATAGTAGGTGGTCCACAAGATAATAATTGTGGAAGTATATATGCATTTTACTGCAAACGACTTTGGACTTTTTAAAAAAAAATGCAGTCACAGAATGTAAATAGTGGGTAAAGGACTGTAAAGCCGATTCTAAGTCACCCAGCCCGGTTCCTGTGGGTTCCCAGTGTATCATGGTTTCAATTCATTCTCCATTTCTTGGAGTGTAACTAAACTTACTCATTTGAGTCGAAAAACAAAATAATGCTTTTGAAAATATATGGTTAACATCTTGAATTTTGCATACAGAAATGTGTAATACTATTGCTACAGTAACCCTAAGTAGATGAGTACAATTTATTCACTAATGCTTGGGAAATTGTTTATGTAGCAACGTCTCCTAAAGAGTGGTAATGCTGTTCCATCAAACGATAAGAGCTGGAAACCTCTGGCTACGATTACCAGCCATCTGCTGAACAATGTTCCTTAATTTAAATAGTGAAGCAAAATACTGACAGTAGGATGGTTCAGTTTAAATCATTTAGGGCGCTCAAGGAGTATCGAAAAGCAACAGTAACTGAGTAAAGTTCACTTTGGAACCAGAGCTGTGAGGCTTAAAACTGAATACAGTTGAACTTCTCCACAGCGGCCACCGTAACTTAGGGATGAGAACAGCGGTGGCCAGTTTTCGATCAATGTTATGCTTAAATGCTTGTATAAAATGTGGTATGTGCTTATGGTTTCAAAATACACTATAGAAACCCTTCTAATGAGGACTGGGACGTTTTACTCAGTTAAGCATAGTCACCATTGGAAACCAAGAATCTATTGTAGAGAAACGTTTGTTAATCCTTTGAAAAATCTCAAGACAATGATTTATTATGAATCCTTTCGTTTCCTTCACCTCATACCATTCTTTACTTTTATCTTTCCTTTGTTCATGGCGATGAGAAGCCATGAATGGGTAACCCTGCGATGGACTAGCATCACATCCAGGGGGGAATAGAAATACTCCTAGTCGCTTCATGCTACTGAAACCGGGATAAGCTCCGGCCTGATGAGCCACTTGTCGCGTATGCAGACTTTACTTTTAGAGTCATAATACCACAAGGACAGCACCGCGTCTCGTCCGCTCAACAAAGTTAAGCCCTGTTCGGTGGGCTCATGCTTGGATTTGTTACCAAATACGAATACCCCGAGTTGTAATAACTTCTTTTTTTTTTCTTTTTTCGTCCCTTTCCAAGGCGATATTAGTAACTGCTGAACTCCCAGTTTTGTGTAATGTCTCTTGTTTCTATTTATCAACTACTTTGTTCAAATCATTTCGCCATGTCTGTATTCATCTTTATAGCATTTATTTACAATACAGGGGCACCCAACGACCGTTTTCTCTCAAATGCTTTTAAACGCTGTTTTAGGCTATCTGGAGTACTTTTGAAGCTCTGCAGGTTAATTTTAGGTTGCGCTAAAAAGTTTTTATCTGTTCGGTTATTCTAGGGGAACTTGGGTATTGTCGAATTTATTAGGGCTTTTTTGTCCATTCCCCGAAAACCTTAGGTCTTATCGCCTTTCCGAAAATGATAGCTGACCTTTTTTCGGTACCCAAAACAACATTTTTTTACGATCCGAGAACAACAGACATTAAATTTCTCATATCACGAAAGTTCAAGGTGACAATTCTCTTCAGAAAATCAGAGGGGATTAAAGGACCTCCGAACAGATAATTTACCGAAACCATCCGTTGGGTGCCCCTGACAATATTGTATAAATAATAGCGAAACGCTTCGTTCGAATTCTCCTCAATTCACTTGTCTGTTGATCGTCCAAAACTTTTAATCACGGCTTGAATAATAATTCGAAAATTCTTACAGCTCATCAATGTTTTGATTTTCAATATCTCAGTTTTCGGCAATCGAATACGGTTAACCTGTATAAGCGGACACCTTCGGGAAATGAGCTATGTATAAAAACGTTCGTGCGAAAATCTATTCAATGTAGAGCGGGTGTATTTACTTGTTCCCGAACGTAGTGATTTCTCTCATTGAGCGAATGTACAAGGGCTGACGCGGGGGACTTTTATCCCTTTTGAGCGCCAAATTTACTGGAGGTATTCAAACAAGACAAGTAAAGATGTTACTGTGGAATCCCGCTCCAGTAACAGTGTAATTGGAAACCTACGTGATCGCGCGCCGACTACGTGACAAATAAGTTTCTTTCACGTGATTCACGCAGCACTATTATTGCATCCGCTCCGAGACTCGACGAAAACCATTGAAAGAGTTCAAAAGTAGACTAAAAAAGTGTCCACATTTATACTCTCCACAGTAGGACTCTTTGTGCGGCCACTTTCACTCGAGACTGTACATAACGATACTGATACGCTTCAAACAAACCCAGATTGTAGTGTGAAGGGGTTTGGAGTGGTTAAACAATCAAGATAAGATTTGGAACGAATCGCGCCCGAGCACACGTACATTTACAGCTCTAAAGGCCAATGTTAACTCGATTGAATAACGTTAAATAACGTCAAACGAAGACAGTTGAAGAAGTGCACTGCAAAACTGGTGCAGAGGTATAGCATGCATTTTTTTTATGGAGTAAACAACAAAGAGACGCGGTGAGACGCGGTGGCCTCATGGTTAGTGCGCTCGTCTCCGGATCGAGTGGTCCGGGTTCGAGCCCTGGCCGGGGACATTGTGTTGTGTTCTTGGGCAAGACACTTCACTCTCACAGTGCCTCTCTCCACCCACGTGTATAAATGGGTACCGGCGAACTTAATACTGGGGGTAACCCTGCGATGGACTAGCATCCCATCTAGGGTTGTCCACAAGTTGCTCCAATTTTCTCAAAAAGTTGCTCAAAAGTTGCTCCAAAACTCTAATAAGTTGCTCAAAAGTTGCCCCAAAATCCAAACGTTGCTCAAAAGTTGCTTTCAATTTTTTAGTGTAAGAGATTGATTAACAACTTAAATAAAGATTTAATGAATAGATTTAACTTTGCATAGATATTATATACATAATTATATCATACTGACTCATCAATATTGTAAGACTGAGTCTCTTTCAACCCAAATCATAAAAATCTGATTCTCTGTATTGGCTTTCTATTACGATAAGCACGTGATTGTATTCGAACAAAACAAACTTTGCTAATATGCTTATTAAATATATAAAGTTTCTCTGAGATACACGAGTGTATGACTGTATGTGGTATAAAACCATAGTCTTTCAATATTTACTTCTTTGCGGATGTAGTAGAGAGCACTGTCCCTGTTGGTCAATGTTTTGCACCACCAGCTAGTCTTCTACAGACATATAATTCAAGATTTCATGTGCGCTTATTGTCATTGTAACGTAACATGACCGATGTTTCCACTGTTTCTTCTAATGCTGCCTCTTGCTGCTTACTAAATGCATTTTGCAGCAGGCTAAACACTCGTTCAGCTGATGCTGAACTAGGCTGCACCAAAAAGATCTTTTTGACTGCAGCAGACCAATTTGGGAGAGCATCGGCATGTGTAGCCCTCCACTGTACTTTGCCTTCCTCTGTTTCAATGGCTGCACCATCAGCAATGGCCAGATAGTTTGGCAGCTCTTCCACAAGCTGTACAACTTCTGCATCAGTAATGAAACTAAATTGCTTTAGTTCCTGGACTGATGCAGCAGTTGGATGTAGTGCTTGCACCTGTATTGGGCAGCATACGCGTGCAGCCTTAAATGCACGGACAGTATTATGGAATTGCACACTGAATTTCTGTTGGTAAAAGCGGAAGCCTGGATTGATACATGCCTTTGCTTGAGCAACTAACTGGTTGTACAATGCCATATTTCTACCTGCATGTTGGCGAGCTTTGGCCTCAGTGTTTGGATAAGATTCAATGGCTATTGCATGTGCTAATGCGGACAAACGCTCATAGCAAGTAAATGCTAAGGGACCATCCCCCTCAAGATAATAAGTTGCTTGAACAAAGTGCTTGCCCGCATCAATCATAGCAGCAAGCTCAATGTCTAAGTCTCTAGCAGTAGCTGGATCATCAAAAATCTGCAACAGGCTTGCACGGCAAACAGGAGACAGGTTATCATTTTCTCTTAGAAAGGGCTCAACATCTCCATAAAACTCCATGACCTGATTGAGGACTTCCCATTTGCTCCACCATCTGGTTTTGGAATGAAGTCGCATTGCTGTGCCAGTTCTTGTCTTCCACAACAGCCGAGCAGCTGGACTGAGAGAAAACATGGTGTTCCAACACCTAGAAAATGCGTCTAGGACACTAAATTCAAAGTGTTTCCCAACATTATCGATTGTGTGTGAGAAACAGATGACATTAAGAATATTGGGGAAGAAAAACATGACTTGACGCAATCCAGCTTCATTTACTGATGCACCATCTCTCATTGCTGCTAGAAGATGGTTTGGTTGCATTCCATACTCCACAGCCAGGCACTGAATCAGCCTTTGAGCAAGCTCTTCCGCATTCATGCTCTTGGCAGACGTTACTTTACCTTTAAACAACAAAGTGGAAGTTATAGAGCGTCGAAGGCGCCCGCCGCCAAGGAGCGGTTTTGGGGCATGCTCATGCCACCCCCTGCAACAGGAAATATTTATTTTACGGGGTCCGGAAATAACATTTCCTACGTTTTCCGGGAAACAATCTCATAAATCGAAACACTGAGTAAATATTAAAACGGTGATTATTTAGTAACGAGACTAGAGACTGTCGAACTAGCCGATTTCATTATTAAAGACGCGTTTCGCCAATAGATTTATATTATATATATATATATATATATATATATATATATATATATATATATATATATATATACATATACTTTACTGGATCTGGAGGTCGCTATGCCCCTGCGCTGACGTCTTTATTTATACCACAATCACTTAACTTGTGAGGCCGCGTGTATTCAAAGACTGTACAAAGGGAAACGAACAAACCTAAGCTGTGGTGTACAGGGGATGATATTAACTGATATTGTGTCAGTCTGTGTAACTATTGAGGCTTCACGCTTCATTTATCTACATACAGTTATGCAGAATTTTATATAATGTAGACGGGGAAGTCGCGCGGTAAGTTCTAAAGTATTTAACATCAGAATTGGACATTGAGACTATTCTTTCGATAAGGTGTTGTAATAAAGCAAAGAGGGAAATTTGAATCAACTGACCGGTAGCACTTCCGTTGTCAAGATGTGTGGCTTCCATTTTTCCGCCCCCTCAACTCCTAGGCTTGTTTATCCTGTCTCGCCCTCGCACTACTACTCAAGCACGAGGGCGATGAAAACACGTTAGGCGAACTGGTTAACACTTCCTTTCAGTGCAGCCGACCAAAAGGACAACTTCAGATAAGAAATCATCCTAAATCTAATTTCAAGGACTCAACGCACGAGTCTATTTGTTTTAATCCAAATGAGTGGCCACGAGATCGACGCTTTCCTTGAGGAAAGACTTAACGATATTGACGAGTTTATTCAGTCTGAGCTGGGCCATGCACCTCTAAATGTCACAGAACCACTTACTGCCCCAGAAATCCACAACTTAAGCTCCATGCTGGAAACAGAAGGAGCGTCGAGCGGATTACTCTCGAACGCTATACTAGGTGAGTACACTTCTTGTTTATCGTATCTCAAATTCTCATATTGTGGAGTATACCATTCTTAGTGCAGAACGAAGGCTAAGTTATGTTGGCAAATTAGAGCAGTCATACTCTTTGCATTTTGCGAAATATTGTCAGTTCACGTAACTTGTTTTCCTCTATTCCTTGTAGTGTTATAAAGAGCGTTGTCAAACGGCATAAATAAGTACTGTAGTAATTTTGTGAACGTAATGAAGCGATTCTAAACACGCCTACCCTGCGAGAAGTTGGATTCTACCCCGCCACGAACGAGATAGAAACCCGCATTACAAGCAACCGTTTGCAATTGCCGGCTTTTTTATTCGTTCAAGGCGCTGAACGGTGGCTCACTCGAAGAAACGAACGGTTTCTCGCGGAAGGTTCCTCTTTCGTTCGTGGCCAAGAAGAAACAAACTTCTCGCACTGAAGAACTCACTGACCTGCAATGCGAAAGTCACTGCCCCGGCGTATGTTCCACAAAGTCTTATCGCTTAGAAAAATTCCCGCAAACCAAGAACATTAATACCAAACTAAATCTACAACCATTTTCTGTGGAGTTGTGTTCTAGACCAGTACATTTCGACTATCAAAATATATTACAGTTCTAGTGTTGGTTTCAGGAAACGATGCAGGCAGCCCCCTCTCTGGTCAAGAGTCGTCAAACAAGATTTCAGAAGTTGAAGTAGAAATCCAAGTAATTGACCTCAAAGATGTTTACAATAAAAAGACGAAGAAAACTAATAAAGGATTAAAGTACTGTTTGGAAGACTCGAAAGTAACTGTCGTGGCTCAAGCATCTGATGAAATCACTAGAATTCGTGCTTTTACTCAAAGATGTGTCGAGGCTGCGATTAGGACACACGACACTGTTGGTAGGATAAAATTCTAAATCCTCCTTTATATAAAAACCTACACCACCGGCATTAGAATAAGTAGGTTGTGATAAATAATGATAACCAGATAACTTAATGTTTACTATAGGATCTTGATTAAGTTTAATTTTGGTTTCAGTGAGACCTATTAAGGAAAATGTAAAGGCTAATTCAGATAACAGATTTACAAGATTGTCATAATTGGCAGAAAGGCTCCTAATATTACAATTTAGTGCTGAAAAGGAATTTTTTCCATTAAAGCATTCAATAATGTCATTGTCATTATTAAAAGTTTCAGAAGTATAATAGTATTAAATCCCGATAGTTTCTTTATTTTTCCTGTAACAGCTACAGAAATTGAAATTGAAATCGCAAGCCTTAAAGCTGGTAAGGCCTGTGAACCCTCCAGCATACCAATTACAGCACTGGAGCTTATAAAGCAAGTAATATCTAAACCATTAGAAATATTATTTAATGCCTCTTTTTCATCAGGGATAGTACCAAGTAGCTTCAAGATAGCTAGAGTTATTCCAGTGTTTAAAAAAGGCTCCCATACTAGTTTGAATAATTATCGACCAATTTCCCTTTTATCAATATTTAATAAGCTATTAGAAAAACTAATGTGCAATAGACTTATCAATTTTATACAAAAGAAAAATATCCTCTATGACAAACAATTTGGATTTCGTGCACATTATTCCACAGATCATGCAATATTAAGTATCATTGATAAAATCCAATTAGCAGTCGAGGAAAGGAGCTATTCTTGTGGGATATTTCTTGATTTTAGCAAAGCCTTTGACACTGTTAACCATAATATCCTAGTTAAAAAGCTAGAACAGTATGGAGTCCGAGGAATTGCTAAAGAGTGGTTTGTTTCATACCTTAGCAATAGACAACAATTTGTTTCATTGAATAACATAAAATTAGACTTGCATCCAGTATCCTGTGGAATCCCTCAAGGCTCAGTCCTCGGGCCATTACTTTTTCTTTTGTATATAAATGATTTCAATAAATGTTCAAAACTATTAGACTTCCACCTTTTTGCGGATGATTCTAACTTGTTTTATAAACATAAAAATCTTCTCACCCTCCAGTCTAATATAAACATGGAATTAAATAACATTTATATATGGTTATGCGCTAATAAACTGTCTTTAAGTATAGATAAATCAAATTGTGTTATATTTCATCCTCCACAAAAGAAGTTAATACAGGATGTTAAGTTGACAATTAATAGAAAAGAATTGACAAGAGAATACTCAACCAAATATCTTGGTATTTTTATTGATTCCCATCTAAATTGGAAAAGTCATGTGAATTACATTGCTAAAAAGATCAAAAGAAGTATAGGTATTCTGTCTAAAATCCGTTATTTTACAAATCTAAATATTTTAATTAATCTATACTATACCTTAATTTATCCTTTCCTTATCTATGGCATTATCGCCTGGGGCAGTTCTTATCCAACCTCCCAGAAACCTTTACATATTCTACAGAAAAAAGCCATGCGCATAATAACCTTCTCTAAATTTGATGCTCACTCTAGTCCAATTTTTAAATATCTTACTATAATCAAACTCCCTGATCTTTATGTCTTAAATATTGCAATCTTTATGCATAAATTCCATCGTCAGAAATTGCCATCTCCTTTTAATCATTATTTTACTACAGTTAATGAAATTCATGCCTATAATACGAGACTTGCTTCCAAACAATCCTATTCATTGCCCAAAACCAGAACTAATTTCGGGATCTTCAACATTAGATATCAGGGACATAAAATCTGGAATTCTCTTGATGAGTCTGACAAAAAATTACTTGATTTTCAATTAAAGAAGAAATTAAAAATACACTTTATTGATTCATATTAAATATTACAATTATTTTAATTAATTCATAAGGATATATTCTGTTCCGCTGTAAGTTTCCATTCTGTTTGTATCTTCATATTTGTGAGTGTGTGTGTGTAAGTGTGTTACCGACCGATAACTGTATAAATAATCTATGTAACTTAATGTCTGCCCATTCTTTTTAACCCTTATGGTTATTTTGGGCAGGCAGTACTCTATACTAATTTAATGTTTATTGTAATTATCTTATAAATTGTGAGTACAAATAAATGGTTGTTGTTGTTGTTGTTGTTGTTGTTGTTGTTAACTTATAATGTATTTGGTGGTCGTCATTAAGGACACTTCTCGCTTATTAAATGACTGAAATAGCTATAGTTCATTAACACACGTTTTTGAACCTACAGGCCCAGTTGAACTAGATGTAAATATTCTTCAAAGTGACCCAGGATGTCGAGTTGTCGTCGTAGATCTTGGGTCGGTGTTCAAGACACGAGAGGGTGATGTAGTCTACAGGTTAGAAAAGGCTGATGTCATGGAAAGGAACAAATGGGAAATGTTAATTGCAATGGAGTTCAGTTCAGGCTTGAAAGGAACTATTAACTCAGGAGCATTTAGAGTAACGACTAAAGCAAAGTACAAGATGAAAAGCAACGTTGGAGGTTAGTAGCTTCAGAGTTTGTTCAGGAAAGACTGATAAGTAGAACTTAATGGTTTTGTTTGGGTGAACTGTAAATGCAGTAGATAACGAACTGTAACTTAAAACGGTTGCAAATCTGAAATTGAAAGGCCGGGGGAAGTTACTTACGTGTGTCTCTGAAGTTGCCATGGACGCTTGCGTCCACTGGTTTGTCCGACTCTTCGAGAGCGACTTAATTTGCGAACGTAGAGGTGAACTCATGAGACAAAATATATAACGGAGAGTAAATAAAATGGGGAAATCGAACTGTTGAGGTGACAGGAATTCTCATGCACCAACTCTTCAGGAAGGGACTTGCCGAACTAATTTAGACGCCGCTCTTAAGCTATGAGTAGGTCCGGCACACGGGTAGAGCGGCGTTTAAACCGGGCCTTAAATCTCACTGTGTAACAGCATAAAATGCGCTCGATGAACCCATACGAATTATTTAACAAATAAAGAACCCTAAGCCGTGTATTACACTGTGATAAAACACGACGGGCATTTGAGAACACGAGGGAAATGTAGAAAACAGGAGACGCAGGCGAGTGTTTTCCACATTTCTGGAGCGTTCTCAAATGTTCGGAGTGTTTTATCACAGTGTAATACACAGGTTAGGCTTCTTCATTTGCTTTATGATATAGAGGTAATGTGACAAAAAACGATAAAACACACTTTTTCTATGTTTTATACTCTGATGAAACATTGGTTTTCGAACAATCAGAGCGCGCTCAGGGTCCTATCTATATTATAAATGGTAATAATAAATTACGATTATCGCTTATTTTCTCAGATTCGTCTAGTAATTGTACGACACAGCAGTTTTTCGGCAAGTTCACGTGGTCTGACAATAACAACAACGTGACTTATCTTTCGAGAGGGAATAACTTTCTTCCAAAGCGAGGAATGAATCAAGGTTTGTTGCTAAGTGCGTGTGTGGGGGGCTTTCATAATATGTACTTATTGACTGAGTGGGAGGGCCGGACGGGAAAATATTTGGCTCGAGGTCGGGACGTAAGGAGCGAGCGCAGCGAGGTCCGTGCGTCCTGATCGAGAGACAAATATTTTCCCGTCCGGCCCGACCTTACTCAGTCAATAAGCATTTTATCATATGACCACTTAACGGTTGAACCTGTTTTTTTTTTCTTGGAAACAAACATTACGGTATTTTACTCCTATATATCTTTTTTTTTTTTTTGAATCGAATTTTATTTACAGCCTGAGCACTTATACTACTTACATTACCGATGTTATAATTACATTTACACTTACAATATACATGCTACTTATACTACTTATACTTACACTACTTGTACAATTTTTCTTTTCCTTAAGTGTTTAAAAGAAACGATTCCTCAAAAATTCTCCACTTTTTCTTAAACAGATTGATGTTATTTGATTTCAAGGAAATATACTTTTCGATTTGATATTTATTTAATAAAATTCTTTCAAAGTGGCTGAAAGATGGTTTCGTTTCTTTACACCGGCAAGTCCACAAGTACGTTTTTCCTAAAATGATTATATAGTTTTGCAGATCCATCTCCCCCGTTAAAAATCCTAAAATAATCTCGCGATACTCTGAAGAGAGGCAAACGTAACTATTAAGTTTATTTAAAATTTTTTCACGTATCTCATTCCAAAAGGAAGTAGAAAAAGAACAGCCAAAGAAAATATGAGATATGGTCTCAGTAGTCTGATAACAGAAGGAACACTTGGGGTCAGAAATATAGCCTATCTTACAAAGTAATTCATTTGTATATAGAATAGAATTCAGCACTTTATACTGAAAAGAAAGGTTCATTTGCAACTCTCAGTGGCATCACGAATGCCTCCGAAAGTTGCTTATCCTCTAGATTAAATTCTTCTTTCAACTTAGCCCATTTATTTGGTTTTTGGTATTTTTGCCTTATAAAAAGATGATAATGATCACGACACTTAAATTTTTCTAAATCAAGGATATTCTCGAAATTGGGCTCATGAACACGCAGTTTCAGTGGAACTGATTTCCTTAGACCTGTCCATACTAAGAAGTTGGAGTTCTTCAGTCCTGCACCCCTGACGACATTGAAAGACTCAATATTTGTCATCTCATAGAGCAGATGAGTTGTGTATATGATATTATTATCAAAGAAATGTTTATAGAAGACACTTTTGCCGTCAATCCTTATTTCTTTGTCGTTCCATAATATATACCTATGTATATTTTCGGGATCCTTGACTTCTCTTAATTTTGACCACCAATCCAATAGTTCTCGATAGAAAGTTGCTGAGATTGTTAATCGGTTGATATCGTAATTGCACTGAATTAAAAATAACCCCCCTTCGTTCACCAAAAGATGATCAAGATAAGACTTCCAGAAACCAAAGTAATCTGGATCGACTATTCGTTTTAACCAGCTTAGCCTCAAAGCCTTAACCATATTATCATAATCTAACATTTTAAGGCCACCTTGGTCATAGGGTGCAAATGTCGAAAGTCGGTAACCTTGTCGTTACCATTCCACAAAAATCGAGAAATCAGACTATTGAATTCTTTTATGACTTCATACGGAGTACATATCACCGAACTAGGATAGATCATTTTTGGAAATGAAAGTGTTTTAATAATATTTACCTTCCCGTAAATTGATAATCCTCTTGACTTCCATAGATTTATTGTGTTTTTAATTTTTTTCCAACCTCTGTTTGAAGTTTTTTTCTAAAGTGACCCAATCCACATTGCTTCTGTTTTCGTTACATTTAGTTTAAGTCTAGATGCTTTCTCAAAAAGTTCAAGCAATGCAAACAAGGTGCGCGCTGAGTCCAAGTCTGATAGAACAGCAGTTGTGTCATCGGCAAATTGCAACAATTTAGTTTCTAAACCAGCTATAGTTATTCCTTTAATATTTTCTTGATTTCGTATAGCAATCGCTAGGATTTCCACCGCGGTGACAAAAAGGTAAGGCGAGAGGGGGTCCCCTTGCCTTACTCCACGTTTTATATGGAAGTAGTGAGAACATAAGCCGTTGTTCATTGCGCAACTTTGAACGTCATTGTAGAAGATATGAACCCATCTTCTAAAATCTGGTCCAAAATTGAATTTTTCTAAACATTTTTGAAGGAAGTCCCATTCTAAGTTATCGAAGGCTTTTTCGAAATCAATAAATAATAAAAGACCAGGTAGTTTCTTAACTTTCGTATATTTCATTATATCCAAAATTGAACGTATATTTTTGCTAATATTTCTGCCTGGAATATATCCTGATTGATTATGGTGAATTAATCCAGGTAAAAGACGCTTCATTCTTTTGGCGATAACTTTTGAAGCTATCTTCGCATCGACGTTCAGTAGGGAAATTGGCCTCCAGTTCTTAAGATCACAGCGATTTTGGTCTTTTTTCTCGATGAGTGTAATAACCGCCTGTCTTCGTGATGGACTCATTGTTCCTTTAGCAAAAGATTCATTAAAACTTGCAACTAAAGGATCACCTATAAAATCCCAAAAAGTCTTGTAGAATTCCCTATTTAACGGAAAGGAGTTTAGAACTTTTTTGCATTCCTCTATGCTTATTAAACCTTCACCAAGATAAGAAGAATCGTTTGAAAGTGTTGGTACAGGTAAGTCTTCAAAGTGAAAATTAGGTTTATTTACTTCTGAACCATCTCGTCTAGATTTATAAAGATTTTCATAAAATACGCGCTCCGCTTCTAAGATCTCGAAAGGGTTTGTTGAGATAACTCCACTCTGCCAGGCGAAGCTTTCTGATATGCTTCCTAACATGGTTTCGTTTTTCTAAATTTAAAAAGTACTTTGAATTCCTTTCCCCGTGTTCATGCCACCGTGCACGCGATCTGATGATTACGCCTTCCACCTTTTTTTCATACAGATGTTCCAGTTTTTCTTTCAAAACATTTAAAGCTGATAAATTTTCTTAACTTGGGCAGTTTTGGTAGGTTGCTGTAGCCTCTTGAAATTGTCTGTTTAGCTGTTGTTCCTCTAGATTTTGTTGTTTACATTTGTTTATCGAATACCATCTAGACTATTTCTTAACCTTGTACTTTACCCAGTCCCATACGGATCGCGGATCACCTAGATCGTGCTTCCCTTCCTGTATCCAAGTAGGTAGGAGAAGATTTAGTTCGTTGACATATTCCTTATCATTTAGGAGGTAACAATTTAATTTCCAAAACCCTGGACCTTTCACCTTAGCTTCAACATCCTACAATTCTATTACTATTGCAGAGCGATCAGTTTTTATGGCTGAAATCATGTCAACGTGACAGACATTATCAGATAGAGAATTTGAAATGAGCCAATAATCCAAACTAGAAAATATTAAAGGATTTGATTGACTCCAAGTATAGCTGCGTTTTGTTGGGTTCTTTACTCGCCAAATATCATGCAAATCCAGCTCGGACTGTAGCAGCTCAATTGTTTTAATTACAGCTTGCCTTGGAATTAGATTGCCACCTCTTTTGTCAATAATGGGATTTAAAGCACAGTTTAAGTCTCCTCCCATGATAATGTTCTCGATATCGTCAAAGTTTTTATTCACGATGGTTTGCAGGACTGTGTGGTAAAAGGCAACCAGTTCATTGTCTCGATTAGGGCCGTATATATTAACTAAAAACGTGGGTTCTCCGCTCAGGAGTACTTTTAATATTATAAATCTACCGTTTGTGTCAATGACCGATTCTTCAACAACACAATCAAAGTTATTCCTAATTAAGATTGCGACACCTCTTGTATTATTAGCCCCATGAGAGCAGATTAGTGTGGCACCCCATTCTCTTCGCCAGAAAACTTCATTCCCTTGGGTAGAATGTGTTTCCTGAAGGAAAACAACGTCGGGTTTTTGTTTTCTGAGCCAAGTAAATATTGTCCGTCGTTTACGATAGTTGCTTATGCCTCTCGTATTTAAAGAAATAAATTTACCTGTCACCATTTGTGATTGTTGGATATGTGAAAAAGTCTAAATTTGGTAGAAGATGGATCTTTATATTCCCGGTGCTTAATAGACACACAATTACAATAATTGAACGCTTCAAGTCCTTTAAATGAATTATACTAATACAAGAAATTTTTGCGGTAAGCAAAATATATGGTTTGTGAAGAATTGCTGTTAAAACTATAGCCTACATAAACAAAATCATTAAAAGCAAGTTTTGCGTAAAATTCGCTCTTGTGCAGCTCTGCACAAGCAATCCCAGCAGACATGAAGACATCGCGCGGGTGTCTTTAGCGCTTGGCTTCGCAAAAGTGGCAAAAAGATCTCATCATTTCACTGTCGCTTCTCAAAGCTATAGATAATAAGGAATTTAGGCTAGGCGGAGCTGTTAGCGTACTTCCATCAATGAAGAGTTTTCCTCTAGTGAAGCGTACTTTTTTACCTTCGTCATAAGCTTGTTTCATAAGTGGAGGTGCTTTCTTGCGGGCGTTCAAGTCACTAGGTGTAAAGTCCTCTACAATTCTTACCCTTTGTAGTATTGCCTTTCCATCTGCACTCTTTGCTGCTTGAAATAGACTTCTTTTAAAAGGCCTGCTGTAGAGCCTTATGATGATAGGTCTTGGCTTGTCGTTTCGTTTTTTCCCGGTGCGGTGGGCATTCTCTATTTCCGCAGTTGCATTCTCGAAGCCAAGAGAGGTGATAAGATCCGTAATTATTGTCATACACTCTTCTCCTTCATCTTCATTAAATCCAAGCACTCGATTATTAAAATCCCTGGAATATCGTTCTAGATGTTCCAGTCTTTTCTTAAGTTCATCATTATTTCTACGAAGGGCTTCTACTTCTTCAGCGTTGTTGCTCACCAGGTTTAGCTGAGATTTCGTTATGTTGTCAACATCGGCTTCTAGTTGCTGTTGCTTGGTCTTCAAGCCGTCTATTTCATCTACTTTGGACATGACGCTTTCAATTTTTTGCAGCCTCTCGTTAGTGTTTCTTTGAAAGTCCTTTAGGTCATCGCTAAGCTTGGTTATTTGACCTGTGAGGTCAAGTCTCATCGATTTCAACTCTTCAAGTAATTCGGCGGCGGCCATGTTCGACTTGCTAAGATTTAAAGCTTTCGAATATTTATGCTGCTTATCGCTTCTTTCAAGCGCTAAGTTTTTTCCCGACCGAAGTCGTTTTCCTGACATGAAGCATAGTTATCAAAAACCAAGATAATTTTGGACAGTATGTGTTAGAACCAAAAACGTTTTTGCGGAGCTCAGCACGGCACGTCTTACTCCATGCTGCTCACTCGCCTTTTCTCTAAATAGGACACGATTATATAACATAAGACGGCCGTGCGTGGAAAAACTACGGAAAAGATTCTACTATAAAAACTCAGTGTCATTTGTTTCTTCGCTCGAACAAGAAACTCACAATTCATCGAAAAACACGACTCATTTTCTCATAGTTGTTTTTCGATAGGGTCTGAAAGTACTCACGAGTGACCACAAGTGACCACGAGTGACCACGAGTGACCGCGAATGACCACGAGTGACCACGAGTGACCACGAGTAAGGTTACATCGATAAATGTCAGTGATGTTATTAAAACGTAAATTTCAAAGTCATTGTAAGGTCGTTTCATCAAATAATGACATATCCACCAAACTGAGGCTATTTACTGGTGTAGTAATCAGATATTACAGCAGTGGCTGTGCGTTCACAGTTCGATTGTTCAGTTCCTTTACTAATAATACACATGAAAAAATTACTCGATTCTGATTGGCTAAGAGCAGTGCAGTTCAAGTGTAACACCAGTGCAAAAAGTGTAACATCAGTGCAAAAAGTGTAACACCAGTGCAAATTACACATCGACATTCTGGATTATGATTGACCGAAAGACAATACGAACTTTTCTAAGAAAATGATATCACGTAAACTGATGACGAAAATTTTGTGCCGAAACTTTGAAAAAAGTTTTCTCAAATGAGAAAAAATAGCTTCAAGAAAGATCTTCCGGCACTTCCTCCGCGCGAATTTTTTTCATGTTTATATTATTAATGAGTAATCATACGGTTTTTCTCCTTCAATTTGGAATTAATTTGCACTTGTGAGTTTTTCAAAAAGCTGAAATTACACTCGCCGAAGCGGCTCGTGCAATTTCAGCTTTTTGAAAAACTCACTCGAGCAAATTAATTCCAAATTGAACTCGAAACCGTATGATTACCTATACAAATATTGGCTGTTGAAATTATGTATTTGATGCTTATTACGTGACCTTTTTCATTTTTGAAAGCGAAGAAAAATCCGAGATTTTACGAAACGAAGTTAGGCTCAAAACTTTTGCATGTTTTGTTTGATTGAATAACAGTTAACGATCTGCAAGTGAAGTTGAACTAGCAATGAATAGATTAAAAACTTGCAAAACTATAAACTTGTAAGAAACTCTAAACTTCCAGGAGAAGCATTCCTTAATAAACTTTTTTTTCGAAACTGACCGTTCAATTTCAGAACGCCAACGCTTGTAACAAATATTTCTTGACAAAGTTTATAGTCAAAGGGCGCATAGCCAAAAATTTTACTTTGCATTTGTATTTTTTTTAAATTGTTCGAATTTTCGACGTCTTGTTTTCAAAAATGAAAACTGTTAAATTAGTAATGAATAAACCATTCTGACCACAAATCACGGCCTTTTGGGCAAGCTACACAACTCGGAAGAATGTTTCACTCCTGACCACTTATCATAGCCATTTGCCGAGCTACAACTCGCAAAATTTATTTTTCAATTCATATTTTGGGTTTCCCTTTCATTCCATGATATGCAATCTGCAATCTATAGTCCACATGCCACAATTGTGAACAGCTCCAAAGGAGTAGGGGGAAGACATAGAGGAGATGCACCTCTTCTAAACTGAGTCGCTAAAAATTATCGGACGTGTTCTAGTTAAACTAGTGGCGTTCACGTGGTGTAACGCAATCCTAGTCTAGTCCGTTCAAAATTTTTTGGGACGACCGTGTTCATCGATTTGTCCTCCTTGTACTGTAGCAGGGGCAAATAACAACATGAGTGCGTGCACGCAGTCACGAGTTAGATCCGATGGCACTGCGTGTGAATAACGCAAAGTGCTAGCTACAGTCTGGCGCTGTGATTTTCGACCACAAGTAACTGAGCATGAATGCTTTGTAGCTCGGCGTTCAGAAAATATATACATAGTCCGCGCCTCACTTCGTTTGATAAAACCGCTCGGATTTTTCTTCGCTTTCAGCCTGAAAGAACATAAGCTCAACAGCCAATATTTGTAAAGGAACTAAACAATGGAATCATGAACGCACAGCCACTGCTGTAATCTTTGATTACTACACCAGTAAATAGTTTCAGTTTGATGCATATGTCCTAATCGTGATGAAATGATCTTACAACGACGTCATAATGACGTAATAATAACATTATTGACAGTTTTTGAAGTAATCTCACTCATGGTCACCCATGGTCACTCGAGGTCACTCGTGGTCACTCGTGGTCACCCGTGGTCACTCGTGGTCACTCGTGGTCACTCGTGGTCACTCGTGGTCATTCGTGGTCATTCGTGGTCACTCGTGGTCATTCGTGGTCACTCGTGGTCACTCGTAAGTACTTTTAGACCCTATCGTTGTTTTTCAATGTAAGTCTACAATTACAATTCATGCTAAAAAGCCAACAGAAAGTTGACATAAAGCTGTCAAAAATATGTCAAAACCATCAAAAACTTAGCGAGTGATAAAAGTTTGCTTCACGCTTCACTGAAATTGTTCACAAATTTTCTTCATCTGAAGACTCAAGAAAATGTCGGCGTCGTTTCAAGCTATTTGTAGACTTCTTAGATTCTCTTGAACAAGGGAGAACCACCAACTGAATATTAATGAATTTGCTGTGTAGTGGAAATTGAAGCGAGTTTTATTTTCTGGATGAACTGTACGGTAATGAACTTGTGTTCGTACTCAGTTTTTTCTCTTCAAACAACACTGATGTAGAAACAATTTATCCTACTGTACACAAGGTATGTTTGTGATTTCTCTTCTCCCAACTCTGGAAACTCGAAGAAAAAATTTGTTTTTTTTATTTACTTTGTTTTCTTCGCGACTTGCCGGTTTTCTTGCTTTTGACCCACGATGAATTCTTTGATACTTTCCACTGAAAGAAGTTTCGTCTCAAGACTGTTTGCTTATTCCGAAGGTTAATTATCGGAAAATTTATCCGGAAAAGTTGTTTTCTTGACTGCCTGTTTGCTTGTTGTTGGCTTCTGAGAAAGTTGTGAACTTCTTCAGTTGTGAGGACTGTTGACTTTCTTTCTGTGCTTTCGGAGTGAGTTAGAGACTGAAGTAATTCTGCATCAGACAGTTCGCCTGGATAGTAAACTTCGCTCTCAGAATGTTCACTTTTATCACTCATTTTGAAGAAAACAAAATTTTGCAGCGACAAAATTGTTTTGTCATTAGCTCGCATTGAGTTTATAGTAGGGCCGTACGCATTTCTAATAGGACCGTACGTGTTTTTCCGGCCCTATCACTTCGACGCTTACGGCCCTCATACGGGACCTTTTTTGTTATGGTTTTCCAAGGAAATTGCGCGCGGGGCCGTACGGGTCATATGATAATTTGTATTATTTTTGTGGATGATCCAAAATATATCGAATTTTCAGTATTCAAGCGCTCAAAGCGTCCAAGTGATGATTGGCTACGTGAGAAAATTCTCACTTCCACAGAGAGGAAATTTTGTTACACCCCAGTAAAGCTACTGTAAACAAGCGAGGAGTACTTTCAAATTCCTTGTTGAAAGCTCAATTGCATGGTGGCATCAGACCAGCTAATTTCACCACCAAGCCTTGCTTGCAGATTTTATCATGAAAGTATTTCACTTCCTCTTCCTCCTCCCCCTCCTTCTCCTCTCACTCTTCTTCCCTCTCCTCCTCCTTCCCCTCTTCCTCTTTTTTTAAAGAAGGAGAAAACATTTTCCGTGTTTCTATTTAGTTACAAATTCTTGAATGGGAGTCTGGGAGAATAAGAAATTTTGCGGGAACAGGAGACGAGTGCGTTGAAAAAAATGTGCTTAAAAGCTGTTTAAAGCCAATTTCAACTTGATAGAAACTTGGAGCAATGGTCGGTTTTTATCTCTTAAAGAAAACACTGCGACAGAAAGAAAGAAGAGTCACTCGTTTATTTTGATTATCAAAAAGTGCATTCTCGTTGCTCGCACCACCATAACCTTCACTTCTCGAGCTACTAATTCCGTGTTGCCATCGCGTTATAGAAGTATGGCTTAAGGCGTATTTTTTTTGTTTTATAAGGGTTTTGTTTATGTTTGTTGTGGAAACAAAAACAGAAAGATAAAGGTCAAGGTCAAGTCTGCATACGAGCCAAGTGGCTGATCAGGCCGGAGCTTATCCCGGCTTCAGTAGCATGAATCCCGTTTGCCCGTTAGAGAAACCCTTAGTTTGCTGAATTATTTGTATCTTCCTGTTAGAGTTCCCGAATGATGAAACGTGTGCTTTGAATCGCGAATTAATGGCATTTAACTTAATGGAGGAGGATCATTGTGAAGCACGATGCCAGTTTGCTGACGATTCTGGGACTGACTTTAAGTCTAGATCAGGCTCTTCGGCTGAAGAGAAGATCTTGTTGCAACACCACACAGTTTTAGATAGACACATGGTAAGTGGTAAGGATGACTTGTCTGTAGCTTGACAAAGTATGCTGTCAGTAAAATGCTCGAACCCTGTGGCAAGTAAGACTCAAGCCACCCATCAGGTTCGGCCAAATATGTTCAATGACTTTATCCATTTCAGTTTGGTTTCAGGGAAAAACGCTTGATTACCCATGCATTTATTTATATCAATGAATCTATTCGCCAATCTATTGATAATAATGAGTTTTGTTGTGGTATATTTATTGATTTGAAAAAAACCTTTCATACTTTTAATCATGTAATTACATCAGATAAATGTAACCATTATGGAATACGAGGCATTGTGCATGACTAGTTTAAATCTTATCTATCCCTTAGGGAGCAATTTGTAAATTTTATTGGTCATAACTCATCTTCCCTCCCAGTGAGTTGTGGTGTACCTCAAGGAGGTATCAAACAGTAATGATTAACCCAATACCTCCAGCTCTCTAATATTTCATTTATTTTCTGATGATACTAACGTTCATCTCTCGAGTAAAATCTTTAGCGACCTTGAAAAATTCCAAAACCAGGAACTGAAATCCATTGCCGAATGGATGAAATGTAACCTTGTAGCACTTAACGTCTTAATATCTCTCTGGAGGCTTATTGTGGACTCCTGAGAGTGAGGAGCGGGTTTGAAAACCGGTCCTGGTCGTTACCTCTTTCTGCCGATGAACTGGTTAGAGAGTAAAAATACTCCATCTCACTTCTTTACACAGAAAGTGGTAGGGGTGTTAGCCTCTTAAACCGACGCTCTTTGAACTAGCCGGAGAGGAATGGCTGCGTTACTAGCCTAAAGAAAGCCTGCATAGTGGTCTCAGGCGGTGTAGGCCATTTGCCTCATATTCGACCTTAAATGTTTTCATGGTAGAGAATCTTTGCTCACAAGACCCAAGTAAACTTAAGATACTTTTCTCCATTAGTTTTGCACTGTTGAAAAGAACTAATGAATCAATTAATTTATTCCAGATCACAACGTATTACGGTCATAACCCAAAGATTCGCCATGTTATAGAGCAGTCTGACCTCCCTGGTATGTTGAAGCTGGTTGGAAAACGCTCTTTGCAGGTCAGCGCGGGTCACAAGACAGATTGTCGCAAGAGCACTAAGCAAGTTTTCTGGTGGGCCTGTGGGCGTTGTTTCTTCGAACGTCAGAAGAAATCGAGTATAAAAGCTCACATCATTCAAAGGGTTTGTCAAAGGCCGATAAACGTTAAAGCGCCAAGGAGAAAATCGACAAGCTTGAGTCAGAGCGAGTTGCAGGAAGACACGTTCGAAGGATATTGGTGGGAGGGCCCTCTTTCTGTATAATGTTATTTCTTATTGGTTGGTAAAATATGTGAAATTAATATATACTTTCCTGGTGTAGACTAGTTATACAGCAGCATTTTTTTTGCTGTTGTAAATATGACAATAAGCGCGCATGTGTTAAAGGCGCTGGTGTTCTAAAAATGTAAAGTATTTGTGGTTAGCTTTGATTTGAAATTTATGACGCATTGACGAACATATCTACAAGCTCTGTACGCATGAAGCTGTTTAGTAGATAGTAGGAGGTCCACGAAGACAGTAACAAACCTATAGAAATTATAATTGCATACAATAATGTGTTGTAGCATAGTAATACCATTGCTATGATAACCACTAAAGATAAGTTTTGAGTACAATTTATTCACCAATGCTTGGGAAATTGTTTATGTAGCAACAGCTCATAAAGAGTGGTACTACTGATGCATCAAAGGATAAGAGGTGGAAAGCTCTGGCTACCACTGCCTTCAACTTCAACTTCAACTTCAACTTCGAGTTCACTTTATTTTGCACTTACATTTTGAAATTACAATATTAGCATAAAAAAGAGAAAAAAGAAAAAAAAAAGATAGATATATAACAATTAAAGGTGACAATGGTATATGGTTTGTGCATGGAGGCTAATAGAACCGCGTGGTTATCGAGTTAGCCTCCATCTCGTTTAAACCAGCCACCTGGTGAACAAGTTTTTAGAAAAAAGTTTAAGGTGGCTTTGAAACCTATGTGCAGATGATTTTTAAACTTTGCCAAAAGTTGTATCTTACCCTGCTACTCAAAATTGGACTATGAAAAATGAGTTTCACCATGCCGTTTTTGTGATATAAGTAATTAAATCTAAAGTTAAGGGTGTTTTTAGCAGGTCATTCTGTTACAATGGTAACCTATCTTATCACAAACATGATTGGGGAGTTTTTTGATTCCTTGATTGTAGCATCAACTGATAAAGAGTGGCTAAAACGTTCACTTTTGTACCAGAGATGTGAGATATAAATCATGCAGTTGAACCTCTCCACTGCAGCCACCGTACCGTAGGGATGAGAACAGAGGTGGCCAGTTTTCGAGAGTTAGATGCATGCTATGTTAAAATGCTTGTATGAAATGTAGTATATGGTTATGGTTTCAAAATACACAATAGAAAACCCTTTAATAAAGACCGGAACGTTTTACTCAGTTAAGCATTGTCACCTTTTGAAACCAAGAATCTATTCTAAAGAAACATTTGTTAATCCTTAATTTGTATCATCATCATGCATCCTCCTTTCGTTTCCTTCACCTCATACTATTCGTTACTTTTATTTTTCCTTTTGTTCATGGCGATGAAAAGCCCACTGCACTCTCTACACATCGTTTCTTCACTGCCCGGCCCAGTTCAAGTCTAGCACTTATCCGTCCTTCACTGCCTGGCCCAGGCAGCTGGAAGAGATTAGAAAAATGCATATGACGAGCGAGTGTATTTACTTGTTCCCGAACGCACTGATTCCTCTTCTTTTGATTCCCTTGAGCGAATTTACAAGGGATGGCGCGGTGGACTTTCATCCCTTTTGCGCGCCAAATTTACCGGGGGAATTCAAACAAGACAAGCAAAGATGCTGCTGTAAAACCCCGCTCTACGGACACTCGCTTAATGCGGTAACCTGCCAATAACGGACAGTCTTGTTTGTCCCGACAAAAGGCTGACATGTTTTCTCTTATTTTTAATAGCCGCTAAATACGGAAACCGGTTAATATGGATAACGGAAGTTTTCCACGGACGAGTGACATACGCTCATACTAAGTAACCTTTACGGACTCTGGCTTTGCGCTTCGCTCCGTAGATTTTCATTTTTCAAGCCGGATCATTTTGCCATTTTAACCCTTTAGGAAGCAAAATATCTTTGCACTCTATATTAAATAACGTGGGTATTTGAGACAATTTAAATAACTGATTATTTTGCCGCTTTTGAAACGGACAGGAGAGTATTAATGCAAGTGCGAGACATCTGACTATTTAAATGAGCACAAGCTTAAGTTACAATTTAAGTTGCAGTTACCAGGCCTTAAGTGTCGTTTTGTCTCTGTTTATATTGGGTGCTTTAGTTCCAAGCTTTTACAGATAAAGCGCATGTCGTGACGTTTATTCTTAGAGCCCGCTAATATGGACTTACGTATGATACCGACAATTTTACAGGTCAATTTAGTGTCCGTAACAACCGGGGTCCACTATACCGCTTTTAAATAGCCAGGGAAACTTTTACTTGGCTTTCATTTAAACTGACGAAGTGAAAGAAGTTTAATTTCGCAACGAAAAATATCCCTGAGGTTTTGGAAGCCCAAATCTACCTCATGCAGAGCTGTGACTACGTCATGTCGGAGAAGCCGGTGAAAAAATGCGTTTGTAAACAGCTTTGTTCAACACATTATGTTCTGTTTTGACATCTGTAATGCAGACGATTAATGAATATAAGTTTTTCAAATTTAACTCGTTTCTCAGTACAATACGTGTAGTTTGCTTTGAAATAACTCACGGCCTGTGTTGAACACTGCCGACAGCGGCGAAACACTGACTTTTTGTTTCGGCGGCGAGTCGATTATTGGTTCCTTCACAAGCGTCACCGCGAGAGCAAAAACCTGTATCACCGGTTCTACGTTGTGAATTTCTTTGATAGAAAGTAAACAAATTTTATAACCTGCTCTACTGACACACGACGGCCAGAAAATTTCGCGCCATAATGACGTCACTTAATGCCGTTTCTTGCGAGCTAAACTAGTTTAGCTTGCGCTTCTCTACCTCACGCGCCCTTCCCGCTCAAGTTTTGAGCGTCGCAGACATTTTTCGCCTTCCAAGCACGCCTTACGCGACATTTGTATTAATTCCGCCGAGGCTTGCGCATGTGTGTATTGGGTTTTAGGTGATGGTAGAACGGTGATGTTTTCACTCCACCACATGGTAGACTGCATAGAAAAATGTTCTGATGAAGGGCTAAATTACTTTTAACAACTTCAAAATTGGTAAATAGCTAAGTATTTGCAAAGTTGGTATGACGTGATGCTACCATGTGTAGGTCTTTGTGAGCAGATGTGGTAAGATGTACTTAACATTGCTTACAATGCCACACAAGGACGGAAAGATATAAAACGGTTAAATGACGTCCGAACTGCGTCGAACGGTGGTCACAGGTGCTTTCTTGACTGTTTATTCAGAGTTCATGTATGTAATGAGCAGGTACGCATCGCAAGTATTGTTTCCAATCTGACGTAAGCCTTAGAAGATATCCTTATTGCCTGATCCATTAATCTGTCATCCTCCAAGCATTAAAACTCGAGCGTGAGGTGTCGCACTACTACATATTTAGATAAATTTATTGAAATAATTTTTGACGGAAATTATACCAAATCAAGTACATTTTTCGCTCTCGGTGAAAGTAGTTTCCGCCTTCGTCCTCGCCAGCCATCACTGACGTCATAGAAATCTCGAACTCAAAATCTAATTGTGTAATAGCACGTGGCATAAATTATGAAAATCACATCACACCCAGAAAACAAGCATTCTCCATTGATGCCTTTACCCGTTCCGTAATGTAAGGTGGCTTTGCAAGAAAATATGCTTAGAAAATATTGTTTTTAATGTAATGACTGGCTAAATAACTTACCATCAAAATGTGCTAATCGCTAGTCAATGGTCTTGACTTCAGTTGATCATTTTTGTTTTTCAGAATCTGTAGTGGGCAGATGTTTGTATTGAAGTATTATTGTTTTCACTGCAATACAAGTATTGAATTGATATCTGAAATGCCCTGTCCATTTAACTTTCATCCTTTAAAACTTTAAAATCAAGACGGTATTTTCAATAGGTTCTCTTGTTTCCGACACCTTCAGGGCATTGTTTGAGGAAAGACCATTAATGAGAACGAGCGCTAAAATATATGAATATCAGTCAGTAAACGAGAGTTTATTTTTCGAGTATAGAATATATTCGTACGTTCTGGGTGGCTCGATGGGTTGAGGAGAGTTTTCTGCAGGACACTGATTAATTGTTCGGAATGCAGGATCGCGCTGTTCTCGTTACAACTATTCAGCATATGTTAAACTAGAGATAATACATGATACAGTGGAGAGCGAGGAAAACGCAAGCAACACGAAGCGAAATCTTGATAACTTGACATGTGTCATGTTAATAAACTCAGTTTAGCCGGAGCACCAATATTTTACATAAAAACATACACAAGGTCATTCTGCACATCCGTGCAAAGCATATCCTTGTTCCGAATTAACTACTTTTATTAGCCAGGCCTACCATACAAACTATTTGATAGTTAATAAATAATGAGCCATAAGCCGTTAACTTGGCTAGCACCCAGTTCATATTAGTTGAGGGAGCTTAGTCACGGCATTTCGAGTTATTTTTGCCTCGCGCAAAATTATCTTTAAATTGAAGCAAACCTGAAAATGATAATAGTTTGCTAAGATAGAAGAACACCAGAGAGTTGATGATAGAGACGATTGACATGGATTACAAGCAATGAACGAGGAAAATCTAGGCTAAACTTTTCAAAATGCGCAAATCGTGACGTAGTTCCGTTAAACATTCGTTGATTTTTGGATTTTGATTCCGTATTTAGATTTATAGACTTGAAAGCTCCCATTTTTGAAACTACAATATGACATTGTTTGAAACGCGTAGATTGTTTGAAACAGAAGTTTTAGTCTATCGCTATCATGGCAGTGAATTCCACGCAGCTGCGTTAATGTAGCGTTCTCATTATTCTATAATTAATTGAATAATTCATGTCATTTTTATGTTCATTTTAGACGTTTGTTGTACTTGGTTATTACAAGAGATAAAAACCATTCCAAGAAATAAAGTGCCTGAGGCTATTACAAGAGGTAAAGACTATTTAAGATCATTTCTGCAGAACATTCGAGCAATAATGGCAAAAATAAAGTTACCAAAAAGCTCTCAAGCTGACCCCGCGAGAGTAAATTGAACTTGAAGTTATCCATATTTCAATTAAAACGGACGTTTCGCGTTAGTTGAAAACACAATAACACAGGAATGGAGCATTCTTACGAGGTTGGACATTAACTTTTTCGAGAACACTCGAGAATTTAATCGCGGGATCACTTCTTTAAAGAAATTAATTAAAGTGAGATGTTTGAAATATTATTCAAAAACTACCGTGCTGTGAGTAGATTTTTAGTAATTAATTTTTGCACATATTGCTCGAACTTTGAGCGGAACCCGTCTTAATACTAGAGATAAAGATTATTACAAGAGATAAACATGAGTAATGTTATCCTGTCTGTTGATCCTTGTCGTTCCATAAAGGTTTTCAAAACATTTCATCAAATGATTTATTATAGGAATTAACTTCACTAATGATATCATTAATCTCCATAAAAACAGCCACACAGAATATATAATTTTCAGCTTAAGTTGAACCCCGCTATTTCAAACTCGAAGGTTGTAAAAAAAAATTCTTCGAACTAGCGGGGTTTCGAAATAACCGGCTCAGCATTAAATATTAAAATAACAATTAATAGTAATTAATATGTAATCAACACGATGGAGTACATTTTTGTATTGACACAGAGACCGTAAGAGAAACACCCGAGGACGAAGTTCATTACAGTACAAGATTAAAGTGCAATGAAAAGCCCAATTTGCAGCTTGTTCTAACGTGGTCTGACACCATGATGATGTTTATTTTTCAAACTCTAGGAACTGAGCTCGAAATAAGTGGGGTTTATTTTAGGCCAAAGGAAAGAGAAATCAGTTCATGATAGCGGGGAGTTCAAAATAGCCGAGTTCGTAATAACCGATTGTAAATTACTGGAAAACAAGGGAAAATCCAAGGGAAATGCATTTGCGTTCGATATAACGGGAATTTCAAAGTAACCAAGTTCGAATTAGCGGGGTCATACTAAATCATAAGAGAAGGTGATGTTTGTCCATACGAATTACCAGCAGTAAATTTTTTGAATTTTAGCTGGTTTAATCATGGAGGATGATAATGGGGAGATGGGAAAGCTGAACTAAGTATTCTGCGCCAAAGGTATATCATGACTGTATAAAAGAATCTTCATGAATTAAGCAGGTCTTTAGGATTTTCTGAACTTTCTTGCTGCAGACATATGATTAGTGGCTGTCTTCTCTCTCTCTGCTCAGGAAGGAGAGAACTGATTTTTATAGTAATGATCATGTCCTTACGAAATTGTTCTCTTGTGGTTTATTGAATAATGTTTCCTCCTCACTTCAGTAAAACAAAGTCCAAGAACTCCATGAGTTGGCCATGAGAAGTCAGGTATAATAGACAATTTGTAATCGTGATAGACTATTGATGACCTTATACATGGAAAAACTATTAGTACCCCGACACCTTTTATAATAACAATACCACCCCTTTCATAGTCTAACTACCTTTTTTGTAAGCATATCTATCATCTACCAGATAAACTATTTGATTATTAATAAATACTACTTTTTTGCCATTACCTTGGCTAATACCCTGCTCGCATTAGATAAAGTGGTTTAAATTCTTAAGTTTGTGCCTTTAGATCATTTACTACCTATGTTCATAGACATCAAAGCTCCCATTATTACAAGTACAAGTTAATTTATTGAAACCCCGTGGTAAACCTAACCCTGCTGAGTTAGTGTGAACGAGATTTTTTCCATTTCGTGTGGTCGAAATAAGTACTAACTTATATATGATAGTTGTGTAGTGTTATGAGCTCAAAATATTTACTAAATTAAGAGTGCACGTTCTGACTGTTTTGGTTAATCTAGAAATCTGTATAACTGTTCCACTTAGGTGAAAAATTAGAAATTAAACTTGTGTCGAACGTTTCGTTCTTTACAAACCAAACTGAACTTGTATTTGAACCTCACGCTTCAGAATAGTTGCATAAAATTGCGCGGGCCTTTATTGTCAATTTGCTCGTCACCATTTGTTTAACGAAGTTGAACCAGTTTTTAGGTCTCATAAGGGTCAAAAGTTCTTAACATTTCCTTCGCCTGTGAGAAATCTGCATTTAATAATTTATGTATTGAATCAGTTGGCATGCATTCTCAGAGCGAAACATTTTTAATTTTAGGGAAGTACTCCATCAATAATATAAGATCTCTCTCCTTAAGTCATTCTGAAACGTCTCTCCTCTCTCAAACAACCTTAGATGCGGAACTCTTTTCGGTAATAAGCCCACTAAAACACCTTTTGCGCAATTATAAACTCAGGGCTTGTCGGGATATTGAGATGGGCTTACTTTGCACTTTTGATATACTTTTGGTCGGAAACTAGCGATAACCCTAGTAAGCAGGCTGTCTTTTATTGCACTGATAGCGCTTTCACAGCGCCTAGTTAGTTATCTAGTCTTATTTTCCCTTCTAGAATGATAATTAAGTAGCATGTGCTTCAAAGTTTGATTCTTGACGAACTTTAGAAGCCCGAGGAAAAACTTACCCTGCCTGCGGTGGGCGCTAGTACGGCATAGTGTTAAGTACAACAGAGCTTATGCATATTGGGTTAGTTGATTTAAAGTCACTCCCAAGACTCCGGTTAAAAGGGCAATTCCTTCTAAACCTTGGGTATCATCCCACCGTTTTGGCATGGGCAATGTTTTCATCCTTGCAGCCTTGAGCCGTGATTTCTTTGATGAGAAACATTACCGATTTGCTCTTCAAAAGCGATGCTAGTGGGTTATTTAGTTCGATCGATATAAATATGAATATGGGCCATAAGGTGACCACATCTGCGATAAAATACTAGTATAATTATTGTTACTAAATAATATAGACATATGTTTATGTGCCATATGTTCCGGGGTAGTTCTTAGATATATTTCTTTTCTGTCTATGTACTATGCTATTTGATTTTACTGCATGTTCTTAATATTTTCCTTTTCGCCTTTATTGGAAACGCGCTTTCAGTATACGAGTTGGGCTCTTGAATCCATAAGAAGACTGAAATGTCTGTAGATCACGTCTCAGTAATATGTTGATGCACGATGCTGCAATACGCAACGATTCTGGTGTTGGGTAGGAATATTAAGATAGTGCAGTAAATCATATGCAGTTGGAACATCTTTGCTGTTAGCCGACTACGTTTCGACAGATCTAAATCCGTAATTACACGAAGTATAATCTGCATCTACTTTTTTGCACTTCGGCTTCGATCCTGCACTTTGTTTGAAACCACAGTCTTGCTGCTGTAAAGTGTTGGGACACAATCCGAAGTGGATGGTTCTAAAAGTACCATTTGATTCAGCTAGACGGAAAGAGGACTGTTCCATGCCAGTGGCTCAATGTCTTCAAATCCTTCAGTGCTAAATTCACAGCTAGCGTATCGTTTTAAGTGACCTAACGCCTTTCTTCTCTGTCTCATTTCTTTCCTCAAAGATGTTTTCTGGCAAACTCTTTGTGTTACGTGGGCTTTAACTGTAGATTTCTTTCGCCTCTCAAAGAAACATAGCCCGCACGCCCACCAAAAGTCTTCCTCGGCGGTTTTGAAGCCATTTGCTCGTCTTCTTCCGCCACTTGTGCAAGTCGTTCGGCGGCTCATAAGTTTTAACAGATCAGGAAGGTCAGGTTGTTCGACAACGTACCGAGCGCGAACATCACGATTGTAGTGCATTGAGACCTGGAGAAACAAAAGAAGTCCACAAAACAAACGATAAGCGTTTCATTGCACATAAATGTATTAGCAGATCTGCAGAGACTGACTGGTTTCAGCTGGTCAATGACGGGTTGTAAAGGTGGGTGAGGAGGAGGAGGAGGAGGAGGAGGAGTAGGAGTAACCGTGGGGTCCCGAACCTGCGTTTATAAAACTAAGAAATACTGATGCTCATCAAAATGAGGATAAATAGTACTGCAATTAATTCAGTCAGGTTTAAAAACTTGATGATCTATCAACTTGATCGATACTTTTCATATAAGAGTGACATGACATCATTGTGTCGACGACTCACCTTTCTTTTGTCAAGTTTCGTATCTGGTCGCAGAACAACTTTGCCAAAAACAAGTGGATTTGTCTTCAAACATGTTGGAGTTGAGCTGGGGTTCTCGTCATTAAGATGAAGCTTTGAAAGCTCTTGACGAAGCTTCGAGGCTACTCTGTTAACAACAGCGTTTGAATTGAGGGATTCTGCTGAAGAAATGTTTAATAGGTCAGTTGTAACTTTAAACTCTATGGTACTACATTACTACGCCAATCTTGTTGCTACGAATGTAGCACTATAAAGAGTTTTGCCTTAGTGTCTCGCTCTTCTTATCCTTGAAGCTCAGTGAACCTCGTTATTTCGAACTCGGTTATCTCGCACTCCTCAGTCGCTTACCTATCTGGAACTATTTTCAAACAGCTTAAACAGCTACAGTGTTTTCACCTTCTCTTTTGTCGTGCGTTGCTTGACTAGTACTTGGTAATAACCTACCTATCGCAATTTCGTCAACTTCTGTGAAATTGGAGCCTTTGAACGAGTGATTCTGGACTTCACAATGTTGCGAGGGTATTCTCTGAATGTCATTTCCAGCGACACCTAACAAAGGGCAAAGAACAATTAACTAGTTACTCGAATCTCTAAGAAAAAGACCTTCCCTTATATAGTTGTAACGTTTTGAGAGTGAAGCCAGCGTACCTGTCAAATACTTCTATGATTACTAGCGTTGGTAGCTACAGCTGTTGTATTCGTACCTCAGTGTACAGTTTGCAATGCAGTGGCTTTCAGTTCTACTACTGAGTAGCCTAAGAAAATTTTACATCACTGGCAACATTCTAACATCTAACGATAGCAACCTGGATACCTGGTAATTACTAAAGCGTGCTGGTTTTACAGAGCACTAATCGTAGGCCCCCGCTTTGACGTCATTCCATTGCCCACTCACTGAAATAGATCCTCCCCAAAATTAAAAAACGTATATACAAAAAAGAAAAACATAGCCTCGTACATTTCAGCTTGCACGTTTTCTGGTTTGCCATGATTTTTCTGGTTTGCATTCCATTTGGCTCTCACGTTTCTTGGCTTGCCATGAGTTAAAATGCCATGAGTTTAATGACATTCTGTGGGGAATTTCCCACTCAGTAAAATAGATCTCAGTCTGAAAGAAACCTAGCTTCGTACTTTTCAGCCCGCAGGGTTTTTTTGTCACGAGTTTACAACCATGAGTTTTTCGTCATTCTACAAGGAACGTTCACACTCACTGGAATAGATCCAGAAATAAAAACTCAGCCAAATTTCAGCTCGCACCTTTTTTGGTTTGCATGCGTTTTGCGTCATTCTATTGGGAACTTTGCCACTCACTGAAGTAAATCCGGTGGAAACCACTCAGCCTCGTACCAAATTCAGCTCGGACGTGTTTTGGTTTGCCATTAGTAGGCAGCTTTGTAACGAAATCGGACTGAAGAAAAGATAGTACGACAAAACATGATCACTGGCTGACTAAGTCGGGCTGGCCGTACATAGAAAATCTCTGGTTGGGATGTAGACACCTGTTACTACTTAGCACATATGTCGTGATAAGCGCATGAGTGAAACATTCTCCAGTACGATCTTTGCACAAATTTTATTAGTAGTCTTGCACTCTATGCTGCGTGCAGTTTGCCCTATCTTTTCCGCGCCAAACTCTTGGTATACTCTCCTATGTGGTACATTTCTTTAGCATACCAAGAGGAAATCGTTTTTATTTTCATGACTTATTTTTACCAAGCTGTGATGGTACTGGAACATGGCATTTGGAAGCTCCACCAATGGTCGATTCGTTCGTGCTGAGTAAAGGTTTTACTTACTTGACTTCTCTAGTGGTAGTTCCGGACTCCTGGTCTTGTGGCTAGCCCTTGTGGTGATTCTGAAAGGTTTTGACTTGACAGTAGTGACGACTCCTGCATGAAAACCCATCATAATAATCAGCTCCCACTTATTTCTCTCCAAGACATCCGCCTTTTCTAGTCGGTATACCGCATTGCCGTCGTCAGTTCTGTGCACTGAGCCTAAATCAACTGACACGACCGTCTGCGAGTGGTCGTGCTGCTGCAAGTTTACCTGTAGCTCAACAGGACCTGGAGAAAACGCAATAGTGTAATAATGTTTATGCGTGCAATTTTATATCGAGCTTTGATTATCTTGACTTTTTTAAACGGCAAGTAAAAAAACGTCGTGCATCAGTGGGTCTTTATCTTTATCTTTATGCAAGATTCTGAGTTCTCTTAAACTTGGACAACGGGAACTAGTTGTAGTGCAGTTGTTGATAGAGCAGAGTGAATTGTTTACAATTGTGGGTGGGGCCCACCCCATTGCTCGTTGTATCGGAGAACTTGTCTATGTGGTGGTTCTTTTGTAAGCCTATGTTAAGGCGATGGGCTTTTGAAGTCGACTTACCCACTGTGTCTTGTGTTCTAACTGCTGCTTCAGGACATCTCTGAACGTAAACTCGGACTCTTTTTATTTCATCGGATGCACGGGCCACAATAGTCACCTCTGAAGATCCCAGTCGATATTCGTACTTTCCAGACAACTTCTTTGTTCGCTTATCATAGGTGTCCATAAGGTTCATTATTTGAACCCCTACCTCAGGCTGTAAATCTTTTGGAGGAGGGTCCTTAGAGAGCCCTTCCATCTTGGCACCACAAGAGGATGGAAAACTCTGGTCGGCTGTTGGCAGAAGAAGATGAAAAGTTTAGCACTCTGAAAATCCTGGAAGCCATTATAGCAGCTAAGAACTCAAAAACAAATAGTTCGTCTGTAAGAGATTATGTGATTATCCATGAGTCCAACAAAAGATTATTTTTTGCTACTTTGAAAAGGTAACCATGCATACATAATTCAGATCACGGTCAGAGCGGATTTTCCGCTTCTGCTTTCTACGTGATACTTTTAAATTATTTAGTACAACTTTTGTCTTTCGAATGATCTTTTTGTAGAATCGAATATTGCCTGGAAATGGATTATGCGGGAATGTTGATATAAACCTTGACCCTGGCTATTCAAAATGAACGCTGTGTTCATCACGCGTATCTGAAGCCGGTAACAATTGAGTCAGGGTTATTTTCGCTTGCTTCCTCGGGCAAAGCTATATTGGTATGAAATTATATTGTAATTGCAGTTGAAGCGTGCAAAGGGGTTTGCGGTTTGGAAACTGCAATTACCAGCGCAATTCTCGATTCCGCTTTACAAGAAGGAACTTGAAGTAATAACATAAGATACGTTTGTCGACACATATTCTGACACTACTTTCTATCATAGGTCGCTAGATTAAGCGGAAAAAAACAAAGTGAAAACAACTCTACTCCCTTAAAACCGGATGTAATTTAAAATTGTTTGGATCTTAGCACACGCATGAAGATGTAGTAACATTCAAAGCAACGAAAACGATTGTAATCTAGTATAGAGATATTAATGTCCGTGGTAGCTGTAACTTTTCTTTAATAGATGTATAGTGCGATTTCTCGTGTGAAGTCGATTAGCGCGGTGAGATATTCAGTCGTTCTGTACAAACACCTTGAATTCTATCACCTGCAGTTCGTAGCGAACAGGTTATTGAAGTCAAGCATTATCTGCAGTAATGGTGTTATTTTCCGCTTGGCGTGGGCAAAATGCATCATTTCTGCTCAGAACATGTTTTCGAAATTTCATTAGAACACGTCAGTCCACAAAAATATCGTTGAATATTTTCCTTTCTTATGAAAATGCGGCGGAAACGCTCTGAGTATAGTCTGAGTATGGTGTATAGTGATGCACAACTTTGTAGACTTGATATTAAAGAAGTACAAATGCTGCTGCAATAAAAATAATCACAGAAACGCATTTCGGTGTTACAAAGCTTCTCAAGTCGTTAAAATTGTTTTCAAAATTTGAGTGGTTGGCTCCTTCTGATGTTTAAACGGTTAATGACTTTTAAGTACCACTAGTAAATGTAAAAAAATGCTAATTTGGATTTTCTAAATGTACTTGTTGTTAGCGGCTAAACGTACTCTTTGACAATATGGCGGCTTGATGAAAGCTGATTTGATGTCGAAGACACTCTGCTGCTGCTGGCGGTATGCTTTAACAATATGGCGGCTTGATATATGCTAGCTCGATGCATGTCGAACGCACGCTGCCTACTGCTCTGTTGTTATGTTAATTCATTAATTAAATCCACTTGTAATGTATTTCAAAGGCGAATTACGACAAGAACTGAGACGCTTTAACTGAATTTATTAGGTGGTTACTTCGAGTGTGTGCTCTTTGTACCGAGAATTCATGGATTAAATCTTTTCTGATTTGACTTCAAAGTATACGTGGGCGAATGGAACAAGCGGATAAATAGTTTTGACTTTAAGGGTGGAGAAGACTACTTGACATACTTCCTGTTTGTTACAGACTAAAGCCGTAGTTTGCATATCACAAGCAATAGCCATATTGGCATAATTGAAAACAGCGAGGATTTGGCAGATGTAATGTTAGTAGATTATGCTATAGTTAAAAGTCTTTGTTGAAATACACGGTACCTGTAGCGGAGAAATTGAAATACGACCTACGACTGGTAAAGCACCTTGTCGAATTTTATTAGATGGTCGCGTTGTAAGCAAAAGTCGTGCTTAACCCTCTCCGAAGGCAATCGTGTCATTTTTTCCATCACATGTTATTATTAGCCGCGTTGTATTTTCTTCTCTCGACTGAATAACTTAATATTCGACCCAAGTTTAAAATTTGTACTAGCCGTTTCTTCTTAGAAGTTAAGTGCGGTCGCCTTCTGAAACGAGAAGTTCTATTTCAATTTAACGAAGAACCGTGAAATGCTACGAAATCAGTCATGTCATGCCCTTGATAACAGACGACAACGCTTTACTGTCTTTCCTTTTTTTGAGCTATGTAGGACCTGCTGAAATTAATACGTAAGAAGTTAAATACGACCTCTGTGACTGAGAAAACACCATGCTGAATTTCATTAGTTGTCCAAGTTCTAAGCAAAATCGTGCTTAAATCTAAGACAATCGTGCTTTATCCTTTCCGGCATATGTTTTCACGACTGAGCTGCTTTGTACTTTTGTACTCTCGACTGAATGTCAGCTAACAAATTAAACCCAAGTTTAAAGCTTGTCCTAGCATTCCTCACTGGAATTTAAATGCTGTAGCCTTTTAAAATGAGTAAAAATCTTAACAGAGGACCACGAAAAGCTACGAAAAATCTGATAGTAATCCAGTTTGTCACGCCCTTGATAGTCAGGATGACAACGCTTTACTGTCTTACACGTCTTCTGCCTTAGGTTCTTTGTCTGAGCTACCGAGGTAATTTTTTCACTTACACTGATTCCCATGGAAGTTGAACTAGTTATTTTTCGCAGATGAAAGACATAAGGAAAGGTTGGTGCAATTTCTAACTAAATGTTGTATAATATGGAAGGTGAAAAATGTGAATGCCACGAAAGGTTGCTAGTCTATGGCGCTGGGACCTTTGTTAGCCTTTCCAATACTCTCCGAATCAGTTGTGCACTAAATATAAAATGAAAAATCGTTTTACTTGGTCTTGAATCACAAAACTAGTGGAAAACTACATTGGTGATATTTTTGCTGATTTAAGTGACTGTTTAGTGGATTACATGATCTCGAGTGAACGATGGACATTTCAGCTAGTTCCAAAGTCCACTGACTTTATCAGAAGATAAAGTTAGGTCGTCTGTTGTTCTACTTGATCGCATTGTGTTCTTGCTGAGGAACTGGTGGTGTATTAACGGCGAAGTTTAACAAAATAATCATCTGTACAAGTACTTACGTAGTTTTGGGACAACGTCAGTCCTGCTGAATTGTCAATTGTCTCTTTTCCGAAGATCAGTTAGTTGAAAACGACTGTTGTTTATTAGGTTTATGCACAGAGCAAACGCTCTCTTGTTGTGAATGAGAATTAAGTTGAACTGTAAAAAGAACGATGGAAATAATTTTTTTTTTCTTAGCCATGATATTGAAAGTTCAGGTAAACCAAATAGTGGCTGTTTTTCAAGTTTCGTTGCATTTACTTCCATACCTTTATCCCGTCAAGTGGTTGCTTTAGTTAAAGCAAGCAGAACTCTGCTGCTTTTGATCTAAAATAACTTACTTCTAAATCTGAACGGACGGTAATAAGAGTGGTAATTTAAGACATTTGGACGAAAGAAAGTCCTCAGAAATTTTGTAGTAAGACTATATTATTTTCTTGGCCAAAGTAGAGTCCTTCCATTACATGTTTCTCTTTGCTCTGAACTTTTATCAAAGGGATCTTTATATGTTGCACGATTTTTTTTTCCGATAGCAACAAGTTGATGCAATAGAAGTGAATGAAGATAGATAGATAAACCTCCCTGAAAACTGCTTCGATGTGTGGAGTCTACTGTTTTTGAATAATTTAACGAAACTGGTTTTTGTGCTGGGTAGAATGTAAAACTGATTATTTAGTGGCCCATCTGCAGAATTGACTCTTCAGTTTTTGAGTCTAGTTTTCCCTTCTGGGTTTTGATTCGTCGAGTAATAAAACAGTTAGAAGTTTATCATTAAAAGAAACGTTATTAAGTACAAATGTTGTTATTTATCAATAAGAATTGAATGTTTCTTATGAGGGTGAAGTCATTTCGATTAAAGAAGGAGGGAAGTGCATACCTTTCAGGAAAAATTCGTCTTGTCAGTATAGTCTGTTGGTGTCCTCGTAAATGCGTTGGGATTAGTGATAAAAATATAGCCAAAATCAGGATGGTGGCAGTAAGAGCCTGTCCACTGCCAACCCGATGTACAATTACCAGGGAGGAATGTTTAACTGTTACAAAACCCAACTAAAATATTTATCGAATGTATGACCGTCCCACGCTCAAACCTGTAGGGAAGGAAAACATTCAATTTTGACGTTGAAGTTTCCTGACATCATGACTACGATTAGTTGTGTCATTTATGTTGATATTTTGCTTTGTTTGGTAAATTCGGAACAGTCGATCAGCTGAACTGATTTGCCAGCCAGAGCCCGGTTCAGCCAGCTTCAGAGGAAAGTTCTTCCGCTGATGATCTGACGCCTTGACATTGCACAGAATCACAAATCCCTTCGAGTTACTTCGGTAGATGATTCTTGTTCTGCTTGGTGGCGGGATTTTGTTCATTTCTTGGTTTCCGACATTATCATCTATTCGAAATGAGTCGGTTGATCTAGACTTATCTGAACGTGTGATATACGTCAGCTGCCATCTTTTTAATCCTGCTAGTGGGTGCGGTAGAAACTGGCGAAATCAGGGTACATTTTTAATGACAACAATAAGTTTCCATGGAAAGGTAAACAAGTAAAATCAGTGAAAAGTGGAAAATGTTCATGATCAGGTGTTACCATTAGTTATATTGATTATCGAGAGGCTCGAAAGTGTGGCATTCGTATATAACACACAAGAACCAGTTTGTTATAGCTTGTTATGTTTTCAGTGTTGTTGCTAAACTGATAAGCACAGGAACAGGAAAGACACAGGATCGTTCACTACATACAAATGTCATTTTTTGTTCCGTGGAAACACCGTATAATTGCAATGGCACTTAACATGATGTTGAGAGAATGTCCATGTATGTTGCTATTCAGTAGTCACTCGGTTTAAACCTCGACGTTGCTTGCTACTCTTCTTGTCCCACCGGTCGTTGTCGCGTGCGTCAAACAATAAGATGGGATTGTCAGTTAAAAAAACACACACGGAAAAATTAATGTCAGTTCATCAGTTTGCTTATAAGAGGAAAAACAATATCTAAACCGGACATTAAAGAGCACGTGGACGAGAATAAGTGTGATGAACCATTTTAAAAAGCAGCCTCCATAAATTACTGAACTTTTACACATGGATGCCGCAATAAATTAGAAAAACGCATCTAAAAAGGCAGAAGCTTACTGCCTTTGTTTACTCTAAAAACTAGTTACTTTAGAATAGAGTTAAATACTCCTTTTTCTGTTATTACTTGAAACGTAGTTGTCCAGAATATTTGTAGCCTTGCAGATTTGGTTACAGTTCGACGGCAGTAATAAAACAGTTTTCTTCAGGCAGTAATGAAATAACGCAATCATTCTCTCTTGGTAATTATTTTGTCTACTCTATGCCTGGGTAAAATACGTGGTACCTTTTGAGGTGATAATGTCCTATCAGAGAAATGTGTGTATATAGTTAATCTATTTGCTGATAAGCGAGCGAGTTTGGAATCGCAAGCGGCAAAATGGCGCTGCCTCATAAGGAGATTATTTTATAGTTGCTTGCCACGTACAAGGTTCAAGTTGTCGTGTTTGTAGACCGGCGTACCTTTTCGTTCCGCTTGTGTCTAATAAGAATGAAATTTCCAGACCTACCTCTTACATTCCAGGAGCTAGACATGGTCTGTGCTGGGGCTTCCCCGGTTTGTGAAGGCAAAAGCCATTCGCTTTGATTGAATCCAACAGATAAATCGTCTCCGCACTGTGCTCTAATAAACTCATCTATGTCATTTAGCTGTTGCTCAAGTTCGGGATCGAAGGCGAATTGACTCATTTTCTCCAACGCCAGTCAGGTGAGCGGACCGATAGAAACTCTGCACGGCTAGCTTCTATGCCCTGGGAGGAAGTCGTTCCTTAAATCTTTTTGCAAGAGTAGTTCAAATGTCTCACAAAGAGTGGGAGGCGTTTCCGGTATAAATGTCAAACAAACGGGAAAAATATGACGTATGTGGCCTTTGTTTCCAGCCTCAAGCGTGGTTTCCGGGTGATTGTTTATCTAGCCAGTACTGTTTCAGTGACTAACTATGTTTGAGACTTAATCTCGACTTCATTATTTGCCACTTTGTACACAGATGTTTCGTTATAAAAAAAAGCCATATTTGATTACACCTTTTACGACAATTGCCATTTCAATTGTTAAATTTTTGCCAGCAGCTCTCAGGTACATATGGCGTGACGTTATAAGTCTCATATAGGTTGTGCATATTGGTTGGATAACATGTGTTTCTATTGTCAGAAGCTGAATAAGAACTTTAGACAACAATCCCGTTCACCAAACCAAACATAAAACAAATCCTCTTCAATTCTAGCTAGCGAAACATTTTTCATCACTTTCATGATTTCACTTTATATTCTATTATATTAAGTTACTATTTTGAATTTTCCACTTCGCTTGATTGCCGATGTCTTTTGCCCTTAAACCTTTCACTAATGGTGGAATGAGCTCCGCCATAATACTAGTAATACAGTTTTGTTATGATATAACTAAGTCAGATCTATCCTTGGACAAAATCAAGTACCGTGTAGGCTTAATTGGTCACGAGTAAGTCATTACTATGAATGACTTCAAGCGTTCAACGCTAATATATGAACACTCGTCCATAAATTTAGTGATCTCATACTGAAACTTAAATAGCGTTAAATAATAATCGTTATTCAAATATACTTAAATCAGTGTGGGTGGAAGAGCGTTGTGTACATGTCAGCTCTTCGAAATTGGCGCGCCTTGCTGACCTCTCCAATTAAGTGACCCACCGCTCCCACTGTTTCGAGTCAGAAAATCCATCTTTGCCTCTATTTACAATTTCATCCGTACCGTCAGTCTTCCTTCGTAAAAGTGAAAAGATTAAAGTGAAGGTAGTAATGCTCTCGCTACATTCAGAGTTAGCCTTGTATCCGAAATCCAGTTTCAAGAGGCATGTTTGGGTCCTCGTCTCTCAGTCACGTCGCGTTACCTTGTTGACGTCTACTCACTACAAACCTTGCACAATGTTGAACCGCAATGACGTAAGCATGTCACACCTTCCACGCAATGCAGCATATTGCGAAACCCATAGCATATTTTGTAAGTCACGTCTCTGCATGGAGTAACGTCATGTCGGGTATGCAGTCAAAACAAATTTACTCGCACATATATTTCACAGTGTACCACTATTGTCATCTAAATCAATGTGAAAGAAACTCGAGGATATGCTGATGTTTTTTTGTCCTTCCAATGGATGTGATCATGGAGATTATTTACGACTTTCTTGACCCTCGGAGCTTATTATTCTCGCTTGCCCGTGCTCGTCAACATGTTTCGTTTGTTCCGACAACCTCTAAACCGGGCTACTTCATGACATGATGGGTTAGCTGAGTCTGAGCAAACGCGCACTTCAATTTCATAATCAAAGGCAGGTTGGGGTGTCCAAACAGTTTAGACGGAGACATGAAGCTTGTTCTGTAACACGTGGACCCATTTATAACCAAACTAATCAGGGATCTCTTAGTGGCATCTTACAACAGATACGCTGTGCGTGTCGCTAATCTGAGAGGTCATCCTTAGTTAAGACACGTTTCAATTTCTAAGCCAGTTTTTAACACAACTGAGCGGATCTTTTCCAGATCTTAATCCTTGACAGGTAGGAGATAAAAGAGACAAATAACAAGGAAAACGCCGCCGTAAAATTTGAGGAGTGTGACCCATGGCTGACTGTTTACGATCGCTTAATTACGATAGCAACGAAAATCAAAAAGATTTAATTTCCTCCAAAACTCACTTTTGATGTCCAGAATTACCCCTGTGTTACATTCGGATGACGCGAAATTCAACCCATGTTCTCGAGTCAGGATATACTCAGCTTTATCACTTATGCTTTCAGAGGTGTTTCCTTTGATTAAAATGGCAGTAGGGTTTCTTACCAAAGATGGATGCATACACATATTTGTGGTCTGTTCATTTCCGTGCTTCCAATGATGATCTCCTTTTTAACCCAGCATGTAATCAAACCTTTCTGTGACGTTTCGTGTCCTTCAGTTAATTTTATTTTACATGCCTTATGTAGTAAGTGGGATAAATTTTCGCACGTGAGAGAAGCGTAGGCTTCAGCTCTGTTTTCGCTATCCTTGCCGAACTCGGGAAACGTGACTAATAGTTTGTGGACATTTAGTTTGTGGATTTCGTAGTGATTAATGGCTCTGCATCGGATTTAGCAGAACCCGGATCCATACTTAAACGGAAAATCGCCTGGTGTCTTCACTTAAACTTCCATGCGATAATTTATCTCGTCCATTTGTCAATTGATTGAGAAGATGACGGTGAAAAACGTTTAGTTTTTTCATCCACGTGATTTTGTATCCAAACTGTGAGTTGAACCCTTTCATCAGCGAATCGAGCCAGCACTGTTCAAGCGGCTTCATTTCAGATACCTTAAGAGTAACTCAGCGTCCATGGCCTCGACTTCCAACATCAGCCCTCGCACATCATCCATTTCGCTTTTTAACACCATTTTGACACGAAATACTCAACTCTTAACTGACTTCCCGAAATTTGTTCGTCTTCTCGGTACGTTTGTCGAACCGCTTTTTATTATGTACCGGTGGTATTCTAGAAAATTCTTTACATTAATTTCAAAACAGGAAGGGTAGAATATAATATCTTCTGGAATATTCAGGCTCTGAGTAAAGTGACTTCAGGGTTGGAATATTCAGGCTCTGAGTAAAGCGACTTCAGGGTTAAACTTATTTCTTCAAACATCGAACTTAAAATTCAATTAAAATAAACTTCCAAACTAGTACCAGGGATATATTTTCCTTCTTCAAAACGTACGCCGTCTATACTCTGATGTTGGCTAGATTGGACAGCTTAATGTCGAAGAATTGTTGTTCTTTATTGAACTAAATAACCTCCTTTGTCACAGCCTAAAGCTACATAGTAATGAGTTATTTAGTTAGATACGGCGAATTAACCGTCTTCGCATCATTTTGCAGAAACAGCGGCTCTTGCGCGGGAGTTCTTGCTAATGATAATTTCAGTCACCTGCCCGCCGGCGCTGGGCAGGGCTCCCGCAAATCACGTCACAACACACTTTCCGTCTGTCACGGCACTCTGTGTAATTGTCCACTTGAGAGATCTCAATCCCTCAATATGCCTTGAGTTTGAGACCAGTCCAAGCCAACGCAATCTTATGCTCTCAAGCTAAGTACGTTATTTCTAAAGCATTTATAATTTTTGATCAAAACAGTTCATTTTAATGTCGAAAATTGCCATCATGAGAGTACGTCACACCTCCACAGGGGAGAACTGAACACCTGCCCTCACATGCTTTATGGAAACACCGAAGTGTTGAGTTAAGTCTCATTTTAATTGACGAAACGTATTGAATTTTGTTACCCGTGGTGAAGTGAAATGCGTATCTCCTTCTCCAATATGGCGGTCATCGTATGTGTATGCCACTGACCATATTAATCAGGGATAGGTTTCATTTTGTAAAAAAACAGTCTTAAACACTTGACCAAAGTTCATATCGCTATCAGTTTTTGTTCAAAATTATGCTTTTCAAGTTCATTGCCACGCTTCAAATATTGAAAGATGTCAGTTTTGTAGCTTTGCTTGAAACGTTGGGAAAAAACAACAAGTGGTGTCTTTAATATCTCCCCGATAGGCAACCTAAATTTGTTGACATTTTGTTACGTCATTACGTACTCTTTTCCTACGTCAGTTTCATATTTTCGCTTTGAAACAAAGGGCTAATCGTGGGAAAAGGATGGAACTTCCATTTCGTTACAAACAGAACTCAGCGAGACCCGATAGCGGGGGAAGGGGGGTGGTGTTGCCCACAGTATGATTCAATAGTTTGTAATCATTATATTTCTAAGTTCGTTGGCGACATCGAACGCACTTCATTTGTTTACCCAAAATAATAAATAATAAATAATAAATAAAAGACTTTATTTAACGAGGGTAACATAATTTACTGGTTGCCCAGTAGTTTACAATATGGCCCTCCCTAATTTTACATAAAAAATGTACAGAGGTTGATTGCTTCATCTAAGTTTCCGTAAACTTACTTAGCGAGGCTCATTACCTGCCGGTATCCAGCCAATAGGACCTGCAACAGTTTCCCGCCGTCACAATTTTAAGTGGGTAATTAATGGAACGATCTTTATTAAACTGACGTCAGTGTAACTAGGCCAGGTGTGAAAAGCAGCACTACTGTACAGGTAGAAGAAGTTTGTTGAGATGTAAATTTTAATTTTTTTTTTTAACACAATTACAATTATTCGGTCTTCCCGAAACTGGCCAGGGGCACTCAATACGGTCTTCTCTCAAATACTTTTAAACGCTGTTTTCGGCTTTCTGAAATGCTTTGAAAGCTGTGTCGGTAAATGTTTAGGCTGCGCTATTAATTTGCTTATTTTTTGGTCATTTTAAGGGAAATTGAGCCTTATCGAATTTACGAGGGCTTTCTTTGTCCATTTCTCGAAACCCTTAGGTCTCCTTGCCTTTCTAAAAATCATAACTGACCGTTTTTTTGGTACCCAAAACGACATTTTTATAAATCCGAAAACAACAGGCCAAAACAATTTCTCAAATCTCGACAGTTCGAGGTGACAGTTCTCTTAAGAAAAATCGATTAACGGCCCTCCGAACAGATAATTCACCGAAACGAGCTGCTGGGTGCCCCTTACAAGCAGTCTTAGTTGTAGGGTATTTTTGCTGAAATTTAATATCATTTGTATACTAGGGAAGCATGCTCTGCGCACCGACATTTTAAAAGTTATCGTCCGTGTTTTTAATGGAGAAATTTCTTCGAACATTTCCCACGCGGAAAGTTCATGTGCGATAGTTCCTCGGTGTAATAAAAGGCTTAACAACCATTAAATACCATACCAACACAGTGTATATGAATTTGTTCGAAATAGTTCGGTTGGTAATGGCTTATTACCTCGATGAAAATAACGGAGTTGAAGATATTAGAACAAATTAAGGCCAGTTCATGGTTTTTTTTTTCATATGTACGTTGGGACAATGTGCTCCCAAAAGTTGCAATGGTTTTACTGCTCAAACAGAAGAGTATTAGTATTTCACGGCTCCTGTTTACAGCGATCACTGCTTCAAATTTATCGTTCAGTCCCGTGAAACAACGCTCCTATACGCAGAGAGCTACGGAATGCAGCATGCTTCGTGCACTACTGTTAATTAAAAACCCGCTATTTACCCCCTCTTTAATCTACTACCCTTTATACAGTCACAATGTTTCTGGCATATGCGAAATGAAGAGTCTACCTTTGTGAAGAAAATATATTTTGTTACTATTATACGGAATATAATTCAGTCCACAGATGGATTTTTTAGGGATGGCTGCATGTCATTAGTTTCCTCTTTTACTATTATGGAGTACAGTACCACTCAAATGTAAGTTACCACCTCTCGCCTCATTTCTCCCGAGAATCACTGAAGCGTTTAGTATGAAGCGTTATAAATAAAAAGTATGGAATATATTTAGGCCTTTCCACAAATATCCGGATATTTTTAGGGATATTTAGAAGTTTCCGATATATTTAGAAAATGTAAGATATGTAGAAACATTCATAGGTTTTCTGACTTTTCGTCGCTATTTGCTGGGAACAATTCTCAGTTCTATGCCAGAAACAATCCAGTTCAGTGATTTCCCTCTCGAAGAATATATTCAACATCACTGAAAGCGCTTAAGCTGCAATTTTCCAAAATGGCGGATGCTGGTAACATCGAAGTGCCTGAATTTTCTCCCTCAATTCCTAGTACAACAAGAAGACTTTTGAAAATTTTGGCCTAAGTGATTCAAAATCGGTGTATTTTTGCGACAAAAATAAGAGATATTTAGAGAGGTTTTCGAGATATTTAGAAAACATTTTGTGACATTAAGAACAAATTTTGAGAATTTCCGGAAAGATATTTGGCGATTTTACGTGATATTTGTGGAAAGGAATAAATATATTACATATGTCAAATAAACATATCGACCGTTTGTAATGATATTTTTGCATCCATCACTTGCGTCATCGCGGAACGTGAAATTTTAGACCATAATTGACGAAAGAAACGACCAACGGGTGACGAAGGGAAGGAAATAGAACAGAGAAATAGCAAGGGTTTAATACAGTACAGCCCCAAAATAAGACGATTCGTTCGCGAAAAAGAAATCATTCGGTAGATTTTACCGCCGATTAACTTTCATTGAGCGAGTGGCTCAAATTTCATTCGGGATTCAAAACAACTTACAACAACAACAACATAAGCCGAAAATACTGCAGAAAAAAAAAAAAAAAAAAAACCACAACTGGCGCCACAGCAAGCGTTATCTCGGCGTGTCGAGCGAGAAATGAACATACAATCCACAATCGAAAGTCTAGAGATAAACTTCGAACACATTTTTAGCAGATTGAGAAGTATTTTAGAGAGAAATAGTAAACTTTTATTTTCTATCTACTGCTTTGTCGAAAACGAGCCATATGTGGCATATTTGAGCCGCAGAGTATATTGCCAGGGTCGGAGGCAATAAGTGAAAAACGAATTTGGGTGCGATTAAGAAGAAACGAATTCGCGGTACTGAATTTTTACAAAGGAAACTAAAATGATATTATTTTGAATCATGAATCGTGAATCATGAATAGCGCCCGGGGAATAGTGTTACGAAACATTTTTAACAAAACAATAATCGTCAAGCTAGTTTTATAACTGTATCTAACCTGCTCTTAGAACAAAGCGTTCGACTGATGAAAAACGATCTCAGTTCAGGTGTTAAGAGTGTCGAAAGTAATATCCTTAGGATTTCCTTTGCCTAGCTTACGAGTTGCGAACTTTCCCGCCCAAAATGTTCCCACGTGCAGATTTTTTTTAAAGTTGTCGTGCAATTGACTTTTGCCAAAAAATGAAAAAAAGGGGGGAGGGGGGGTCACCGTGCTCGTTTTCGAAATAATGCGCATTGAAGGCCATGCATTTTTAGCTGATGTCGCTCCTTGAGGTAGAATGAGTCTTAAAAAGGAATACACATTAGACTTGAACGGTGCCATTCGAAGTAGACCAATTCCTTAACACGAGAGCAGAAAAGGAGAAATATTTGTTATTTCTTACGTACAGATTTGTTCTGATTTTCATGAAATGAGAAAAATCAGTAAAGAAAGTAAATTGTAGGCCAAGTTAGCGCTCGCGGTGCCAACCCCTATACTTGCTTATATTTTTTTCTTAGTGCGTGCGCTTGATGTGTGACGTGGTGTGACGTCGCGGCACTAATTACATGGTCAGTAAGGATGCGCTGTAACAATTAGCCTCTAACACGTGGGAAGCTAAGTAACGCGTGGGAAGCTAAGTAACAATGGGCGCGAACGTCCTTAAACTGAGTTGTCGCAATAATATTGGCTACAACTCACTTATGACAGTTGACTTTTAGAAATATCTTTGAGTTCCGCCTGTGGGCGAGTGAGTCAAGATCACCATTAAACACCGTGTTCCTTGAAGTTGTTATGGTCCACTTGATAAAAAATGTAGTAGGGCACCTTCCGCCCAGCCATTAAGCTAAAGGTAGCAAAGGTTAACTACCACCACTCATACTCTAGTATTTTTCCTGCGGGACAACCTTTCTCCAAACAGTTATATGAATGTAGAAATTGAGCAGGTAGCTATGGTGATCGATTACCCTTTTTGAAATCGCCTTCTTAGTATTTCGCACTTTGTGAAGCGCACCTCACTTTTTCTTGTTTCCTTAGACCAATGCGTGTCTTCAATTTTAAGCTTGTTCAGCTAAAACCACAGCGAGGTTTGCCTTACATTTTTACTGACTGATCTGCTGCGAGTGATGCGTTAAGTTTCCTTTGCATTATGGATGTGTGGAATTGATAACGCGAACGAGGAAAGGAGTGTCCTTTACCCCGGGCCAACTGAACAATATGTTTCATCTCTGACCAAACTCGCATAAATTACAGTGAGAATACATGCACGATATAACTGGAAGAAAGTTAGGATTATTGACCAGGTCTGGGTAACACGACCTTGCAGACAAGTCTTTATCGGTAAAAAGCCAAGTCAAGTAGCTCTTTTTTATAAAACACAGCAAAGGCCAAAAAATAGAAGGTATAAGCAATGAGGGTGACGTCAAAGACGCGTAGTAAAATAGCGATTATACTCTTTGTTCTTCGCTGTTGTCCGAGTACATTTTCTGATGCGTCGTATGTCCAAACCACACACACACACACACACACACAAAAAAAAATCGAGTCCACATTTTATTACTCAGTCAAAATATTATAGTGTTCTTCAATAGCATTGTGCAGCTGTTATTTGACCATTGTCAAGGTACAGGGTCAAATAGAAATAAATACATACAATTGGACTAAGTTGAAGTAAATATGGAAATTTTCTTTGTTATCGTATCGTAGTGTACCATTTAGTGTTTAACTTGTTGCTCTTCCATGTCTTCCTCATTCACGAAAGCCATATCAAACCAACTTTGCTTTTAATATTCACATAGGTAGTCTATCGCTTTTATTGGAGTACATTTTCAGACGTCTGTTATGCCAGTACCATGAACAAATTCGAGTACCATTTTATTTTACACCCAAGTGATGAGAGAACGTTTCAGTAGTCTTGTGCTGCTATGTGGCCTTTTCACATTCGACATTTGACATAGAAAAATATAATTGTCAAAATCTGGATCATTGGATAATGCAATTCGAGAGTTTTCATTGGCTTAGCCATCATGGGTTATGAGCCATTATATAATAATCAAATGAATGCGCGCGCTCTGATTGGTCAATCAGCTATGGTTTATTGTGCCAGTAAACTTATGGAAATTTCGCGTGTTCTATAAAAGCAATAGACCACAAGTTTTTTTGGTCTAGAGGCAAGATAAACCACTTGGGGTGTTGGCAGAACATTCGAAGAATTCTTCCAACATCCCGCGTGGTTTATCAGCCTATAAACCATAAAAACTTATGGTTTATTGCTTAATTATAACATCCTCTACAGATATGGGTAGCGTACGCGTGATTTTTTTTTTGGGCGTTTTTATTTTTAGTTTTGTTTAGTTTTCTATATTTTGGGGCGTTTTTAATGAAACAGTTATTCCATTCGGCTAGTTCGATATGAGATGATTGTAGCCAACGAGGCGCGTAGCGCCGAGTTGGTTATTTACCATCCTGTATCCAACGCGCGCTCGTCGAATAGTTGTTAATTATTACGTGGCTGAAATGTTCTGCGATGAAAAGGAGAATTCTGGTTGGTTCCATCAGCGGTCCGATTTTACAATAAGATGTGCCGCTCACGAATTAATTTCGGCGAATTGCTTTTTCAGTTCATTACACAAGATAAGCAAGTTTTTTGTTCAGTGAAAATCTTTACCTTCATGTTTTTAGCACAATTAGAATGAAATGTTCACAAAAGCGACCCGAGAAAAGTAACTATGTCCTTTCAATACATACCTCTTACTAACCTAGTTCGAGGTCCGTACTGTAAGTTACGGACCGAGTTTTTTCCCCTTCGATTCCTTCGATTTATGGCCCAAGCGCGAAGCGTGCGGGTCATAAATCGAAGGGGAAAAAACGCGGATCCGTAACTTACAGTACGGACCGAGAAGACGAGGTTAGTAAGATATTTATTATATCTCTACCGTGATCCTGACGGGTTCGGAAACGATTTTTATTCACGCGGACTCGGAAAGGCTTCAAATTTCTGACGCACCTCGAAAGCAAAACGGGTCAGTTTGAAATAACTGAATTTTTAAGTCGTTAGTACGCTTTATTACACAATTTAGAGTATAAGAAAGTTATAAACTTTCACTTGCTATAAAAGTAAAGAACACTTAGCGATAAATCACGAAACAGTTTAGCAACAAAACCAACTTTAAATTTTAGCGGGCCGTACAGGAGAGTACGGCCAGCTAAATTGACCAATCACAGCGCGCGTACTAACTGAGAGATACAATAAAATGCAATACAAATTTTATTGGCACTCCCCATGGGGGCTTTTCAGTACTAATACTACTAAATAAGTTACATTAAAATTAAAATGAAATAAATCAACGTACCATTGAAGGAATTATAAAAATGATATGAAATAAGGTAGAATTATGTGGCAATATTGCATTATGAAGATAAAAATTCACGTAAGAGTTTACCTCGTAATCTTTGTTTAAAAATATTCAGAGATTCGCTTAGCTTAAGATTTCTTTCTAAACTATTCCATAATGACACTGTTCGATAGTAGAAAGTCCTTTGTCCTGTAAAGGTCTTAAAGAGAGGAATGTTTCAAAAGTTGCGAATTTCGAGTCTCACGGCCACGTATCTCCGCTCGCTTTAAAAAGAGCGACGAAAGGTAAGCGGGAGCTTGTCCAGTCATGTATTTAAAAGCAAGCACAGCGTTACGATAATACAGTTGTGATTTAACTGGCAGCCAACGTAACTCTTTTAGGACTGGGGTCACGTGATGGAACTTTCTGTTATTACTAATTATTCGGGCAGCGAAGTTCTACACTGCTTGAAGTTTGAGGAGGTTAGTAGTTGCTGCATTCGACCAGACCGACGAACAATAAAACAATTTGCTGAAAACTAAGGCATTGATTATAATGCTTTCTTTTCGCGCGCGTGTTTACCGAGAGAAACTGACATCAATTTAGCAGCAGATTAAAAAGGGCCATTATAATAAATACTTTATCGAACTAGCTTTTTCGGTCCGTATATGAGAATATAGATCCCCTGCTTTATTTGCAGGTTTATGGACCTCGACAGCGACTCGGTCCATAAACTTGCAAGAAAAAAATAACTCGACCAATATTTCTCCAATATGGACCTCACGCTAGTTCAATAACACATATTCATTACAATAAATTTGAAACATGCTCTCGTTTCAGTGAATCCAGGAGAGTGTTGTCGTTGTAAGTAGAATTAACAAAAGCGTGTAATTTAGTTTAATAACGTAACAGATTTATACTTTGTATAAAAGATGACTAAAAATTCATTTTTGTTATGGAAATAAAGTCAGCTAAGAAAGTCAAGTTTGACCTCTTAAGCGGCCTTCACACGGCAAACTCGTGTTGGCAAACTTCAAAAAGTTGGCAAAGTCGTGCCTTCACACGTCAGACCCGCGTTAAATCACAAGACACGCTAATTTACAACATGGCCGACGTAGTCACGCAGTGGCACTGACCTGGAGTTGCCGCTTGTGTCTGGGTATTATTTTAAGTTAATCGCCGGAGAAGAAACAGAAAGTGGTGGAGAAATAGAAAGGTTTGAACGAAACACCTTATATCAGCAGAAATCCCTCCCTTGGCGCGTGGGACACGCTCGTTCAAGAGCTTCGCACAGAAGATGCCGCGGCCCTCAAAACGTTTTTGCGCATAGTCGTCCACCATTTTGTGAAGTGTCAGGCAAATCACGTGAAAAGAGCACGTGTTCTGATTGGTTGACAGTTACCAACACACGTTTTCAAAGGGATCACACGTAGTTCACATGTCAATTACGAGTTTACGAACACGAAAAAGTTGGGGGAAAGTTGGCGTGAATAGAGGCAAGTTCTATTTGTTGCCAACAGTTTGCCAACGTGTTTGCCGACTGTATTTGTGCCGTTCACACACACCAACTTGAGTTTGCCAACACCAGTTTGTTAACTTTCGTTTGTCGTGTGAAGGCCGCTATCAGAAATTCCGGCCTCACAAATAGTTCCGTTGTAAGAACAATCGCGCTTCATTCTTGTTATTTAATGATGTAGGTTTGTATTTTATGTTCTTTGCCAAATAACTTGATTTTAAGTATCAAAAAAAAAAAAAAAAATAATAATAATAATTTCGTTGTGTTCATGAAGGATGTTCGAATTTAGTTGAATTAATTCGATCTTTATTTGACATACATACGAGACATCTTGAACTTATTTGTTGAAAGACATACAAGAATACTGAGTTGTCGCAAATGCTAAGCGAATGTTTTATTAAATGAACAATATTTTATGAAATACAAATGAATTAGACCCGAGTGCACTTAATTGTCGTGGGAGGTTTCTAATGGCCTTGAGGAATCCATGCTTGTCGGCAGTTTTTGTCAAACCTATTCTATTGGTAATACACTGTTCAGAAAATAACCCGTGGTTTTTAAGGAAAGCCGAAGAATGCTACACCGAAGCAATTTTTAGGGGCAGCCCGAAACAAGCAAGTTTTAGCAGAAGACATGGGGAAGTCGTTTTTCTGCTTTTCCCATTTTATTCATCGCGGTGTATTTGTTTAAACTTTATACCGTCCAGATTCTGTAGCCAAATACTGAAGTGACAGAAATTTTGATGGAGGGATGTCTCATTACCCGAACTTGCGAGTTTTCAAAGAAGAATACTTTTTGCATTTCTAAAACAAATAAAGAACTCGACCAACATTTCCCAATACGGACCTCGCGCTAGTTAACCAAAAGTATTTATAGAATATGCACTTCAAACGTTCCGAGGGAGTATGTCCGTTAATTCAAAGCGCATTTACTGGAAGAAAACCTCAAGATACTGAAATGTATTTGTTTAACCTTTCTCATGCCTTTATAATATTTCTAAGTCTCCTTTGACCTTTTGCCAGCTGGATATTAGCAAAAGAGCGGTGTATATAACGCTTTAAGAAGTGTTTTGTTTTTATCACAATGTGATGAAAAGGAAATGTCTTAACGTGAAAGATAAATAAACAATATATCAGTTTTTATTGTGTAAAACGCAAAGGTGTGCAATAAATTGGCCTAACAAGCTTTCGTTCAGTTCAGTAATAGCTTCTATTTTATTTTTTGTGGTTACATGTATTGACAAATGACGAAAGAAAAAAAAAAATGTAACGAATAGCGGGTTCTCGTATATCAATTCGTTCAAGTACTCAGCAAGGGATGATGCTACTTAGGACTGCTGGCATTATGATCTGAATGACCCACTTTAGCCTGTAAATGTATGTTCGCTGGTGAAAGCGCGTTTGCATCTCTCGGCTCGCCGATGTTCGTGCTTGGCGAGTCTACGCCAAAAAAAAAAAAGGGTGGCACAAACATTTCACGTGATTTTTCTCTTTTGACGACCATTGTGCCTGTATAACTAATAAACATAAACTACTTTTCGCAACCAGTAGGTATAGGTCAACTATTTTCTGTCGTTTTCTGACTCCCTGACGAGGAAAGGAAGCACATACTTTTCAGGGTAAAATCGCATAGGCAACCTTCATGTCACTGTGCACGTGGAAATGATTTATGTCAATAGTGGGAACCCATTTTTACTGATTGAATTGTCAGGGAAGAAGTTTTAACACTCAAACAGCAAACTTAAATATTTATTAAGAGTACGATCCTACGCCCACGCTTAAACCTATATGGCATGAAGATGTTCATTGAATTTCCCAGTGCTGCCCTAAACCTAACCATTACAGTTCATTTTATCTTTTGTTGGAAAAGTTCACAAAATTTAGTTAGCGTCAGTTCAATATTTTCCACAGTCATTGTCTGATGCCTTTGCATGGATTAGTAACACGAAATCCCTGAACGTAGTTCAATGTATAATTTCATTTTGCAAATTGTGACCAAACTGATATGAACGGGAAGTAAATAAGCTCTTCAATTACGAGCTGATCACTTAAAAAATCGTATTTCTTTCTGTCAGCGTTCAGGTTTAATCAGCATTAGCCCTTTTAAAATATAATATTGTGTAGGGAACTTGTTTCAATTTTAATTCAGTTATTTGTAAAACTCCATGGTCGGCACTGCTGCTTTCCCCGCGGCCAACTAACGTTGCTAGATGTTGTAGCACTAGATTATCATCAGTAAAAAACTGCACACGGAAAGTCATCTATTTCCAGGTTCTCAAAGAGGAAAAATGATTTAGACCGGACAGTAGAGAGCATGTGAAGGAAAGAAGTTTGATAAACTAATCAAACGTCAAGCTACCTCAACAGAACGTTTCCACCAGAAACTATCCTAATGGACAGTGACTATATCTTACAGCTGTAGTTAACGTGAAAACGTCCAAAACTCTAGCCGAATAGTGCCACAAAGTAGATTTTTTTGGTAGATGTTTTTTAAAACAAGTTCAGATGTACAGAACATTTGTAGCCAAGTAAGTCGTGGTGATTTGATTGTGGCAGTAGAAGTGATTGATATAGTTGGTTAAATAGGAGACTGAACTTTTTTCTCTTAATTTTGTATATTTTGTAAAGGGAGTAGCGACATACTGCTTTTTAAAATGGTAATTTTTTTAAGAAGACAATGTGTTTCTATATAAACGAGGGGAAATGCCATCATGCTGGCGCTTTTTGCTTCCATACCTGTTTGGTTTGTCTTATCTCAAAGTTGCGTTATTGGTAGAACCCGTAGTTCTTCAAGAATAGCAACATTTTATCACCAGTATCTAATTAAAATGAAATTTCCAGACCTACCTGTAAAGCTCCAGGAGCTAAAAGTATACTGCGGTGGGGCTTTCCCACTTTGTGAAAGCAAAGACCATTCGCTTTGGTTTAACCCAGCAGATAGGTCAATTCCACACTCCTCCCTGATAAACTCATCTATGTCATTTAACTGTTGCTCTAGCTCGGGGTCGAAAGCGAAAAGACTCATTTTGTCAAAAGCCAGTTACTCGCGAGGACCGACAGAAACTCTGCGTGTGTTTCCTTGGGAGGAAGTCATGTCTATCCTTTAAGAGAAGTGAACTGTCTCCAAGATAATGAGTGGGAGGAGTTTGCGGTTGAAATGGTTACTAAACAGTAAGTGTACAAGTGCAATCTTTGTTTATCACCACGAACGTAGTGTTACGTTTGGGTGATAGTTACTGAATTTAAACAGATGTGGATTTTTGGACATTAAACTTGCAAAAAGGAATCACGTGTTAGTCAGGTATGAAGTTAAAACAGCTGATATAGTAGAGTATTTTGCCAAGCAATTGACCTTTTCAGGTAGCTGAACTTGAAAGGTGTCTCCATTTAAAGCGAGTTTACAGTTAACAGTCTTTTACTAGCGGAAAGCGCATACTTGAAACGGATTGCTTTTTTTCGGTCATTTCACTGTATCTAAATTACTTTGCGAATCCTAATCTGCGCTTTAAGTCGCGCGTAATTAACGTCAAAGCTTTCCAGGGAGATAAATGATTGGTTTTTTTTCGCAAACAAGCAGGACGTCTCTGCGTGACTTTTCTTGTCAGTTAAATAAATGATCACCGGAAGACTGAACTCATGAAAATAATAATTTTCGTGAGTTCAGGAGCATGGCACGAAGGGAACAAGGAACTCAGTGTCATTTGAAGATGACTTCGTTTATCAGCAGTGAAACGTGCTTTAAATTGTTCCTTGAGGTTAATGGTTTACTTCACTGCATGCTTCCTCCCTATGTTATCTGCTCTCACGAATCATGCGTGATTGGTTCAAATAAACACGTCATTTTTAGGTGAAATATTTCCTCGCAATGAATACCCAGGAAAAGTTTCCGGAAATTTCCGTGTCGAATCCAATAGCAAAGTAGTCACCTTGATACAGATGCCCCTAAAGGACAGACAATGAGCAATTTTTGAACCGGTCAAGAGCACTCAATTCCAAAGAACTTTTAAGAGAAACAGTTTCCTAAAGGTTTAAAGGCCGTACGTGTAGTTGGCAGCTCTGTCATCTTGTCCAAGTAATTTATTATTTTTTTTTCATTAACAATGCATTAAATTGGAAAAATATTGTTTTACTTTTGAAAGTCGTGAATAAAACTAACCGTTTAAACAATGCAGAAAACTTAATTGGAGTGTGCGGTCCAATTGCCGGTGTTCATCTACGTCATCTTCCAAAATTGACTGCTTCCAGTCTTGTTCGCCGCAACGTTGTCTTTTAGTTAAGGTTGTTGCGCCCATCTTACCCCTTTAGCTTACCATTGTTCTTAAAGCGTAAAACTGAAATTGCATCAGTCACTGTTCAGTGTTTGGTCCAATTGCTTTGTTCGCAATAACGTTTCAAGACTCGCTCATTTGTTTTATAATACTTTACTAGTCGCGAGCGAAAGAAGTACGCGCGCACTTGTATAATATATATCTTAACATGCATATGACACTTGTTATTGTGGCGACACCGATGATGCTTATGACCTGGTTAACCATGTATGCCACGTTAGAATTGACGGAATGAACTGCTTCTTCACCTTAAGGTGATATTTAATCTCGACCATTTGTTTGTAAGTTATCTACTTCAAAATAACTTTTTAAAAGTATTTAACCCGGTATCAATAATTATTCAGTGACTTTTTGCAAGTTTGATAGATTATATGATGTTCTACAAGTGTATTGATTTCCTCTCTTTTATTTTTCCAAATGACAATGTGAACCATTTCAGCAGCCTTTCAAGTTTCCACCCTCTAAGCGTCATTTTTCGAACATTCTAGCCTCGTACTTTTATCTGGCTCCTTGTATCATTCCCATCTTAGGCCCTTTTAAGTGGTCGCCTTTGGAGTCCGTTTTAGTAGGTGACGGGGTCGTTGAAACTTACCTTCATAGGACGATGCGAAAAATCCGTGACGCCAGAACTGGAACGAGCTCTTTATTGTACCAAGTATTATTAAATATACCACCAACTTTTCTGTTGATCATAGGTCTAATATTCCAATCATTGGTAGTCTTTTAGCTGAAGGTATAAGTGAATAAATAAATCATATGTTCTTGCTATCAATGTTTGATTGGTTTACTGGTGCAATAAAAACCAACATGAGATGTCGGGAGAACACGAGAAAAGCTTGTAAATCACGAACAGTCACTGGTAGTTATAGTGTGTGCGGGCGAACGAGAACGAAAAACATAATAGCGCGTATCTTTGTTCAGTTGCCTTGACTGCAGCAGTGGTCCGCAATGTGTGCTTAGTTCAGAAGAATTCAGTCAGTACAGCTTGTGGCTCTTCTTGCGTGAGTTTTCACTTACGATGGACTCGTACTATTTATAGTCGTCAATAGTTTCATGTTAGGTCTTCAATTCAAAGAGCATGGAGTTTCAACTTCTCCTGGGGATAGGTTTAATTTTAGTTTTGGAAACATATTTAGTGTCTCCTGCTTGAAATCCACCCAAAACAGCCCTATATTCGCCTCTCGGTTCGCGCCGACAGCTAGAATCCTGGTCGTAATTTTTCAAACTGATAAATATAGGCGCTTTGCCCGTTGCCGACATTGAGTCGGGAAAACTGGATGTGAACACACATTTTCAACTAATGTGACCAGAATTGTAGGTCGAGACCCGATACTCTTGCAGGCTAATAGCGACGATTTTTTCACTGTCGGTTTGACAATGAACTGATATTCGAAAGGGAAATCAGATGTTGATGAATTATTAGGAACAAAGCGGTTAACAAAGAGTATTTTGTTTCACTTCTGCCTTATTGCATAGTTACTAACTATGCTTATTGTTACTGTTTACTTAGATATTTTATTGCTATTTTGTTGTAATTTTATTCACGTTGATCGCCCGAAATGCCATCGATATTGACTATTTTTTTTAGGTGAAGAAGGTTGCATTAGCTGCCAAAACGTATAAAGCTAGAAGCTTTATACGATAAAGCTATTTTTCGACAGATTCTAACCATGCCTATTGTCTGCACTGCAAAATGTTCGTGTCACGTTGTGAGACTCAATAATAATCATTTGGTTTAGTCTATTTCACAGTTCCCTGCTTGCTGATCAAGCCTTTAATTCGAACAGAAGCGAGGCTGGAGTTGACTTTGTTATGATACAAACCTTGCTACTTCTCAAGTCTAAATTATTCTGTTATCATACTAACTAATTTTAATGTTATCTCTATCATCACCATATAAACCCAAACCTCGCTTTCATACAGAGGCTCTGTTACAATTCACAGAACTGTAAAATGGCCTGCTTTGGTGGACTGAATGGGGTTTGGTTTGATCATGTTAGGAAAAGAAGGTTGCTACATTAGTAACATATATGAAAACATGGGAGATAATTTACTCTAAGACAAACGAACAAACAAACAAACAAATAAACAGAACATGCGTGCCTGATGTGTTGTCTTCACTTAGTTAGTAGGACCAAAAGATTGTAAGCGCAAATGAGCAAATTGACGCACCGATCGCCTCAATAATAACTTGAATGGTAACTTTGACATAATGTAACTCCTACACGTGCGAGTTACGCAATGGGCACGTGCACGTGCCCATACTGCATACTTCTTATTGACAGCGCTGCTAACCTACAATCTCGGTCATGGTGGGGTAGTTTAGTTCTTGTCTTGTTCCCGAATTCGGCACCCAAAAATCAACATGTGTCATTTTCCCACTGTATAGATGCCGTAAAATTTCATTTGAATTGACCAATAACAAAACAATTTAATATTATACCTACAATATTGGTTAATTTAAATGAAATTTAAAAAAAAGATGGTGGGAAAATGGGAGATTTTGGTTATATATTCATCATTGATATGGGGAAGGGGTTGTTTAGATCGTTTTTCTTCCGACCGAGATTGCAGTGCTCTTAGTATAAAGTATGCAGTGTGGGCACCTGTAATCATTACGTAATACGTACATGAAAATGTTTCATTTTTCCACCACATAAATGTCTTAAAATTTCCCAATAACATAACAACCCAGTATTATAGCTACAATATTGGTTAATTCAAACAAAATTTCTAAACATATGGTGGAAAAATGACACGTTTTGGTCACAGGCCGCCGAATTCATCATTTGTTCGGCAGAGTGGTAGTTAAGTTTGTCCCGACCGAGATCGTGGGTCAGCAGCGCTCTTGGTATAAAGTATGCAGTATGGGCACGGGCAGTGGGCACGTGTAATCATTACGTAAGAAGAAGAAGAAGAAGAAGAAGAAGATACTTTATTTTTGTGTACATGAAAGTATTACTGAGATGATCGGTGCGTCACTTGACTCGGTTGGGTTTATTATCTGGTCCTACTAACTACTTGTAGGCAACAGATCAAGCACGATGAGTAGTAACAGTGGCCGCATGACATATCGTTTAAGCCAGCAACAAGTAGTCTTCAGCGAAATTTAAAACCAAAATACCCCGTTGGCTGGGATACGTACTTGGCTGTGGTTTTGACTCAAGAATCAGCAAGATATGAGCCTGACTGTGATCGTCTTCGACCAGTTCACAAAACCGAGAGAGAAAGAAGCAACTCCAAAGAGCACGACATTGACTGGCAGTAGTTTACTGAGAAAAAATTCACCTCGGCTCCAGAGATATTGTCCTCTTCCATTTAAGTGCCAGTGGTTTTCCGTTACGAGCACGACGAGTCCGTCGAACACGATCCCTTCGCTACAAACGCACCACGTCCTCTACATTTGGCCGAACGGTCGGAGTGCAATGAGGAGCGTTTCAATTATTTTCAAGCGGTTAAGTTAGGCAAGCCCAGGAAGGCGGTCTGTAAAGAAATCGAAAAGAAAATTGAGGTCAATGGGATGAACTTGAAGACATTAGGTCGTAGGCTGGTGTTTTGCTACAGCAACCGTTATTATTCTCTGATGTAAAACGGAACAACACCTCGATGATAGCCCGACCTCAGACCGTCTACTTTCTCTTATAAGTTAGCCGAGATTGCAAGCAAAATATTAACTGCGGGGGATTTGAACAAGCGAGAACGCCAGGGTTGGATGGTCGGAGAGAGAAATTAGACGGTCTGTGAAATTCTTTTGAGAGGTTGAATCCCGCCCGCTCCGCGCTCATTCTCTCGAACTTGTAAACAAAAACTACTTTAGTGAACGTTAGCAAATATAAATTTATGTTTAGAGTGAAAGCAACCATATGTTTTTCATAAGAGCCAGAGTTACTCGATTCATTTTTTTCTTGCCCAGCTTTTTATCGTCCTTGCTTATTTTTTTCTCTAAGGTGTTAGCATTATTGCCACCTTAAATTCGGGATGAAATAAACGTTAATGTATTGTTTATAGGGCATCGCCACATTTGTACCACTCATTTTCCTTAATATATATTGTAATTATCCGTTGCTCATTATGAATGGTAGCAAAACAGCGGCGGAGTCTAAAATATGGAGCCATTCCGATGGGTCTTGTGTATGATTACGTTCTGTTCTCAAATTTCATTCTCAAGCTTCGTTTGGCAACGCTGTTAGTGAAGTATGCTGTATGGGCACGTGTACTAATTGTGTAACTCGTACATGTAAGAGTTGCGTAATGTCAAAGCTACTGTATAAGTTATTATTGGGACGGTGCGTTAATTTGCTATTAGTTACCCTCAAGCCTAGCACGTTTTTGTTTTGTTTTCACGTCGGCAATCTTTTCATTATTAATTTGTTGCTTTGAGCATTTGGTAATGACAAAATTTACGATTTGCATTTTCAAAGTGAGGTTTGCTAGTGAAATATAGCTTTAGTCTGATATCAACGTGCGTAAGGGCTGTTTGTAACTAATCAATTATAACCATGCATACTGCATATATGTTTTCTGTTGTTTAACCAACGTAGGGTAAGTGAAAGTGAACGTTGTTAAGTCCAAATAATATTCAGCCATTTACATTCATCGCTGAGGAATATGCACTTCCTTGTGAGCAGCTTGTTTCAGAGAGAGTAATTAAAAAGGGAATTTGTTACTTCACGTAAGCTTTCGCGTGTTCCTGTTAAAGTTCGTTTCGTTCAAGTGCAAACAAAATCGGAAACTTCCATATCAGGGTTTATATATCAATAACATGCACGATTCATGTGATGTCACATTGTTTTATTCAATGCGGCAAAGAACTTATGTGCCAGTAAGAACTCATTCAGTCCAACCACATGAACGAGAATATCGTCCATTATGGGAGCTCTCAGCATCCTTCGGTTTGAAAATATGTTTCGTTTTAGAAAAGACTAAAGGTCTTTAGAGTGAGACTGAGATTAGTTTGGTATCAGGAATATAAAGGTATTTTGATCTTCTAAAAAGCCACTGACCTTTGTAAACGTCTGAAATAAAGTTCTAGTATATTTTCCATAGGGAAAGTTTTATCGAGAGCTGCTTTTGCGAGCAAGAAGAACTGTAACAGTAAGCTGCACTAACTAATTGAAAAGGCGCCAAAGTAATTCTATAAGACTCCATCGAATTGCCAATTTCGTGAATAATTGCTACGAACAATCGAAGCGATTTCATGGAAACCGTCCTCCGTTCGGCACGTAATCAGTGTGGAATGCTCTCAGTTTTAGCCGAGCCACAAAAATAAAAGAAATTGTTTTGTTTAAACAATTAAGGACCCTCAGACCGATTCGAATGTTCCGCAAATTCTAAACTACAGGACGCAGTTACTGTATTTCTATCTTTTTTTTTCTTCAAGGAAAACGGGGCGGGGGAGTCTTACATGTGTTTAAATTTTTGACCACATAGATGATTTATTTCATACGTGTTATGATTTATTTTCCAGTAAAATTATCGACGTTAATGACGTTGAGTTAAGGTTTCTACAACGCGTTATCATCGCTGCATATCAAAATGTTACCTCTCCGAAGTTTTTTTCCCTTCGATATCCTTTTTCCAGTTGTAATTCGTCTACGTTTATTACGACATGAAACTATTAAAAAATATATTTGTCGTGTTTGGACAGAAATTTCTGTCATCGTCAGTAACAATGTTCTTATCTTTGTTATAAATATCTTTATATAAAATTTCCAAAGCTAAAGATAAATTGATAACGACCTTTTCAATTAATCGTGGCTATACATGTCAAGTTCTGAAATTTCGAAACTACTACCTGAACGACGTTCTAACTCGGAAACAGAACGTATTCTCTTCGACATTTGTCTTTGCAGTCTTGGTTTTCTACAAACTCCTTGAATTAATTGAGCTCTAATCGTCGATTTTTTTTTTTGTCGTTCAAAAAAGCAGTGGCCACAAGCCCAGCAATAGTTTTTATCAGTGAACTTTTTTCTCGTGGCTTTCTTCCGACGATCCCCAACCAGCATAGATCGCTTTGCCACCAGCTTCAACAAAGCAGGAAGCTCAGGCTGTTCCTCAACATAACGAATCCTTGCCCCATGACTGTAGTGTGATGCGACCTGAAAAACGGAACCAGACGATTTACGTTTAGAAATTGATCCCATCAACGCCTTCGATAAACGTACATGTATTAAGGAAGCTGGCAACAGTTTCCAGCTCTTTTTTTGATAGCTATTCTTCGAATGATGAATACTATTACGTGATGCTGCAATAATGGTATCACACACATGCCCAATCATTGGTAAACAAGTTTCGGTCATCTTTTTTATATAACAGGCTACCATAGCAACAATATAACCTGCTAAAAAACCCCTTAATTTTAGTGTTAAGCGCTTATAATTTAAAAACGAGCTAGGTGGCCACCGTTTTCTATTCTCGAGCCGTGATAAACATTTTAAGACGCAACATTTTACGAAGTCTAAAAAAATTCTGTGGTGAGGGCTCAGAGCCACCTTAACTTTTCGAGCATTTAAGGGTTGTTAATTAGTTACTTATTAATTAATTAATTGAGTTGTACATAGAATTTTTAATTAATTTAATCAGTTTTTAATAGTTCTATCTTTATTCCGAAAAGCCCTTTTGGGACGAATAAAGTATGTATGTATGTATTTAAGGTGATTCTGAACTCTCGGCACATATATTTTTTTTAAACTTTGTAAAACTTTGTGTCTTATAAAGCTTAACACAATTCGATGATAAAAACTTGGTTAACTGAGCTCGTTTTTGAGTTATAAGCGCCTCAAGCTAAAATTCAGGGTGTTTTGAGCAGGTCACACTGTTGCTATGGTAACCTATTGTGCCACAAAATTGACGCCAATATTAATATTCTCACCAATGATTGGGCAGTTTTTTGATACTATGATTGTGGCAACAATGGATATAGAGTGATTTTAATGACCTATCAAAATCTACGCTTTGGAAATTGCTGGAAACTGTTTTCAGCCACCTTAAAAAAAAAAAAATGTTTTCAGAACAGTCTGCTATGAATCTGCTGTGACATACTCCGCACTCGACTGGACACGTGAGGTCTACAAAGTTCACATACTGTTGCCACCTACTCGGCTCGTACACGGATTCCAAAGACCGTGAATTTTAATTTCTTTTCCTTTTAAGTGGGGCATTTAGAAATTTAGTGACACTTGGGACCTTACGATTTTTTATTACAATTATTTTTTGATTTTGATTTTAAATATTTGACATCTTATGCACAATATTTTTTCGCGTGACTACCAACCGCCAATGAAAGCGTGCCAGACTACAAAGGATGTCACGTATTTCAATTCAAGACGTTCGAACGATGTAAATAAGTTAATTTTAGGATAAACTGGTGATGAGTTAGGTTGTTTTCTAGAACTTATAATTCTGGCTCCAATCCAGACCATTGCCCAGTCTCCAATGTGTTTAAAAATAGAGTAGAAGTCTACAAGTCTTTGGCCTGCGCATAACGCTCGCGCTACGTTTTCTTGAAACTTCACGCGGAAGTTTCCTCAGCGCGCTTTCGACGCGCTGGTTTTTGAATCACGCGTACTAACGTTAGTATTTCAACTGATGAAGGCTCAAGCACCAGCCGAAACGTCTTGAGCAAAACATAGAACTTGCAATGGCAGAAGTGATTAAGCAATAGCGGTAAAAATTAGTGATGTCAGCTTTCTCTTGTTTCTAAATCAGAGTTCAAAGCTAAAAACAACCGCCCAAATTTAGCTAACAAAAGGCGATTATGGCCTCTGACTGTTCCGGTTTTAGTCAAAAGGCGTTCGACAATGATTGTGCAATATTTGTTATCGTTCACTCGGCGTTCGCCTTCTCTATATTTCTTCCCTTTTCTCCAAGCGTAGCTTGCTATCCTCACATCGCTCCATTCAACCCACTGGTTTACATATCTCGATGATTGATCCATGTTTGGTTACGAGTGTTACGACTACTTCGTAGCTCGCTTGATTTGCTTTTGACGGACTATAGCGCGCCGTCGGGGTCAACGAGTCTAGAAAACACTTTGTAACACTTTGTAAACATTTCACTCTTGACAGTCATGATTGTTGTGTACAGCTAACTTTAGAATGGTCATTTTTATGTTCTGGTTTCGTCCAATGCAGAAGATTTCTTTCAAAAATTTAACTGTGCAGAAGATTTTGGTTTCAGCTCAATTCTCAAAATGACATTGACCGGCAATGCGGTCGTCTTCTTTGTGAGTTTTAAATTCATATTCTAAATGTTCAAGGCGTCACGTAGTGAAAAAAAAAAATTAATGACCGCCGGAGTGGTCACGTAATGCAATTCTAGAAAGTACTCGATCGACCTAGCTGTCGCGCTTACAGCAGTTCCGCACTTCGCGTAACAGCTTAACCTTGTGTTTAGGCAAGGGAGCGCAGGACTTTTTTTCATAACGAATAACTGCGAAAAAGGTTTCAAAACAGGTCATGAATTTGCTGAGAAAGAAACCTGTTCCTGGTTACAGCTCGACACGAAGACATTCTTATAAGAGGGAGCGAAATTTTCCATAGTAACCTGGTAAAACAGGAAACGGGACATACCGTGGGTCCAGTCACGCAGTTATTAATAGAAATGATATGTCATGAAATGTGCTTACTCTAGTTATAAAGTCTCTTATAAAGGCTTACAGTGGTTCCGCACAACGCGTTACATCTCAAGCCTGTTGTTTAGGCAAGAAAGTACGGGTCAAAGGAAAAGAACTTGTGTTTTTTCCAATAAGGACTCTTACCGATTCGAATGTTCTGCAAATTGTAAACCACAGGACGTAGTTGAAACTATTAAAAAAGATATTTTAAAAAGATGTAACAACGTTCTCATTTATGTTATAAACCTCTTTTTTAAATTTCTAAGCTAAAGATCTCTTCAAATTGATATCGACCTTTTCCATGAATCATGTCTATACTTGTCAAGCTCGGATCGATGTTCTAACTCGGAAACAGAACGTATTCTCTTCGACATTTGTCTTTGCAGTCTTGGTTTTCTACAAACTTCTTGAATTAAATGAGCTCTGATGGTCGATTTTTTTTGTCGTTCAAAAAAGCAGTGGCCACAAGCCCACCAAAAGTTTTTATCAGTGGACTTTTTTCTCCTGGCTTTCTTCCGACGATCCCCGACCAGCATAGATCGCTTTGCCACCAGCTTCAACAAAGCAGGAAGCTCAGGCTGTTCAACAACATAACGGATCCTCGGCTCCTGACTGTAGTATGATGCGACCTGAAAAACGGAACCAGACGATTTACGTTTAGAAATTGATCCCATCAACGCCTTCGATAAACCTACGTGTATTAATATTAAAAAACAAATGTTTTCAGAACTGTCCATTACATATCGACACCTTTCCTATTACTCATTCCGTTTGGAATTTTTAGTCCGACATTCAAGCAAGGTTAAAGTTTCATGATAACTATCTGTTTTGATAGGTTAGAATGTACACCCCTTGAATATCGTTAAGAGCCAGTAAATTGTAAACCTAGCCTGGAACCTTTAGCCAGCTTCTAGCTCTCCATTATATAATAATATCTGACCAATCTGCTTACCAGATGTCTGTCTAATACTGTGTTTGGCTGCAGTATTAATCTCTCTTCTTCCAAAGAATCTTCCCTTGAAACGTCGTCTATTCCATCAAGGTTGACGAGTGATAGATCCTGACTCACCTCGTTGCAAACAATATCATCTGTCATTATGGTAGTGTCTTGCAGCTTAGCTGAATTAAAGCAGATAAAGCATCAGTGTTTTTCAGTAGGTACTGTGATCATTTCAACAATTCAGCTATAACGGGCTGAGTGCATTTGTTTCCTGCGACTATCAAAACAATTTATGACCCTTCAGTGAAAAAAAAAATATAACTACAGTGGAACCCCGTTAATCCAGTCACCAACGGGCCACAGAAATCTGGCTGTTTTAACGGGGTGGCCGTATTAAAGGGGTTCTTTAATTGAGAAAATAACTGACCGAGCTTTTATTCGGACCAGAATAAAGTGGCCATAATAACGAGGTGACCGTATTAAAAGGGCTAGGTCACGTTATTTTAGGTAATTTTGTTTAATTTTGTTAACTATGAGCTCTAAGCGTCAAATTGGCAGAGCAGGAGTCTTTCATTTGCAAAATCACGGCCACCTAACAACTGAGAATGTGATTCCAGCTGTGTAAACGACATGTTGATATAAACTGATATAAATGTGAAAAAAGGTGGGCCGACGTTTTTCAAATTTACTCAATATACAACCCATTTTAATCCTCTCCAGTTTTATCCATTCATGTCCCGTCTTGGCTTTCCTGTGTTTTGCTTGAGATCTTCTACCGTTTTTGTGATATTTTAGTTAATTCTATGACCATTTGATCAGTGCTGAAATTGCCTAAAATTGCGTGACCTAGGCCCCTTAACTTGGTGGCCGTAAGGCGGGGTTCCACTGCATGTACACGAGCTGCAATATCTATTATTTATGGTGGTTATATTTCTTACGTCTTGTGAAAGTGATCAAAGCACAAATTGCTCTTGCATGGTTAAGGAAGTTAAAAAAAGAGACTGAAAAGTCATCAAAGAAGTTTGAACTGTCTAGCCTGCTATGGGAAACTGAATCACTTTATTATCCAATTTGGCTTTCATAATGTCTTAAGCTCATTGTCTTCATGGTCAGTCTCAAGTAGTCACGATGCTAGTGCAGGTAAAGATACAACAATGAGGAAGCATCATTCGAGAAAATCTATTTTTGTTATTATACCCTTCTTACTCTCTCTACTTTCTTGGAGTGTGGTCACACCAGTGTTCGTAATGGTTTGGCTTTCTGGAACGGTGATCTTACAACTAAGATTTTGCGCTTTGCCAACACTTGGATAATCTGTGATAAGAACAAAGAAAAAAAATGATTTGGATCATTACTGTTGAAATGTATCATAGTTATACGCATTTTTATTTGTCGAAAAGTTGCAAACGCGGTAATGATGATTGTACGATTCAGTCGACAAAACCATGAATAAACCTTGATATTTCTGCCGCGTACTTAATTGTGCACACTAGTATCAGTCAGATATCTTAGAATATTTATCCAATAGCATATGTTACTATCAATTTATCACGACTGCCTTTCTCTTAGTAGCTACGCTTCTCACTGTCTCTGCTGTTGTAGACAGCGAGCAGCCTAGCAGTGTGCTGTTAACACAATGGCGACCGCTTTTTTGCGCTTTCGTAGTGCCTTTGAGAAAGGGAAAGAGAAAGAGCTGTTAATTGACCAGGTAATAGTCCAGTCACCTTCACTTCCTCTCTTGTAATTGGCTTTAGTCGTAACTCGAAATGGTCTGGATGTAGCACTGGCTGTCAATCCCGAGATCAACTCTATTGTAAAGGTCAGTTCCCATTTATTTCGCTCTGCGATGTCAGCCTTCTCCAACCAGTAGAAGTGATCCCCACCTTTTTTCTTGTAAACCGAACCAAGATCGACACAAATGACTCGTCGGTTCGTCTCGCTTTGCGAAGTGCTTACTTCTAGCTCAACAGAACCTGTCAGAAGTGTCAAGCCAAAATGATACACTGATGAAACTACCTGCGTACATAGAGCTTGTTTGGGTGTAGACTAAACTCATTTCAAGAGGTTTAAATCTTTTTTAGATCTCTCTATATTGAAAATTCCTTTATTTCAGTATATGGTACACGCTTTAGATACACGAAAGAAAACGAAGCCCCGACAGCTGCGATCCTTCGAAAGTAGTGATAGACCTGTAAAAGACTACTAAGTCCCAAAGTCCCGAGGTTAGTTATTTTTGGTAGAGTACGGTATAGCTTTTAAACATATTGAACGCAAAAAGAGGAACCCTAGTGTGGGTCACATCATGCTAATATCACATTGCTTACCACTAGTGTCGTGCGTTCTTATGGCAGCTCTTGCACACCTCTGTACATGTACGTAGACGTTAGTGATTTCCACAGATGCCCGGACCACAACAGTCACCACAGGATTTTCAAGTCGATATTCTAAGCCGGCAGCTACTTTCTTAGTTTTCTTGTCATAGACATCTTTAAGGTCAATAATCTGGACCTCTACATTTACCTCCAGATCCTTGTTTAGGGGCTCAGGATTCGTGGGTATTGTAGCCTCATGAAGCTGCCGTCGTTTTTCACCAGAGGCACCTAATAGATGCAAAAGTCCTCATAAAATTCTAGTATTTTTGAGCACTTGGTGACCCAACATTAATTTAGCTGGGTAGTTGGTGTTTAAATGAAAAAAGTGACTCTTAAATTGCAGTCTCCATTCCCTGTTCACTTATGAAACAAGTTAGAACACCTTTTGCCCCTCTCCTCCTTTCCTTTCCTTTATATTACTCGTTATACAAGAGGCTGTCTCTGGTAGAAACAGCTTACCATACTGTATATAATAAGGCCTTTGCAGCTAGGCTATCACGTGATCTACTTCTCATAAAATTATAGGCCCATAATAGAAACATTTTTTAGCAAAACACTTTGTCACGTGACCCCAGCTGACTGGTTACCAGTTTTTTTTTTCAGTTTTACAATTTGTTATCACTCAGTTTTCCTACGTCATTGACAGTTGTTATAACAGGCTGACAGCTTAATAAGAGATCATTTAACAATGTAATTCTGCAGCTCTCGTTTATTACGCAACATTATCATATTTTCCAGCTGATTTCAAACTTGGACATACCATATAATCTCAATGTTTTGACATTTAGTCCCCAGTGAAAAGAATATTTGTTCAGAAATTCCAAGCGACTCTAAATAATGTTTTTCAAGTTTTCTTTGTAGTGGGCGAATTCTCCTAGCCATACTACAAAAGTCTTGACTCACGGGCAAGGTTGTTCAAAACACTAGCTACCCGGCGGTCAAAAATTCATAGAAAATCAATTTCAACAAAAATTATTGTCATTATTTGAAACATCCCGAGAGTATTTGAGTATTTTGATCTTTGGTCATAAACACCAAGCGATTTTATTCAATGATTTGTGTTTGCAAGTTGTCCGACGAACTTTGTGTGACCCACGGGCACGGTTTTTCCAAAAAAGCTGTAGATACCCGGCAGTCAGAAATTCTTTCCGTTTTTCCACCGAAATGTCCATTCGAAACTACTGAGAACGCTCGATCTCTGTGTAGAAATACAATGGTTTTCCGATCTGCATTGACAGACCATAACATTGGGAAAGTCCGCTACAGGTGAGTGACGGCAGATCTACTATTCTACTGTATTCTAAGAACTGAATGAATTGTTCCGCAGAAATTCTATAATAATTTCAGACTGCCAGGTATCTAGGTTTTTGGAAACATTGCTCGGCTACCGGGTAAAAACAAATAAAAGAATCAGGAAACTTTTTAACAGAAAGAGTTACGCTTAGATATTTACTATTCAAGTTGCTTCGTCGAGTATCCTCTTTATCCATGCAATTGCATGTTGTTTGCCTCATCTTCAAAGTTCTGCTTACGACGATTCTTTGACTTTTCAACATCCGAGATGTTCGTCTCAACATCATGATTTTTTTAGTCTGTGTTTTCGTAGTTTGAACTCGTAAATAGCTCCTTTGTTATCTCGTGAGATCGAGCATGAACTTTGCTTATCTTGCAGGCTTTCAAGCAATATAATTCGCAGGCCAACCCGTTCCGAAAACGATCGAAATATTCTTCTGAGTCTTTCCCAAACTTTCTTCGCAAAACACGGCGTTCACACTGTTGTAGCTGTCCCAAGCAAAGTTCTGCTTACTACGATTCTTTGATTTTTCAACATCCGAGATGTTCGTCTCAACATCATGACTTTTTTTGTCTGTGTTTTCGTAGTTTGAACTCGTAAATAGCTCCTTTGTTATCTCGTGAGATCGAGCATGAACTTTGCTTATCCTGCAGGCTTTCAAGCAATATAATTCGCGGGCCAACCCATTCCGAAAACGATCGACATATTCTTCGAGTCTTTCCCAAACTTTCTTCGCAAAACACGGCGTTCACATTGTTGTAGCTGCCCCAAGCTCATCCCCAGTTTCCTGGCACTACGCGAGGAACGCCTGGGACCATGACCCCCCATTTGGCTTGCATGTTTTGACTCGGGCTTTTCTAATTACAATTAATTACGATTAATAACATATCCTGCTGATCTGCTCTCCCTCTAAGAAGCTGACCCGTCCAAATCTAGACTCTGTTGGTTTACGTGTGAATACATTTGAAATATATTCTTTACTGATAAAGAAAACTGGAATTTTATACTATCTTTAAGGACGAATTTAGACTTTGCAAGAACGTTGAATGAAAGTAAAGAGTAAGTGAAATTTCGAATAGGTCATCACAGACTAATGATTGAAAGTGGTAGATATGTTTAAACTTTGTTTCCTGAAAATACTCTGCCCTACCTGATTTACGCAACAATTAATCATCATTTTAGACTGATGGAACTTAATTGTTGTACCCCTTTATTTGTTAAATTATTCTTATTTCATCTTGTCAAGTTGCACTCCCTCTACAATCGAGTGAAGTCTTGTTTATGCAGATAAAACTACTCGTTGCTGTTCACGAATTGGGTGTCTCTTAATTTTACGTTATAAGCTTAAAAAGAAACACTGCATGAATAGTGCGTTTTTTGTATCTGTTTGTAATTGGAAAGTTTTGGCTGTTTGTGATCTATAAGGATACTTGAAGGTTACAAGAGGCTTGAGTTTCATTACAACCAATGTAAGCCAAGATATGCTTTAAAAGGAACTCACTTATACTGAATGAGTAGTACGTTTCTTGTATCTGCTTGTCATTGGAAATTGCTGGCAGTTTGTGATCTGGAAGGATACTTGAGGGTTACAAGGGGCTTGAGTTTCATTACAACCAATCTAAGACCAGATATGTTCAGATGATTTTAATTGATCAGCTCATTATATCTAGAACTGAATGCAATCAGTTCAACTCTTGCTTTCAGCAGTTTATATATTCTGGTCAAAAATGTTTCCATTTATAGTCAGTTGACAACACAACTGGGCTAGATTGGCTTCATTTGTCATCTTCCTGACAAATTTTGAAAGACTAGCTTGCCTATTATTAGAATTAGTTAAATCATAACCTTCAATTTGCCTGCAGTAAGATGGAAATCACTTTTAAAGTGGTAATTTAAACCAGTTTTGACACCAGTTTTGAACTGGTGTAGTAACATCATGAAAAGTGAGAGGTAAAGCAGTGCTCTTTGTATTAAGAACTCACAACGTAACCAGCTCCCAGTTGGTTTGTGTCTGCTTGTCGTTGGAAATTGCTGGCGGTTTGTGATCTGAAGGGATACTCGAGGATTACAGGGGGCTTCGGTTTCATTACAACGAGTGTAACGCCAGATATGTTGAAATGATTTCAATTGATCAGCTCATTGTATCAAAAAATGCAATCAGTTTAACTCTTGCTTTCAGTAGTTTATACATTCTGGTCAAAATTGTTTCCATTAGTCAGCTAACAACACAACTGGGTTAGATTGGCTACATTTGTCATCTTCCTTACAAAGTTTGAAAGACTAGCTTAGCTATTACTTGTAAAATTAGTTAAATCATAAACTTCAATTAGCCTGTAGTAATCTGGAAATCAGATTTAGAGCCGGTGGTAATTTCAAACCAGTAGTGACACCAGTTTTAAACTAGTATAGTAAAATCATGAAAAGTGAGAGGTGAAGTACTGTTATTTTCTTATATTCACTTACATTCTTCACCATCTACGAGTGTATTACCAACTCACATCGTGACCAGCTCCCAGTTGGCTTGATAGCTCAGTTGGTGGAGCACTGCACCAGTGCAGCGCATAAATCATGTCTTCGAATGTCTGAATTTTTTTCAGGCTTAGATTCCACAACTGCTCAAAATGTGTAGTCATGTATAACTGACATGATCCTTCATGACTGCATACTGTTCTGATTATAAGGTCTCATACATGCTTTAGGTAGTTAGCCTTAGTACTCATAAACTGAAAGAGGGTAGAGAAAAGCCTGGGTATTTTATGTAATGCGCAGGACTAAATCAATGTTCATACCCTTTTTGTCAAAACCATCAAATAATTTTCTTGTCTGATACTTAGAACTATAGCCTTTTCAAAACAATGTGAATCTTTTGAAATTAAAATTCGACAGGAAATTGAGTAATTTTCATGAAAGAAACTGTGTGGTTCATGATCAACCTTCTGCCGGAATATGTATTAAACAGGGAGAATCATTGACATCAAGGACAACAACTGCTTACCAATAACCCTCAACGATGTAAAAGTACAGGAAAGGGGTTCATTCATATGATTGCTAAGTTAGAAGTGAATCCAAACCAAGAATAAAATACAATCTGCCGGTGCACAGTTACAAGTTATCACGAAAGGAAACAACTTTTAAGTTGTTAAAAGAAGGCACAGCTTACAGCTATGGGTCGTACAATTTTATAACACAATCGTCTCTTTACTTTTTATGAAGTACGTGCGATGTGTATAATGGAATTATGGTTAAAATTTCGAACGTTGAAAAATAGTAGAAACATGCGATAGAATTCCGTAATCAAGTTTACTGTACTCGCTATATTTCCCGTTAGTTAAAACACTCCACTTCTCGGTAACTATGCACAGAAAGGAACAATAGGGATTGCGTTCAGACAATTATCGATGAAGCTAAATGTAACTACTGAAGAGAAGACGAAAGCTACCTCTTCCGAGAGTAACAAGGCATCGAAAAAGTAGATATCGTAAAGCTTGCGCAGTCACTGAGAGAAAAACCGACCACCAGACTTGATGTCTATTGAAATAAAGCTGTGTGTTGTAGACAGTAGGAGACATCGTGCTCTTCCTAATGCGGGCATTATAAATAAATGGAACATTTCATTTAATGGAGCTCATTGGAAATTGAGTCTAAGAGGGTGACAAACGCGAGCTAAAACAATAAATTTCACCCTGAATTAAGGTAATGCTAAAGGAACGGCAAGAAATAATCTAAAATAAATACCACTTAGCAAAAATAAAAGCATCCTCTACCACAAATGCGTGGCAGGGTTTCCAAACGGAAGTGAGATTTATAGATGCAAACTAAAATATCATAGACAAATGCTCTTCAAGCAGCTAAAACAGAAGTAAATTGAAAGCTAGTTAAACTAGGTTATTCTGTAGAAACCTTAAAACCTATGAATACGGCGAACCTGCCAGGCCTAAAGCATACAGTTCTGTAGCAGAGCTCGTTAATATCGAGCATCCCGCGTTGATGGAAAGACATCTCGGCGTAAAATCCCAGAACAGTCAAAGCGTTATAAACCAAGTATAGCTGTATGTATGTATAAATTGGTGACGAGTTCGTAAGATAAGTACCCAATCCGAGAATCATGAATATGACGACTGCGAGTCTACAACAACTGAGATAACTCTTGGGCTGACCCTGACTCTACTGTGCCTACTCACTGTGCCCCAATATAAACATGATGTGGCAGAAAAACTATTTCTGTCGTACTGATTTACTGTGATAGGTCTCATTTTTTTTCCAAAGATAAGAATGTTAAATAAAACTGTTTGCTTGAAAGTTGTCAGAGCGGGGGCCTGTGAAGAACACCGGAAAGTCTTAGGCACGTTATGGTCATTAGCTTTGTAAGCCGCCAGTGTAGATTACAACTGATGTACATTGGCATTTGAATTTACTTCCAAGCAGAACGTAACTGAGGAAACTCCTGAACAATAAACTGACAAGGTTAACCGGGGTTTAAGTCAAGAAAGACCCAGCTTGTGATGCGAAACCGGCTGAGAGGACACATTGCAAAACATATTATTTGCCTTGCTTGGGCGAATCTCTTGTCAGTATTTAGAGGGTGGATGATTTAAGAGCAAGGCAAACTAAATATCAATCATTATCGTTGATTTTCATTCTTGAGACAAAGTCTAGGTTTTTGCCATCGACAAAACGAACTACAGCAAGGCATGTTATAATACCGCGCTATCAAACTCTTCATAAATGCGCATCATGCTTCAATGATGACTGAACGCTCGTGGCTTGAGGAAAGTAAACTTCCCTTCACCATTTCCGTGGGCTGCAGTATTACATCTTATAACAACTCAGTCATTCTTTTAGCTGTGCATTATCGAGTTATTATGTCCTTGGGAAGTGAGCTTAAAGAGCACTCAAGAAGTTAGCGTTGCTCTTGGCTATACGCCTCGAGCAACTCTTGCGCTTTTTTAATGCCCTGTAAACTTCCCGAGTGAGAGCATCATAACTCGCTGATCTTCGCACTTTTTTACAAATAATAATTCGAACTCCACTGACGTAAACGTTCAGTCCGATCGTCGCGAATTGCTTCCAGATTCCGGATTTGGTTTTGTAAACTGGTTATTGGTCTCAAGGAAATAACAAACTTATGCTTTATGTTTATGATTCTGACTCAGGGTTAATATGAAACACGCTGATCAAGTTAAAGTGAATCCTATCAGTCACACACACGACTTCAAACAGAATAGGTCACTGCCAAAGTACGGTGGATGGCAATATAGACCTTCGAATAATTTGTCTGATGCGCGCGCTGATGCAAGGTTTCTTCAAAGTCGCTTGTAACTTGCATTTTGTACTAGACTGCAAATGTAAGAGGTTAATCCTGCGCCGATTATACGTTGTGTCTCACGCTGGCCTATCAGGTAAAATGACAATCAGTAAAACTTGCAAAACGCCTTACCTGTGAAGTTCCACTCATGATCAGTTGAGGGTTCCCTTGAACGATCGTTCGTCCACACGTGCATCGGTGCGCTCAACTGTTCCGCCCCTGCCTCACTAAAAAGCTGCGTTTCTCCGTGAAAAGGTCGTGTGCATCTTAACTCCGACTGAATTAACTCGTCAATGTCATTTAGAGTTTCTTCCCAATCCGAGTCAAACTGCATGGAGCTAGTTTGGAAAGCCAGATCCTGTGAGTTGTTGTGAGACCTGTGAGACGGCGTTTCCAGGATGTACTAATTATGCAGATCAAGTGTTTGGTCGATTAATTGTGCGACTTTCTGAGAAGAATTCATTCCTAGCGCGTTTGTTCAGCGGCTCGTGGTCGGTTGCTGGGGTAGTAGTGACCCTCCCCGGTGAGTTTTGTTTCGGAAGCTACCGTGGCCCTTAATGTACGATCAGAAGTCTCTATCTTGCGCCGGAGCAGCTATCGTAAACAACTACATCTGTTAGATAGCAAGGCTGTAACTCAAATGGGAATTGAAAAATAGTTTTGTTCCTAGTCAATCTTCTGTGACATCCTCCGTACTCGACTGGATACGTGAGGTCTACAAAGTTCACATACTGTTGCCACCTACTCGCCTCGCAGATGGATTCCAAAGACCGTGAATTTTAAGTTCTTTTCCTTTTAAGTGGGGCATTTAGGAACCTAGTGACACTTGGGACCTTACGATCTTTTATTACAATTATTTTTTTGATTTTGATTTTAAATTTTTGACTTCTTATGAACAATATGTTTTCGCGTGACTACAAACCGCCAATGAAAGCGTGCCAGATTACAAAGGATGTCAAATATTTCAATTCAACACGTTCGAACGATGTAAATAAGTTGATTTTAGGATGAAAGTTGTTATGTAATGATTCAGGTTGTTTTCTAGAACCTATAATTCTGGCTCCAATCCAGACCAGTCTCCAAGTTCACCAAGAAATCCTGACTTAAAGTAAAGTAAAGTTGAGCCATATAATTTTCACTCTAATTAATGAAGAAAAAAATTACAGCTTGCAGCTAGAGCTTGTAATGGCAGAAGTGATTAAGCAATAGTGTTAAAAATTAATGTCAGCTTCCTCTTGTTCCTAAATCAAAGCGTAAAAAGCTACAAATTACCGCACAAATTCAGCTCCCAAAAGGCGGTTATGGCCCGGGCGGAAATATCAGCCAAACTGACTGTTCCGGTTTTAGTCAAAAGGCGTTCGACAGTGATTGTGCAATAGTTATTATCGTTCACTCGGCGATCGCTTTCTCTATATTTCTTCGATTTTTAGTCTCCAAGCGTAAAGTTGTTATCCCTGCATCGTTCCATTCAACCCACTGGTTTATATATCTCGATGCTTGATCCATGCATGGTGAGTCTTACGACTGCTTCGCAGCTCGCGTGACTTGCTTTTGACGGACTACAGGAGGCCTTCAAGGGTCAAAGAGTCTAGAAAACACTTTGTAAACATTTCACTGTTAACGGTCATGATTGTTGTGTACAGCTAACTTTAGAACAGTTATTTTTACGTTGTAGTTTTGCCAGTGCAGAAGATTTAGGTTTCAGCTCATAGAGTACCTTGAGTTACGAGCATTTCGTATGAAAACTCAGAATGACATTGATCGGCCATGCGGTCGTCCTCTGGGTATTAATACATATTCTAAATGTTCAAGGCGTAACGTAGTCAAACAAATTTTAAATGAGCGAATGGTCGCGTAATGCAAAATTCTAGAAAGTACTCGATCGACCTGGCTATCGCGCTTACAGTAGTTCCGCACAACGCCCTACATCATGTGTTAAGGCAAGAAAGTGCATTACTTTTTTACACGACGAATAGCTACAAAAAAGGCTTTCAAAATACGCCTTAAATTTGTTGAGAAAGAAACCTGTTGTTTGTTACAACTCGACGCGGAAGACAGTCTCGTAAGAAGGTGTTATCTTCTGTGTCGTGTTTCCATGGTAACCTAGTGACACAGGAAACGGGACATACACGTGGATTCAGTCGAGCAGTTATTATAGGGATGAAATGTCATGAAGTGTGCTTACTCAAGTTCTAAAGTCTCTCATAAAACGCCAAGTTTAACTTGATCCACGTTTAACTAACGAGCGTAAACACAATACAGGGGGCTTGCATGGACTATCAATCATTACAAGAAAATTTCGAAAATTTCGGTTGGAAGTATCTTATGCTTGCCCGCAAGGGTAATTTTCAAAATTAACGGAAATGCTTGAGAGGCACGTCCTCCAAAAGGTCCCTCAGGAAAACAGGCCGAATATTCTTACTTTTCTGTCGACTTTAGACGTAAAATATTCTTGTGTACATTTCGCGTAGATTACAGAGTCGTCGTCGTCCGCGGCGGCGGCGTTGGCTCGTGTCCGAGCATAAATGTACAGAGTACATTGCGTGTACAGTACCTTACAGTATTTCAGTTAAATAAAACGGATGTGACTAGGAATTGAATTATCAAACAGAACTGTATGGTATCTGTATCGTGTTACGCTGAGCTCGCTGACTAGTACTGTAGTTAAAGTTATGATTCAAGGATCTAAGAGAGAAACGAGTTTATCATTTGATATTAACTCTCAGTTTGTGCATGGGTGGGTTTCAATGCCTCGGGGGTTCCAGTCGAATTCACGTTACCTCTCAACCAGAAAACCCTTCTGTCATAGTTGGCCATTTGGGGGGTCACCCTTCTTATGCATAACCAGTGTTTTGCAATATTTTACGCGATATTAACTCAAGGTTGGCATACAAACCGCCGTCAATCCAACGATGTCGATTTTGAGTTATCGTTCATTCAATTCTTCAAAAACGCAGGAACTTGCTGAATTACAAAAATGTGAGAGTGGGCTGTGTTGATGGGCGGTGGTTAGATAAAAATGTCGACCCGTGCTGATGTCTTGCCGATATCTTCGTTCCATAAAACCTAGGTATAGTAATCCCATTACATGCAGCGTTCCTGTGTGTGATGGTGAATAAGCCTGTAGTCAATTGAAAAACCAAATGTAAAATAATCAATCAATCAATCAATCAATCAATCAGTCAATCAATCAGTCAATCCGTCCGTCATACAGTCAGTCAATCAATCAAGAAGAAACGCTGGCAAGCTTTCTCACCTACACCTTATACAACTTAGCTGTTGCCTCCGCAGGGTTTTGGCTAGGATGCATCTTTGGAGTCCCCGCGTGAATAAAAAGTTAAATGATTTTGATATCTACGCAGCCCAACTGTTTCACTATAAAACAAAGACCAAGTCCTTCTTTGAAGTTTTATACAAATGTTTATTGTACTTTATTTGGATGCATCGGCGCAAATACAATAAGCACATGTATGATACTACCCAAACGTAGCAACGCTCCGAAAGTAGCTATAGCGTAGGAAAAGTCAGCTAAATCCGTAACAGCAAAGAATATGCGAATAACTCTAATAATCACATTTCAACTTGGGAAACTCGAGAGTACAGTCTCATTAACATACGTGTGTCCCCTTGAATCAGTCTGCGAAAGCATTGTAGCTCCGTTTTCAATGTTTCACAGCTAGATGTACATCATCTCAACGAGTTTGTACATGTTTTCTATTTCCGCTGGGATTTCTTTAACCTTAACTCCGATCACTAGACACACAAAACACTGAATCAAATTGACATCATCCAGCTTAGATGCCTTCTTTTCCTTCATTGACATACCTAACAGCGCCAGTACCGGTCAGCGGTACTAGGACTCAGCATGCGTTTTATCTGTTGTTCGTAGCGTGGCGTCCGCCATATTGTTACTGTTACTCGGCTGTTAGTTTTATCCCAGTTTGATTAAAAGCCTTACACGAGCCGGTCGTGCCTTGGTTCTTGCCTTATCTTCTTAACTGGCGTGGTGGCAACGTTCGGTTCAACCCAAGCCGCATTTTCGCCGTAGAAAGCCTCTTTTCTGCCTCGACCGCGTGAGCCAAAACAGTGCATCCTTCGCTGTGACAACACGTCCGGAGTTCTACATCGTGTGTTATGGCGTCTACTCACCGCGCACCGAAGCAGTGGTGCCTCTCCAAGGTGGAAACAATCAATAGCTTTGAAAACTGGAAGCAAAATCTACTGTACACACTATCCTTAGACAGCAACTTCGCCCCCTTCCTCGCGGATGGTTTTACATGGTTGAAAAAGACCAAAGCCCAACCGCTTCGAGGACTCGAAAACGATGGCGAAACTGTACCACTCTCTCGACGCTTAACCGCTCGTCAAAAAACCAACTTCCTCGAGCTGATGCTGGGACAAATCGCCAATTACTGCCCTATTATTTCGCGTAGCACGCTGGTAAAAAACTCCAGCTCTCTTGAGTTCATCTGGCAAGCTATTCGACAACACTTTGGTTTCCAGGTCACCGGCGCACAACTTATCGACTTTTCTGACATACACCTTGCGGCAGATGAGCGCCCTGAGGACCTGTACCAACGCCTCATGGCCTTTGTGGAGGATTCCTTGCTGCGTGCAAATGGCTTAACCCACCATGGTGAACATGTTTCAGAGGATGAGGAACTTACTCCCACTCTCGAAAACTTCGTCGTCCTTACCTGGCTACGACTCATTCACCCCAGCCTTCCTCGATTGGTCAAGCAGCGCTACGGCACGGAGTTGAGATCTCGCACCGTCGCCTCAATTAAGCCAGAAATCTCACAAGCCCTTACCTCTCTCCTTGAGTAAATCCGCACCTCCGATGACGCTAGGATCCTGCGTGCAGCTGTAGCTGACGATTTTCGTAGCCCCCGTCCGGGTGGCAGGAGTAACTCTAAGTTCCGCACCAGACAACCTCGTCAGGACAAGGTCTGCCCCTTATGCAAGCAAGCCGGTCGCTCTAACACAAACCACATCCTCAGTCAGTGTACCTTCCTCCCTGACAATGAAAGGCGCTTCATGGTAAAAGCGAGACAGATCGTTGGCATCCTCGACAACGAACCAGACACGGACTGCGACCTCGACCCTGATCCTCCAGTTCCTGATCCCACTTTGCCTACCCCAGATGTCGTAGCCTACCGTGTACAGACCCGTCAGTCTCCTTATATGGATGTCTATCATGCTCACCGTTTTGTCCGCGTCACCATTGACAGCGGCGCCACTGGAAATATGATCCGTCACTCTACCGCAAAACACCTCGGATGTCCTGTTATATCAAGTGCCCAGTCCGTCCAGCAGGCTGATGGCTCTTCTCAACTTCGGGTGGTCGGTGAGATACGAACAACCTTCACCCGCGACAACACAGACTTTACGTTCGAAGGTCTTGTCGTAGAGGATCTTGATGTTGAAGTACTCGCCGGGACCCCCTTTATGGATGATGATGTTGCTGTGCGTCCCGCTAAGAGAGAGGTGCTCCTTGGCAATGGGTCTGTCTACACGTATGGGTTCAAGTCTCCACCCAGCCCCCTCCCAACTGTTCGTAGGGCTTTTGTTCTCCGTGCTCCTACTCCTTCCAAGACTGTTTGGCCCGGAGAATTCTTGGAAGTACAGCTGCCAGACGATACTCCTCCTGATTCAGAGTATGCACTTGAGCCTCGTACTGATGCACCAAGTTCACATAAACTCAAGCCATCCCAGTTGTGGCCGCAGCCTAGTGTCGTTTCAAGTGTTGCGCGGGCCATACGCATTCCAAACCTGTCAACCGAGCCTCGCACACTTAAGCGTCACGAACACTTCTGCCAAGTCACTCCTGTCTTCGAACCAAAAGAGGATCCAGGCCCGTCTCCTGCTCAGCGTCCTTTACCACCCTCTAATTCCAGTCACTCCGCATCCGTTCAGGTAGACCCAGACAGCATCCTACCTCAGGCCATCAGGGCCAATTTCCAATCCCTGCTTAGAGAGTACGACTCCGTATTTGACCCCCAGTTCCCTGGTTACAATGGATCCGCAGGCCCTTACCAAGTACAGGTCAACATGGGCCCTGTTGAGCCACCACAGCGGAAAGGTCGCCTCCCCCAATATGCACGAGATAAACTCGTCGAGCTCCAAGAGAAGTTTGACCACCTAAAGCAACTCGGAGTCTTCCGTCGCCCCGAAGATGTTGGTATCACTGTTGAATACCTAAATCCTTCTTTCCTGGTAAAGAAGCCCAATGGCGGCTCTCGTCTCGTCACTGCTTTCGCTGACGTAGGCAGATACAGTAAGCCTCAACCATCTTTGCTGCCTGATGTTGACTCCACCCTACGACTCATCGCCCAGTGGTCACACATCATTGTCACCGACCTAACAAGTGCCTTTTATCAAATCCCTTTGGCCAAAGAGTCCATGAAGTACTGCGGCGTTCCCACTCCTTTTAAAGGAGTACGAGTCTACGTTCGTTCCGCTATGGGCACGCCCGGTTCGGAAACCGCCCTGGAAGAGGTTATGTCCCGCGTCCTAGGCCCCTTACTACAAGATGGATCCGTGGCCAAAATTGCGGATGATCTATACTGTGGTGGCAACACACCCCAAGAGCTATTATGCAACTGGAAGAAGGTCCTACAAGCCCTACACAAGTGTAACCTGCGTTTGTCTGCCCACAAGACCATCATCAGTCCCAAGAGCACCACTATTCTTGGCTGGATCTGGACTGTTGGCTCTCTCTCCGCCAGTCCCCACCGCCTAAACACCCTCGCCATGTACCCTGAGCCAAGCACTGTTGGTCGATTGAGATCCTTCATTGGGGCATACAAGGTCCTCTCCCGCGTCATCCCAAGGTGCTCGCGTTTCCTCACTCCCTTGGATGCTGTAACGGCCGGTCGTCCTTCCCAGGAATCCATAAACTGGACCGATGATCTGCGTTTGTCTGCCCACAAGATTCCGTAGTGCTCAGAATGCCCTTTGATCTGCGCTCACAATCAAGTTACCCAGACCTGAGGACCAGCTATGGATTGTAACTGACGGAGCTGTCAGGGACCCAGGAATAGGTGCTACCCTCTACGTGACGCGCGGAGACAAGTTACATGTTTCCGGTTTCTTCAGTGCTAAGTTGCGGGGGTCCCAGACAACGTGGCTTCCATGCGAGGTAGAAGCCCTCTCCCTTGCGGCTGCTACTAAGCACTTCAGCCCGTATCTTATTTAGTCGTCCAAGAAGGCCTGCATCCTCACTGACAGTAAGCCCTGCGTTCAAGCGTACGAGAAGCTCTGCCGTGGGGAGTTCTCTGCCAGCCCTCGTGTATCCACTTTCTTATCTGTCGTAAGCCGCTACCAGGCTTCTGTAAGGCACGTCTCAGGCGCTGATATCCTCCCGTCAGACTTTGCAAGCCGAAACGCCGCCTCCTGTGAAAACGAGACCTGTCAGGTGTGTTTTTTCATCACTCGAACTAGCGACTCTGTTGTCCGAGCCGTGTCTGTTCAAGATATCCTCCAAGGGAGCGTCCGCCTTCCCTTCACCAGCCGGCCCGCCCGGTTGGCTGTTCAGTCTGAATGCCCAGACCTGCGCCGGACACACGCTCACATTGTCCAGGGTACGAGACCTCCCAAGAAACTGACTAACATCAAGGACGTCAAACGGTATTTACAAGTTGCGTCAATTGCAAATGATGGCCTCCTTGTTGTGCAGCGTCATGAACCGTTGTCACCGTCCAGGGAGTGCATTATCGTCCCCCGCCAAGCCTTGGATGGCCTTTTGACCGCTCTTCACATTCAGCTTAGCCACCCGTCCTGCCACCAGTTGAAGATGGTCGTCAAACGCTATCTTTTCGCCCTCGATCTGGACAAGGCAGTCTCTCGTGTCTCTGATGGATGCCACTCCTGTGCGGCACTCCGAAACTCTCCACCAGTCCACCTCGCCACCACCTGACGCTATTGGTCGGTCCTTCGCAGCAGACGTCATCAAGCGCTCTCGCCAGCTTATCTTTGTCCTCCGCGAGACTGTGACCTCTTACTCTTCCAGTTTATTGCTTGAAGATGAGCGTCACCAAACGTTACGCAATGCCATCGTCAAACTCTGCTTGGAAATGCGCCCTATGGATGGTCCACCCGCTGTGATCCGTACTGACCCTGCACCTGGCTTTAAGGCCCTAGTCAACGACCCACTCTTAGAGAAGCACAGAATTACAATTGAGCTTGGCCAGGCCAAAAATCCCAACAAGAACCCCATAGCTGAGAGAGCTGTCCAGGAGTTGGAAACAGAACTATTACGTCAGGAGCCTCTTGGTGGTGCTGTCTCTCCCCTCACTCTCGCCATAGCGACCTCTGCCTTGAACTCTCGTATCCGTTCACGTGGCCTATCCTCACGAGAAATGTGGACACAGCGGGACCAGTTTTCAAACAAGCAGTTACCCCTTGCCGACGACCATTTAATTACCCTCCAGCACAAGCAGCGCCTCTCCAACCACCCCCACAGTGAGCGCTCTAAGGCCTCTGTGCAGCAAAGGCGCCCTACTCCCCAGATTGATGTTGGTGACCTAGTGTATCTCTATTCCGACCTGAACAAGTCTCGAGCCCGCGACCGCTACCTTGTTGTAGCCATAGAACCACCTTTCTGTGACATCAAAAAGTTCATTGGATCCCAATTACGCAGCTCATCATACCATGTCAAACTATCAGAGTGCTTCAAGGTCCCATCTGACTTGGCCGACCCCTTACGTGTTCCCCACACACGTCGCAGTAACGACTCAGACGATGAAGACGAACCTGGTACCACATCGTGCCCTCCACCCTCTCTGCCTGACATCCCTGATGCCATCTCTTCTTCAGCGCATCAGCTATCTGACAGCTCTCACTGTGTTACACTACAAGCCTGTGCCTTTCCTGTTGACCATACCATGGTTGACGCAGCTACACAGCCGCCATGCCCTGATGACACCCCATTAGAAAACGCAGTCATGTCAGCTGACCCTCCCACTCCTGACCTACGGAGATCCTCACGTGCCCGCCATCCTCCTACGCGTTTTGTAGATTATGTCACTGAACTCTGACTTTCCCTTGCATATAAGTTAGCGTCAAGTAAATTCCACTATGTTCTCGGTTCCTGTTATGTGGCATACTATGCCCCTTTTTACTTTATGTATTTACTGCGTTGAAAAGACTTATGAAACAAGAAGAAAGAAGTCACGCCAGTACCGGTCAGCGGTACTAGGACTCAGCATGCGTTTTATCTGTTGTTCGTAGCGTGGCGTCCGCCATATTGTTACTGTTACTCGGCTGTTAGTTTTATCCCAGTTTGATTAAAAGCCTTACACGAGCCGGTCGTGCCTTGGTTCTTGCCTTATCTTCTTAACTGGCGCAGTATGCTGGTTTTGCCAAGGACTACACTTGGTGGCAGGTGGGATTCTGGGATGGCTGTGCCGGGATTGTTTAGGTCGACAGTGGCATAAATTCGTTCACCCGCTCGGACAGAACCCAAGCACTTCACCTTCATTACTCCAATGACACAAACAACGTCTGTAAGATCTAGAATGCAACCAATTTGAAGGTAAAAACCAATGCATGGTTGAGAACGATGCCAGGGAAATAAAACAAGGATAGATCGCGTCGTCTTACACGACCCAGAAACACAATAGTCGCAAAATAGCGCATTTTGTGTACTTTCCTTTTCTTGTCAAATGTCTCATTTGTAAATTAGAGTGACACAACAATACAATGATCAGAAAAAGAAAGAGAAGGAGTGAAGGAATACCTTTGAGGATAAAAAGCATGCAAGCACAAATGACACGCAGGGATGTTTGCCAAATGGAAATTTGGATGTTTGCCAAATGGAAATTTTGAGCATGTGGACGGAGGGAGTTAGTCAAACTTTGTTTTTTTTTTTATGTATATGGTTATATCCTCTCTTTGGTGCACACCATGCTTTTGCAAATTTTTTTTTTATTTGCTCGAACAATTACAACAATTACAGTTTAACTTACACTACAGTTACAAAAAACAGCCTATGGAGTACGTATCTACGCATGACAATCTACACATTACATACAACCAACTTACAGTAAGCTACTTACAGAAAAAAGGACTTCAACTTACAGCTTTGGGTTACATTGACATGCAAAATGACAGACACTAAAGAAAATAATACAAGTACACTAATTACAAGACAATAATTATTATTAAAAAACAATGGAAAGGTTACACTTGTTGATGTACGCTACCTGGAGTACAGTATAATTAAAAATTACAATATTCGCTTAACGGAATTTAGCACAGATTTCTACATTAGTTTAAAATTACATTTGTTTATAGGGTGATGCAGTGCTGGTTATCAGGATCTAGCTATTCAATTTCCGCTATTTTCGATTTACCATTAAATATTTAGTTTTTGTTTGAATTCCCAAGTGGGAATTTTTTTTCCATCATTTTACAGTCGTAGATATACTTTTTCATTAGCGTTATGAAAATTCCGAATTTCCACCTCAATAGATTTTGTAATCCTACGGGTAGTATAAAATCATTGACAAGGATCTTCTGCTTAATCATATTAAATTGGGATTTCTGTTCGTTGTTGAACCATATCACCATTTCGTAGTAAAAGTTCTCGGTGACAGAGCAAGCCAGGAATGTGTGTTTGAGGGAATCTGGACTTTTGCAAAAGAAAAAAAGAAAAGAAAAAAATAAAAAAATATAAAAAAAAAAAAATAAATAAATAAATTCTCCGGTTTAAGTTTGTATCTTTTAAGTTCCTTTTTGGTTCCTAGTATCCTATGAAGTAGTTTGAAAGAGAAATGTCTTAATTTATTGTCTGCCGACATCTTTGTGATGTTCTGAAATAAGCTATTCCATTTGTCGGTGAAGGGGGGTAATGTTTGGACCATGATTGAACTGACGTTGGTTGTGTCTCCCACTTCACTTGAAAGAGTGAGTAATAATCCTTGCACCGCATTTTAGACGAACGGATGGTTTTTCCTTCGGTCAGCTGGTATACATCAGCTTCTTCTGTGATCGTTTCTAGAGATTTCTTAATAGTCATAGCTTTTAATTTAAGACTTTTGAGAATTGCAGAGAGAATTTGGCAATAATAGATGAAATTGACTTCAATGTGGTACTTGGTCTTGAATTCTTCACAAGATATATATCTGCCGGTATTCTTCAGAAGATCTTGTACAAAATATACCCCACGTTCGCTCCAGGTTTTCCAATACAAAGATTTTTCTTCGATAGTGATATATTGGTCTCGTAATTCACTAAAGAAATCTAGAAGTTCTAAGTAAAAGGGGAAATATTGCTGTCTAATTTTTTTGTGTTATAGTTGCATTTCAAGAGAAACGGTAATCCTCCATTGAGCTATGCATTGGGAATTGCTTTCCAAGCATCATTGGATTCACTTAGTAACCTGCCTATCCACCTTGATCAGATTATTCGCTCTCTATTTCTTTGGGTGATAGTTGGTTCGGGCTTCGTCCTCGGCGTCAACTATCACGCGATAAAAATTTCAAGGTCATAATCTAATTGTTGCATAGATAGTGAGTAGCGTTGCCAATAAGAACGGCATTCGTGATACTAGTAGCTTTATACTAATGGTTGGCGGATAGTGTACTGAGAAAACTTTACTAAACAGACAATGCGCGCGGACAAATTATGAACCAAACCATTTTCATCCATGCGCGGTGTGGCTTCTAGGTATATGCCGATCGGCTAATGTCGCCTACCATGACAGCCTCTTTTCCATTCATGATTTCTAGCAGCTGAATGCTTACGGTCCCATTGTCATCCTTGAAAAAGCCAACAACATCTCCTTCGTCAAAGCCCTCAAATACATCGGGATCTCTGCGTTTAATGTAATATTCAATATCACCCTTCTTGGCGCATGCATTAGGAACCACGAACGATAAATGTTCGATGTGTGCACGTTTGGCTTCCAGATGTTCAACTACGCGGAGGTTTTGGAATTCAGCAGATGCTAAGGAGGACATACAAGAGATAGTCAGACTCGAATATGCAAGTGAATATATGAAAGATATAAACTATAGCCTACATTTAGCGTGAAAACATTCTCGGATATTTATTCACTTATAGGGGTAAAATGGGAACAAGGATTTATCATTTTTTTCTGAGAAAATGTAAATAAGGTCCTAACAAACTTGACGTTGTCTTGGTTCTTTTCCATGACAAAGTTTGACTTAGTTCCTTCGATGAGGGCTACAAAATCAACAGGAGGACCTTCCAATGTAGGACCTTCCTGTAGGACCTTCCTGTAGGACCTTCCTGTGTAGCCCTGTGTAGCCGTGTATAGTCCAGTGAACTATAATCATGCTTGCACGCGTGGATCAAGAATTGAAACACACATAGCGAATGGAAATCTGCGTAGCAGTGGCTCATAAACCCACCAGCCATTCGTTGTTTATGTGCAGTCCTCTCTGACTTGAATCTGTGCGAACGTCCGCCTCTTATCAAGAACGGCTTACTGTTAAACTCCTCAATGTCCTCTTCCTCTCCATTGGAAAACAATAGCTGAACCAGGAGTTGATAAATATTCCTCTTCTTCATATGTACTCCAGCCAGTTGATACACCGGAGCGACAGGGCCGTTACGGACAGAGTTGAGGTCAATTGAGAAGAATATGCTGTGTTAAAATCGCACACAAAGACAAAATGAATATCAGGCATTTAAATGCCATTAATTTTCTGTTGTTAATTTGACCGAAAACTTAAAGAGGCTCGAAGACGTTCTTTTGCCTCAGGGTGTTGGCTTTTAAGCTACATCATAATGGTTTCATATGACCATAGTTTTATTTAATTTATTCCTGGTTTCTTAGCAGCAGAGGTCGCATAGGAAAGATTGTGTATTCTTTTTTCTCAAAATAAAATCTTACAAAGCACGCACGTACCTTTCCAAGTAATGAATGAATGAAAGACTTTATTAGTGTCAATAGTATTTAGCTTAAAAACAAAACTAATTGGGGACATCATTTACATAATAATAACAAACAAAAGCTAGAGTATAAATGATATTCCGAGAATATTGATTGCTGTTGTCGAAATTCAGACAACAATTGACAAAACTAGAAGGTATATTTCGGTAAGAAGTATACCATCATCAGACTAGGGTATGCATACAAGATAGCTCTTAAATACGGTGTTAATAACAATGAAGAGACGAAACAAAAAGTAATACTCATGAGAAAACGCAAAGTTCTCAACAGGAACAGACCTTGTCTAGATCTTGCTTACCATACTTGGCTGCCAGTTCCACTGGCCCGTTTCTATCTCTGTGAAGATTCGCAGCTTCTCTCTCTCGGAATACCCACACTCTTTATCCTCAGGATCTGACTCACTTGTGAACGCGCTTCCATTTCCACCCTCTATCAAGTATACGTGACCGTTTCCGTTGGCATGTACACGTCTTTTTTTCAAACACTGCTTTCTTTTCAAGGTTACAAAGCGCACTTCGGTTCCCCTGTTAAGCCTCGATCGATCTTGGTTTAAAAGCAAGGTAAGATAACCTTGAGTTTCAAGGCCCGATACGCTAAGGAGGGACACCTTTTCTCACACTGGTGAGCATTTTAAAAGTATGTTACGCATCACTTAAGTAGTACCTGAGGGACAGGGTGCGGCTCTGAGCCCATTATGTTTGGGTGCTGCCTCCCAGTCAATCGTTTTCGGGTCACGTGGTCCGAGGCAAAAAGTGCTCCTCCGGGCCGGCCGTTTGTCTTGGATACGACACCGAAATCAATTGACAGTGAAGAGTTGGGAGAAAGTCATACAGTAACTTAGCAAGTTTGGGTGTAGAATGGCAAACAGTATGTCCTATCGACACACGTTTATTTGACAGTCTGGAAGGGATCAACTGATAAGTGGCAAACAGCAAGTACAGGGCAAGGTGAACGAACTGAAGTGGGCCGTGTACATCCGCCCTCTCCCTGATTTTTTTGGGGCTAGAGGCGGATATACACAAGCTAGAGCTAAAGGGAAGTGCAAGCAATAACGCAGAACAGAAGCTATTGGTCAGACGCCGGAACGGCCAATTTCCCGTTTTGGCGCGGAAATAAAGAAAATAAAATTACTTGAGACAGACAGCAAGAAAGGGTGGCTAATAATTGTAGCTTCCTTTCTCGATCGTCTTATCTGTCTATTACCACAACACCAGGAACCAATTCAGTCAAGAAGACATTGAATTGAGCGGCGTAAGAATGAATAAATGGACTTATTCCAATCATTCCGCTGTAGGGAACAGAAAACGGAGTAATGGCATCACTTCACTTGCTTATCCTCTCTGCTTGTCCAAAAACAGAAAGAGGGATCTTCCCTCAGAGTTCAAATTTAAGCAAAGCACTGTCGCGATACTTTTAGTCTAAAAGCGAGTGAGATGAATTCCGGGTGGAAACTATCGTTGAATGTTTTCCTTTGGGTGACCGCACAGCTCAAGCAGAATTCTCCATTTAATTTCACGAGCGGTTCGCAACAGTCGATGAAGAATCGCTTAGAAACAGGAAGAGGAATCTTCTCTCAGAGATCAAGTTTTAACAAAGCACTGTTGCGATACTTTTTGTCTTAGTGAATGAGATTACTTCCGAGTGGAAACTATCCTTGAAGGTTTCCCTTTGGGTGACCGCACGACGCAAGCGGAACTCTCCATTCTCACAAGCTGTTGGTCGCAATAGACGATGACGAATCGCTACCTTTCAAGAGCTTTCTAACCCTGCGTCCAGTCTTTGCACAGAGACAAGTTTTAACCTCAAAATTAGCGCCTGTATGCGACATGATACACAATGTATAAGCTGAGTATGACAGTCAATACGAGACTAAACGTGACCTATCTCACTACGAACTCAGCGTGAATCCAATGGGCAATAAATTATTTCGTTAGACCCAGTGATTAATATTGCAACATACATTTCTACCTAGCCTTCTTCATTCCTTAACCAGTTAGAAACATAGGCAACTTAAAACTGAGGTACACTTACCATGAACATACTCTCCGTTTGGCACGAACTGCTCAAATAGGTCAAATGGATCTTGTTCACTCATCACTATTTGTAACGGCAGACTGGCTTAGTTTCAATGTCTTTAGTAACTAGTTTATACTGCAGGGGCAAGCGGCAACAGTCAAAGTTCCTTGCAATAACAACTTCAATATGTAATGTTTTATAAGGAAGACTGAACTGTATGAGGCGTTGGCTGACGCAGTGTTTTTTTCCCTTGCCTACGCAGAAACGAGGCTGTTATTTGGCTTACCCATAATGCAGTTAATGCAACCTCGATATTGTAGTTGAAATACTCAGTTATTTTTCTTTCTGGCGAATACAGTATTGAATTTAAGGCCGGCGCCTACTTTTGTTAGTGCGCACACGTTCTGCGCATCACGCGAAGCATGGTTAAAGCGCCACGCGCGCGCTGGGTTGACTTTGACGCAATCAACTACGCTACAAAGTACACGACTAAGATGAAAGCAAAATTTTCCTACTGTGACCAAATCAAGTTTAACGAACCTGTACTTAAACCAGGAACACCAGAATAGCAGCATATCGCTAACCACTGACTGTTAACGTCTTCCATCGAAAAACCAGCTGTTATTTGTCGAAAATTATTCTGAAATCCAACTGTAAGCACGTACCTACAGATGGAGTAGAACGCGCGCAAAACAAGTGCGAGATACGCAAATGTTTTACTTACTGGGGAGGTGACAGGAAAAAATGTAACGGGAACTGTAAAACTTTTCGAAAAAGTTCAATAACTTTGAAAAACGCGTGGTTACCCCTACATTTTATGTTATGAACTGGACGTGGCAAGCCTATTCAACACATGATTAGTTTCTGGTTGTGAGAAAAAGGTATTTAGATGTATTTAAGCTGAACCAGAGGAAGGCTGTCAGAGACGCCAAAAGCGCTGTTGCAACGGTTTTGGTATTAAAAATATACCAAAAATGGTTTTTATGTTTCCATTTACCATGAAGTTTTAAAATCTTTATAAATGTGCTTGCTTTTCTATATGTAAAGGTAAATTCTAAGGAAATCTGTGAAGAAATATCATTTCCTTCATTTTTTAGAAAAATGCTGATGTCAGCATTTTTTCTGAGATTTAAAGCTAATTATCTCGAAAAAATGCGTGGCTACCCTCATTTTTCTTTGTGGATTCCAATAGCCCTTGCAAAGATCTACTTTTTCCACATGGTCCTAACCTGGCGCAAAAACCTTTGTATTTAGTAGGCACCGTCCTTAAAGAGTACATTTGCAAATGCATAATCGCACCACGCAGCACTGGAAGTAAAGGATAGAAGTTTATCTATCAAGTCTACCAATTTACGTTCGAAAAAATGAAAACGGGCTTGAACTTTAGCCAAAGGAAACAAAAATCAGTTTTAACTCGCGGGTAGTGATAACTCAAAATAGCCCATTGCAAATGACTGACTGAAAAAAATCTAAGGGAAATGGGTTTGAGTTCCAAATGACGTAGCCTCCTAGGCAGACACTATTTGAGCTCGTCACGCAATCTTTCCTTCCAGATTGCCTGACGAGCTCATACTTGGGGACTGGTTCTAAATAAGTTACAAACCCTCACAATGCCCTAGTAGTGGTTAGGCCATTACGTTCCTGGTGGAACAAAGGGCGGTTACAATGCTGCGCCAGCGGACTCTGTTCGCGACTGTTGTTTTTGCCGTAGTCCAGGTGATGTTGGCTTCTTTGAGCTCCTCTTCCACCGACCTCCTCCAGGTTTTCACTGGGCTTCCTACCTTCCTTTTACCCTGCGGATTCCATTCTACGGCCTGTCTGGTTGTATCAGATGTTGGTTTCCGCAATGTGCGGCCAATTCAATTCCATTTGCGCCTGGCGATCTCTGCTGGAATACATTCTTGCTCTGTTCTTGCCCAAAGTTCCCTTTTGTTGATTTTCTCTTGCCAGTAAATCTTGAGGATCTTTCTCAGACATTGATTAGTGAAGGTTTGCAGCTTGTTTGATATGGATCTTGTGACTCCCCAGGTCTCGGAACCGTGTAGAAGAACTGACTTGACATTGGTGATGAATATTCGTAGCTTGGTTTTTATGGATATTGATCTTGTGTTCCACACTGGTCTTAGAGTATTAAAGACCTGCCTGGCTTTGCCTATCCTGCTTTTTACATCTTGGTCCGCTCCTCTGTCTGATGTGACGATACTCCCTAAATACGTAAAGCTGTGGACGTCCAACAGTTCCACATCTTTCAGCTTGATCTTCTCCTGGTGTTTGCTGTTAGCTCTCATGACTTTGGTCTTTTCTTTGCTGATCCTGAGGCCAGTTTTCTCTGCAACCAGTGCCAGACGGTTGGTCTTGGTTTGCATATGTTGCAGTTTCTGAGAAGAAGAAGACATATGTCATCTGCATAATCCAAGTCATGGAGTTGAGATGTAAGTGTCCATTGTATACCTGTTTTACCCTGACTCTCTACCTCTCTCATAATCCAGTCCACGACCATTATGAAGATCATTGGTGACAGCAAGCAGCCTTGACGCCCGGGGGCGGTACTCCCAGAAAAATTAGGTGGGGGTGTGCGGCCCACTTCCCAAAATCCTTACCCTATTTATGACCAAAATCTGCGATATTCCCTACCCTATTTATGACCTGACCAAAAATTCGTCACACTATTTATGACCTGACCCTTAAATCAAAACCCTGTTTCAGACCTGCGTTTTAATTGGTTCCCTAGTTCAGACCAATTTGTGAAGGGCTTTTGTTGATTTTCTTCTCGATAATGATGAAAAAGTGGCTTCTTCTTAAAAACATACCCATATCAAGGCTAGAGTGCAAAAACCATACCCTTTTTATGACCAAAATCAGCTAAAAGCGATACCCTATTTATGAACAAAACAGCTAAAAAACCATACCCTTTGGGGCCGCACATACCTATATAGCCCATATAAGGGAGTACCCCCCCCCCCGGGCCTTGACGGACTCCCGTGTTCATCTCAAATGGCTCTGACAATTTCCCGTTGTGAATGACTTGACTGGATGAGGCTTCATATAACTCCTGAATCAGCCTAATAAACTTTGGTGGAACTCCATAATGACCCCCTGAGTTGCCAGGTGACGTTTCCTGTTAACACTATCGAAAGCTTTTTCGAAGTCGATAAAGCAATTGCCCTGCTGGTCCAAAATGGTAAGAAATAGCGTCTCTCCCAAGGCACTTAAACATAATTATGCTTTAGTAGGATTTTACAAGACAGAGGAATTCACAATTATGTAAACCGAGTTGAGTGCAGACTTAAGAGAAAATTAAGTACGCAAGATGATTTTAGTACTTTACTTTCACCGTCCATTTTAATGCTGAACGATGCATTTATTTTGTCTACAATAATGTGATATATAATGATGCAATGTAAAGGGGGGAGTATAACGCCGTATTTTGAACGCCACTCCGTCCATAAACCCCGGCTTCCCCAGAGGAAGCAACGTCCAATGCAACTTGACTTGATTTCAAGAGCCAATGCAAATAACAAATGTAGGAACCTGCACAAAACTATTTTTAGGTTTGTCTCAGATGACCGTTAATCCAAAGTCAATATATGACAAGTCACTATCAAACAAATTAGCTATGCATCAACTAAGTTAATTAATAAAGGTAGATTATATTAATCGCCGTGGCCAGTTTGTGAAGTTGACGTTTCAAGCGACGTTTCAGAGCAAAGCGCTTCCGCTCGAAACGTCGGCTTCACAAACTCGCCACGGCGGTTAATTTACCTTTATTAACTTCTAGTTGATAAATATCTGAGTGTTTCAATTGGTCATCAACGAAGCCCCATCATCGAAGACCGATATTTTCGGGTGACAGTTTAAACTTTTGCCCGAAAATATCGCTCGCGCGAAAATATCGGGTCGTCCCGACTAGCTGCCCCTGGGTCTCCAAGGATGACGCAGCCTAATAGTTCTCGTAGAAACTAATACGTTCTAATACCTTTGTTCAGTACAAAACAAAGACCAATTCCTTCCTTGAAGTTTTCTATTTGGACGGATCGGCACAAATACACATAGCAAATGTGTGGTACTGCTCAAACGTAGCCGGCAACCCTCTGAAAGTAGGCACGTAACGGCCCGTTATAAGTGCCCGCCGGAAACGTTAGGGTAATCAAATAAAGTTACAGTAAATAATGTGCAAAAAACTGTAACAATCACATTATACTACGGGAATCTCGGGAGCACAGAAGAGAACAAATTTTCAGTAACGTATAAGCAGTAAGTAGTACGTTCCCTTGGGTCTGTCTTCGAAAGCATTGTGACAACGGGTTTTGTCGCTCTGAACTCTAAATGGGAAAAACGGGCGTTGAGAGGGCTAACTGGCTGGAACTTTGTGTGCTGGACTCTAGGAAATTAACTTTACTCGGGAATTAGCTCAGAGCAACTCGTTTCCTGCGGGAGAGGAACTTGTCTCGGGTTCCAAGGTAACGTTGGATCTGCAAAGACTGGAAATAAGAACACTCGTAGAACTTGGACTTCACGGGTTTATTCTACTCTCTTCAACTTCAACGTAAATCGTATTACAACGATAAGAGTACTATATTTCTACTAACGAAAAACACGATTGCATCATGTTAGGAACAATATAAGGAGGGCTAAAAACCAGAGAGTAGCCTGAATAAACTTAGCTGCATTTGGAGAAAAGCCAGATCATAGACCTCATAAAATCAGCTGACAAATGACGATCTCAACAAAGCTAGTTTCTAATGTACATCTGCAGAATGTATTATGCCCAGCCAATAAAACTGTATAAAGTCAGTTGAGGTTTATTTCGCTGAGTCATTTCAGTTCGTTCAGCGACGAATACGTTCATTCTATTTAACGCGCGTACAAATTGTTATTTAACCAGGTGCATTATCTAAAGTTTGCTGAAAGTGCAATATTTAGTGCACTTCCGATATTTGTACAGGTTTCCAAGCAAACGATGTCTTCTAAAACACCAAAAATATCACTTTTATATAATTGCACTCTACCGAAAATTAACCTTATTGCAGTGGCAAATCCAGACCTTGAGCTAACAAGGTGGGGGGGCGGTTTTGTTCTGCTTGCCCTGCCGGCTTTTCTTCCCTCTGTGATTTCTTCTTTTTTAGCCAAAATAAGGGGGGGGGGGGGTGGTCCGCCACTGTATTGAACCTATAATTTCCTCTAACACGTTTTCAGTGTTGGGAAACCCGCGAAGCGTTTCATTACTACGTCATACTCTTTACGCATGTAAGAAAAATAACTTCGATTTCCACGGGAACCACAAAAGATTACTTTTTTTGCATAAAAAAAGTATAAATAGCTGATGATCTTAAAATACATTATGGACGGTTATGTGCACACGAAAATCACTTAAAAAGGCCCACTATAAAGCGGAAAAGTGCTACGTTCGTTGCAAGCAACTTGATGAATCACCATTTTAGCTGAAGACGGTGGATCGCTATATTTACACGTTGATCTGATCCTGAGAAAATCGGGATCCTCAATCAGTTCATAATATCACTCAAACTCCTCTTCAGGCTTGCACTGCAAAAATTTACGCAAATAGGAATAATGTTTGACCGACTGATATCGTTTCCAGCCTTCGTGTGGCGACTCCTGGTAGTAATAAACAGCTGAACAGTTATAATTCACAGCAAAGATAATCGGCCCGCATACTTGCTTGTTGCTGGGAATGCCTTTGACGTGAGCAGACAGCTTGAGGTTGCCACCAAATGCACAACGGTCAACGTTTAAGTAATAGTGGTGCTTTCCAGGTACCTCTAAACGAAAACAAGCCAACAAAACACGTCAATTAAGATAAGCGCGTTCATTATATAATCGATAACTTTTTTTCATTGTGATTGGCAAAAGGCAAGCGTAATTTGAGAGAATTTTAAAATGTCATTTGTGGTGTAAATCCTAAATCATGAATTGAACTCGCATTCACTCGACTACCTAAACATTCTACCCAATACGCTCAAAGTCACGTGTTTTTTGTTACTTTACGCCTTTCAACTCCAATTTAAGGTCAACATATCAATTCTCCTTATCGATTGCTATACTTTTCTTTTAGTGTTTGGTTTTGAAAATTTGTTGGCACAGCAAGATAACAGTCGATAACTTTGTTTACACTCGATGAATCCACGACTAATCTAATACAAGGTAAGCGTAAATTTTGAATTAGTTTTATATTTTTTTCAATTAGGTTTCCTGTTTATATTTTCTTTCCTCTAGTTTTGAAATTGACTGATCACAAACGTCACATGCAAACAGACAGACAGACAGACAGACAGACAGACAGAAAGACATAAATCCTTTATATGAAAAGTTAACTTAACACTAGCAATGAAAACGACTGAAAAGAGGAACTAAAACCTCCATCAACATTTTAATCCTGGGTGAATGTAAAATCTGCTTTCAAACAATGTGTAGATAAAAATGAAATGGTCTTTGCTAACTTAGAAAATTTTAAACCATGCTAACTCTGGTAAGTTAGGTAATAGTTTGATATTTACTTCATTGGTCTGCATCAGCCAGTAAAAGAAGATGAAAGACATAAATCCTTTTACATGCTGGAAAAATGAGCAGGTTCTGTGGATAACGTTCCAGATAAAAAATGGCGTTACTCACTTGTAGAATTCACAGGCGGAACATCATCTAGATGCGACAATTTTTCTCTTAGTTCATCCAACGTAAATTCAACTCCTCTTGTCAAGCAACGCTGCAATGGAAATCAAACGATTCCAAATGTAAACAACAGTGATGATGGTGATGGTGCTGGTGGTGGTAGAGCAAAAGAGATCGCTCACTTTTCCTGAGTTTAATTGGAATATTTAATATCGTGAGCTACCATGAAGACTTTCTTTGTTATCAGCTCAACTATAGTTACCTGGTTCCACTAGTTATGCAAATATTTTAGGTTAATGTTTGCTGACGCGGGTGTTGAAAAGTTACGTAATTAGACTACGACTTTGCAACGAGAAGGCATCAGGTCTGGGTGCAAAAGTCGACTCCAGATGTTAAAAGAGATTGTGCAACTTAGTTATTGGCGAACTCTCTCTCTCTCTCTCTCTCTCTCTCTCTCTCTCTCTCTCTCTCTCTCTCTCTCTCTCTCTCTCTCTCTCTCTCTCTCTCTCTCTCTCTCTCTCTCTCTCTCTTTGTGTACAATATACTGAAGGATTATTGGTTTTCGAAAGCTACACAATGACTGGGTGGCATAAAGATCTACTGAGCCCATACTTTCTTTGCATCACAAGAAAGGTATTCACTTGATACATCGGGCGGAAATATCTTTTTGGGACAATTAACCGTGCCTCTCTTTCAAATTTAGAGTTGGTAACTTTGTATCTCCATCATGGACAGAAGCGCTATGCTTATGACACAATTCTTGTCACCAAAGATTCGCTTTAACTTGAAAGATGTCCAAACGTTTATTTTAATAGCTGAACAACGTAAACTTTGTGTGTGAAGTGGAAGCAAATTTACTTTTCTTGCTTGATCAGTGTGCCTACCAGCTTTATTAACTTTCAAGCCAGGTGCACGCATGACATTCACCCATGAGCTACATCCCTGCAAATGCCTCATACACACTGCCTTCCGAAACAAACTGCGCTGATCTTTTATGTAGATCCAAATGGTTTAGTACCTTGACTTTTTCACCTGCATGTTTCTATGCCTCGTTTTTACCTCAGACAGTTTCTGATCGGGACCAGAAATTTAATTAATTTACCATCATAAGCATTAGTTAATTGTTACTAGCCCATAATGGCCAATCGTTTACTTATTTTAATTCCACTTAAATATTAAAGATACCTGTGCAGTGTCGCCTAAAGGAATAAATTTAAAAGACGACGTGTGGCCAGCTAGGGAGCCCCGCTTACACATCCAGTATCTTAAGGCAGTTCCCGGATAGAGGAATTGGTACATACAGAACGCGATCAAGCCAACAATGATAACGAGACCAAATGCCGTTGAACACAACACTGCATAGGAAAAAGAAAAATTAAAGAATCAATAAATTAATCAGATATCTTTCAGTCAGTCAGTCAGTCAGCCAGTCAGTCAGTCAGTCAGTCAGTCAGTTAGTCAGTCAGTCAGTCAGTCAGTCAGTCAGTAGGGTCAGTCAGCCAGTCAGTCAGCCAGCCAGTCAGTCAGTCAGTCAGTCAGCCAGTCAGCCAACCAGTCAGCCAGTCAGTCAGCCGGTCAGTCAGTCAGTTAGTCAGTCAGTCAAACAGTCAGTCAGTCAGTCAGTCAGTCAGCCAGCCAGTCAGTCAGTCAGTCATTCAGTCAGTCAGTCAGTCAGTCAGTCAGGTAGTCAGTCAGCCAGTCAATCAATCAAAGAATCAATTAGCAAACTAACCAACCAACCAACCAACCAGTCTTTAAACCTCTCATTTACCTTTTTGTGTACTTGACAAATTTCGTTTTCACGAAGGAAAAGTGAAACAGTTACACCTTAATATAGCAAAACCCACTTGATAATAAATTAATGAAATCTGAAGTATTTTATAATACCATTATCTTCTCAACGGAAGTGTTACACTGAGGGTGAACATACGTTCAGACTACTTTGCAAGGCATCAACTGACTTGCAGTGACCAGAATCACCTCCTAAAAGTTACATGGGAACTATTTATCCACGCTGATATTCCTTTTCTAGATTTACATGCTCTACTCCAAAGCAATCCAATTCACATGTTCTATTCAAAATGCATCCAGTTTAAGGAAGAATTTACAAACTGAGAAAAAAATCTACATATAGCCGTAAAGTATCTTTTTGCACCCGTGCGGTTCTTTCCCCGGTTGGGTGGGTAAGACTGCACCTTGGACGTCATGATACTCACGTCTTCTCATTTTCTTTCTCTCTCTCCGGAGTTTCACAGCTAGATCCATCTCAAAGTGATCGTACATGTTCTCTATTTCCGCTGCGATTGCTTTATCGTTGACTCCGAGCACTATACACACAAAGCACTGAACCAAATTGACATCATCCAGCTTAGATGCCTTCTTTTCCTCCATTGACATACCTAACAGTATGCTGGTTTTGCCAAGGACTACACTGGGTGGCAGGTGGGATTCTGGGATGGCTGTGCCGGGATTGTCTAGGTCGACAGTAGCATAAATTCGTTCACCCGCTCGGACAGAACCGATGCACTTCACTTTGATTACTCCAATGACACAAACAACATCTGTAGCATCTAAAACGTACCAAATATGAGGATAAAAACCAGTGCATGGTTGAAAACAAACAGAAATAAGAACGATGTCCCAGAAGGATGCACAAGGACTCCACTAGTGGCGAGGTGCTAAAAAGTCCAATCTGTTCACGCGTACAATTAATCCCTAATTGTTTCTCAAACAGACTAATTTCTTATACTAGTTGTTTTGGCCCGCGATTGAGTGATCAAGTTAGGGACCAGTCTTTCACTAATATCACCTTTTTTCTACCAAATGATCTGTTTCTAGAAGATAACTTTTCAAAAGAGACAATGCGCGCGAACAAATAAAACAAACCATCTTCATCCATGAGCGGTGTGGCTTCTAGGTATGCCGATCGGCTAATGACACCTGCCATGAAAGCCTCTTTTCCATTCTTGTTATCTAACAGCTGAATGCTTGCGGTCCCATTGTCATCTTTGTAAAAACCAACAATATCTCCTTCTTCAAAGTCCTCGCATACATCAGGATCTTTCAGTTTAAAGTGATATCCAATATCAGCCTTGTTGGCGCCAGCACTAGAAACCACGAACGACAGATGTTCGATGTGTGCACGTTTGGCTTCCAGATGCTCAACGACGCGGAGGTTTTGGAATTCAGCAGATGCTAAGGATGAAATACAAGAGATAGTCAAACCTGATATGCAAGTAAATATATAAACAACATGAAGTTGATTTACGGGAGAAATGTACACTATATGAAAGATAATCAAAGTTATGAACACAATGTGGACACTTGCCCTTGAAAGGGACTCGAACCCCTAACCTGTGAGATATTGATGCAGTGCTCTACCAACAGAGCTATTAAGATAACTGGGAGCTGGTCACGTTGTGAGTTCGTAATATAGCCGCATATATGGTGAAGATATACAAGTGAACTTATGAAACATTATATATTTAAAGTTCGGGAGAAATATTTAAAAGGACATAACAGGTTGTAAAATAATGAACTAAACTCGTTCAAAATAAATGATGTATCTTGAAAGACACAACACACAGTAGAGATGAATAGGCCATTTCGATATATCAAAATTATAACTTGGCGCCGAGGCTACGGGGACTTAAACAAAAGAAATCACATCATCATCATCATCATCATTTTTTTAGTAGTGCAGGTTACAAAATTGACAGCCAATGCGGCTGATGTAGACCTACAATTAACTAATAAAATGTGATATAATAAATAAAATAATTTTCCCCATGATATCGAAATATACAATTGATCAAAACGAACATAAATAAAACAAGTATCATATCAAAAAATAAAGCACGCTGACTAAATAAAATACCATGTTGACCTAGAAACTTTGGTATAATAAGTATCTAATAACTGATGTTGAGGCAAGAATAAACGTTATCTTTTGTTTTAGTTCCCTGAACCACGGCGTCATGTTATCTTTTTTTATTCATCTTTTTTTTTTTACATCGATAGGACCCACGTTGACAGCAGTTTTGTAACTGATGTGGTCACCCCGTATAAAGAAGCATTTTATTTTTATTTTTTTACTAATATAGCGAAATTGACTTATTAACCTACCTGTCATGTTGCCGATCGAGCTGTCCGGACTACAGCTCTGGTCCGTGGAATCTACAAAATTAGAGAAAAGGTTTATTTTTAGTCATTTTCAAGATAAACAGTGTTTAATGCTATCAGGTTTCGGTCATAAAAGCAACAAGAAAAAAGTAGATATAAACATACATAAATGTAAATTACTCAGATCTTTCGTGGAGGGAACTCCCCTTCCTTTCATAAAACAAGATCATATACTTGTTTAGACCACTGATTTTAAAAATTGTTTAGACCTTTATATTTCCACTGAAAGAATTGATCATATGTCCTCTTCTCCGCCATCTTACCAAACTATTTAAAGTGCGCTTGCGAGCCAAGTCGCCCATCCCTTATCTCCGGTCTCTGTAAGATGAAGGGACTAAGAGTATTTCTACTACCCCCTGGGTGGGATGCTAGTCCATCGCAGGGTTATCCCCAGCATTAAATTCGCCGGTACCCATTTATACACCTGGGTGAAGAGAAGCACTGTGAGAGTTAAGTGTCTCACCCAAGAACACAACACAATATCCTTGGCCAGGGCCCGAACCCGGACTACTCGATCCGGAGTCGAGACGCACTAACCATGAGGCCACTGCGCCTCCCACACCAAACTATTTAAAGATCATAAAAACTAACCTTCTTCTCCTTCGCCGCCAACTGAAATAAATGACATACAGTATGTTAGGAAGAATAAACAGAAAAGCTAAGGTATAGAACTAAAAGCTTCGTCTATACAAAAAGCTAGGTAAAAATGTTCATTTTGATGCGTTTATTCTATACAAGAAATTGATAAAAAATATCTTGTTTACGTATACAGAATCCGATAAGTCTAGGAGAATTATCGATATTCACTACAATAGAGCGCGTTTTCACCAGCCGACGGCTCTCAACAGTGATGATTGAGCAGCAAAGGGAATTGGTGTAAAATCTTAAATTTTTAAAGGGGCAAAATAGTGACTAGGATTTGCCTCTTTTCACTGGGAAAATGGGATTGGGGTCAACGGGATTGGGGTCAATGGGACAGGGAATCACAAGCACAAAATGCGAATAGGACTAGGATTTGGGAAGAAAAATAGGCTGGGAAATGGGATTTAGGAAAAAAATTGGGTTGAACAATGGGATTGGTACCCCCCCCCCCTCCCTTCCCGTTCAGGGCCCTCCTGTTACATACCGCGGGTTCAATCAGTTCTTGGAGACGCGACCGAACACAACATTTGACCAACTCCTAACATTCCACCGCTGATAAATAAACTTGGCAGCCTACCCTCATTGATTTTCCTCTTCTTGTTCCTGGGCTTGCTTCTCATCAAAAACGGCTTACTAAAAAACTGCTGAACCTCCTCCTCGGCTCCATTGCCAGGAAAATAGAGCTGAACAAGAAGTTGAAAAAGATTTCTCTTGTCCATTTCGACTTTGGCCAGTTCATACACTGGAGCGAAGCGGCCGTCATAAACAGAGTCAAGGTCCACCGAGAACAATTGCTGTTTAAACGTCACACAAAACGAAAAATAATTAACATGAAGGTGATCTTGTGATTGAACTTGGCTTGTTATAAGATTGGATTTCTGCGACACTAATTTATTCCCAAGATTCTGAATAATATCCTGTCTTGGAAATTAATATTTAGCACCGTCATTCTCTGTTTGGGATAGTCAAATTTGTAAGTATTTAAATCTTTTTTTTTTTTGTTTATCTTTCTTCAATTTGAACTATATTGTCCCTCTATTCGCGTTATTTCAAAGACCCGTATATACCACTTACTGAAGTGATATAGAATAAAACGTATGAACAAACTGAGGAAAAAGGGAAAGAAAGGTAATTCCTTATATAGGTCTTATTTCCAAGGTAATTTCTCTGAGTTATTTTAAGTACCCAGTTCTCCTGCGGATGTCACGACGCGCGTTGCGGGATTGGCTATTCCCAGACCCGTCTGGGATTTCCGAAACCGAGAGTTATCTTAAAATAACTTGGCAGGGATTACCTTGGGAATAAGGCCCATATGGGGATGGACTCATTTACCATTCATGCCCTCTTAGAAAGAACCAAAACGACTTCAAATGACGATACAAGAAAAAAAAAAAAAAAAAAAAAAAAAAAAACAGAAACAGAAAAATTAACCTAAACAGACCTTGTCTAAATCTTGCGGTCCATACTCGACTTTCAGTTCCACCGGCCCGTTTCCATCTTTTTGGAGCTCCGCAGCCTCTCTCGCTCGGAACACCCACACCCTTATTCTGAGGATCTGACTCACTGGTGAACGCGCTTCCATTTGAACCTCTCCATCACATACACGCTGTTTCGCTTTTCCTCCGCTCCGTGATTGCACTTTGTAAAACATTGTTTTTTCCTCTAAGGTTACAAAGCGGACATCTGCTCCTCCGTTGAAATCATCACTTCCAATGGATCCGAAGCTGAACGAAGGCAAAGAATCTACAGATGTGTTCGAGAAAAGATAAAATGGCAATGAAGCTATACCTGTGCCAGAAGGAAAGGTATGTACCACCCATCATGATCACTGACTGCCACACAAATGATAACCAACATTTACAAAAGACGTGGCTGAAAACGGGCACTTTAAATACACTCTTCATGAACTGGGCTGCTACTTGCTGTAATTTGCTTTAACAACGCAAGCCAGCGACTGACTAATGGCAAACACGCTTGCTGATTGACTGCACATACTTTCTGTCGAACGATAGAAGGCACTCGCAGCACGCCTAAACAAAACCGTCAAACATCAGTTTTATCGGCTTTCTGTGTTGAACACTTTAGCCGGCGAGTATACTAAACTAATTAGACTTCCTTTAAAACATCGTCCCTAACAAAGTAAGGGTTTCGAACATTCCTATCAATACCGCATTTTCAAAAGACTAAAGCTGCAAGAGATTCAAGCAATGTTTTGCGTTGTTTAAGTTCCTTACCCCAGCCTTCCATTGTAGAGCAGCCATTTTCATACCTGACCATTCATACACGAGAGCCCTTCCCAAACCATAGCAAGTTCTCAGTTAGACTGAAGAAGTTTGTTCCTTGTAGGTGTGACACGTGGAATAAATGATAGAAGAGTATTGAAACCCGCCGAAATATTTTAGAGACTTTTATCGTTAATGCAGGAAACTGACTATGGTGTTTCCGTACCCATTTCCAGTTGAGTATCATTCTTGATGATAGAAACATCGCCAAACTGTTCCTGCTGTCGATGGAGTGTTTGACTCACCGCTTTGCTTGCCGTCCCAGGGGAGGGGGAGGGGGGGGGGGAATTCTCCCAGACAAATTGGGTGGGGAGTTTGCGGCCCGTTTCTCAAAACCCTTACCCCTTATTGAAAAGACCAAATTCTGTAATTTTCCCTACCCTATTTATGACGCGACCAAAAATTTTATACCCTATTTAGAGTGGTACTATGACGAAAATCGTCATAGTAAATCTCTCCTATCTAAGCCATTTTAAAACATAAACAAGAAGTCTGTATGCAAAGAAAAATGCCGTTCACTATTTTCGAATGTCTCTTTTCATTCCTGAGATATTCGAGTTTTTAAAATATGCAAATTACCCAAATGATGACGTCATACTCTCAGCCAAATTTTGATCAAATATGATGAAAAACGATATCTTAGCCAATCAGAAATATTTGATTCTTTGCCGTAAGACTCTATTATATGTGCTCCACAATACGAGCTTAACAGTTTTGTTACCATGGCAACATACTGAGTTCCAGACCTCCCCAATATTAAAGGCTTTTCCAGCAACCTTTGGCGATCCATTTTGATATTTGCTAATGGTGTCTCATATGCACGATCCAGCAAGCATATAAATAGGTTAGCTCGAGTTCGTGGCCTCGTTTAATGTTTTTCAAGCTGAAAATCACTATCCAATCCAATCGAAAACCAGCACTTGGCAGCGGTCAACTTAAAAAAACACGTGACCTCGATGAGCTGTAAACTTGAGCCCACGATATGGTCCCGTGGTACTGGTCAGCGGATACCTTGT